>NW_024870950.1:10052500-10652500 GCF_019054845.1 Dipodomys spectabilis
TTTGCTGAGAGATTCATGTAAGAAAGATGTTTTCTGAAGTCCTCAGATATGAAAGTTATTTGTAACAAAATAGGTTAATATTTCCTAAATACAGACTTAGAAGTCAATATATAAAACAGAAAATACTTATTACTGACAAAAAAATAAAAATTACAGGCCAGTGTGGTGCATCATGCCTGTAATCCCTGCACTCAGGAAATCTTGGGATCCTGTCTCTAAATAAATAAATATTGATTAATTTTTAAAAAATTTAAATAGCGCATAACTCAGATGGTTTTTGTTCTGTTATGGTTTTGTTGTTGAAGTCTGGCAAGTGAGGATTGGAGGGGGGGGGGGGCGGGGTTTGGTGCTGGTCCAGGACCTGGACTTAGGGCCTGGGCACTGTCCCTGCACTTGAGCCACAGCTCCATTTCTAGCTTTTTGGTGGTAAATTACAGATAAGAGTCTTCTGGACTTTTGTTCCCAGGCTGGCTTCAAACTGTGATCCTCAGATCTCAGCCTGCTGAGTAGCTGGGATAACATGTGTGAGCCACAGGTACCTGGCTGCGAGTAAAGTTTTTGAGGAATTTTGAAATAATACACCTGCTATGCTGTTAGGATTTTTTTTATAAATTAAAATGCAAAAATATTGTTTTTTGTATTAGGAAAGCACTTAAACTGTTACTGCAAACTTGTTGAAGACGAGTTTGCTTATACGTGTAAGATCTGAATTTTGTGACTATAAAATTTATTTCAGTTAACAATATATTTCTAATAAGTCGGGCACCTGTAATCCTAACTACTCAGGAGGCTGAGATTGAGGATTGCGGTTCAAAGCCAGCCTGGGCAAGAAAGTCCATGAGACTCATCTCCAGAAGTGACGCTGTGGCTCAAGTGGTAGAGCTCTAGCCTTGAGCTGAAGAGCACAGGGACAGACTGTGCCCAAGCCCAGAGTTCAAGCCCCACGACACACCCAAAAAAAACGAATATGTTTCTAGTAAACTAAGTAAACAGATAAAATATGTCAGTTGATAGGAACAAAATTAGAACTAAGGGTAGAACATGATGAGGAGAGGAGGTCTGTGTGCAGAAGGTAATGTAAGGTGGGGCCAGGGAGACTCAAAGAGGTGCATTTAAGCAGAGTTGAGTTTAGAGAAGCAGGTAGATCCAGTTCATGACAACACTTCAGGCCATGGAAGAGTTCTGAGCAGGGAAGTAGAATGATCTGCTGTTTCTTTTTCTTTTTTTGTAATATAATTTGATTGCTGTTATTAAGGTGTTATACAGGGGGGTTACTGTTTCATAAGTCAGGTAATGAGTACATTTTTTTTTTTGGACAGTGGACGATGCCATCATTTGCTTTCTCTTTCTTGTCTCATAAGGAAAACAGAATACAAGGGACTAAGGGTAAAAGTAGGAAGAATAGGTTTTATATCACTGAAGACTTTCTCTTTTCCACACAATAGCTGAATCAAAGCCTTCTATTTATATGGTTTTTATTAATGTATGATGATCTTGATAGCAGTAAAAATAGCACAATTATTCAGTTTTTGTCAGAATGGTTTTCTGTGAACAGCTCCAGTTAAGAATTTCATGGAAAACTGGCTTAGTAATAATACCTTTAGTCTTTGTTCTTCAGATGTAACTATAAAATGGCTTGTTTGTGCTCCTTTTGTAACATTTTCATTTTGTAACATTGTCTTTCCCTATCAACTTTCAGATTCTGATTATAAATAAAACTGAACAAATCAGAAGTTGGTATTTCAATGTACTTTGATACTTCAAAGATATTTTTTGACAAAATAGCACTGAAAGTAAAGATGAGAAAATTCTTTGAATACTAAGTAAATGTTTCATGTTCCTTCATTAGATACCAAGAAGTATTGAAGATATATTTAATGATGACCATTGCATAAATATCACTAAACAGGTAACAATAACAAAAAGTAAAAATAATACTGTTTAACCTTTGGTCAAAATAAAACATCACCACTTAATGGTAATTTTTTCTTTTTTTTTTTAGACTCCACAATTTTGGATTTTAGCTCGTGCCTTAAAGGAATTTGTGGCCAAAGAGGGTCAAGGAAATTTACCTGTTCGAGGCACAATTCCTGATATGATAGCAGATTCAGGCAAATATATAAAACTGCAGAATGTGTAAGTCACTATTTTCAAACCATGTACAACACATTAAAGATAAACATTTCATCAGATGTGAATGAAAGTCTAACTTTATTACTTAAAAATAAGCAAAAGAATTGAATGGACAGGTTTTGGTTTTTTCCTTAGTACATTTATTTTGTAGAAAGTTTTTTTTGTTTGTTTGGTTTTTTTGCCAGTCATGAGGCATGGACTATAGGCCTGGGCACTGTCCCTGAGCTTCTTTTGCTCAAGGCTAGCACTCTACCCCTGAGCCACAGCACCATTTCTGGCTTTTTTTTTTTTTTTTTGTATGTGGTACTGAGGAATCGAACCCCGGGCTTCATGTATGCTAGATAAATACTCTACCACTAAGCCACATTCCCAGCCCCAGAAAGTTTTGTTTCTTTTTTAAACTGAGTGGAAAGTACAGAGTGTTCTCATGTACCCCCTGGAGGTAGATTTTCTTTTTCCTTTCACATATCAAGATAAAACCTGACATTTGATCACTTACTCTGTGCTGTATACTATTCTGTGCATTAATATATAAATACAGTTCACAGCCACTTTAGGCGGGATGCTATTACTGTCCCATTTTACAAATGAAAAAACGATTCCTTTTAGAAAAAGTAATTTATTAAGGGTCAGACAGCTGGTAAACCCAGCTGCAGAGTCTTTACACGTAATTATGACTCTAAGTCTCTGAACTATGTAGTCTTTGATTTTGATTACTTTTTTGTCATTAATCCTTCACGATTTAACTTAGGAGTTCCTAACTATACATAGACATTTGTTATTCAGGCCTGACCCAGATGGACTACTGAAGTAATAGGTCTCTATGGATGTTATCTTTGTGTAGTTGCTACACCGTGTTGATGAATCCAGGCCTGCTGTTGGTGAATCCAGGACTGTTCTCATGGTTTCTACCATGGCTAAATATTGTCACACAGAGATCATAGTCATTGTCTAACAGTCTTGCTTTGTGTCCTACTCTAAGAGTTTTGGTCATCAAAACTAGCTGGATGTTGGTGGCTCATCCCTGTAATTCTAGCTACTGAAGAAGCTGAGATTTGAGGATTGAGATACAGAGCCAGTTGAGGCAGTAAAGTCCATAAGACTCTTATCTCCAATTAACCACCAAAAGGCAGGAAATGGAGCTGTGGCTCAAGTGGTAGAGCACCAGCCTTAAGTGAAAAAGCTAACAGAGAGTACATAGGCCCTGAGTTGAAGCCTCAGAACTGCATAAATGAATGATTGAATGAATAACTAAATAATAAACACTCAAAAAGTCAATTGAGGATAGAAAGAAATAGGACCTTATATAGGAGGTAGTCAGCTCAACACCAATGATTTTTAGAAGGTGAAATGTAAATATACTAAAAGAAAAGTTTTGCATGGATTTGTGGCTGGACAGTTTTGAAGTATTTAACTTTCTATGGACTTGACTTCAGGGAGGTTAAGTCATGTTCTTCGATAACACATTTTCTCAGATCCTCTCTCAGAAACCTGGGTCATAGATCCCGTAAGAAGGTGGGCTTAAGTTGGGTGTTGTTGATTACAGTGGGTTTTAGTGGGCCACAAGTCTGTTACCAACACTGGAAAGATCCTTCAACACCAAGAAGTGCCACTAGCAGCATTTTTCTGCTACCTTTCATTTTGTATGTTCCTAGACCCAGTGTTTTCTCATGAACAATATTTTTGTTTGCTTAAAATTGATCATTTAAATTTTGCTAAATTTAAAAATTGTTCACTGTGGGGGGGAGGATTGGGGGGGGAGGGAGGATGGGAAGGGTAAACAAAGGAGGAGGCTACAATGCTTG
Organism: Dipodomys spectabilis; assembly: GCF_019054845.1. Taxonomy (NCBI): domain Eukaryota; kingdom Metazoa; phylum Chordata; class Mammalia; order Rodentia; family Heteromyidae; genus Dipodomys; species Dipodomys spectabilis. The sequence goes on from NW_024870950.1 coordinate 10,056,439, forward strand.
ATAAGAAATGTACTGACTATCTTGCCCATGTAATTGTAACCCCTCTGTACAATATTTTCACAATTAAAAAAAAAATTGTTCATTGTACTTTTTATTGTTCCTTCCCAGTTACCGTGAAAAAGCAAAGAAAGATGCTGCTGCTGTGGGTAATCATGTTGCTAAACTGCTGCAGTCCATTGGCCAGGCAAGTCACTGGGAATACTTGCCTGACAGTGCATCTCTCCACAGGCCTGGGGGAAACTTGGCAGAAAGAGGTTAGAGAGAGGAGGCGGAGGGGCGGGGGGATGTGCCATCTTGAGGGTGAGTGCTCACTTACCTACCTACTGCGAACTCCTGTTATAAGAAAACAGGTGTTTTGTTTATAGTATGTATTAATTGTATAAACAAAGGAATTTTTAACAGGTGTCATTACGCCTTTTCACACATGTGTATGAAATACTTCAATCCTATTGTTCTTTACACTCTTCTTTCATCGTTCCCCACCCCTCTTGCTGTTTCCCACCCCTAAACAGTCTCCCTGTTTTACACACAAACAGGTATTTTTGAAGTGCTCTACCAGCTCTTCTAGAGAGCCTCCCCATTGCATAGCTATTAGCTTTGTGCTGCACCCTTTGTTCATTGTTTCTTTTGTACAGGAGCAAACCCTGCATTTATCTCTTTACAGGCACCAGAGTCCATTTCAGAAAAAGAATTAAAATTACTTTGTAAGTTCCTTTAAATTAATTTCCTTACTTTGCTTGATAGAATGTGCTACAGGAAATGTTCCCAAGAGTTGTTCTCTTTTTAAAATTCATTTAGTTTATGTGGTACGAAGGAATCGAACTCAGGGCCTCATACATGCTAGTCAAGCACTCTACCACCAAGTCTCATTCCTAACCCATTCCAAGAGTGTTAAATGGCACAACTTTTAATTTTTCAATGGTATAGATATACATCATTGTTATCTAGATGTTTTTTTCCTCTTATAGTAAATAGAGAGGAAGGAAAACACCGAGTGCTGAGTTAGGATCTGAGTATTGACTCCCTTCCTCCACAAATTGACATATCAAAAATAAGTAAATGGAGAGAAAATTTTAATACTGAGTTATATGTAGAATCTATCTATAGTAATGTTAAAAAGTCATAGTTTAATTGAAAATTATCATTTAATACAGAATTATTTGTGGCTTAATAATTTTAAGGGATATTTTTCCTAAAGATCTTGGGTGTCCTCATTCATATGTATATTGACAGTATTTGGTTTAAATACTTATTTTGATCTGTGTTAAAGAACTATAATAGAATTAAGAATTTGCCTTCTAGTTTCAGGAGGCCAGGCATTCTGGGATCTTCTCTATAATTTTTTAGTAGGTCAAAAGCATTTTAAGAGTCAGTTGCAAAATAATAAAAATCTGTTTTACATGCTGTTCCTATATATCCTGCCCATATTTCCTAAAGAAGTTTATATTTTGCACGTTCGCCCTCCTTTACATAGATTTATGACTTTTTCTCAGTGCCTGTGTCGGTTCATTTTAATGTTTTGTTTCACTAATCTTGTGCCTTGTATTTGTATTAGCATTTGTTTTATTGAATTTTATGATACTGGATTAAAAGCTATTTTGATGTATGTTTGAAAATTGCTATAATAGGAAATTTCTTTTAAAAACTGTCTTGGCAATATTGGGGTTTAATTGAGGGCCTCACATTTACATAGCAAATGTTCTACCTCTTTTTTTGGCGGGGGTGGGGGTGGGGGTGGGGAGGGGTGTCAGTCATGAGACTTGAACCTCTGGGCCTGGGCACTGTCCCTGAGATCTTTCGCTCAAGGCTAGTGCTCTACCACTTTGAACCACAGCTCCACTTTGGTTTTCTGCTGGTTAATTGGAGATAAGAGTCTCATGGACTTCCTGCTGACTGGTTTTGAACCATGATCCTCAGATCTGAGCTTCTTGAGTAGCTGAGATTGCAGGCATGAACCACCGCACCAGGCCTATTATATCTCTTGAACCAAGCCCCACAGTCATTTTTGGCTTTCATTATTTTTCAAAGCCTTTTTTTTTTTTTTTTTTTGTCAGTTGTAGAGCTTGAACTCTGGGCCTGGGCGTACTTTTTTTTTGGGGGGGGGGGGGGCGCGTCTGGTCGTGGGGTCTGAACTCTGGGACTGAGTGCTGTCCCTCAGCTCTTCAGCTCAAGGCTAGTGCTCTACCACTTGAGCCACAGTACCACTTCCGGCTTTTTCTGCTTATGTGGTGCTGAGGAATCGAACCCAGGGCCTCATGCATGCAAGGCAAGCGCTCTACCACTGAGCCACCTTCCCAGCCCTGCTTTCATTATTTTTCAAATAGGGTTTCATGCTTTTTGCCCCAGAGCTAGCTTCAGACTGATCCTCCTACCTACATTTCCTGTTTATCCTGGATTACAACATGTGCTACCACATCTGGCTTATTTATTGAGATGTAGTCTCCCTAAATTTTACCCCGGGTTGGCCTCGAACCTGATTCTCCAATAGCTAAGATTATAGTTGTGAGCCAACATCTAGTTCAGAGTTGTCTTTTTATAAAAAAAAAAAGAAAAGTCTTCCAAGCCAGGTACTACTACTGCCTCATGCTTGTAATCCTAACTACTTATGAGACTGAGATCTGAGGGTCATGTTTGGAGCCAGCCTGGGCATAAAACTCTTGTGAAATTCTTTTTTTTTTTTTTTTTTTGGGTCCGGTTGTGGGGCCTGAACTCTGGGCCTGGGCGCTGTCCCTCAGCTCTTCAGCTCAAGGCTAGCGCTCTACCACTTGAGCCACAGCGCCACTTCCGGCTTTTTTCTTTTTGCTTATATGGTGCTGAGGAATCGAACCCAGGGCCTCAGGCTTGCAAGGCAAGCGCTCTACCACTGAGCCACCTTCCCAGCCCTCTTGTGAAATTCTTATCTCCGATTAACCACCAAAAAAGCGGGTAGTGGGGCTATGGCTCAAGTGATAGAATACTAGCTTTGAGCAAAAAAGCTCAGAGACAGCACCCAGAGTTCAAGCCCCAGGAGCAGCATGAAGAAAAAAGCTTACCAAAAGAACATTATGTGAGTTTTCTTTTAAGACTATTTGTCAATAATAATAGTAGTAATTGAGCTATATCGGGCATTGTGCTAGGAATTTACTTTATGTAGTTGTCACATTTGATCCATAGAACAACTCTCTAAACAGTATTATCCTCATTTTACAAATTAAGAATGGGCTCAGAGAAGTGTTGCCACCTTCTTACTCAGTGCTGAATTGCTGTCCTAAGGATATGAATTTATGATGACTTGTATTCTACTACCTTCTCTACTATCCATTAGCACCTATTGGAAGGCTTTTCTTCATATTCCCATGTTTGTGAAGGGGACATACAAAATTTCCTATTAAAGTAGCCTGTAATTCAGAATATTCACCTGTCACAACCATTATTTCCATTAAGTCTTTCCTATGTGCAGGCAGCAATTCTGCATTTCTTCGAGTTGTAAGATGCCGATCCTTATCTGAAGAATATAGTGTGGATACAATTAACAAGGACGAAATTAGTAAGTATAATAATCTGATGCTAGGCTAAAAAATGTATTTCATGTATAAAAGAGTATATGGTGATGATTTTTTAAATAGTGTAAACATATTCCATTTTTTCTATAAACCCAAGTAATAATATGGATATTAAACTTAAACACAAAGTCATATTTAGGTAAATGTATTTTCCCATATTTTATTATTACTTACCATTTTCTACTTTATTGTCACAAAATATCTATTTTTGAGGAAATACTGTTTTGTGTCCTGAAACTTAGATTCAGGGTTAGGGCATTATTATTTGTATGTTGCAAATCATGTAAAATATACTCTTTTTTTTCTTTCAGTTTCCAACATGGACAATCCAGATAATGAGATAGTATTGTACTTAATGTTACGGGCTGTTGATAGATTTTATAAACAACATGGTAGATATCCAGGTAAAATTAGAAAGTTGATAAAGTAAAATCGTCAATAAACACTTGAAATGGGACCTTAGTGTTCTCTGGATAGTACAGCGTTACTTGAATGTCACATTGTAAACAAACTGTACCTCATTTACCCAAGGGGAACTATTGTGTCCTTTAAGTATTACTATTTGCAAATAGTGTTTGATTCTAAACTATTAGAGAAGAATGTTGGTTGAAAACATACAGAAACCTTTTTTTTCTGATTTCCATAGTTTACTTCTCAATTCATGCTGAGTTTTGTTTTTATTTTTGGTCATTGGGGTTTGTACTCAGGGCCTGAGTTTTTTGTGCTCAAAACTAGCACTCTACCACTTAAGCCACAGCTTCGCTTCCAGTTCCTGGTGGTTAATTGGAGAGAAGAGTTTCATGGACTTTAATGCCCAGGCTGGCTTTGAACAGAGATCCTCAGATCTCAGCCTCATAGTGGCTAGGATAACTGGTGTGAGCCACCAGTGCCTGGCTCATGCTGAGTTTTATGTAGTGAAACAGGAAAACTATGAGAAGTATTCCAGTGACTTCTGAACTCTAAAATGAAGATTCCTGGATTTCTTTGTTTAATATTTTTTGTTGTCTGAATAATTTAAGTAATAACCTGCCAAACTACAGAGAGTTTACAAATGTGATATTTGTAGAATTAGCATAATCTTAAAGATCTACAATTGCTCAAAAAATTTTGTTGTTGATAATTTTATTGGTTGAGGTAGAGCCTTTTGAACATTTTTTGCCTAGGCTTGCCTTGAACCCACATCCTTCCAATCTCAGCCTCCCTAATAGCTAGGATTATAGGTAAAAATCAGTGCTCCTAGCTTGATTTTTTAAAAATATATTACCTAAATATTGTTATATTTCTTTATTAGTAATAATAGTAGCTTACCTTTGGTGGCATTATTAATTATTAAGAATTTTAGGGGATCTGGATTATAGTGTAGTGGTAGAATGCTTGACTAGCACTTATGAGGAACCTAGGTTTGATCCCAAGTACAGAGAAAAAAATATAAACACAAAATATTTTTTTAAAAAAGCCTTCTTCAACTTTTATGAGCTAACACACACACACATATCTGTGTCTTAATTTTTTCATCTTTACATCATGAGAATAATACCAACTTCATAGGATTGAATAAATGAACAAATTTAAAGAACTGTCCAGCATCTGCCAGAGTACAGTAAATATTGTATATTATAGCTTCATGTCTCAGTATCATTTACACACCTAGAAATGGATAATAAAGATTACTTTTTTAAATGGAAGGTATAAATAGGACATTTTTATTCAGTTCTTTTATCAAATAATTGTTCAGCATGAACTTTGTGCCAGATCTATTACTCTTTTGGACACTGGGAAGAAAACAAAGACTTACTGGACAAAGACTTACTGAATTTTAGTTTCTAATAATTTTTAGTCTTTTTTGTCATAGAAGAAAATAAACAGTTAATTTTATCACTTAATTATCATTTATAATTAAAATGATCAACAATAAAAATGTTCTGAGCAACTATAGATCTTTTAAGATTTATGCTATCTATAAATAGTATGTGCAAATGTTGGTTTTATACTGTGTTGTTTTTGTTCTTTAGTTTCAGACCTTACCATTTGACTAGATTGTGTGAAGCTAGACTAAGTAAAGGAATTAGCCATTAATTTTGAATTACATATTTATTTTAATGAAAGTTAACATATATTTACTTTTTTTCAGGGATATATAGCTATCAGATTGAAGAAGATATAGGAAAGTTGAAGTCCTGTCTCACTAGCTTCCTTCAGGAATATGGGTTATCTGTAATGGTAAAGGATGATTACATTCATGAATTGTGAGTATTCTTCAAGACTTCTAGAAGATAATATAGTACCCTGTCTGCTGTAAGGCTAATGTAAGTTTATGTTCCTATCCTTTCCTGTAGTTGCCGATATGGAGCTGCTGAACCACACACCATTGCTGCATTCTTGGGGGGTGAGTTCCATAGATGAGAGACTTATCTGTTGGTTCATGTACTGTTATTTATTTGTTTGTTTATTTATTTTATTGCTGATATGCTGGGCCTGGGTTTTAACTCAGGGTCTGGGTGCTGTCCCTGAGCTTTTTTTTTTTTTCCCTGCAAGGCTAGCTAGCACTCTACTTGAGCTACAGCACTACAGACTTTTCCTGCCCAGGCCAGCTTTTTTTTTTTTGCCAGTCTTGAGGCTTGAACTCAAGGCTTAGGCACTGTCCTTGAGCTTCTTTTGCTCAAGGCTAACACTCTACTATTTGAGCCACAGTGCCACTTCCAGCTTTTTCTGTTTATGTGGCGCTTAGGAATCAAACCCAGGGCTTCATGAATGCTAGGCAAACACTCTACCAGTAAGCCACCTTCCCAGAAAAACTGGCTTTGAACTGCAACCCTCAGATCTTAGCCTCCTATATAGCTAGGATTCTAGACATGAACTACTGGTGCCCAGCCAGTTAATACTTTAATAAGTAGTTTTCTTTTCTTTTTTGGAGGTGCCAATTCTGGGGCTTGAATTTTGGTCCTGGGTGCTGTCCCTGAGCTTCTTTTGCTCAAGGCTAGAGTTTTATCACTCTGCTGAAGCAGGGTTTTTTGGTAGATTTAGTGGAGATAAGAGTCTCACAAAATTTCCTGCCTGTGTTGGTTTCAAATGGTGATCCTCAGGTCCAGCCTCCTGATTACCTGGGATTCTAGGCATGAGCCCTGGCATCTGGCCAAGTTTTTGTTTTCTTCACTCTTCTAATTAGAGAAGTCAGTGAAGTTTAGATTATTCTGTAACCCACCATATACTGGTCTTCCTACCTTCTGTCTCTCCCATTGCCATTCGTCTAGAGCTCTTAAAGAATCACTGAATCCTTCTAAATCATAGTTTTGGTCATGTCTCTTACTGAACCTCTATACCACTCAGTGTCACTCTCACTTTCTCCTGCCCCAATTCCCTCAGAATTAATCTAGAGTCCTTAGGAGCTTGACATTAAAGATCCAATAAACTTGTTTTTTCTTCTGGGACATGCCTTTTAGTTCTTCGCTCCTAGATCTTTGCTCCTTTGGGCCCATTAGCCTTAAAAAAAAATCTTATCTGCATGTCCAAAATTTAGCTTTTTCAAGGACCAATTCAGAAATGCCTCTCCCCCTCCACCCTAAAAACTCCTCTTATCTCTTCTCTCTTCTCCTTGACTTCCTGCCTACTCTTGAGTCAGTTCAGGCTACTGTATCATAGTACCATAGTACCTTACAAACTATAGAAATTACTCACAGTCCTTGGAGTCTGAGATCAGGATGTCCACCATGTCTCACAAGAGAACCTCTAGTATTTCCTTTATAAGAGCACTAATGGGTTCATGAAGACTTCACAACCTCTTGATTTAATTACCTTCCAGAAGCCCACCTCCTAATACCATTCTGTTGTTGGATTAAGATTTCAGCATATTCATTGGGAAGGGAACATGAGTATTCAGTCCATAATACCCTCCAAAAAATCCCTTTACTCTCCTAGTATGATCTCTTACAACCTAAGTTATTTGCTTGTGACATATTCCTTCTGGATAATTAATACTTTGAAGGCAGATCCAAGTTTAATATTTAAAGTAGTCAAGATGCAAATAATTGATAAGCTTGAAGAAACTTCTAGCAAACCCAAATTAAAGCCTGAATCTGAAGATTTTCTATTTCTGTGGGGGTTTTGTTTGTTTTGTTGGTTATGGGGCTTGAACTCAGGGCCTGGGTGCTATGAGCTCTTTTGCTCAAGGCTAGTGCTGTACCATTTTGAGCCACAGCTACATTTCCAGCTTACCGGTGGTTAATTGAAGATAAGAGTCTCATGGGCCAGGTACTGATGGCTCATGCCTAGCTACTCAGGAGGCTGAGATCTGAGGATCTCAGTTCTCAGTCTTTGAAACTCTTATCTTGATTAATCAGAAAAAGCTGGAAGTGGTGCTGTGGCTCAAGTGGTAGAGCACTTTCCTTGAGCACAAAGAGGCTCAAGGACAATGAGGACCCAGGATGTGGGGGGGGGGGGGGGTCTCATGGACATTCTTACCCTGAACTACAATCCTCAGATCTCAGCTTCCTGAGTAGCTAGGATTACAAGCGTGAGCTATCAGTGCCTAGCTTTTCATTTCTTTTTAAAAATTTAACTTCTGTGTATTTTATAATCATTTGTGTTTTTTTGTTTATATATTTATTTTTGCCATACTGAGGCTTGAACTTAGGGCCTCACGCTGTCTGTCCCTTGGCTTTTTCACTCAAGGCTGACATTCTACCACTTGAGCCAATTCCTTTGTAATCATTTTGAATACTGCCATTTTATCACCTCACTTCCTTCAGGGTTACTTTAAATGCTGTCATGGGTCATCCCTGGCTTTCCTACTTAAAACTGTGCCCTTCTTTTGGGCTCATATGTCTCTCCTTACTTTTTCTCCTTAGCACTTAGGGTCTTTTGACATACTATACATTTTATTTATCTGTAAATTATCTCTTTCTTCTGCTGCTAAAATGTAAGATGTATGAGAGCAAGAATCAGATCTTTTTGCCTTTGTTCCCTATTGTATACTTGGTACTGAAACATGATTATTGTTAACCTAGCTACAGAGGAAACACAATGGTTGGGTAGAGTGCTACGTCATCCCCAGCAACTCAGGGAAGGACAAGTGGGAGGATTGCAGCTTAAGCCAGCACTGTCAGAAAGCAAAACTCTACTTCAACAATAACCAATGCAAAAAAAAGGGCTAGAGGCATGGCTCAAGTGGCTGAGTGCCTGCCTAGGAAGTAGGAGTCTCTAAATTTAATCCTCCCTCCCCCACAAAAAAAAATGTACTTTTTTTGTTTCAATAAGACTTAGTGAGCTCTGTTTTGCATTTCTTTTAAATATCTTTGCTTTTGCTTTATGGAATTGAGTTTTATTTAACTCTTGAAATTTACTCTTTTCAAATGTTTTCTTTTTGCAGGAGCTGCTGCTCAAGAGGTTATCAAAATAATCACCAAGCAGTTTGTAATTTTTAATAATACTTATATTTATAGTGGCATGTCCCAAACTTCAGCAACTTTCCAGTTATAGAATAAGCACCCTGTGCAGTGTGGTAATGATTGAAACTTTAATTGCTTCCAGATCACGCTCTACACTGTACAGTTCTGCTGAAGGAGAGCTGTTAAATTGTTTCCTCAATAAACGTTTTTCTCATTTGTAATGTGGTCTTACTCTTTGGAACAGAGAGAGAAAGGAATCATCTTCCTAAGAATAAAGCTACTCATGAAATTCAGTTCATTCATGATGCTTTGCTACTTCACTTATCATAAAATGCATGTTTCATTAGAAATAGTTTTAGTTTTTTTAAGTAGTGAATATAAACCACATATGGACTCTAGCTGTAGACAATTTAAGACTAGTATTATTTGTTAAAACAGATTTAAAAAGAGACATTTCAGGATGTAGGTTTTTTTTTTTTTGTTTTTGGCTAGTCCTGGGACTTGAACTCAGGGCCTGAGCACTGTCCCTGGGCTGCTTTTGTTCAAAACTAGCACTCTACCACTTGAGCCACAGAGCCACTTCTGGCTTTTTTTTTGGGAGGGGGGGTCATTTGTGGGGCTTGAACTCTGGCTTGGGCGCTATTCCTGAGCTCTTCAGCTCAAGGAGAGTGCTCTACCACAGCACCACTTCCGGTTTTTGAGTGGTTTATTGGAGATAAGAATCTCATCGACTTTCCTGCCCAGGCTGGCTTTGAACCCAGGTCCTCAGATCTCAGCCTCCTGAGTAGCTAGGATTATAGGCATGAGCCACTGGAACCCGGCTACTTCTTGCTTTTTCTATTTGTTTGGTACTGAAGAATTGAACCCAGGGCTTCATGCATGCTAGGCAAGTACCCTACCACTAAGCCACATCCCCTGCCCAGGATGTAGTTAGTTTTATTAGAAAACAAAGCTATCACCTTGTATATAGTGTCATTGTAATCAAAGTAATAGTACAGGTTTTGATGCCTATACTTTTATGTTATTAAAAGTTTTATAGGGTCATCTTGTCCATATTACTTTTTTTTATGGTCCTGACTTTGAACAGTCATTTGTTAAGCAGACACTCCACTACTGGACCCATGCTTTCAGCGCTATTTGCTTTTAGGTTCTTTTTAGGTAGGGTATTGCTATTTGTTCTGGCTGGCCTCGGACTATAATTATACTACCTATTCCATGTTGCTGGGGCCACAACTCTGTGCCACCATGCTCAGTTTGATTGATTGATATGTTAACTTTTTGATTGATGTTGATTGGTATGCTAACTTTTTGCACAAGGTAGTGTCAAACTGTGATCTTCCCTATCTCTGCCAAGTAGCTGAAATGACAGTCAAGAGTTCCTGTTTACATATAATCCTTTCTCTTTTTTTCTTTTTTTTCTTTCTTCCTTTTTTTTTTTTTTTCTGTTGTTGTTGGTTGTGGCGCTTGAACTCAGGGCCTGGACACTATCCCTGAGCTCTTCTGCTTAAGGCTAGTGCCCTACCACTTTGAGCCTCAGCACTATTTCTGGTTGATAAGAATTACCTGAATTTTCCTGCCAGGACTTTGAATGGTGATCCTCAGATCTCAACCTCCTGAGTAGCTAGGATTACAGATGTGAGCCACCACTGCCCAGCTCTACATCTCTTTTTTGTTGGTGGTGGTGGGGCTTGAACTCTGGGCCTAGGCACTGTCCCTTAACAATTCAGCTCAAGACTAGCACTCTACCACTTGAGCCACAGCACCACTTCAGGTTTTTTGGTGGTTTATTGGAGAGAAGAGTTTCATGGGCTTTCCTGCCCGGGCTGGCTTTGAACCATGATCCTCAGATCTCAGCCTCCTGAGTAGCAAGGATCACAGGTGTTAGTCACGAGCACCTGGCTAAATTTCATATCTTACTGGTAAGAGTGCTTGCCTAGCATGCATGAAGCCCTGGGTTTGATTCCTCAGTACCACATAAACAGAAAAGGTCTGAAGTGGCACTGTGGTTCAAGTGATAGAGTGCTAGCCTTGAGCAAAAGAAGCTCAGGGACAGTGCCCAGGCCCTGAGTTCAAGCCCCAGGACTGGCACCAAATATAAAGTTATTTTGAACCTTGTGTAATAGGAGATGCTTGTTATCCTAGCACTTAGGATTCTGAGGCAGGAGGGTTTTGAATTCCAGGCCAGCCTGAAATACATGATAGACCCTGTCACAGAAAACCAAAATAATAGTGTTAATAATCACTTTTAACTAACAGTGACTACTAGCATGTTAGTGTGAGAATCTTGACTTGGAATCCAGAAGCCTAGTTTCTGACTTTTTATATGGCTGAGGAGGTGTTAAAATGACTCTTAGTACTTCAAGGTCCCTAAACTGACTAGAGTCACTTTCTTGAGGCTAGAACCACCTGAATGACTTTGCCAACGTTGGTGCTTCACAGGGATCTGGTTTCCTAAAACCCCAATGGTCAAGGCCTTGGTTAGCTGTTCATATCAACTGACCTTTCCCACTGCAGGCACTACCTCTCAACCCTGTGGTGGAGTGGATTTTGTTAGAAAGGAAGTAGGACAGGACCCTATAGGTAAGATGTGGCATTGACCTCATTTGAGACCCTGAAGTACTACCAGACCTGTGGTCTAGAGAGGGAAGTGTGCCTAGGTTGAGCTGAGGTCACTCGGCAGGGCAAAACGGGATGCTCAAGGCAAAGAAAGAATTCCTGGATACTAGGAAGTGGAAAGAGGAGGCCTGCCTGATGGGCTTGCCGGGGCTGCACATGCGCAGTCATCACAGCCACGGGGCTCGCTAACTCTGGAGCCAAGAAGCCCTAAACACCAAGTCAGTAAGAGGAGGGTATATCCCCTTCCAGTTGGGGCTTTCTTCCAACCAAACTCCTCCCACCTGCACGCCTGGTTACTCGTCCTCAACCCCCCAAGCGCCATCACAAATGGATACTGACTGATCACCAGAGGGAAGGGCGTTTGGACCGGAAGTCCCGCCCGCGGAAGTGAGTCTGCTTGCAGAGCTGGGAAGCCCAGTCAGGCTTCGAGGGAGAGCAGGCTGGTAGCAACTGGTCCTCCTCAGCTCAAGGGTAAAGGCCATGCCCGCAGCCTCGCCTCAGCCCACCTGGGAGCTCGGCTGGCTGCTTCCCTTGGCCTGTGTATCCTCTTAGCGGCTAGGGTGCCTCAAGGCTGCAGAACCTACCGAACTCTACCAACCGAGGAGGGGATGGTTGAGCTGCGGGGACTGGGCCTACCTAGCGGTCACCAGGCCCAGCCGCGGCCGCCATAACTTCTGGAGCGGGGAAAGGGGGATGGGGGGAGGGGGGAGGGAGGAAGCTTTGGCACTTCGTAATGGTCTGAAGTCTGCATGCCCAGCTGCTTCCCACATGATTGTGTGTGTGTGTGTGAGAGAGAGAGAGAGAGAGTTAGAGACTGGGGGCGAGGAGGTACGGGCAAGATCCAGAGATGGTTTGTTTCTCAGAAGGAGGGCAGGACCACGTGTTCAAGGTCGAGCCCAAGGTCTGGTGAAGTGGGCTGATAGTTTGCCGAGGAGTCACCCTGACTCACACCTCTAACCAGCTCCCACTTGAGAACTGCGGCCCCAGCAGAGTCTGCAGGACCATCCATGTTTGGCCAAAGGAGTCCTTTCAGCTCTTTGGGTGAGCCTGGCTTTGGTGGTGGTGTGGAAACTGAGGCAGCAGGGCAGAATTTGCCTGCCTTTCTTGCAGGTATTAGGGATGTCTGTCACTGAACCGATTCCCAGTACCCTGGGCACATTGTCTATAATTTTGTTTAGTATTTATATTTTTATGTTTAGTACTTTTCTCCTTGCCTCTCTTTTTAGAGAACATTTTTCTGCCATGTATGATTCTGAGCTGGAGTCCCCTGTCAGCTAATTAACAGTGGCAGTTCCACCAGTGCCCAGGAATAGACTTTTTTTTTTTAAATTATCATTGAACTTTAGCTTATGGAGAGAAATTGGGCTATAGAGAACTTAAGCCTATGTCTGGTTTTAAACCTCAAACACTTGGAGAAGTGTCTAATTTGAGACTGAAATGAAGATTCTCAGGAGAGAAAATACCACAGATCTGAGAAGGGTCAATTAGATTCAACCAGTTACTTGTTTGATAAAATTGGTTGAACCTGAGTGAGTGGTGCATACCTGTAATCCTAGCAACTCAAGAAGCTGAGATCTGAGAATCACAGTTTGAAGCCATCCCTGGCAGGAAAGCCCTGGAAACTATTAACTACTAGAAAAGATGGAAGTGGAGCTGTGGCTCAAGTGGTAGAGTGCCAGCCTTGAGCAGTGAAGACCAGGGACAGTGCCCAAGCGCTGAGTTCAAGCTCCAAGACTGGCACAGAAATGAATAAATAAATAAGTTAGATGTCTATAGTTCCTTAGAAATCTAGGTGTATGTGCTTTCCTATTTAATTCTTGGAACAACATGAAGTGGGAACATCAGTAATATTTCACATTTGAGGAAATGCAGCCTCAGAGAATTGAAGCAACCTATCTAGTGTCACACTAATAAGTTGCAGATTTAATCCCTGGTCTTCTGCCTTCTGGAAAGCTATTTTTTTTTCCTCCTTTGCCTTTGCATTTTGACATTATTAAAAATTAATTTGAATTGTGAAAGCAATTTTCACAATTCTTTATTTTATAGATGAAATATAAAGAAAAATACCAACAAAAATGGAAAATGAGGACACAAAGAAAATGCAAGGTGAGAAATTCATGGATCATATATACAAAATGAGTTTATGATATATTTGAGAAATATATTTAAATTTTTTAATTTAAAATATTTAAAATCCAAGGGATGAATGAATCATTTAGTAGTTTATGTGAATATTGAACACCTGTTCTGTACCTGTCACCTGGCTTTAGAAAACTGACATGAGAAAAGACATGCTGATAGTAAGAATACCATAAGATACTGGATACAAAAGATGGATGCCAATGGCTCATGCCTGTAATCCTAGTTACTGAGGAGGTTGAGATCTGAGGATTGCAATTCAAAGCCAGCCCAGGCAGGAAAGTCCATGAGATTCTTATCTCCAGTAAACCCCCAGAACACTGGAAGTGGCACTGTGACTCAAGTGGTAGAGTGCTATCCTTGAGCTGAAGAGCTCAAGGACAGCACCCAGGCTCAAAGTTCAAGACCCACAACTGACCAAAAAGAAAAAAAAAAAAGACTATGTTTAGTGGTTTGTGTTGTAATCTCATTATTTGGGGAAGAGTTGAACAGGTCATGGTCTGAGTTCAGCCTGAACAAAAATTAATGAGACTCCATCTCAATACAAGCCCTATGATCCTAGTGATCCTAGTGACACAGGAGGTCATAGGTAGGAGAATCATAGTCTTCCAGCCTCTGGGCCAAAACAGCTCCCTTACAAAAAAAAGTGAGATCTTGTCTAAAAAATGGCTAAAACAATAAAGGGCTGGAGCATGGAAAGTGGTAGAGTGCCTGCCTAGCAAATGTGGCAGCCCAGTGCTGCGAAGAAGGAAAATAAATATTATTGTATGCGTTTTGCTAAAATTGTTTAGACATTTTGTGTGTATGTTCACAAGGGATATTGGTTTGTAGTTTTATTCCTACTGGTTTTGTTGTAGAATGAATTAGGAAGCTGGGAGGTGTGTACAATGATGTACATCTATAATTCCAGGTGCTCCAGTTTGGGACCCACTAGAATCTTGAGCTTGAGGCCAGCTAGGCTACAGCAAGATCCTGTCTCAAAAACAAAACAAAATAAAACAAAACAAAACAACAACAACAAAAAAACAACAACAACCACCACCAAAAAAAACACACCAACAATTGAGCTAGGTGCGGGTAGCTCATGCCTGTATTCCTAGCTACTTAGGAGGCTATGATCTGAGGACTGCAGTTTGAAGACAACTGGAGCAGAAAAGTGCATGAGACTCTTATCTCCTATCAACCACCAAATTGCTGAAAGAGAAGCTGTTGCTCAAGTGATACAGCACTGGCCTTGAGCACAAAAGCTCAGGGAGAGTGCCCAGGCCTGATTTCAAGCCTCACTACCAGCATATGTGGGCACATACATACATGCAGACACACACATACACACACACACACAAAAATGTCTCTTGGATTTTTCTGCATGGGCTGGCTTTAAACTGGTATCTTCAGATCTCAGTCTTCTGAGTAACTAGGATTACCAGTATAAGCCACTGGTGCCTAGCTTTAATGGAAAGGAAAGGTTTTAAACTATGACTTAAGCTTCTTTCCTAGCTATATTACCAGTCAGTTATCATTTCTTTTGGAGGGAACTTGGTGATGTGTATCTTTCCAACAATTTCTTTATGTCACGTAAATCATTGATCTATAGGTATGACATGCATAAACACTACCTTTAACGTATCCGTAGGATCTGTGGTGATTCCTTCTCTCTAATTTCTAATACTGATAGTTTGCATATTCTTTTTTATATAATCAGTTTGGTTACAGAACTATCAAATATCTTTTCAAATAAGTTGATCCATTGTTTTTCTTTCTTTTCTTTTTTTGATTGGTTGTGAGGCTTGACTTCATGACCTAGGTACTGTCCTTGTCGTGGGGCTTGAACTCTGGGCTTGGGAGCTGTCCCTCAGCTCTTCAGCTCAAGGCTAGCGCTCTACCACTTGAGCTACAACGCCACTTCCGGTTTTCTGGTGGTTTATTGGAGATAAGAGTTTCCTGGGCTTTCCTGCCCGGGCTGGCTTTGAACTGCGGTCCTCAGATCTCAGCCTCCTGAGTAGCTAGGATTACAGGCATGAGCCATGGGCACCCAGTTCCCTGAGCTTTTTTGCTCAAGGCTGGCACTCTACCACTTTGAGTCACAGTGACACTAAGTTTTTTTGTGGTTAATTGGAGGTAAGAATCTCATGGACTTTCCTACCTGGGCTGGCATTGAACTACTATCGTCAGATCTCAGCCTCTTGAGTGGCTAGGATTACAAGTGTGAGCCACTAGCACCTTGCTGTCCACTGTTTTTCTATTTTACTGATTTCAGCTTTCCTTACAATTTCTTTATAACTTTCCTTCTTTCCTTACTTTGGGCTTAATTTGCTTTTTTTTATTTTTTCTAGTTTCTTAAGGAAGAAGCTGAAGTTACTGATTTTAGACCCTTCTTTTCTCACACAAGTATTATGAAATTGTCCCTAATTACTGTTGTAGTAGCACCTCACACCTTCATTTTTATTTCCTTTAAATGGTATGTACTTAAGCCATTGTATGTTCACTTAAGAAGAATATTTGTAACTTGGGTGCCAGTGGCTCATACCTGTAATCCTAGCTGCTCAAGAAGGTTGAGGTCCAAGAATGGAGGTTCAAAGCCAGCCCAGACTGGAATATCTGTGAGACTCTCTAGTTAACTATCAAAAAGCCAGAAATGGTGCCATAGCTCAAATGGTAGAGCACCAACCTTGAGTGGAAAAACTAAGAGGCAGTGCTCAGGTCCTGAGTTCAAACACAGTACCAACACATATACAAAATGAATATTTGTATTTTCTTCTTTTCATGGAAAAGAAAAAAACAAAGTACTATAAGAAATTTAAGTTTTATTTAAAGAACATCTTTTTTTAAGATATATCTTTGTTGTTCATCAGATCATGAAAGTAATATGTTTTACTATTTTAAAAATCAATCATTATACCAGGTGCCGGTGACTCACACTTGTAATCCTAGCTTCTCAGGACTATAGTTAAGGAATGTGTTTCAAAGCCAGCCCAGGCAGGAAAGCCTATGAGACTTTTTATCTCCACCAAAAAGCCAGAAGTGGAGCTGTTGCTGAAGTGATGAGTGCTAGCTTTGAGTGAAACAGCTCAAGGACAGGCCCAGACCCTGAGTTCTAGCCCCAGTGCACCAAATTTTTTTAAGTCTATTTGAGAACAATAATAAGATATTAATAACAATTCCAAAGATATGTAACTAGAAATTAACATTGGAAAAAGAAATAAACATTTATTATTGAAAAAATCTTGTTTATTGTATGTTTTTTCTCCAGAAATGAAAACTGACCTGGATTTATTATTGGAGTGTCTGAAATATCAAATGGACAATTCTATTTCACAGAAGGAAGCTTTAGTTACTATTCATTCAATTTGTCAGCAAAACAGTAAGACATGATAATGAACTTTTATTTATAATTCTAGTTCTTTAGTACTGTGATATATCAAATATGCATTGTTCTTCTCACTTTATGTGCTATATTAATTCTCTATTTGAGTTTTTAAATCCATAACAAAATAATAATCAAATATGCCTTGTTTTGTCTATACATCCTACAGGTGATGCAGGTGTTTATTTTCGGGAAATTGGTGGTCTGATATTTGTAAAAAACCTTGCAAAGTCAAGTGAACATAGTATGGTTAAAGAAGCAGCATTATTTACATTAGGTGCTCTTGCAGAAGAAAATGGTAAAATAATAAGTCTTATTTATTCTTCAGTATTGTGTTATTCTGTACTTGAAAATAGTTTTAGAATGTCATAGTAAAGATGCAGGAGGATCAAAGTTTGAGATCAGCCTGAGCAAAATGTTTATGACTCCTCTCAACGGAAAAACCTGTATATAGCAGTGTGTACCTATTATCCCAGGTACAGCAGGTATCAACAATAGGAGGATCATGGTCTGGGCTGGCCTGGGCAAATAAAGTACCCTAGTTCAAAAAATTGTCAGGGCAAAAAGGGCTGGGGGCCTGACTATAATGGTAGAATATCACCTGACAGTCTTGAGTTCAAATCCCAGTACACCCAAAACAATAGTAATAACTAGTATTAATAGTTAATAAGTTAATATAACTACTGTTGTTTTAGAATTAAATTATTTCCATGTTTGAATAGTTTTATGTGGGTACTTAAATCAAAAGATGAAGATAATCCACAAACAACCACGTTAAATGCTTTGGGCACAGAAATTCATGTTGACAAGAATATTTTCCTGCCATCTATATCTATATCTATATCTATCTATATATATGCACACCTTAAATAATAAGATTGAATATCAACCATTTAATTTGTCAAACCAGCCTTATATTTTTATATTTTCATTAATAATTTTTTTTTGCCAGTCCTGGGGCTTGAACTCAGGCCCTGCGTACTGTCCCTGAGCTGCTTTTGCTCAGGGACTCTACCACTTGAGCCATAGCACCACTTCCAGCATTTTCTGTTTTTATGTGGTACTGAGGAATTGTACATCGGGATTCATGCATGCTAGGCAAGCACTCTACTACTAAGCCACATTCCCAACCTCATTAATAATTTCTTATCAGCTATTAAGAACCAGCCCCAAGTTCTGTGCTAGACATTGAGGATATAAGGATGGATTTTTTTTAGTCCTTACCTTTGAGATAGTTTTCTAGCTGGTTCTAGGCACTTGGCAAAATGCTGATTGTATTACTATGTCCAATTTTATTTTACGATGCTAAGGATTGAACCCAGGGCCTTAGGAATGCTAAGCACTTGTTCTTATCACTGAGCTACACCCCAAGATTCCAAATAGTTTTTTTTAATTCTGCTTATTTTATGAGCATCTAAAAAGAAATCAGGGAGCTGAGAGCTGGTGGCTTCCAATTGTAATCCTAGATCTGTGGATGTGGCTTGAAGCTAATCCCAGTGGGAAAGTCTGTGAGACAGTTATTCTAATTAACCACCAAAAAAATGCCAGAAGTACAGCTGTGGTTCAAGTGGTAGAGCGCTAGCCCTGAGCAAAAAGTTCAGGCCAAGTCCTGAATCCAAACCCAGGACCAACATACACCAAAGAGGTGAAGGAGGGGAGAAAGGGAGAGAGGACTCACACCTATAATCCTAGCTGCTTGGGGGCAGAGATCAGGAAGTGTTATGCTTCAAAGACAGCCTGGGCAAAAAGTCTCAATCAGTAGATGAGTGCAGTGTTTGTGTTCCTGTTATCCAGGCTGGGATGGTTGTCAAGGTTGAGATTGGAAGGATTGTTGGATACTGTCCTTGAGTTTTTGTTCTCAAGGCTAATGCACTACCACTTGAGCCATAGCTCCATTTCCAGCTTTTTTGGTAGTTGATTGGAATCTCATGGAGTTTCCTTCCCCAAGCTAACTTTAAAACATAATCCTCAGATCTTAGCCTCTGATTACTAGGATTACAGGCATGAGCCACCAGTGCCCAGGCTCATTGTTGAATTTTGAAAAGACTTTAGTCCCTAGAAAAGTCTCAGAAGAAATATTATACATTTTGTCCATTTGTTTTTCAAAGCATATTTCTGAATTTTCTTAAATTGTTTTTCTTATTTTGTTTTATTCTTAAATTTCCTTGTCTAAGTTTTTATTTACTTAGGTTTTTATTATAAATTCTAGTGTAACACTTTTGATTAGAGACTGTGGCTCTGTCTACTGCTGCATTGGTCTGCTACTTAAGCACATATCAACTTATCAGAAATTTTGTCAGAATTTCTAATAAGTGTCAAATGAGAACTGTTTAATAATATTGTAATAATAATGTTGTAATATATTGTAATAATATTGAGTAATATTGCAATAATAATTTATATTTTGTTCACATATTTTATAATTGTTATATACTATTGAATTGAAATTAAATTTTATATTTCAGTTTACAGCCAGCAAACTTTGTGTACTTCAGATTTATTTGAAGACTTAATTTTGTTCTTATCTAATGATGATTCAAACACAAATTTAAAAAGAATGTCTGTCTATGTTATTTTGGTCCTGGTTTCAAATAATAGTAAGTAAATTCTCTCATGAATGTTTAAAACATTTAAAATAATAAATTGAGTAGTTATTTATCATTCTAGTCCTTATATTAGTATCTTTTTTTTCTTTTTGCTGGTCTTGGGGCTTAAATTCAGAGCCTGGGTGCTATCCTGAGCTTCTAGCCACTGGCTCAAGGCCAGTGCTTTACCACTTGAGGCACAGTACTACTACTGTCTTTTTCTGAGTAGTTTATTAGTGATGAGTTTCACAGACTTTCCTGCCTGGGCTTGTTTTGAATCGCAATCTTCATATCTCAGCCTCCTGAGTAGCTAGGATTGCAGGCATGAGCTGCCGGCACCTGGCTAGTATCATTTTTTAACCTGATTGATTTTTAATAAATACTAACTTTAAGGAAAGTATATGTTAATCATTTTATATATTAATACATAATTTTAAAAAGAGTAAAGTAAGTTGTACTACTAAAGGAGCATTGGAATGAATTCATTTGGTTGACTTTTTACTGAATTGCCTACTTAAAGAGTTTACTGTGTATTAGGCAGTACTGGTTTTTATTTGGGGATAAGTTTTACATTCACAGAAAAGTTGGAAATAGGGCTGGGAATGTGGCTTAGTGGTAGAGTGCTTCCCTAGCATGCATGAAGGTTCTGTTCTTTAGTACCACATAAACAGAAAAGGCTGGAAGTGGTGCTGTGGCTTAATTGGTAGAGTGCTAGCCTTGAGCATAAGCAGCTCAGGGACACTGCCCATGACCAGAGTTCTAAGTTCAAGCCCCAGGACTGTCAAAAAAAGAAAAAGATTTAAAAAAAAAAGGTAGAAATATAGTATAGAATAGTCACATGTATCTACTGCTGAGGTCAAGATTATTTTTGAATTTAATTCTAATTGTTAGGTACTTAAAATACTTCTAGATTTACTTCTTCCTCTTTTGGAAAAATTAAAAAGGTTGAAGGCTAGGAAGGTAGCTCAGTGGTAGAGTACTTGCCTTGCATGCATGAGGCCCTGGCTTCGATTTCTCAGCACCACATAAGCAGAAAAAGCTGGAAGTAGAGCTGTCTCAAGTGGTAGAGCCCTAGCCTTGAGCTGAAGAGCTAAGGGACAGCACCCAGGCCCAGAGTTGAGGCCCTATGACCAACAAAAATAAAAATAAATAAAAAGGTTGAATTAATTTATTGTACTACAATATGAAACACTTTTTCATATTACACCAGAGAACCATGATTTAAATGTAAGTTTTAGCCAGGTCCCAGTGGCTCACTCCTGTAAGCCTAGCTACGTAGGAGGCTAAGATCTGAGAATCAAGGTCCAAAGCCAGCCAGGCAGACATAGCCAAGAGAATCTTACTTCCAATTAACCAGCAAAAGATAGAAGTGGAGTTGTGGCTCAAGTGGTAGAGTGCCAGTTTTGAACAGAAAAAAACTAAGTGCAAGCTCAAAGCCCTAGAGAGTTCAAGCGTAGCACACACACGAAAAACAAAACCTCCCCTAAGATAAACCAAAAGTGTTTTGTAATTTTTAGATGAAATTTGAATATTGTCAATCTTTTAAGCAAACGAAGTTATTTTTCCATAATAATCTTGATTATAGATTTTTATTTACTATAATTTTGTGTTGTAGCCTTTACTACATTAAAGCAGCTTAAAAGCTAGATAGTTATTGAAATAGAACATAAATGTTTTACATTTCTTTAAAATCATTTCTAATAGAAATTATATTCATGTAACATAGGCTTTTTTTTTAAGGATGTGGACAAACACTTGTGAGAGAAACAGGTTGTATTACTGTTCTGTCAGAATTGTTCAGGTAAGCAAATATAAATTTCTTGTTGTTAATTGGGCATTGCTTATGACCTTAATATATTTATCTTAATTTGCTTCCTTTTTAACCTAATAGGACAATTCTTTCAAAACATGAGTTGAATTTGTTAGATAATAAGGTTTTCCAGAATTATCAGTTGTGGTCTTCAGTGTGTAGTGCTCTATGTGCCTGTGTCAACAATCCTCAAAATGGTAATTATTTAATTATTTAAATATAAAGATATGGGGTGGAGGGAAAGTGGGAGAAAACAAGGGCGGGGGTAACAATGTTCAACAAGAAATGTACTCATTACCTTACTTATGTAACTGTAACCCTTCTGACATCACCCTTACAATAAAATAAAATTTAATTAAAAAATAAATATAAAGATAAATGACAATTGTTATTTTCTAATATTAAATTAAAACATGATTGACTGCTCATTTCAGATGAGAATCAAACATTTTGCTGTTCACTTTTTCCATATGCTAATGATTGGCTAATATCTTGCATGAAACCTGAGATAATTCGCCCCCTCTGCTCATTTATTGGACTTACGCTAGCAAATAATAGTAAGTATGTAGTGTGTTCTCTAAGCCATGTGAAGAAACATTTCAAAGCATAACAAAAATGGTTGGATTATTTCATTGACTAATAAGTTTTATTCTAGTAATTTGGGTCATTTTGGGTACCTTTAGGTTCTTGACAATAAGAAAAATTTAGAAGTCAATATTGTTTAGAGAATATTGGGAAGATAGTAGTAGCAGAATGTTTTGTTTTGAGACAAGACCTCTGTATATACCAAACTAGTCTCAAAGTTTCTATGTAGCCCAAGTTGGCCTCAAACTGTATTCTCAGGCTGGGAAAGTGGCTCAGTGGTAGAGTGCTTGCCTTGCATACATAAGGCCCTGGCTTCGATTCCTCAGCACCACATAAGCAGAAAAAGCTGGAAGTGGTGCTATGGCTCAAGTGGTAGAGCGCTAGCCTTGAGCTGAAGAGCTGAGATCCCATGACCAACAACCCCCTCCCCAAAAAAACCCTCATTATTCTCATGCTTACAAAGTGCTGAGGTTATAGGGGTACACCACTATGTCCAATCTGCAGCATCTTTTGTATTTTTTTCTTCAGTTGTAGGGCTTGAACTCCAGACCTGGGCACTGTCTCTGAGCTCTTTTTGCTCATGACTAGTGCTTTAGCACTTTGAGACACAGACCCACTTCTGGTTTTCTGGTGGTTAATTGGAGATAAGAGTCTCATAGACAGTCCTGCCTGGGCTGGCTTTGAACTAGTATTCTCAGATCTCAACCTCCTGAGTAGCTGGAAATACAGGTGTAAGCCACTAGTCTGGCTTCATTTTTAATCTTCCTAGATTCACTCATAAAACAAAGTAATGAGATAACAAAACTAGAAACCCATAAAAAAAATACACTTGGGAAACAACTGAATTAAATTACAAATTAACAAATACAAAAAAATGTAGAAAATCCAAATACCTTGTAATTAAAGGCTCAAATTACAAATATCACTATAACAAGATGACATTGCTATAGATATTGACATATACTAAAAGGATGTAGGCCATGTAATTTGACAACTTTGAATAAATTCCCTGAAATATACAAACTACTAAAGATCACACAAAAGAAATGGATAACTTGATTAGTAAATAGAATTCAAAATTTAAATTCTTAACATCAAGGGGAATTTCAGTCTCTGATGATTTTTTTGGTGAATTCTACCACATATTTCAGAAGAAAAATGAACCTGTGTAAATTAATCTTGGAAATAGAAGTAGAAGGAACACTTTACAACACGTTCTATAAAGTCAGCCTTATACCCATGTAAAAGTCTTTAACAAAATATTAACAAATCAAACAACAGAATAATAACTTCTGACCAAGTAGCATATATCCCAGGAATGCACGATTGGATTAACATTAGAAAAAAATTAGGGTTATTGATTTTTTATTTGTGTGTGTATTGGGGGAAGGGGGTGGTTCTGGGGCTTGAACTCAAGGTCTGGGCACTCTTCCCTGAGCTTTCGTGCTCAAGGCTGGTACTATACCATTTGAGCCACAGTTCCACTTCCAGCTCTTTAATTGAAGTTAAGGATCTCATGGGCTTTCCTATCCAGGCTGGCTTTGAACTGTGATACTTAGATCTCAGCTTCCTGAGTAGCTAGAATTATTGCCACTGATTCCCAGTTTAGGATCTTTAATTTTTTTACAATGGTGATGGCAATTCTGTGAAAGAAAAGTCTTTTTGGGCTGGGAAGGCGGCTCAGTGGTAAAGCGCTTGCATTGCATGCCAGAGGCCCTGGGTTCGATTCCTCAGCACCACATAAGCAAAAAGAAAAAAGCCAGAAGTGGCGCTGTGGCTCAAGTGGTAGAGCACTAGCTTTGAGCTGAAGAGCTGAGGGACAGTGCCCAGGCCGAGTTCAGGCCCCATGACCGAACCCAAAAAAAGAAAAAGAAAAGTCTTTTTAACCTGTGATGGTAAAAAATAATAAATACAAAATACAGTTCTTAACTCAAAATATACATAATATTTGTATATATCTCATGCAATGTGCAAAAATAATTTGAAATTTTTTAGACAAAAGCATAAAAAGAAAATGCTCAAAATTCTCCTACTTCTGCTTTTTAATTACAAGTATGCCCCATCCTCCCTCCTGAGACTATATTTGTTATAGCTCTACTGAAATAATCACTTAATATAAAACAGACTAGTAATATTACTTAGAAAATACATCAGTTATCAATAAATAAAAGAGATTTCCAAACACAAGAAGACTGTTTTGTACTATACGTGTAAGTTGTATTATGTAAAAAGGGAAGCGCTTAATTAATATACCCCTGTGATTGTGTATATTCACTGATAAAGATTGGAATTTTTGTTCTAGTACTCAGGACTTACTCACTAGGTAGGCATTCTACCACTGGAGCCAAGTATGCTATCATTTTTTGCTTTAGTGTTTTTAATTTGGGTCTTGGATTTTTGCCCAGGGAGGCCTGAGACTGTGATTTTCCTACCAATAATGCCTCCTGCATAGTTAAGATTACAGGTATGCATCACCATATTCAGCTTCTTCTGTTGTGTTGGGATTTCAGTTTTTTTGGAGAGGCAGGGGGAGAAGAGCCCACACTGGCCTTGAACCATGATCCTCCCAATTTTTGCTTCTTTTAGGGTATCCTAATTTTTTAAAACAATTCTTTAGTTTTGGGATTTTAGTAAATATTTCAGAAAAATAAGTTATTGTTATATTTGATAGAAATTAATTGAATGAAACCATATACCTGTCTTGAGATACTAACAGTTCTGCTTTATTCCTAAAGCATATGTTCAGAAATACTTTGTGTCTGTGGGTGGATTGGAGGTATTGTCTCAAGTTCTTGTGCACCTGGAATCTGACTCATACAAAACTGTTTCCAATGCTAAGCTTGCAGTGGTGGTGACAAAAACAATGGATGCATGTATTGCTGATAATCGTGAGTTAAATGCTTATACTTAGTAAGATTTCTACAATTGAATTTTGTTGAATTTAGCACGATGAGTTTTGATATTGTAGATTAAATTTGATATGATTTCCAGTTTGTACAAGTAGAAAAAGATCTTAGAAATGATCTATTCTGGTTCTTCACTTTCTTATGGACATTAAGGCTTCCCTAAGGACTCATATCTAGGTCTTCTAATATCAAGTCTAATACTAGAATGAAAATCAGACCTGGATGAATATGGTCAAGGTAGATGGCTTACGTGTTTAAAAATAGAACAATGAAACCTATTGAATTATTTTATGAAGAGACTAATGAAGAATAATAGAGGTAGTGGGATTGACTGGAATATATTGCGTATAAGTGGAAATGTCCAAATGAAATCCCCCCCACGCTGATGTATGCTAATGAAAATAAATAAAATGGACATATATATATTACAGGATTGTAAAAGAAATAAGAAAAACTAAGATCCTGTAATTCTAACTTTTTTTTTTGTTGGTTGTGGGGCTTGGGCACTGTCCCTGTGCTCTTCAGCTCAAGGTGAGCGCTCTATCGCTTGAGCCACAGCGCCACTTCTGGTTTTCGAGTGGTTTATTGGAGATAAGAGTCTCAAGCACTTTTCTGCCAGGGCTGGCTTTGAACCATGATCCTCAGATCTCAGCCTCCTGAGTAGCTAGGATTACAGGCGTGAGCCCCCGGTGCCTGGCTCTAAACTTTTAATTCACTTAAAAAGCAGCATTAACCTAAAAGTTTTATATGAGAAATCAAAGGACATTATTGAGATAGAATGTGGAATACCCAATTTACAAACTTTTTAAAAGTTGATGGGGCTGGGAAGGTGGCTCAGTGGTAGAGCGCTTGCCTTGCATGCCTAAGGTTCTGGGTTCAATTCCTCAGCACCACATAAGCAAAAAGAAAAAAGCCAGAAGTGGCGCTGTGAGCTGGAGAGCTGAGGGACAGCGCCCAGGCCCAGAGTTCAGGCCCCACGACTGGACCCAAAAAATAAATAAATAAAATGAAATAAAAGTTGAATAAAGAAAGTATGCTTTTTAAAAATAAGTGTGAAGTCTATCCCCAAATTCAAAACACATGATGGGCTCTCATTTGTACTGAAAAATGATAGCCCATAAATCCTTGTAAAAGGAATCTGTTATCATTCACAAATAACTGAAAATAGATTTTTACAAAGTAGTTATTGGCTTGAGCACTAATGGTACACATCTGTAATCCTAGCTACTCAGGAGGCTGAGATCTGAGGATTATTGTTTGAAGCCAGCTGGGCAAGAAAGTCTGTGAGACCCTTATCTCCAATTAACCACCAAAAAGCCAGAAGTAGAGCTGTGGCTCAAAATGGTAGACCATTAGCCTTGAGCAAAAACAGCTCAGGAACAGTGCCCAGATCCTGAATTGAAGCCTGGCACCAAAAAAAAAAGGCAGTTATTACTGGAGGCATGGCTCAATTAGTAAAGTACTTGCCTAGCAAGCATTAAGGTCTGGAGTCTAATCCCTAGTATTGAAGAAAACATTTTTTTTTTTCTGGTAGTGGTGCTTGAACTCGGGGCCTGAGTACTGTTCCTGAGTTTTTCTACCCACAGTTAGTGCTCTACCACTTTGAGCTATAGCTCTACTTCCAGTTTTCTGGTGATTAACTGGAGATAAGAATCTGACCAACTTTCCTTGCCTGGGCTGTCTTCAAACTGCACTCCTCAGATCTCAGCCTTCTTTGTAGCTAGGATTACAGGCCTGAGCCACCAGCACCTGGCTCTATGGAAGAAAAATTTTAAAAAGGCAATTTTTGAGTGCTTGCTATACGCTGAGCTCCAAGGATATAAAAATGATTAAGATCCAATTTCTTGAGAAATTTACAACATTATTGTTGACACCAATATTTTAGACTCTATATTAACTCTATTAAAAGCCCCATGAGATCTATAATGTAAACTAGTGGACTTCTTGAGTTTTGTTACATCTCAGCATAGTTTCACCTGTGCTTTATTGCATCATTAGTGTCAAATTATGGTCAGTTAAACAATAATATGAAGCTAGGCACTGGTGGCGCATGCCTATAATCCTAACTACTCAAGAGGCTGAGATCTGAGGATCACGATTCAAAGCCAGCCCAGGCAGGAAAGTCCGTGAGACTCTTATCTCCAATAAATCACTAGAAAACTGGAAGTGGTGCTGTGGCTCAAGCAGTAGAGCACTTTCCTTGAGCTGAAGAGCGCAGAGACAGCGCCCAAGCCCAGAGTTCAAGCTCCACGACAGACCAAAATAATAATAATAATAATAATAATATGAGGCAGGATTTGGTTATTTAAGAATGTCTTTACTGACCAATGTAGAGATATAGAAGGTGAGACTAGATATATTTAATTTTTAGGAAGGTAGCATTACAGAACTACTAAAAGGGGCTGGGAATGTGGCTCAGTAGTGGAGTGCTTGCCTTCCATGCATGAAGCCTTGGGTTCCATTCTTCAGTACTATATAAACAGAAAAAGCTGGAAGTGGCGCTGTGGCTCAAGTGGTGAGTGCTAGCCTTGAGCAAAAGCAGCTCAGGGACAGCGCCCAGGCCTTGAGTTCAAGCCCTAGGACCAGCAAAAAACAAAACAAGAAAACAGAACTACTAAAAGAAATCATACTTCAAAAAGTTGCTTTAGAAGGGGTAATGAGGGCAATTATAAGTTAATATCTTATTATGAATTTATATTAACACATATATGTTAGATGTTGCATGATACATGTATTAGACATTATATAGACATTTGCTGTTCTTCCTGAATAAGCTCCAAAAACATAGGTATATTTATAAGTTTTAAATTTATACTTACTATTCTTCTTATCTGTTTTGTACTAATAGCTACTTTTAGGGTAATAGTATCCAAATACCACATAGTTTCAAGACTTCTGGCATTACTGTCTCATGAAAGTCTTGATTTAGAAGAAAAATTTAGCATCATACTTACTCTTGGGCATTGCACTGAGGATTGTGGTAAGTACTGGATTTATTTAATATGTTTTTTTAAAGCATGGGAGTGGAAGCATTTTAATTTCTTCCCCTATCAGTCATATGAAAGACTTAAAATAGTAATTTTATCCTGGTCATCTAGGACTTAACTAATTATTTTAGCTCCTCATTCTCCTCTACAATTTGTATGCAAATTGTGGTTCTATTTCTCTTTCACCTTCTTGTACCTTCCTTTCCAGTGCTTCTGCTACTCTTCTAATTTAAGCCTCTGTCTCTCAAACTTTTCAACAAAATGAACCCAATAGCCACCTCCCTGTGCTCCTCTTTTCCTATCTTTACTTTTCAGTCCAGTTCTTTATGTTGCTTGCTGCAATCCAACCAAAGATTCTAACTACCTAATAGTCTTCCTGCCCCTCCCCTTCCCCATTCCCTCTCTCTCTTTCTTCCTTTCTCCCTTCCATTCTTCCTTTCTTTCCCCTCCTACTTTCTTTCACTCTTTCTTCAGTCTGCTCCTCCTTTCTAACCATCCCCTTTTCTCACTCTGTGTTCAATCTCCTTCTTTATCCCCCTTCTCACTTTTCCACTCTTCTCTCTTTACTGTCTTGCTTTTCTCTCTTCTCCCTCATTTCAGCTCCTTCTCTGTGTAATTTTGGATCTACCTTATATTTTTTAAAAACTAAGTAAGGTCAGTTTTTTTTTACTCTGTATGCATATGATACTCTGTGGTTGCAGTTCAGAAATGATCACTTATATGCCTTAGGTATATTGTATAAGTAGATTATTTCCTAAGTTGAAAATACTTTTGAAATTATATTTTCTTTTCCTTTAAAATGTTTGAACAATGCATAATTTTCACAAAGTAGAATTATGACCTAATATATATAGTTTATGATATAATAATTACCTTCTATTTTAATTTCTTACATATCTTCCAGAGGAAAATCAGTATGACCTTTTTAAAAACAATGGGCTTCCACTCATGATACAAGCCTTAACTGATTCTCAGAATGAGGAACTACACAAGGCTGCCACATTTGTGCTTCACAACTGCAGAAAAACTAGTAAGTTTACAAGTACCCTTAAGAGAAATACAAACCAATATTTGTAAAGGGGGGGATATTTTCTCTAATAAACCAAGCTGTTTTAATCTCCAGGGTTTGGGGGATGCTTTTTTTCCTTAATGATATTGGATTGAATTCAGTGCCTCACATTTGTTAAGCAAGTGCTCTACTGCTTGAGTCATAACTGCTAGACATTTTGCTTTCAGTTTGTTTGTCATTTAGGAATATTAGCTTTTGGTCAGGACACCTTTAGAAAGAACCTGAAAACTTCTGCCTTTGCTTCCCAAGTACTGAAATTACAGGCATACCCTATAAAATCCTGCTTGTTTTTGAGATAGGGTCTCCCTAACTTTTGCTCTCTATCTCTGCTACCACATTGTGTCTGGAGCACAGTGAACAGTAGCTATGATAAGAATTTTTGTCTTAGTGGAAGAAAACTTGTGGCCATCGTATATTGGAAAAAGGATTTAAAAGATTATAGAACGTGGGGCTGGGAAGGTGGCTCAGTGGTAGAGTGCTTCCCTTGCATGCATGAGGCCCTGGGTTCGATTTCTCAGTACCACATAAGCAAAAAGAAAAAAGCCGGAAGTGGCGCTGTGGCTCAAGTGGTAGAGTGCTAGCCTTGAGCTGAAGAGCTGAGGGACAGTGCCCAGGCCCAGAGTTCAGGCCCCATGACTGGACCCCCCCACACACACCAAAAAAAGATGATAGGACAGAACTATTTATGGACACTTGTTTTTTTGTCTTTTTTTTTTTGGTCAGTCGTGAGGCTTGAACGCTCTTCAGCTCAAGGCTAGCACTCTACCACTTGAGCTACAGCGCCACTTCCGGTTTTCTGGTGGTTTATTGGAGATAGGAGTCTCACAGTCTTTCTGGCCTGGGCTGGCTTTGAACCGCGATCCTCAGATCTCAGCCTCCTGAGTAGCTAGGATTACAGGTGTGAGCCACCAGCACCGGGCATGGACACTTTAAAAACAGCTACTTCTAGAAGTATGGCTAAAGTTGTAGTCCCTGAGTTTAAACTCCAGTATGATTTTTTTTAAAGCCTATCCTAGGAGACTGGAAATGTAGCTCAGTAGTAGAGCTCATTTCTTTGCATGTGGGGGACCCTGGTTTAATACCCAACACCAAGGGGAAAACCCTGTTTTAAGACAAGTGTTGATATATATGAGGGTGGTTGTGTGCAAAGAATAACATTGTCATATTGCTGTTTTGCCCATAACTCTGAAAAGTTGAGTCTAATTTATAACAATATTTGAGTCCTGGAACCTTGCTAAGCACTAAGCATACCAGTTAAGGTATGAATAGACAAAATTTAAAAAATGGGAAGGGTGGCACATGAGGATGTTCTTAAGGATATGACAATGATATCTCTCATAATAGATAAACTTACTATTTCCTCTACATTTCAAAGCTGAGAAGTTATCGCTAAATGTACGAGGATATTCTTTTGATGAAAATGAAGCAAAACAATTAAAGGACACAAATGCGAAAGAAAAGAATCTTGAAGAGTACTGGAAAACAGCAAAGGAAATTCTGCGCAAAATAGAACAGCTTGAAAGAGAAGAAAATGAGGTTAGCTTTTTTGTTTTAACAGAATATATGTTTTTAAGTCTTTTTAGTAGAGGTTGAAGAGTAAAAATATTTTTCCTACATTTTTAATGTAAAATTTAGTAGTAATACTTGACAGATCAGTGGTGGACATAGGAAAAAACAGGTATTTTTAAAAAGGTAGAATATCAGCCAGGCTGCAGTGGCTCACACCTGTAATCCTAGTTATTCAGGAGGATGAGATCTAAGGATCGTGGCTTGAAGTCAGCCTAGGCAGGAAAGTATATGTTATTCTTTATCTACAAATAAGTACCAAAAAGCCAGAAGTGCAGCTGTAGCTCAAGTGGTAGAGTACTAGCCTAGAGAAAAAAAAGCCAAGTGAGAATGTGAGGCCCTGAATTCAAGCCCCAATATACACACTCACTCACTCTCTCTCTCTCTCTCTCTCTCACACACACACAC
The DNA here is from genome assembly GCF_019054845.1 of Dipodomys spectabilis. NCBI lineage: Eukaryota > Metazoa > Chordata > Mammalia > Rodentia > Heteromyidae > Dipodomys > Dipodomys spectabilis. Next base: position 10,087,400 of record NW_024870950.1, read on the forward strand.
ACACACACACACATGCGCGCGCGCACACACACACACACACACGCAGAATGTCTGAAGATAGAATAATGAAACAGCCAAACAGTTTGAAAAAGTGAGAGAAGTGGTATATAATAGCCGAAGTGAACTTGTTCAAAGTACTCCGTATGTATCTATGGAATTCTCACAATTAAACCACTTTGTATAGTCATATATGCTATTAAAATGGATTTTTTTTTTTGTTGTTGGTCATGAGGCCTGAACTCTGTCTAGGTGCTGTCCCTCAGCTCTTCAGCTCAAGGCTAGCACTCTACTACTTTGAGCCACATCTCTACTTCTGGCTTATTTCTGCTTATGTGGTGCTGAGGAATCAAACCCAGGGCCTCATGCATGCAAGGCAAGCGCTCTACCACTGAGCCACCTTCCCAGCCCCTAAAATGGATTTTTTAAGCAGAAATTAACTGGGCACCAGTCATCAAACCTGTAATCCTACCTGCTTAGGAGGTTGAGATCTGAAGATTGCAGTTGAAAGCCAGCCTGGGCAGAAATGTCTGTGAGATCTAACATCTTACTGTATAGTAGTTCAAGGAAAAAGCAATCTGATAATTTCTTCCCCTAGTCTCTCTCTCTCTCTCTGCACACATGTGCGTGCGCGCGCGCGCGCGTGCGCACACACACACACACACACACACACACAGCAGAGGCATATAGGTATGTTCATACTCTCTTGCTTATGTAGTCAATTTAATGATGAGAGATATATTCATGAGAAATCATCAGATAAACTGATCACTGTGCAAATATCACAGTATAATTATGTAAAACAGGTGGTATAGATTATCATTTGATGTGGTGGGTTTGGGTGTTTTGTTTATTTTGCTTGTTTTGTTTTTGCCTTTACATTACTTTTCTTGCATAAAGTTGCACAATTTTTGCCCAGGCACAGTCCTAAGACCATGCTTCTATCTATGCTTCCCACATAGCTAGAATTACAGACACATACTGCAATGTCTAGCTTGTATGTTGAAACAGGGTCTTACCAACTTTTTACCCAGGCTAGCTTGAACTGTGATCCTCTGGATCTTTGCCTCCCAGGTAGCTGGATTCACAAGTATGAGCCATAATGCCCAATTTATGTGGTCTTTTGATATAATCAAGATAACAAATTTAAGAGGTATAAAGACCTTACAAAACTGCTGGTGTATCACACTTGTAGCCCTGACTACCCAGGAGATTGATACCTGGGAATTGTGGTTCAAAGCTAGCCCCGCCAAAAAATCCTCAAGATTCTTACCTCCAATTGCCCAGCAAAATGCTGAACATGGAGGAATGACTCAAGTGGTAAAGCTCTAACCTTGAATGAAAAAGCCAAGCAAAGGGTGAACCAATACCAACACTAGGAAGGGAGGGAGGGAGGAAGGGAGGGACTTGCAAATCTGAAAGTGGTTGATGGTTTGACTAATTAGAAAATCACCTGCCCTCATTATGCTGAAGGTATTAGTCCATAGTATTGTAGATTCCAATGTTATTCTTGAGGTATAAACCCATTTTAATTCCCTGCTATTAACCTATTTTCTCTCCTTGGAAACTTACATAATCCCCACCCCCCTTTTTTTTGTCAGTCTTGAAGCTTGAACTCAGGGCCTGAGTGCTGTACCTGAGCTTTTTTGCTCAAGGTTAGCATTCTACCACTTTGAGCCACAACAACACTTAGTTTTCTGGCAGTTATTGGAGATAGGAGTTTCATGGACTTTCCTGCGCAGGCTGGCTTTGAACACTGATCCTCAGATCTTATCTTCCTGAGTAGCTAGAATTATAGGCGTGAGCCACTAGCACCTGGCTTAAGTTTATATAATCTTATGTTTTGAAATTTCACAGTGAGGTACCTGTCAAATATTTTTTACCCTTTGTGAGTTTAAACTCCTATAATAAAGTTTAAAAAAGGACTTTTATTCTATGGACTAGAAAAGCCCTGAGTTCAAACTCCAGTACTGGAAAAAAAATTACCCTGTGGCCCAATATATGGTATATATGTATTTCCTGGTGTTTTGATTTCTGTTGATTTTGCTTCTTGCTCTTTTTTTACTGAGTCCACCCTGCATTGTTCTTGGTCTAAAAGAAAACTTTCAAAAAAAATTTTATGTAGATCCTGAGGCTTGAACTCAGGGCCTGGGAGCAGTCCCTGAGCTTCCCCTTCCCACCCCCCCCTCAGGGCTAGCATTCTACCACTTGAGCCATGGCTTCATTTCTGGCTTTTTGGTGATTAATTGGAGATGAGAGTCTGGTAGACTCTCATTATAGGTGTGAGCTACCAGCACCTGGCTTAAAAAAGAAATGTACTCTTTACCTTACATATATAACTGTAACCCTCCTGTTCATCATCATTATAATAAAAATATAAAAAATAAAAAATTTATGTTTCAATATATTTTATTCTTTTATGATTTAGTGATTTTAGTGTAGTACCTGAAGAGGCTGAGAACATTAAAATATCATGGTTTCTTTTAAAACATAATTTCTTTTTCTTTCTTTCTTTTTTTTGTGTATGTGCTGGTTCTGGGGTTTGAACTCAAGCCCTAAGCACTGTTCCTGAGCTTTTTTGCTTAAGAGTAGCATTCTACCACTTGAGCCATAACTCCACATCTGGCTTTTTGGTGATTAACTGGAGATTAGAATTTTATGGACTTCACTACTCTAGCTGGCTTCAAACCACAGTCCTCCAATTTCAGCCTCCTAGGATTACAGGCATGAGACACCAACTTATAATTTCATTCTTAACAATCTAAATATCTGGTATATCTTGGCCTTATTTGTGTGTACACTGTGAAAAAGCTACATTATTTTTTCTATATGGTTTCCTTAATTGTCCTAGGACCATTTATTGAATAAATTTACGTTGTCTTCTTAATACAAACTATCCTTTTATCACTAATATTTTATTGACAGCTTTAATATTTTTCTTCATTGTTTAAAGGAAATATAAAGTGGGTTGTGAAGAAATGGATTATATTGGAATCATTTATTTGCCATTTTTACATTATAGGAAGAAATTCAAAGAAGAAGCTATGAGAATATGCCATTTATGAACAAGGAGAACATACTGAAACACCTCCATTCAGGTAGTACTGGAGATGCCAAAGCAGAAGAAGATAAGAATAAAAACCAGCCTGGACCGTTTCAGAGTTCTCCATCTGTTGATGTCACATCTAAGGCTTGTACCACTGATAACCGAGTGAAGACTCTGTTAAAGAGTACACATCCATTTAGTGGACAAAAGATGACTTTACGTAAAGTCAGTTCCAGCTGCAATCAAGGTTTACATGAGAAAACAACTTTTGACAAAAAGAATTTTGTTTATAAATCAAGGTATAGTTCAATAATTTTATCCAGTAAGCATTTATTGTGTGCTACAATATGCTATATTCTTAAGCAATAGGAATACAGAAATGATAAAGTGAGAGAAGGCTAACGTAGGAAATATTTCCAGAGAAATTAGGATAAGGAGGTAAGTCCCACTTCTTCTAAGGCCTTGCATGTCATGTCTAGAATTTGGGGTTTTAGCTCACAGGATATGGGGAGCATTGAAGATTTTGAATTGAGTTGCATAATCATAATTGAATTTTAGAAAGTATGCTCAAAAAAGAAAACAGAACCCTTCTACCTGAAGTAATAAAGTTAAGAATTGATAATCTGTTAGCAAATATGGCAAAACCCAATTTGTAATTTTTTTGTGGTACTAGAGTTTAAATTAATGCTTGCTAGGCTGGCATTTTCTACCACTTGATTCACTCCTTCAGCCCTATTTTTTTGCAGTTTACTTTTGAGATAGGGTCTCATGAACTTTTCTGCTTGGGCTTGTCTCAAACCACAATCCTACTCTCAGCCTCCTGAATAGCTAGGATTGTAGGTGTGAGCTTAACTATGCTTGTAAATTTAATGAAAAAGGGAATCGGCTGTGGTGGTTTGTTCTTTTGTTCCCTGCATTTCATCTCCTATACTGTTCTTTCTCAGGTCCAGCCTGTGTTGTAACTTTTTTTTTAACCCTTTCTTGTGTATGTTCTAATAGTTGCTGTGAAAAGGAAGCTGTATTCTGGGTAGAATAATCTAGGTATCAGGAAGATGGGTTGTACAATCATCACTCCTTTTTTTCTTTTCAAGACCTTTTCTATGTGGTACTAGGGATTGAATTCACATCTGGTGCTTGCAAAACAAGCACTATATATTTGAGCTTATACTCTTACCACAGACATTTTCAAGACTTCCTTTTTTGAGGGGGAGGGGAGAGATCAGTAATAGAGTTTGAACTCAGGGCCTTATGCTTGCTTGACTAGTACTCTACCACTTGTGCAATGACTCCAGCTCAGGTTTTTGCTGGTTATTTTGGAGATGGGAATCTCATAAACTTTTCTGTGCTGGCTGGCTTCAAACCTCAGCCTTCTGAGTAGCTAGAATTACAGACATGAGCTACAGATGCCTGACTTAAGACTTCTTGATGTTCTTTTTTTTTTTTTTTTTTTCAGTTGTGGGGCTTGAACTCTGGGCCTAGGCACTGTCCCTCAGCTCTTCAGCTCAAGGTTAGCACTCTACCTCTTGAGCCACAATGCCTCTTCCAATTTTCTGGTGATTAATTGGAGATAAGAGTCTCAGGTTTTCCTGCCTGGGCTGGCTCTGAACTGCGATTCTCAGATCTCAGCCTCCACAGTAGCTAGGATTACAGGTGTGAACGACGGGCATTTGATGCTCATCTTAATTTGCTCTCTTGGGGGTGTGGAATTGCCTAGCTATGAGATATGTTCTTTGGCTCAGGCTTTTTGTTCTCTTCCCAAGATTTGTACCATATCCTTCTTTTACCTCAGCTATGTTATTAATATTAATACATTTTAAATACTTTTCCCTCCTCAATAGTACCTTTATGAATATGTACACAGATAGCTCTAGCAATCCTTTTCTAATTTTCAGGATATTGCCTTTTCTATATTGCCTGTTATTATGACACTATAGTCAAAACTAATATTGTTTCATAAACGTTGTATTCGTTGTATTCATCAGACATACAATGTTTGTTATCCTGTCCCGTGTTCTTTGTCCCACTGATTTTGTTGTTTCTTCCCTCATTCCTTCCTCCTTTCTTCTTTTTTATTATAATTACTTATTTAGTGCAGTATTTGGAATTGAACTGTTTCTCACACTATCAGATAAATGATTTACCAACTGAGGCTCTCTGTTGTTGTTATTATGTTATTGTTGTTGTCAGTCATAGGGCTTGAACTTGGGTCCTAGGCCCTGTTTCTGAGCTCTTTTTATTTTATATTATTTTTTTGGGGGGGGGGTCCAGTCATGGGGCCTGAACTCTGGGCCTGGGCGCTGTCCCTCAGCTCAAGGCTCAAGGCTAGCACTCTACCACTTGAGCCACAGCGCCACTTACAGCTTTTTTCTTTTTGCTTATGTGGTGCTGAGGAATCAAACCCAGGGCCTCAGGCATGCAAGGCAAGCGCTCTACCACTGAGCCACCTTCCCAGCCCGTTTCTGAGCTCTTTTGCTCAAGGTTAGCACTCTACAGTTTTGAGCTACAGCTCCACTTCTGATTATCTGGTGATTAATTGGAGATAAGAATCTCACTGGGAATGTCCAAGCTGGATTTGAACCATGATCCTTAGATCTCAGCCTCCTGAGAAGCAGAATTACAGATGTGAACCACCAGTCCACAGCTCTGTCATTCTTTTTTTTTTTTTTGCCAGTCCTTGGACTTGAACTCAGAACCTAGGCACTGTCCCTGAGCTTCTTTTGCTTAAGGCTAGCACTCTATCACTTAAGCCACATCACCATTTCTGGCTTTTTCTGCATGTGGTACTGAAGAATTGAACCCAGGGCTTCATGAATGCTTATCAAGCACTATACTACTAAGCCACATCCCAGCCCCTGTTATTCTTTTTATAATCCTTTTCTTCCATATTTCTCTGGGCATCAATATTATTACTGTCTGGAGAACTGTCTAATTCTAGTTCTAGAAACCTGGTTGCAACTGTTACAAGGGAGGCATGGAGGGAGGAGGGATGAAGGGAGGAAGATAGATTGGTTTTATTTCAGCTTATAGGTTTTTTTTGGCTCATGGCTAGTTCAGAATGGTGGGGGATGGATAATCCCCTTCAAGAGCATATATCAGTGACCTAAAGAACTGCAAGATACCACCTCCTACAGGCCTGGGGAACAGGAATTTTTAATATATGGACTCTTGGGGACCACAGTAGATTTTAGTAGGTCCTTCTGCATGCCATAAACTCAGTGTCAAACCGCTGCATACACACACAAGACAATGTCTTTACTTCAGCTAATCTGGTACTTCTTTTCTTTTAGTGACCGTGTTTTTAAATATCCAACTCATGTTGTTAGAAATAAAAAGCAGCATTCGCCAGTAACAGGTATGATTTTTAAATGTTTCATCTTTGTTTTCCAAGAACAGATGACTGATACAATTAAAAATGTACAGTGGCTAGGTGCCAGTGGCTCATACCTATAATCCTAGCTACTCAGGAGGCTGAGATCTGGAGATTATGGGTCAAGGCCATTAGGGCAGGAAAGTCCATGAGATCCTTATCTCCAATAAACTGCCAAACAAGGTGGAAATAGAGCTGTGGCTCAAGTGGTAGAGCATTAGCCTTGAGCAAAAGAAATTCAGGGACAGTACCCGGGCCCTGAGTTCCACACCCAGGACTAGCCCACACACATAAAAAAAAAAAATGGACATTGGTATATCATCCTGTAAAGTGTAAGTCATATTTAATTCTCATTTTGGTGTAAATGCTTCACTCACCTTTCACTGATAACCAGAATATTTTTGTTTATCCACTAGGATGATTGAATGTATAATACTGAATTAAAACTCATGAAAGTACTGAGATTTCAGAAATCTTGTGAATGTCAAGGGCCTTTTTATTAATCAAAAGTCTTGCATTTTACAATTTTTTCAGATCCATTTACATTATGCTCAGACATAATAAATAAAGAAGTTCTCAGTTTTCAAGCAGCTGACAGTTGTACCAAAATATTGAAGTATAGGTGCTCAGGTAAATATTTTTAGTACAATTATTTTATAATTAAAATTTTAAGGGCTGGGGGTGTGGCTCAAGGAGTGCTTGCCTAACAAGCATCAGGCCCTTAGTTTAAACTCTAGGACCATCAAAGAAACAAACATAATTAAAGCTTTTTATATTAGTTAACTAGATTTTATAATAGCTCTACTTTTATAAATTAAGTTTCATTTCCTTTGAAGAAATTAGAATGTAGAGCATGAAATCGTTCAAATTAATATTCCTTTTCTGTACCAGGCTGAGATCCAGTGTTTGTTTATACTCACCACTTCAATTTTTTACTCTTGTCTTTTGTCACAACTCATCGTCTACAAATTTAATTTTATTGAGATAAACATTTTATGTGTTGCAGAGAAAAGAGACAGGTGTATATTCTGGATTATGCTCTAAATATTATAGATATTATATAATACCTATTTTATATTTATATTGACATATTAATGTTCTAGTGTCCTGTTACCTTTTTTTTTCTGTAATCCAGTAATTATTCCATAGTTTCTGTTCCTTCACACCTTAGTATTTCCTCTTTGTTCATGCTTACTACTGCACTCTGCTCTATGGAAAAAATTCAGGTATTCTATGTTTAGTTCAAATGTCATTTTTTTTATATTGGATGAAGAGATTTCTTCTATTATTCTAAAGTTAATGTCAAGTCATAATCTAAATCATATCTTGTCTTTCAATTTAATAATTACAAAAGCTTATTTTTATCTACTAATTCCTTTTGTTTCAACTTAAACTATGTTCATATTTCCTCATTTAAAAAAATGAATGATCGGGACTGGATGTGTGGCTCCAACAGTGGAGTGCTCATTGGACTTAATTGAAAAAGCCAAGTGAGAACCTGAGGCCCTAAGTTCAAGTCCCATACTGGGAAAAACTGCTTCGTGATTTGCTATTGAATCAAGGATTCTTACACTCTCCTTTCTACCTTTTACTACCAGATTCCTGTCTTGTTCCTTCTTTTTCAATGCATTCATTCCCTTCTTAACTCCTGGAAACCTGGTGCTTTTTTTCCCATTCTCTAAATTTTTAATATTAAAGGATACTTGAAGCTTCTTTTTTGGTGCTGTGGCTCAAGTGGTAGAGTGCTAGCCTTGATCACAAAGAGGCTCAGGAATAGTGCCCAGGTCCTGCATTCACAACCGACAGAGGGGAGGGGGTAGAGAAGGAAGAGAGAGAGAGGAAGGAAGGGAAGAAGGGAGGGAGGGAGGGAAGAAGGAAGGAAGGAAAAAAGAAAGGAAGAAAGAAAGAAAGAAAGATCCAGTCAGGTGTGGTGGTAAATGCCTGTAGTCTACCTTTGTGGGAATAAAGTTAGGATCAGGAGTTCCAGACCAGTCACAGAGCCTAACGGGCCACATGCATTTGAGCCGACTTAGGCTACAGTAGGAGATCCTGTCTAAACAAAATAAAACGAGCTGGGTTCTGGTGGTTCATATTTGTAATCCTAGCTCAGGATACTGAGATCTGAGGATTGCAGTTTGAAGCCAGGTTGGGCAGGAAAGTCTGTGAGATTCTTATCTCCAATTAACTACCAAAAAGCTAGAAGTAAAGCTGTGGCTCAAATGGTTAGAATGCTAGCCTTGATGGAAAAAAAGAAAGAAAGAAAAAAAAAAAGCTCAGGGACAGTACTCAAGACCATCACCAATATATCAACACTGTGTATGTGTGTCTCAAACAATCAAAAGAGAGAGAGAGAGAGAGAGAGAACAGAATGAGGGAGAGAAGACAGACATTATCTGCCTCTTAATACAATATAGTGAGAAGCACACAATGCTATCTACCTATGGGGAATCCTGCAGAAAAATCATTAAGCTTGAATATGATATATCATCTAGATATGATTACCACCAAAAAGCCAGAAGTGGAGCTGTGGCTCAAGTGATTTAGTGCTAGCTCAGGGACAGTGCCCAGACCCTGAGTTCAAGCCCCATGACCAACAAACAAAACAAGAACTGAACTTACATATAGATCACTTCTTTTCAATATTTTCCCTTAATAGAACTAGACCAACTTTACCTCTTTTTCTTTTTTCTAGTGGTACTGAGGTTAAACTCAATGCCCCTATGTTTACTAGTTAAATGCTCTACCACTGATCTGTACCCTTGAGCTCTCTTTCCTTTTCCCTTTCCTTTTGTTGTATTGGGGATTGAACCCAGGAACTTTCTTTTTTTTTTTTTTCCGGTCATGGGGCCTGAACTCTGGGCCTGGGCACTGTCCCTCAGCTCTTCAGCTCAAGGCTAGCGCTCTACCACTTGAGCCACAGCACCACTTCCGGCTTTTTTCTTTTTGCTTATGTGGTGCTGAGGAATCGAACCCAGGGCCTCGAGCATGCAAGGCAAGCGCTCTACCACTGAGCCACCTTCCAGCCCTGAACCCGGGAACTTTCAATGTGTTAGGAAAACACATTGGAATATACTTCATACCTTTTTTATTTTATTTTATTTTTTTGGATCTGGTTGTGGGGCCTGAACTCTGGGGCTGGGCGCCGTCCCTCAGCTCTTCAGCTCAAGGCTAGCGCTCTACCACTTGAGCCACAGCGCCACGTCCAGCTTTTTTCTTTATGTGGTGCTGAGGAATCGAACCCAAGGCCTCATTGCATGCAAGGCAAGCGCTCTACCACTGAGCCACCTTCCCAGCCCCCTTTTTAATTTTTTAAAATGTATTTAGGGCTGGGATGTAGCTCAGTGGCAAAGCACTTGCCTATCAAGTGCAATGTCCTGGGTTCAATCCCCAGTACTAAAGAAGAAAAGACAAAAACAGTAGTTAAATCAAATAATTTATTACTATTATGAAAGAGTGAATGTGTGTATGTGTGTAGGCATGCCAGTACTGAAGCTTGAACTCAAGGCCTTGCCTTCTTGCTTGCTTTTTCTCTCAAAGCTGGCATCCTACTATTTGAGCCACATCTGTACTTCTGGCTTTTTGCTAGTTAATTGGAGATGAATATCTCATAGACTTTTCTGCCTAAACTGTCTTCAAACCAGGATCCTCAGATCTTAGCCTTCTGAGTCATTAGGATTTTATGTATGCACCAATAGCACCTGCCTTTTAAAAAATAAATTACTTTATTGTAAAGATGCTGTACAGAGAGGTTACAGTTACATGAGTAAGGTAATGAGTACATTTCTTGTCAAACATTGTTACCCCTCCTTCGTTTTTTTCCTACTATCCCTTCCCTCTGTCACCTTCCCCCTCTTCCCCCCCCCAAGTTGTAAAGTTCATTGCCAACATAGTTTCTCGTGAGTATCATTGTTGCAATGGGTCATCCTGTGTCCTTGTCTCATTTGTATCCTAGACTTCCTGACTCCCTTGTGCTTGGATTACAGATGTGTACCACCAAACTCAGCTAATTTTATTTTTGAGATGATGTTTGGCTAAATTGCCCAGGCTGACCTTGCATTTACTATCCTACTGCTGCAGCTGCCTGGGTAGTTGAGATTACAGACGTGTACCACCAAACCTGGTTTGGTTGCTCTTTTTCTATGTTGCTATAACTGTTCATACTTCTATCCCAACACTTATTTCACTGATATGCATGTATGTTTTTATTTTGTCATGTTTTGGGTTTTTTAAGATTTTTTATTAGCATACATAGATTTCTTAAAGTATTTATAAGTTTCTGATTTTACTTAAGTTACCATCATATAGATAACTGCTTTCATAGATTTATAAGTGCATTATTGACATCTATACATCACATTATTTTGTTTTCTTTTAGGTTGCATATCAGTAGGAAAACCTCTAAATAGTCGAAATTTTAGCAAGCTCTTGCGTGCTTGTCCATACCAATGTGATCGACACAAAGTCATTGTGGAAGCTGAAGACAGATATAAAAGTGAACTAAGGAAATCATTTATCTGTAACAAAAGTAATTAATTCCATAGCTTTAAGACTGTAATTACAATTATGCCTTCTAAGCCATCATTAAGATATTAAGTATATTTAAAAATTTAAGGATAAAATAATGTTGAAAAGAAAACATTTTGCTAGGCGTCAGTGGCTCACGCCTGTAATCCTAGCCACTCAGGAGCCTGCAATCTGAGGATTATGGTTCAAAGCCAGCCTAGGCAGGAAAGTCCATGAGACTCTTAACCTCCTATAAACCACTTAGAAAACTGGAAGTGGCATTGTGGCTCAAGAGGTAGAGTGCTAGGCTTGAGCTAAAGAGCTGAGAGACAGTGCCCAGGCCCAGAGTTCAAGCCCCATGACCATAAAGAAAAAAAGAAAGAAAGAAAAGAAAACATTTCTTAGCAACTGGTAATTTATGATGTACCTGGGAGAAGATTAGAAGATTTAGTTTCTGATGGCTTAAAATTTCTTCTCAATCTAATTATTCCTACTAGAAGGGTTGGGGAGAGGAAATAACCATACTAATAGAATTCATATACTTATGAGTTCTTCAGATTGGTACTCTAATTCTGCTAAATGTATTCCATATTTTTCAGAAATTCTGCTGACCCCATGTAGAAGACAACAACTCAGTAGCAAATCTGCTATCCCTGGAAAAATAAATGAACATATTTAATTTTTAAGTCAGCTTAAATATCACAGACTTCTAAAAAAGATGTACTTGTTTTTAGTTCTCACCATCAATAGCTCTTTCTGTGATAACCCTTGGCTCTAATGAAGATTATATTTCCTAAGAAAAGAGGCATCTCCCATTTGTTTGTTCACTTGCTGTCTGCCATCTGGAAAGCAGCAGGAGGAAAACTACCTTTATTAAGTACCTACTATGTGTTAGGTGTCTTATAAAAGTTGTTGCCTCTAATTCTTATAAGTTAGAAATAGCATAACTTAGATTCATTACAAGCTTTTTCTAGAAACCCTCATTGTATTGTCTGGATCAATTCATATTTTCAGAACAAATTTTCCATGTACAAGTACTCCAGAGAGACTTTTGATCATAACTCCAATGTGTCAAACAGTCAAAATTGAAGCAAAAAAGTGCTTCTTAAATAACTTATTGAAATTTTAATTTAACTGTAGGGTTAAGACTTCAGGCTTATCACCATTCCAGATTTATCAGAGAGTTTGAGAACCTTAACATTTTCTTCTAATCATCTGAAGTTAATACTAACTACAGGAGTAGGAATAAACAATTGAGTACATTACTTGTCAGAGTCATCAGAAATGAGTAACATCAAATGGGAGAAAATGAAGGAGGAGGTAACATTTAGAAAACAAATGTTCTCATTACCTTACTTATGTAACTATAACCCCTCTGTACATCACCTTTACAATAAAAATAAATGAATACCATCAGTAGAGCTACTCTGATATTTATCACAGAGCTATTTGAACTGAATTCATCCAGGAAACATTTTGCTTCACATGACACTTCTATGGCTATTTTCACTGCCAAAACCTTGAAAGGAACTTCAGACTTAAGTCTTTTTTCTAGGTTAAAAATTCTATCTATAAAGTAAGTACAGTATCACTGTGGAAGAGCTTGTTTTTTTTAAGGTGGTATTGGGGTTTGAACTCAATACCTTGTACTTTCTCAGCAGGCACTCTACCACCTGAGCCATACTTCTAGCTCTGTCAGTTTTTTGGTGGTAATGGGGGTCAGTTGTGGGGCTTGAACTCTGCACCTGGGTACTGTCCCTCATCTTTTCAGGTCAAGGCTAGCACTCTACGAACTTGAGCCACAACACCACTTCCTGTTTTCTGGTAGTTAACTGTACATGAGAGTCTCATCCACTCCTGGGCTGGTTTTAAACCATGATCCTCAGATCTCAGCCTCCTGAGTAGCTAGGCTTACAGCTGTGAGCCACCAGCACCTAGCTAAACCCTGCCCTTCTTTTGCTGGTTATTTTGGACACAGAATCTCATCTTTTTCTGCTTAGACTGGCTTTTAACCACAATCCTCAAGCTCCTAGCCTCTTGAGTGAGTGGTTAGGATTACAGGCAAGAGCCTGTTTTTGTTTTTGTTTTTTTTAATTTGCCAAGCTCAGAGACACAAATGGTACATATTTCATATGCAAAAACTAGATCTAAAATACACTAGGATATGATAAATTATGCAGGACTATAGGCATTCACACAGTTAGACCAGAGAAGGATACTTTTAGGAGAGAGACACAAAGGCACAATACCTGTGTGCTTCTAATCATATAATAATTCTTGAAGTGAACTGCAGGAAATGGAAACAAGATTTTTTTTCTGTAGAAAACCTGGGTATTTTGTTCCACAGAGATATGTTGTACTTAGAAATTGGTTTCTTGCTACTCAGGAGGCTGAGATCTGAGGATCACAATTCAAAGCCAGTCCAGGCAGGAAAGTCTGTGAGACTCTTACTCCAATAAACCACCAGAAAACCAGAAGTGGTGCTATGGCTCAAGTGGTAGAGTGCTAGCCTTGAGCTGAAGAGCTGAGGGACAGCATCAAGCCTGTGTTCAAGCCCCATGACTGATAGAAAGAAAAAAAAAAAGAAAAAGAAAGAAGCAAAGAAAGAAAGAAGAAAGAAAAGAGGTTGTGTTCTTCACAGGACTTGACACCAAATTACAGAAATTTTAAACATGGGCTGGGAAGGTGGCTCAGTGGTAGAGCGCTTGCCTTGCATGCATGAGGCCCTGGGTTCGATTCCTCAGCACCACATAAGCAGAAAAAAAAAAAGCTGGAAGTGGCACTGTGGCTCAAGTGGTAGAGCACTAGCCTTGAGCTGAAGAGCTGAGGGACAGCGCCCAGGCCCAGAGTTCAGGCCCCACGACCAGACCAAAAAAACAACAACGAAAAAAAAAAGAAATTTTCAACATGTCTTCAAAACAAAGATGTAACAACTAAAAATATTCTATAATCCCTTTACTTAGATAAAACCATCTCTAGAACCTCACGAACGGGCATAATTTTGTTATACGTTAATTATACAGTGATCCTAAATACTGTTAACTGATACTTAGCTCATATAGAACCATCCACTAATAATTGGACCTGCTTTTTTAGAATTTACGAGGCATCCTGAGAACGTATTAATTTGGTTTGTCTTATGTATTTCAAAGCAAGACAGTTTGGCATTTTGCCTTCTCATTTCCTCATTTGGGTAAATTTCCCCCTTTTTTTAATTTTTTTTAAAATTTCCCCTTTTTATCAGGACATTTCACTACTCTTCATTAAAGTATAGTTTGCACTGAAATTTACCCCTATTATTTTTTAGGACAGACCACTATACTGTGGAAGCATTAAACATTTTCCCAAGGCCTTCTTTAAGGATGATTCGTTATCTTGAGAGGGTCTGAAAAGTAAGAGTTTCGGGAAGTAAGCCCTCTTGCCAGTTTTTTCTTGCTCCCCTAACACAAAGTCAATATTATAAGGAATACTAATGAAGCTGGAGAGGGGCGTCTTGAAGTACAGAGCCGTTTGCTTCCACCTGGCTGCCTAGTTATTCAGTATAGAAACCTTTGAGAGTTTACTAGGAGTCAGGGAGGTGGCAGCCTCAATAGAAGAGGGTCCTCTTTTATCCCAAAAGTTATCACTTAGGGTTGGAAAGGTGGCTCAGTGGTAGAGTACTTGCTTTGCATGTATGAGGCCCTGGGTTTGATTCCTTAGCACCACATAAGCGGAAAAAGCCAGGAGTGGCACTGTGGCTCAAGTGGTAGAGTGCTCACCTTCAGCTGAAGAGCTCAGGGACAGTGCGTGGGCCCAGAGTTCAGGCCCCACAACTGACAAAAAAAAAGTATCACTTAATAGCCCGGATTACAAGGAGTTAAAATCATTTAGCAAGAGAAGCTAAAAACTATTTCTTGGATAAGTAAAATGTGAATATTCCTCTATGTAATCTCTCCAAAGGAGGGAATAATTTCTTTGATAAATTTTGAGATAGTTTTATTAATAGTTTTTTTCTCTTAGCATTTAATGATCATCTACTATGTCTCAAATACTATTCTAGCCATTTGGGATGCAGTGGTGAACAGACTTGTACAAAAGTTCCTGCTCTCATGAAGCCTGCATTATAACTAATGCAATTAATAATAAGACATTAGTTACACTGCTTTCTTAGCCTGGTAAGTTCAGCTGAGAAGATTTTCTAAGGATGATCCTTAGAAAAGAGTAGCCTCATCTACCTACAATGATTCCATGAGTAAACAATGAATAAAAAAAAGCTTAAAAATATCTCCTCCAACAGAGAAACCTATTTTTCTAGTAAAGATGAGAGGAAAAGAATTATTTACCATCCATGTATTCTTTGTACACTAGAAATTGTCCCTTAAAAGCAGGTAATAAAAAACTTCATTAAGCCGGGCGCCAGTGGCTCTCGCCTGTAATCCTGGCTACTCAGGAAGCTGAGATCTGAGGATCATGGTTCAAAGCCAGCCCAGGCAGGAAAGTCCATGAGACCCTTATCTCCAATAAACTACTAGAAAACTGGACGTGGCACTGTGACTCAAGCAGTAGAGCGCCCCTCTTGAGCTGAAGAGCACAAGGACAGCGCCTAAGCCCAGACTCAAGCCCCATGACAAAACAAAAAACAAAAAAAACTTCATTAACCATCATACAACCATTTTTTTTTAGTTTTGAACAAGCTGAACACCCATATAGGAAATGAATGTGTTTTTAAAAGCAAATTTCAAAAGATCCTTGTTCTTAAAAATGTTAACCAAACCTATATTTAAAGTACCAAGTATTGGTATTCTTTTTCTGTCAAGTATGGAGCCCTTTGGGAAGACTGTATCTTTAAGATAGGTAAGCTGTTTGTTCATCATCCCCACAGGAACGTTACATTTATCAACTTGTTTCTTGATTTAAAGATGTTCAGGTATTAGTATAATAGATTAAATTACACCTTAAACAACAACAAAAAAATCCGTCATGGGGCTTGAACCCAAGGCCTGAGTGCTGTCCCTGAGCAGCTGTTTGCTCAAAGCTAGCACTCTACCACTTTGGGCTATCTTTCCACTTCTGGGTTTTGAGTGGTTAATTGGAAATGAGTCTCATGGGGACTTTTCTGCCTGAGCTGGCTTTAAGCCATGATCCTCAGATCTCAGCCTCCTGAGTGAGCCATTGGTGCCCAGCTATAAATTACAACTATTGAATAAGCCATTAGCAGTAGCACCTAACTTACTAGTAGGTACTCAGGTTTATTTTTCATTGAAATAGATTTGACTATAATATATGTACTAGACACAAAAATTTCTCTAGTTTCTATGTGTAGAATAAGTTTTGTAGTTATTTAGGCCTCAAAAAGACTATTTTCAACAAATACTAATGCATTGTATAATTCTCTCGTTAATTACAGAAAAAAGAAGAATTCGTAAGAACTTTACCGAAGAAGAAGTAAATTACCTTTTCCATGGAGTTAAGAAAATGGGAAATCATTGGAATTCAATTTTGTGGTCTTTCCCCTTTCAGAAGGGACGGACAGCTGTGGATCTTGCTCACAAATACCACAACCTGATCAAACACATCAAGTGTATAGCCAAGACTTGATTTTTAGTTTGAACTAGAAATACAGAACCTTAAAAGATAGAAAATATTCTTCTAAGCCCTCATGTGACAAGAAGTCTTAGAAATAGGGTTTTTGTTATTATTGTATTGTTTTGGTTTTTGCTTTTCTTTTGAGACAGTCTCTCACCTCAGTAACTCAGGCTGGCCCAGAACTCACTACAAAACTCAGGCTGGCCTCTACCACATGATCTCAGGCTTTCAGAGATAGTTTTTTGGTTTTTTGCTGTTGTTGTTTTTGCCAGTCCTGGGGCTTGAACTCAGGGCCTGAGCTGGTTTTGCTCAAGGCTAGCATTCTGCCACTTGAGCCACAGCTCCACTTCTGGCTTTTTCTGCTTATGTGGTACTGAAGAATTGAACCTAGGGTTTCATGAATGCTAGGCAAGCATTCTACCACTAAACCACCTTCCAAGCCCAGAGATAGTCTTAAACAATTTTTGTGGTACTGCAACTCTCCAAATTATTACAATAACTTATTATAACACTATTTTTTTGTTGTTGCCAGTCCTGGCTTGAACTCAGGACCTGAGCACTGCCCCTGAGCTGTTTTGCATAAGGCTAGTGCTCTGCCACTTGAGCCATAGCTCCACTTCTGGTTATTTTAGTAGTAAATTGGACATGAAAGTCTCATGGACTTTCCTGCCCAGACTGGCTTTGAACTGTGGTTCTCATATTTCAATCTCTTGAATAGCTAGCAGCAAATATTTTTATGTACAAGTTATATAAAATTTCTCTATAAGGTAAATATTTAGGAATATTCTATTATTCTTAGGTTTAAAGAGCTTAGAACTTAAGAAAAAAGATAGGAGCCTTCAAACATTTCTCACCATAGTCCAATGAATAGTATGTAAGACATTTAGATTTTGATACTTTTGACCAATTTCAAAGTTCTCAACACAACTCAGAAAGGTATTCTACCATTTCCCAAGCTGTTGAAGTTCTGGCCCACTAAATGTTTGACATTTTACTAATTAAATGTTTCTTCTAAAAGCTAACTCTGAATTTGCTTCTAATATTTCCCTATTCTGTAGTCAAGATTCACTTTTTTTGTTTGTTTCTTTCCTTTACCTTTGTGAAAGTTTGCATCATTTCCACTTCCTGTTCCTCTTCATCCTTTATCCTTCATGTGAATGGCCCTAGCTTCTTTATGTTTCTTTTTTTTTTTTTGTCCGTCCATGGGGCTTGAACTCTGGGCTTGGGCGCTATCCCTGCGCTCTTCAGCTCAAGGCTAGCACTCTAGCGCTTGAGTACAGCGCTAGAGTTTTCTAGTGGTTTATTGGAGATCAGAGTCTCACGGACTTTCCTGCCTGGGCTGGCTTTGAACCATGATCCTCAGATCTCAGCCTCCTGAGTAGGATTACAGGCGTGAGCCACCGGCGCCCGGCTCGCTTGTTTATGTTTCGACAGAAGAGTGTAATGTCCTCTTATGAGCATAATCACTGACCACTGGACATATCCTGTCTGTCTTTAAAATGTGTCCACACTACCCTCCCCTCCGCCCCCCATTCCTTGAGCTGGCCCTGGTGGGGGTCAGCTTCTCTGCCAGGCCCAGGCAGGGTTTTTGGACACAATCACGACAGTTCTTGTTGTTGTACGTGGTCATCTTTCAGGTTGCAGTTATCATAATTAAAACTCTGCAAGGTTCTCCTGCAGCACGGACGTACCGCCTCCGTCCCAAGACTGAAGGAGTGGGGCGCGGCTCGGCGCTGCGCCCGTCGGCCGCGAGAGGCCGCTCGCGAGCCCGCAGTCGGGCGGAGCCCGCTCCCGCCTCCCGGTGCAAGGCTGTCCCGGCGGCCGCCTGACCGTGCGTACCGCCCGCCCGCTGTCGCGCCGGCCTCGAGTCCCGCAGGAGCCCTCGGACGTCGCCGGCCCTCCTGGACGCGTGGGGCGGCGCGGCCTCCGGTGGGGGTGGGCTGTGGGAGGCGCGGAAGCGGCCCGGCTAGGGGGCCGCCCGACGCGGGGTCCTCGCGGGTCCTCGGCCAGCCCGGGGGAGGGCCCTCTTTGTGGCTGCAGTTGGCAAGATGGCGCCGGTGGGGGTGGAGAAGAAGCTGCTGCTGGGTCCCAACGGGCCCGCGGTGGCCGCCACCAGCGACCTGACCAGCGAGGAGGAGGAGGGCCAGAGCCTCTGGTGCGGCTGCGGGCCGGGCCGCGGCGGGGGGCCGGGCCGGGCGGGGGGCAGACTGACGGGATGTTGGTTGCGGGCTGGGCCGCGTTGGGCCCTGGGTGACCGCTCTCACCATTGTCGCCGCAGGTCTTCTATCTTAAGCGAAGTGTCCACCCGCTCCAGGTCCAAGCTGCCGTCCGGCAAGAACATCCTGGTCTTCGGTAGGCGACGGGGCGCTGGGATGGGCGAGGCGGCTCTGCTCCCCGGCCTTGCGCCCGCCGGTGCGAGAGGACGTCCCGGCCCCTGGCAGGGCAGCCGGGGCGTCGCAGACCCACCACTCCGGACGGTGGGCTGCCGCCCTCCCGGAGAGCTCGGTGGTGCTCGGTGATGGGGTGTTGGCACATGCCTTGAGTCACTTGGCCGCGACGTCGCAGCCGGTGGCTTCTGTCAATGGAGGACGCGAAGAAGGGAGGTGGCTGGGAGGAGAAGGCAGGCGGAGGAGGGCTGGGAGCAGTGCATTCTCGGAGGGTTTTAGAGACTCGGCTTGGGGGAGGCAGTCCGGAGGACTTTCCTGCCCTACTGTTAGGGGTTAGATCAACTGCCTTCACCTCTGGATCATGTGTCTTAACCTATCCTGCCTCAACTTCCTCAGACAAGCAGAGAAGTTTGGTTGCATTCGCAAAACAAACCCGTCTTCTGTGGGCTGGGCACTGGGTCAGCCCAGTGTGTAGACACTACACAGTCTAGCCGAGACAAGGGTGTTGGTGATTGCACTTCGCCATCTCCAGGGGGAGATTGTTGTGAGAGAGCATAGTGCTGCTGAAAGAGGGATTTGGACTCAGGAGTTTACTTGTTAAACTTGTTAGAAGCTTCTTGCGGTAGATGCTCATGAAGGTAAGTTGGGAGGCACGCAGTGAAAGGCTGAAGAGTTAAGGCTCTGTCCTGAAGGTTGCAAATTTTCACAGACCTTTTATCATACTACTAACACCTCTAGGCTTTATGGGAATACTGCCTTGGTAGCTTCTAGGATTTGAGGTCCTCCTCTGATGGTGATCACTCTGTAGGTTGTCTAGCAGGATTTCTAGATATGAGCTGGGTGTGGTGGTTTATACCTGTGATTGTAGCGGCTTGGAGGCAGAGGTGGAACCGTGGCTCTTTGAAGCCTGTAAAGAAAAAAAAAAGGAAAAACAACAACAACAACAAAAACAACACCAAGACCCTATCTCAAGAAGGAAAATAGAAGGATCAGTGGTGTGAGGTCAGCCATAAGCAAAACCAAGACTCTACCTGAAAAATAAAAATAAAGCAATTAGGGTGGGATCATGGCTCAAGTGGTAGAAGACTTATCTAGCAGTTTGAGGCCCTGGGTTCAACCCCAGTACCACCAGAAACATAAAAAGCATTCTAGATTACTGTTTCGGAAAGATACCTCTGGCTATGGAGTATTGGGTGGCTCAGAGCAGGGAGGGACTAAAGTCAGACTGACAGTGCTCTTTATCCTCTAGGCAGAATATGGAGGACCTCAGGAAGGTAAGGTATCCCGGTGGATAGCGATGAGGTCTTTGATAATTCTAGTAATGCTTAGAGATGTTTGTTGGCAGTAGCTCTCCTTGATGTTTGGAGATTTTTATTTTTTATTTTTTTGTCATTGTTTGGTGGAGGGGGAAGTAGTTGGTTAGAAGATGATGATGAAGTGTTTGGCAGTTACTGAGATTACATTTAAGAGTTTTGCTTAGATAACTGTTGTCCTCAGTTTCCTAGCCTTCAGAATGCTTGCGAAAGTGATGTCCTAAAATCAAAGTTGAATAACATCTGTTCTTTCTGATCGTGGAACACGATTAAACTTTTAGTTCAGAGTTTTTAGACTGAGGTTAATTGCATTTGAAAGATTTCTTATGGTAAAGTTTTATTTTGTTGAAACCTACCTTTTACTCTCACCTCTCCAAATGCTTGTTGTAGAAATTATAGGTAGAGCCAGTGGGCTTGCCATATTTCTTCTCTTAAGATGTATGATAGCTGTAAAAGAATGTTATTTTAGGGGTTGGAGGCATGGTTCAGGTCGTAGAATGCCAGTCAATGAGCAAAAGCAAACCTCAGATACTGAGTTCAAGTCCCAGTCTAGGACCAAAAAAAAAAAAAAAAGGGAAAGAAAATACTAACTTTAAAAAAAAAAAATGGGGGCTGGGAAGGTAGCTCAGTGGTAGAGTGCTTGCCTTGCATGCATGAGGCCCTGAGTTCAATTCCTCAGCATCACATAAGCAGAAAAAGCCAGAAGTGGTGCTGTGGCTCAAGTGGTAGAGTGCTAGCCTTGAGCTGAAGAGCTGAGGGACAGCGCCCAAGTCTAGAGTTCAGGCCCTATGACCCCCCCCCCCCCAAAAAAAAATGTCATTTAGATCTTGAAAATTCTATCTTTGTCTACCCTCAACCTCTAGTCACTGTGTGTGTGAGTGTGAGTGCATACATTTGCACACGCGCACATACGCATGCATGCACACATACCAGTATTGGGGCCTGGGCACTGTACCTTAGTTTTTTCACTGAAGGCTGGCACTACTTGAGCCACAGTTCCACTTACAACTGTTTGCTGATAGTCTCACAGACTTTCCTGCCTAGGCTGACTTTGAACCCCAGCCCTTACATCTTAGCCTCCTGAGTAGCTGGGATTGTAGGCATGAGCCACCGGTGCCACGATTAGTCACTTTGAAAGCAAAGTCTGCTTTGCTTATGAGAGTGAATGAGGCCTCGGCAAGTGGGCTTTGCATGAGATTGGCTTGTTTTGTTTTTTGGTCCTTTTTATGTGTGTGTGTGCTGTTTTGTTGTGTTGCTGTTCCTGGGCTTGAACACAAGGACTGGGCACTGTCCCTGAGCTTATTGCTCAAAGCTAATGCTCTACCACTTGAGCCACTCCTCTATAGCTCTTTGGTGGTTAATGGAGATGAGTCTTCACGAACTTTCTTGCTCAGCTGGCTTTGAACCACGAATCTCACATCTCAGCATCCTGAGTAGCTAGGATTACAGGCATGAGCCACCAGCACCTGAGTTTGCCTGAGATTCTTAATTGTTCTTTGGGTGTTATCCTTATTCAGAATAAACAGTATATCTTTGTTTTCTTGTCAACATTTATAGGTGAAGATGGTTCTGGTAAAACAACTCTTATGACTAAACTACAAGGAGCAGAACATGGAAAAAAAGGAAGAGGCCTAGAGTATCTATACCTCAGTGTCCATGATGAGGACCGAGATGGTGAGTGGATTGATCTGTAGTAAGAGGTGGATGCAGTCCTTTGATTCCTAGGTGTCCAGACCTTCTCAACATTAGCTTCAAGCCAAAGGGAATATTTGTGAAATATTTGTGGTTTGCAGACTTTATTCACTTTGTTTTATAGAACATGTTGGCAGAAATGAGGAATGGGAGGTTTGCCACTGCTGTGACTAGTCCCTACTTAGAAAAAGATACTAGGGCTGGGAAGGTGGCTCAGTGGTAGAGTGCTTGCCTTGCATGCATGAGGCCCTGGGTTCGATTCCTAGCACCACATAAGCAGAAAAGGCCTGAAGTGGTGCTGTGACTTAAGTGATAGAGTAGCCTTGAGTTCAGGCCCCACGACCTCTGTAAAAAAAGAAAAGAAAAGAAAAAGCTACTAAGGGTAATGTTTCACATTTACATAAAGGCAATAAAAAGGATTTCTGAAGGTTTGGAGTTCTATGGATTGTCATCCACCATTGCTACTCCACCTGGTTCTACTGAAGAATCTGAAATTGATATAATTTACAATATAACCATTTTAAGCATTCACGGGACGGTTTCTTGAGTCTGTGTAACTGATTAGCAATGTGCATATTCTGTTTTCTTTCTGGTGGACAGAATAGAGACTCCAGCAATGATAGTGTTCCCCTGTGAATAAGTTAGTGTTTCTACCATTTGTGTATGGCAGGATGATTAAAAGCAAGATTAATAAAGGATTAGATATAATTTTGAAATAATTTTTCGAGAAGGATGTAATAATGAATTTCAGTTACAACTACTCTGTAATGCTTCCTTATAATCTGTTAGGCTTTGTAGCTTTTAATGACTAAAATGATTGGTGTTTAGGTCTTTTGTGTATGTAAAAGTTATCTTTTTAGCATAAGATGAAAATATATTGCTTAAACTATTATTTATATTTGCCTTAGCACACTTAAATACTGAGGGTCATGATGTGAGAGTTATTATGTGAAGGAGAGTTAATCCTACCCCATGGATACCCCATTTCCTTATTGCTAAATTGAAGAAGCTTAATCAAGGTTCTTTCTAGAACATCTATAAGAGCTGTTTAGCTTGGAAACTGGTATTAATGCTGATTAACATATTCATTTTAGAGCTTAAGGGAGTTTTTTTTTTTTGGTACTGGGGATTGAACCCAGGACGTTGCGCTTGCTAGGCAAGTGCTTTGCCACTGAGCTACATCCCAGCCCAACTTAAGGGATTTTAACCTGCTTCTTTCTCCTGACTTTGTATTGCTAAACATTTCCTGAATGACTTGAAAAGGCAGGAGAAAGACCTGATGCTGAATGTCCTGTGTCAGAAAATCAGGCATAAAAAAGCCCATTTAGGTCCATTAGAGTCTGTGCTTGTGGAACCTGGGAACTCAGTCTACTGAGCCAGACCTTGAAGACCTCATATTTGCATTGCATTATGGTGTCTTACTTCCTGTCTCTGTAGGCATCATGGTTATTGTGGAAAGAAGTGGGCTTTTGGGCTTTGGACCCAGACAGAACTGGTTCAGAAAGCCACTCCTTTAGTCAACAACTGATTTAATTAATTAATTAACTACCCTGCACTTTAGTTTTTTCATGTGTAGAATGGATGATGGTGTCTGTTTTGTAAACTGACAGAAGAGACATGAGTCAGGTATGAGGATCATAGCTTTCATACCTTTTTATCTTGTGCCTTTTTTTTGGGGGGAGGGGGGGTGTTGTTGGCCATGGGACTTGAAAACTCTTGGCCTGGGAGCTGTCCCTCAGCTCTTCAGCTCAAGGCTAAGGCACTTGAGACACAGCGCCACTTCCAGTTTTCTAGTGGTTAGTTGGAGATAAGAGTCTCACGGACTTTCCTGGTGGGCTGGCTTTAAACCATGATCCTCAGATCTCAGCCTGAGGATTACAGGCATGAGCCACCAGCACCCACCTCTTGAGTGATATTTTTGAAGAAATTTACAGAAGCCCAAACCAAGACTACTAAACTATTTTACAGCTTGAAAATATAACTGGATTTTAGATATCTTATGCTGTTAAAGTCATGAATATGCATTTATAGAGTATTAATGAATTGATTATATCAAAAAGTTAGCCAATATATGATAGGTTTTAAAAGTATGTTGGAATTTATTGTAAAGATAATGAAATGATTAATATTCTTGATAACATGTTCTCTCTCAAGATATGTTTATAAATAATAGTTCTTGAGGAGGCTGTCTTAAATTCCTAAAATCACCCTATCAACTGGGAACAATTATCTTCTATAGTTCAGTCATCTACATATGATTTTGGACCTTGAGAGCTTGTTTAGAGGTTCTAGCAGGGGAGTGCCAACTACTTGTATACCCTTGACAGAAGACTGGTCCTCCTCTATTAGGGATGGTGGTCCTCTTGGACCAAGCGCGCAGCTTCGGGAGGGATACACATGGATCGGTGAGGAAGGAAGGGGACACCCGCCTCACCAGCCAGAGCAGTCGAATCAACCCTGGCCATCAGTGGGGTGACAGATGTCACAGCCAGATGGCCCTCACATCCTACATATGATTTTGTAATACATGCTTCTTTAAATTTACCAAGTATATGCCTTAACGTTTTATTATTGTAGGAAGTAAAAGACACACAAAATGTCAGAGAGACTCGCATGAGCCACCATGTATATCATACCACCTGGCTTCAACAAATACTAGCTCTTAGCCCTTTTTTTCTTTAAAGTCAAGGTGTTACTACATAGCCCAGGCTGGCTTCAAACTCTCCATTCTCCTATTTCACCCACCCAAGTGCTGGGATTATAGGCATCCTCCACTGTGCCTATCTCTTGGTCTATTTTATTTCAACTACATTTTCACCCTTTTCCTTTACTTCACACTGGATTATTTTGAAGCAAATTTTAGACATTCAATCATTTCATCTATGAGTCTTTCCATGAGTATGACTGAAAGACTAGAACATGACTAGAACATAAAACCATGTTATTGTAATAAGCATAACTATAATCCTAATACCAGGCAACCAGCAATTAGTATCTCAATTTATGTAAGTAATGATTTTATCTTGACATTTAAATACAAAGGTTCCTGTTCCTTGGGCTCCTTCATGGTGTGTGACACAATAAGGTCTTAGTTACCCACAGGCATTTTAGCACTGCTCACTGCTTCATAGATTGTTGGCATGTAAGACCAATGGTTTATTTAAAGTGTTACTCTGTTCCTTAGATACTGCTTAAAACTTAGTTGTAGAAGCTTCTTGTATTATAGTAGTTAAAACTTTTAGATCTAGAGGAGTTCATCAGGCACCAGGACCTAGGATTGCTGTCTAGTGACCATTTGGGTCTTTTGGGCTACGATTTGTACATACATACTGTGTGGAATCCATAATGTTCCTATTGCTGTTCTGGTGGCTGTTCTAGTGGCCATTGTTGGGTGGTAACAGAGATTCATTTCTTTTCTCAGATCATACACGCTGCAATGTGTGGATTTTGGATGGCGATCTATACCACAAAGGCCTGCTGAAGTTTGCAGTTTCTGCTGAATCTTTGCCGGAGACGCTGGTTATTTTTGTTGCAGACATGTCTAGGCCTTGGACTGTGATGGAATCTTTACAGAAGTGGGCTAGTGTTTTACGTGAGCACATTGATAAAATGAAAATTCCACCAGAAGAAATGAGGGAGCTGGAAAGGAAGTGTGAGTGAAACAGTTTTTTTAATTGGAAAGTTCACTAATCTCTCTGGAGAGTTGGAGCTTCCTTCCTTTTTAGTCAAGAGGCTTCTCTTGGGCTGGGAAGGTGGCTCAGTGGTAGAGTGCTTGCTTTGCATGCATGAGGCCCTGGGTTCAATTCTTTAGCACCACATAAGTAGAAAAACCTGGAAGTGGTGCTGTTGCTCAAAGTGCTAGCCTTGAGCTGAAGAGCTGAGGGATAGCGCCCAGGCCCAGAGTTCAGGCCCCACAACTGACCAAAAACAAAAAAAAGAGGCTTCCCTTTGTATAGAGTTTGTAATTTATTTTTCAGTATTTCAGAGTTGCAAAAAGTTTTCAAAGCAGTGTTATCTCAGGTTTCATAGTTATTGAAAATTAATCAATACTCTTTATTCTCATTAGTTCTGTTTTAATGTGAAAGGTCTCTCACTTCCTAAGAGGTGATCTGTTCTGTGAGTCTCCAGACTTTTCTGTCATTTTCTGTCTGCTGAGTTAGTTAGCATCAGGATGTAGGGGTTTGTTGTAGTCTCTGCAGCTTGTTATTGTTGTGACAAAATACCTGAGAGAAACAATTTAAAGGTAGAAAGGCACTGTGGAGTCAGAGATGAGGGGATCAAGAATTGAGGCAAAAATAATTCATGAGATCCCCCCCCCCCCATTTCAACTTTGCTGAGCAAAGTGTGTACTTATCCAGCTTCAGGAGCAACACACTGGCTGGGCATAGTGAGAAGTGCCTGTTGTTCCCAGTAATTTGGGAAAGTGCAAGTAGGAGGTTCAGTTTATGTCTGCCCAGGCATAAAGTGAGACCGTATCTTGAAATTAGCCTATGCAAAAAGGCTGACAGGTTGGCTCAAGTGGTAGAGCGCCTGCCTAGCAAGTGTGAGACCCTGAGCTCAGTCTCCAATATCATTGGAAAAAAAAAAAGTAGCCGGGTACCGGTGGCTCCTGCCTGTCATCCTAGCTACTCAGGAGGCTGAGATCTGAGGATCAGGGTTCAAAGCCAGCCCAGGCAGGAAAGTGTGAGACTCTTATCTCCAATAAACCACTCAAGAAACGGAAGTGATGGCAGTGGCTTAAGTGGTAGAGCACTAGCCTTGAGCCAAAGAGCGGAGTCAGTGTTCAGGACCAGAGTTCAAGCCCCATGACTGACAAAAAAAAAAAAAATAGGAAAAGTTTATTTTTGCTTAGTTTCAGGCTGTGCCCACTTGTTAGGTTTTGGACCTTGGGTGAGTTATTGCATCTTGGTAGAAGGGCATGGTAGAAGAAAGCTGCTCCACTCATGGCAACCAGGAAGTAGCAAGAGAGTAGGCAGCATCTGAAGATGATTCATCCCTTAAAGGCATGTCCCCCCCCCCCCCCCCGAGTGACTTGCTTCTTTCAGGTAGGTCTGACCTCCTAATAGCCATTCAGGTAAGAGCAGGCTGGTGGATTAGTTCATTGATGAGGTTAGCACCCTCAAAATCCACTCACTTCTCAATAGTGCTACCAGCTGGGGACCAGCACCCATCTTTGGGAGCATTTTATAATCCCCAGAATTCCATGAAGGCCTCATGTCTCCTCGTGTTGGAAATTTTTTTTTAAAGCACTAGTTCATTAGTTCATTTATTTATTGTACTAGTAATCGGGCTTGAGCTTGGTCCTCTGCTCTCACATGGCTTATTTTTTGTTTTCTCACTCAAAGCTGGTGCTCTACCTCCTGAATTACACCTCCTCCACTTTCACCATTGGCAGGTTTAATGGAAATCCTCAAAAAGATGGCTCTTGCCAGCTATCAGTGACTTATACCTAAAATCCTGGCTAATCAGTCTGAGAATTGGAGGATCAGAGTTCATAGTCAGCCCAGGCAGAAAAGTCTAAAAGACTCCAAGTACATCAGAAAGCCCAGCTGGAGGAGTGGCTGAAGTTGGTAGAGTACCACTTGAACAAGCATATGAGCAAGTGCAAGGCCCTGAGTTCAAACCCTCAGACAGATGGTGTTTAAAGAAAAAAGGTGAAGCTTTCAGCTCCTTCCTTCATTTTGGAGTCCAGCAAATATGATTATAGTCAGAAATAGGAAGGCCACTTGGGGGAATAGGTTATTCGGTGAGAAGCTATATTAAGACTAAAGATAATCTTAGTCCTTTTGGAAACAATTGTCAAAGGAAGTTTTCTTGGAAGTGGTTTGTTGTTATTGTTGGTTTTTTTTTTACTGTGATTCAGAAGCTTGTTTTTCCTTTCCCTTGCTTCTGTGAAGTTACATCAGCTTCTGTCCCTTTGCCAAGAAAATGGGAGGGATAGGGAATAGAGCAGCAGTATAAGCAGCAATCATCTTGGCCAGGCCAGGCTGGGCGGGTTCTGGCTTAGTTCCATAGGATGACCTCACCCCCTTTAGTGAACTGCTGAGGGTTCTGGGGCATGGCACACTTACTGGCAGAAGGGTTCTGAAATTTTGATATGCTTTTCAAATTAAATGACCTACTGTTATGTCTTTCTGTCCTATACAGGTCTGTCCCACATGAGCTAAAACAGGGCATTTAACATCTCATTGTTTAGGTTATGGCCTATGTGGTTCCTGAGTCTCTCTTGTGAGCTACAGTGATTGTTATGCAGTTCACCTCATCTTTGTTCAACCACTGACCTTTCTACATAATACTTCTTTTTCCTCTGAAATAGAGACCTTAAAGAGGACTCAGAATAGTTCTGAGCTACACATAGTTTCATGTCCAGACTAGTGAGCTAATACACTGGAGACTTTATCTCTGTTTGTACTTAGAGTGATAGCCTTGGAAAGATTGTTAAAGTATTGAAAAGAGCAAAATTGAGCCAGATGCTGGTGGCTCATGCCTGTAATTCTAGCTACTGAGGAACTGAGATTTGAGGATTGTTGTTTGAAGCCAGCCCTACCTTCAAGTAAAAAAGCCAGAAGTGAGCTGTGACTCAAGTGGTAGCCTTGAGCACAAAAGCCTCAGGGACAGCACCCAGGCCCTGAGTTTCAAGCACCAGGACCAGTGTGTGTGTATATACATGCATGCACGCATGCACACAAACACATACACCAGAAGTTCTCGAACTGTTCTAACTATTGGGGATATAGCATACAGCACAAATTCAACATCTCATGTCAAGCTGCTCTTGGGCAGCTTATGACATGAGATACTGAATTTATTTTGTAATCTTAGTCACTGATATCTGTGTCACTTAGGACTAGATTCTGCTGCATGCAACACAAAATCAAAGACAGAGGTGTCTTAAATGAATCTGAGTTTCATTTCTCCTGAAAATGAAATCTATAGGTAGTTAGTTTGAAACTGGGAAGGCATCTCAGAGACTGTGGCTCCTTTGTGTTTATTGCTCTGTCATTTGTTGGGTGTGGTTCTCTTACAGCAGCAACAGAGCTGTAGCCTTACATCTAAGTTCTAGGCTGCAGGATGATAAAGAGGAAGTAAGCGTTGAAGGGTACAATGCCAGCTGTCTCTTAAGGAGGATGGGAAATGTAGTCTTTAGTCTGTGTGGCTGTATTTTTTTAGTAGGGTTCTGTTCAAATAGGATGAGGAAGACAAGAGAAAACGTTGGAGAACCTCAAGCAAATGCTTGAAACATGTCTGTATTTCTTGACTCAGGTTACCCTTCTGGGGGCCTCTGCTTTTACCATCCTTTGTCTGAGATGTTTGGAATGGTAGTCTTGTGCTTGTCTGTTGAAGGAGTTCCTTTGTTGGTGCTGGTGTAGGCTACTTTCAATAAAGTAGTTGACTGTCTTCCTCAGGGGACTCCTGGTTTCCAGATTAATAGACTCTTAAGTGAAGGGTCATTATCTAACTAGACTCTAGCCTGCTGAATTTGGAAAGCTAGTCCTTGGCCAGCCTTTCTAAGTTAGATTTCTCAGTGGTCCAGGATATGATAGCTCTTTGGCTGCAGGAACTATCTGAGTGAGAGGGAGAGCAACCGCTAGGGCTGCCAGAAAGTGATACTTATTTGGAGATTAGGCTTGCCTGATTCATGTCTAGGGCTTCTTTGGTTTATAGGAGCCTGTGGAGTCTTAGGACTGTGGATCCAGTGGATGGTTGGTGAGGTGGGAGGAAAAGATAAACAGCAGCAGCAAGGTAGACAGCTTGGGACCTCTTTCTAATACTTACTGCTCTAATGCTAAGGGAGCACAGTTGGGCTAAACCTCTGCAGTACCACCTTCCCCAGATCCCTAACTACAGTCATCGGTGACTAGGAAGCTTGTCACACAAGACTGCTTATGTTTTGTGCTTGTTTGGTACCTTTTTCAGTTTTTTGAAGCTAATATGTATTTTTATTTATATGTGTATATATTTTTTTCTTTTCCCGGTAGTTATGAAAGACTTTCAAGACTACATTGAGCCTGAAGAAGGTTGTCAGGGTTCCCCACAGAGAAGAGGGCCTCTGAACTCAGGCTCGGAAGAAGAAAATGTTGCCTTGCCTCTGGGTGACAATGTGCTGACTCATAACCTGGGGATCCCAGTGTTGGTGGTGTGCACAAAGGTGTGTCCAAGGAATTGTAAGTTTGGCTGGGTTTGGTAGTGAACAATCACCATCTGAAAGAATATCTGAGATAAGGTTTCCTCCCAAGGGAGGATTGGTCTTATTTGGTATTTACTAAAGTAGAGTGAGTAAGTTCATGATAGACCAAATTGTTTCTTGCTACTACTGTTGGAAACGTGATGTTGGTTCATTTGTAACCTGGGTTGATCTCTGTGGTGTACCTTTGACTTGACAAACTCAACTAAAAGCAGTTTTCTTCAGTCACTTCATCTGGTCTAAACCAGTGGTGAAAAAATAGTCAGAATTGAACAATTAAGTGTGTATCTTACATAAGGAAAAAAGGAGCTTTAAAAACATTTTGGATGGGCTGAGAAGGTGGCTTAGTGGTAGAGTGCTTGCCTAGCAAGCATGAGCCCTGGGTTCAATTGAAAGTGGTACTGTGGCTCAAGGGGTAGAGTGTTAGTCTTGAGCAAAAGAAGCTCAGGGACAGTATTCAGGCCCTGAGTTCAATCCCCAGGACTGGCAAAAAAAATTTTTTTGGAAAGCCAGGCACTGGTGGCTCATGCCTGTAATTCTAGCTACTCAGGAGGCTGAGATCTGAGGATCATGATTCGAAGCCAGCCTGGGTAGGAAAGTTTGTGAGACTTACCTCCAGTTAACCATCAGAAAACCAGAACTGGCACTGAGGCTTAAAGTGGTAGAGCATTAGCTTTGAGTGAAAAAGCTCAGAGATAGCGCCCAGGCCCTTAGTTCAAGCCTATGACCGTCCTGTTCTTGGCAAGCGCTTGAGTGCCATGCACAGCCATGTACAGTGGACTAATCCAATGCAACCTTGTTGGACACAGCAACTTAGGTGAACAAAACAAAACACACTGGAGCTGGCATTGGTAACTCATACCTGTAATCCTACTCAGGAAGCTGAGATTTTATAATCACAGTTCAAAGCCAGCCTGGCAAAAAAGTCCATACAACTCTTACTTCCAGTTAACTGCTGAAAAACTGGAAATGATGCTGTGGCTCAAAGTATTAGAGTGCTAGCCTTGAGTGAAAAAGCTCAGGGACAGCAACCAGGCCCTAAGTTCAAGCCCCAGGACTAGCAAAAAAACAAACATATTGGGCACCTGGTGCTGGCGACTCCTGCCTGTGATCCCAACTACTCAAGAGGCTGAGATCTAAAGATAGCAATTCAAAAGCCACTTCTGGCAGGAAGGTCCATGAGACTCTTATTCCTAATTAAGTGCAGAGCACTAACCTTAAGCAAAAAAGCTTAGAGTTAGTGCCCAGTCTCTGAGGACTGGCACAAAAATCAAAACAACATTGGGCTTCAAAAGTACTCTTTCCTATTGAGAGTCACCCTATTACCTAACCTAATTATGGGCAATGCCATCTCTTGTCCTATTCTTTTTTTTTTTGGTCAGTCGTGGGGCTTGAACTCTGGGCCTGGGCGCTGTCCCTGTGCTCTTCAGCTCAAGGCCAGCGCTCTACTGCTTGAGCCACAGCGCCACTTCAGGTTTTTGAGTGCTTTATTGGAGATAAGAGTCTCACGGACTTTCCTGCCCGGGCTGGCTTTGAACCGTGATCCTCAGATCTCAGCCTCCTGAGTAGCTAGGATTACAGGCACAAGCCACCAGGGCCCGGCTCTCGTCCTATTCTTGACAAGCACTTGAGTGCCATGCACAGCCGTGTACAGTGGACTAATCCAATGCAACCTTGTTGGACACAACAACTTAGGTGATCAGGCATTTTATATCTGCACTTTATAATAAAGAAATTGAGGGGTGGGATGAAAGAAATACATGTTTTATTTTTCTCTAATATTTGCAACTTTGCCAATGGCTTTCTTCTTTGGAGTTACTTTTATTTCTGAAGCAGGCAGAGAAATAGAAAGATGACTGCTCTCTGTTTTGTCTCTGCAGTGTGATGCAGTGAGTATCCTGGAGAAGGAGCATGATTATCGGGATGAGCACTTGGACTTCATCCAGTCGCACCTACGGAGGTTCTGCCTCCAGTGTATCCATTGTTGGGCGTAGGGGCATGGCTTCGCTCCAAATGAGGCCTCTTCAAAGTCCCTTCAAACCCAGAGTATAGTCTTCCAGGGAGAAATTGTTTGCTGGAACTTAAGGCTTATTAACTTACCTTTATCTTTGGTCACTATTTAGTATATGTCTACGTATACTAAGAAGTGTTTATACTAAAAAGTGGTGACATAATTTTATTGCCAGTTTTATCATGCTCAGAAATCTTTTTAGCCTTCACTTTTATTCAGAAAGGTTTAGTTACCAATTTGACTCTTGGTTTAGTGCTATAGATGTCCCCCTCCCCTTTGTGCTACCCATGAGAGAGATACTGTGTCAATAGTCTCTTCAATCTTGTTTTTTTTTTTAAATCCAACAGCAGTTGGTACCATATTTCCACAACATAGTAGGAGATAGGCCCTTTACTTGGCACAAACCTGTTCACTGTGAGGCTGGGAAAGACTCCTCAGCCCTGATAGGCTGAGAATACTTCCCAGCTTTCTCCAGAACCACTAATGTTGCTTCTTAGGAAGAGCCTAAGGGATCAGGACCATAGTTTATGTGTTAATAAGCCAACAACTGTATGGCCTACTAACAGTATACTTCTATGCTTTTTTGACTTGGTTCATTGCCTTTTTAAGTTTTTAGGTGTGCTGGTACTGGGGCTTGGACTCAAGCCTGGAGACTGCCTCTTAGCTTCTTTCACAAGGGTGATGCTCTGCAAACTGAGTCTACTTCTGGCTCTTTGGTAGTTCACTGGAAATAAGAGTCTCATAGACTTTCCTGTCTGTGTTGGCTTTCGACTTGGATCATCAGATCTCAGCCTCCTGAGTAGCTAGGATTCCAGGCATGAGCCAGCCATCTGTGCCTAGCTTTAGTTTTTAAATTTTTGATACTTTGTTACTCATATTCATTAAAAATTATATTGACCTCTTAATAATATTTAAGAATGGTACTTGTATATGATGGATTGATTTTGTCTTTGGCAGTTGATTGGTTTTCCTTAAACAGATCGATTAGATGGAGCTGCCTTGATTTACACCTCAGTGAAGGAAGAGAAAAACCTCGACTTGTTGTATAAGTACATTGTTCATAAAACATATGGTTTCCACTTTACCACACCGGCCTTAGTTGTGGAGAAGGATGCCGTTTTTATGTGAGTTCTTCTTTTTACAAAGTACATTTACTATTTGTGTCTTGCCCTTCCCAGTGAACCTTCTGTCTGCTTTGTGCTGTCAGTTCTCCTGCTCCCATGGGGCTCAGCTCAGCTGGACCTCAGAGGAGATAACACAGCTTTCTCTCTGCTTCTGGATTGAAGAATATTCTGCCTGTCAGAATGGGTGGCATGGTCATTGAGAGCAAGTTTTAAAATAGTAGCAAGCTGTTGGGCACTTAATAGCAACTGGTGAAGTACTGGCTGGGAGAGTTTTGAAGTACAACAGATTTCATTTTGGGGATCTTGTGTTTCTTCTGGCCGCTCTACACAATGATGCCAAGCATCCTCCTGCCATTCCAGTCAATATGGGTTTTGGCTGTTCTAAATACTTTTATTAGTGGCATTTCACATTTAGGAAGCCACTTCAGTTGATTGTCCTGTCAGAGACTTTGGATACCTGTTTTCTCGCATTGGTTTCTCTTTCTAGAGAATCATGTTGCTGAATGCATAAATAAGTGATGACGCTGGTCTGGGAGAGTACTTCACCATTACATTTCTCTATTCAGCAAGCCATACTCAGCTCACCTGAGGTACTCAGGTATTCTGTTGGGAACACAGAACTGAATGAGATGTGGTCTCTGCTACAGAGACCCAGAGAGCAAAAAGAGTAAAAGCAATAGAAACGACAAAGAATGTGATACTGAAAGATGCTTGGATCTCAGGCAGACCTAAAGAGTGAGATGGGGAAGTCTGAGAAGTTAGAAATATGAGACCCCTCCACCCCCCACTGAAACAGAATAGGTTACCTTTGGCAGATTAGAGAAGAGCTTCCCTCAGGCAACTCATACCTGCTTTGGAGAATCACCCAGGGCAGGCAAGCAAGCAGCCAGGTGCACAAGCTCAGTGAGTACTGTGCTTTTGAAATCATTTACTGCTCACATCAGTGGGATTTTGAAGAGCAGAAGGAGCAGAGCACCTGGTTGAATTTAAGGCTTATCTGGAATGGAAAAGCATCTTTGGGATTCTGAGGGCATCAAGACTTATGGCAGTATCTCAGTGATGCCCTGTCCTTTGTACCTTTGGGTCTTTTAGTAGTTGCCTACATGAGGATGATACATCAGGCCATTTGGGGGAAGCATGCTGGTTGTACACCCTGTTTTCTTTTTTTGTTGTTGTGGGGCTTGAACTCCAGGCTACTGTCGCTGAGCCTTTTGAGCCACAGTACCACTTGTGGTTTTTGTGTTTTGGGGTTTTTGTTTGTTTGTTTGTTTTTTGTCAGTCGTGAGGCTTGAACTCTGGGCCTATGCTTTGTCCCTGAGCTCCTCAGCTCAAGGTGAGCACTCTACCACTTGAGCCACAGTACCACTTCCAGTTTTCTGACGGTTAATTGGAGATAGAGTCTCATGGACTTTCCTGCACGGGCTGACTTTGAACCTTGATCCTCAGATCTCAGCCTCCTGAGTAGCTAGGATTACAGGTGGGAGCCACTGGCGCCTAGCTACCCTATTGTCTTTGGAGCTGTGGACTGGAAGTTGTATGTGAAAGACTTGTGACAACAGTCAGTTACTATCTTTCTAAGGATCTTGAGTTCAAAAGTGTGCCACAATTGTGTACAATTGCTAGCTTTAAGGGAATCAAGTTGAACACTAGCTGAACATTAGTAGATGTTGAATCCTCAAGCACCCCTATAGGAGCCTATAGGCCTCCTTGTATCTATGGTGTGCCCTTCACTCCAGGACACATCTTTCTCCCACGCTAAAAGAATTAATGAACCAATACATAAGATAACTGTTGTTTGAAGAGTTCTCAGAGACAGTCCACAAGAAGGGAACCCCCAGGCCAAGGCCAAACAGTAGCAGGCCCCTCCCAAGTTCTGTCCTTGGTGTTGTTCTTCTTGTTCCTCTCAAAACAGAACTCCATTGTGCTCTGGCTTTTGTAAGTGGAGTTGTGCGAGGAAACTGAACACTTCCAACAGGGCAGCATATAGTCTCATACTGACTCCTTAGGGCCCTAGAAGTCCCTGAGCTCTATATGAAATAAGACTTATTATGCTAATAAATGGAGCTAGCATTTGCTTATGTGCCAAAGTGGTGATCCATTCCAACAGATACATACTAGATCTCTGAGAAAGAACCTGACCCAGGAATCCTTTCCAATCTGAAGTAGACTAAGTGTATTGGAAGGTTAGTCTCAGAAAAAGCAAGTTAATCTCCTTTTTTGCCTTTAGACCTGCAGGCTGGGACAATGAAAAGAAAATAGCTATTTTGCATGAAAACTTCACAACTGTGAAGCCAGAAGATACATATGAAGACTTCATTGTGAAACCTCCAGTGAGAAAGGTATATTGGGTGAGGAGTAATACTGGGAGGAGTACAAGGCCTCATGCTTGCCTCATGGCTCTACCTTTTGAGCCAGGCTCTCAGCTCTTTTTTTGTGCAGATTATTTTTGAGATTTAGTCTTGCTTCCTGAGTAGGTGCCTCTGCACTGTGAACAGCCTACTTTAGGCTTCCCTTTGTATGTAGCTGGGATGACAGGCACTCACCATCATACCTACCTTCTTTCTGTTGAGTTGATGTCTTGTGAGCTTTCTGCTCTGGCTGGCCTGGAACCTTGAGCCTCCCAATCTCAGCCTCCCACATAATTTAGAATGACAGGTGCATGCCACCACACTAGCTCTTGGTTGAAAAGCATAGAGTTCAAGAATTTTCTACCCAGGCTGGCCTCTTAAACCCTGTAGTCCTCCCATTCTTGGCTTCCCATGTAGCTTATAGTGCCACCTACTTTAGGTGTTGTTTGTTTGTTTGTTTGTTTTCCCCTAATGGAAACCTGTAAAGAACTAGGTCTTTCACTTTAGTGGTAGGGTCTGAACTCAGGGCCTTAAACTTGTTTGCTTATACTAGATCTTACATTATTTACTTTGAAAAAAAAATTATCCAAGGGTCTTTTTTTTTTTTAGACTTTAAGTGACGTCTAGCACAGGGTGAGGAGTATGAGTTCTGGCATTCTTACATGGAGCCATGTAGCATCTACCATAGTCTACAGTGCTGTCATCATTTTTGGATTTGTTAGATCCCCTCTCTCTAGGATCTCCTGCAGATTGATCTGAGAGATGTTATTGAGGACCTGTCAGATTTTAAAGTTTCAGTTGGCTGCATGCCATAATAAGTTTTGGGAGATGGTCTGCGCTAGGCTAGAAAAATATAACCACACTCTCAAGAACAAGTCCCTAGAACTGTATGCAGGCCCAAAGAATCTCCTTGGAGCATATAGTAGCTTGGGAGTCTTCTTGGACTGTGGCCACAAGTGTGTGTGTGTTACTTCACAGCTGGTCCATGACAAAGAGTTGGCAGCAGAAGATGAGCAGGTGTTCCTAATGAAGCAACAGGTAAGATGACCAGTGGGATTGAAACAGAAGCCTCCTCATGCATGGAATGCCAGTTCCCAGTGGGGTTGGGGCTGTCTGCATGTGGGGACTCAGAGAGCTTGAAGCTTTACAAGCTTTTCCTAGAACTGGTAGGATTAAAGCACCTGCCTCTCTTTAGATACTTGCCTGTCTACTTTGCCCATGTTCCTTCAAGGATAGACTTCGGATCTTTTTAAGTGCCCTTACACTAGAAATTTCAGGTTTCTGATGACCTGGCCTCACTGCTGTAATTTCACATAGTCCAGTGCATGTAAGCAGGTAGTACTTGTTTTGTCAGTGAGGAGAGTATCTTTCCCAAGCTGTCACTTCTCAATACAAACCCAGTCTTAAAATTTCTCTCTTCCAGACTATTTATGTCATGAGTTTATAGACTCATTATGGGAAGTTTTGACAGTTCCCTCCCCTCCCCAACTCTTCCTCCTTTCTGTGCCCTGTTTGTTTCCTTAGCTTTAAACATGGAGTATCTTTTTCACCATATATCAAACTACTAGAGTAAGAATATTTTGCATTTATAGTATAAAATGAAGCTTGGTTGTTAATGGCACCCTCTAGTGGAGTATTAGGAGTAAGATTCTTTTTCCAGAACTCAGATCTCTGCAGGCCTTGGTTAATGGTCAGTTTGTCCCTCTCTTTGCAGTCACTCCTTGCCAAGCAGCCTGCCACACCCACGAGAGCCTCCGTGAGTACCATACGTCAAACAGGGTCAAACGTATGCCATCACTTGTTTTAGCCTATATTTGTGTGGGCTTTCCTATTTCAAAGGTAGTTGGTTTCCCTGAAGGCCCATGGCCAGGAACCTAATAGAATCTCAAGAAATGTTTGATGAAAGACTACATCTGCATAAAATAAGCTGCTTTGTTCCCTTGTCAGTTCTTCTTTTAGGAGAAACTGAGGTCTAGAAAGGAACTGAGCTAATAGCATGTTCCCAATCTTGTACCCTAGACTTGGAATATATCTTGCATTAGTATGTCTTCATTTTTTGAATTTTTATTTCTGTTATTTTTTATGTGTGTTTGTGTGACCTGGGCTGGTTTTGGACTTAGGAATCCCCTGCAAGAGGACCCTCTGGCTCTCCGAGAACACAGGGCCGGGGTGGGCCAGCCAGTGTCCCCAGTGCCTCCCCAGGCACGTCAGTAAAGAAGCCGGACCCAAACATCAAAAGTATGTATGTTGTTCAGGGGCAGAATTTAGTCCTAGGCCTGAGCCCTTCAGGAGCGGCTGGGTCTTTCAGTGGAGATCTAGAAAAGCTGGGTCTATTCCCTTTCCCAAAGAAAAGGAATGGACTGCTTACTAACTACCTTTTCCCAGAGGAAGAGATTCTGCTGGCAGAGACCACACCAGAGCCCGTTACTACATTGGAATTGGTGGCCCATGTACTTACTTGGTATAGAAGTTCAGATTCTTGAGAAAAGAATATGAAATAGAAAGTTATCTTAAAATGTGTATCTTGACTCTTTAGTTTATATTATTACTATTTACAAATTAGGAGAACATTTTTCTCTGCCATAGCTCTTATTAAGCTAAATTATTTAAGCAGTGGTTATACCAGCACCGTATTGGATTATCAAGAATACTGGCTGCAGTAACATCATCAAAACAAAATTTGAGCATCTTCATCTTAGCAGATGAGCTTTTCATATGGGCTGTGAGTGTGGAGGGCTTGTACAGCTTTGAAAAACCTTGCCCCAAATACTTGGAGGCAGTGTGGAGTACTGATTATTTATGCCTTGTTAGGTGGGAAATGTTGTAAATGTGTTTCCAACTAATAGTGTCACTACATTCACAAGCCTCAGCATGGTGATGTGGAAGGAATCATAGTAAATGAGTGTTGTAATGGGTAACCTAGAAAGGTGAAAGCCACAAACAGCTAATTCCAGGATGAGAAGTACTTGTTTTAAGTAGTCCAGTTTGGATGATGTCTTTTTTTTCCTTACTGTTTCCTTAGATAATGCAGCAAGTGAAGGAGTGTTGGCCAGCTTCTTCAATAGTCTGTTGAGTAAGAAAACAGGCTCTCCTGGAAGCCCTGGTGCTGGTGGGGTGCAGAGCACAGCCAAGAAGTCAGGTACAGAGGGGCCTTCAGAGACTTAGGACCCTCATGACTGAGCAGTGCTAAGAAAATGGGGAGGCAGACAGGAGTGCGTGCCTTCATCTGACCTGCAGACGCTCAGTGTTCTGAACAACTACGAAAGGAAGCAGATCTGCACTTTAGACTGAGCAGTGTACTGCGCTTTCCGTGGGGTTGCCTTATAACCATGCAGGTTTTCCTTGGCACATTTAAAGTGGGACTTAATGTACATTCAGGCTTTTGGGTAAGTCAAGGTATGGCTGAAGTCATACATGTGGTAATGGTTTGGAAACTCTCTCCACTAGAAGTCATGGTCTAGAGTATACCATTGACATTTTATTTATCCTACTTAATTTTATGTGATGCTTTAAAGGGATTTTGTACT
This sequence comes from Dipodomys spectabilis, assembly GCF_019054845.1. Lineage (NCBI taxonomy): Eukaryota > Metazoa > Chordata > Mammalia > Rodentia > Heteromyidae > Dipodomys > Dipodomys spectabilis. The sequence goes on from NW_024870950.1 coordinate 10,126,465, forward strand.
GTCATTGGAGAGCATTCTCTCCTCCTCCATGAACTCCTTGCTTGTTACACTCTATGGCAGTTCACCCACCTGTCCTTCCATGGTGGCTGGTGGGCCAAGTCTGTTGTGGAAGCCTCTGAAACAAAAGGAACAAGTTCCTTAGGAATTGCACATTTTCTTAGGAAGCTGGAAGAAGTTTTATTTTTATAGTGCTAGGGACCAAACCCATGGCCCTGTGCATGCTAGGTAAGCAGTAGCTTTGTTTTTAGTGTTCCATTGGCTATAAGGTATGGTAATACAGTGTTTTCCCTAATTGCTATTTCTTGAGTAGATGAGGCTCTTAGGAAATCACCTTACAAGACAACTTGAGCTCTAGTAGCAACCACATTCTTAAAGACATAAAGTCTGATTTGATCGCCTGGTGGTGTCCTAGTATTATTCTCTTACTAGAAATAGGAGTCATTTTCTACTTCCTGTTAGTGTTTGCCAACAGAGAAATAGGATTCCCAACTCTGTGCAGGACCTAATGATCTGGCTTTGGTCTCCTCTTACTGAAAACGTTATTTCTACGAGTCAGTCTGAAGTTGTAATTAGAAACAAAACCTGAACACCTGTCTGTTTCAGCCAGAGAAAGTGTTTGCTGCATGTCTGAAACTCATGAACACCTCCAGGGAGATGGTGAGAGTGCATAGGGCTGGGACTGGAGGATGAGGAGAATGAGAGGGTTTGCAGACAGGCCCTTTTGTTTGGCACAAAGGCATCCCCGTGCCCTACCAAGATAGTTGTGTAGTTGAGGAAGCACAGACCTATGACATTTGCAGTGAGAAGGACTAAGTCGGGATCTATCTTGAGATCCTAGGAGGAAAAAAAAAAAACTTTTTATTTTTTAGATTACTATCATTATAGATGATTACAGAAGCCTATGGTTTTAACTATTTCTTTTTTAATTCTTCTCTCACATTGCTGCTTTGCTCCCTCCCCCTCCCCCTTTTTTTTTTAAGGACAAAAGACTGTGTTGTCAAATGTTCAGGAAGAACTGGATAGAATGACTCGAAAACCAGACTCCATGGTAACAAACTCTTCAACAGAAAATGAAGCTTGATCCTCCTTAAAAAAAAAAAAAATGTCAAATGACCAAATAACTATGTATATTGATCTGCTAAGACCAGAATTTTTCTGATATGGCACATGCTATCAGTTTTTTGGGGTAGGGGAGATGAATTTTAAAAAACAAAACAAAAACTTCATTGGCTTGTCCAACTGTGAAATGCACATTTAGGAAGGGCACATGTCAGACCCTTTGTTAAGGATGACCCTTGTACTCTTGGGCATGTGGCTCTCATGAGAAGCAAGCTCAGCTGGGCTTCTTAAGCAGAGCAGAGAAAGGGGCCCAATTTCTCTGAGGGTGGAGCAAACAAACCAGGAAAATCATTGATCGGATAGTGGTTTGACCAGGTTGCCGGTTAGTAAATTCCCTTGTTCTTGGGAAGCAGATTATGTAGCAGAAAGTCCAGGCAAGAGAAGATTTTTGAGGAAGAGTGAGAGAGGTGATGGTAGGGAAGCTGAACGTTGAGGCAGGTGAGGAAAGAGGAGATGGGCGGGATGTTAAGAAGTACTGTCTTCGATAGAAGTTGAATAATCATTGTTAAGACAAAATTAGAAGCATTTCCAAACTAAGCACTAAGCAAAATGGGATTTAGACTTGTTCTGAATGCAAGCCTAACTTTTGGAGAGTGTATTAATGGGATGCCTGAGTCAAGCGGAGCCAACCTGAATGGGGAAGATGGCTGCTGAGACACCCCTACTTGGCCCAGGCCACGTCCTTGGGGAGAGGCTGGCCCACAGGTGTGCAGTCTGGGGCAGGCAGTTGCTGTGGGCTATGTTCAACGTCAACAGATACAAAATTAGTTTGCTTTGTGTTGTCTAAATAGCTCCTGCTTTGTTTTTTTAAGTTAAATTTTTATTACTATTATTATTATTATTATTATTATGACCACAGGCTGGCCTACTGATAGAAAATGCGTAATGAACCTCTCATTTTACCATGGTGCAATGTGCTACAGAAAGTTGGCGTCATTACATTCTGGTTAATTGGCTTGTACCAATCCCTGCCTTACAGTCTGTGGAAACCCTCAAGGAGTTCCACCGATGCAAAAGGGTTGTGTCCTAGCTCCCTGGTCTGATCAGTGCTGTCAGGTAGACAAGTAAGTGTGATGGTTTATATTGAAAATGAAAGTGATAGACTTCTTCTATGTTTTCCTAAGATACAGCTTTTTTTTCCTTAGGGAAATGAGTTTCAGGCATCTCCCATTTAGGGCATATTCATGTCATGTCACACCACCACTCTGGGAATGACTTCTGTGGATTCAAAATGGCACTTTTATATACATGACACAGAGCATGTAAATGCAAACACTACCCTGAATTTAATGTATAAAACATACGTTGTCAAACCAAGGGGAAAAAAACCACAGTTCAGTTATGTGGAGTTTACTTTTTTATATGACTGTTTGTTGTACCACGTCCCAGCATAACCTCCCTAGTGTCCTTCCTTCTGCATACCAGATCCCAATGACCACTAATTTAGTACTGGGCATAACTTACATGTTATATAACAAGACTCCTAAACTGTCTTGCTTGCATTGCTTCTATAAAGGTCTGAACACTGTTAATGAGAAAGCTGAGTATTTATTTACCTTTCTAACAACAAAAAAAAATGTTTCTTGTGCCAGATTTATTGTTGAAATACATTATTTTTTTTTTCCTTTTTCAGTTATTTTTTTCTCAAAATGTGTTGAACTTTCAGTTACTGGGTTACTTAGGTAATGGTGACAGTAAACTGCGGAGTGAAGTTGTGGTGATGTGGCCAGTGGATGCCAGATGGTTTGTGTCTAATACAGTAGGTGGGATCACTTAATCCTTTCATTGAACCAGGAGCAAAATGAATGAACTCACAAAGAAGGGATTCTTGGAAAGTCACATACCTAAGGCAATACAGTATGGTTTAAAATTTTAATGCAAAATTTTGTTTTTTATCCTTCGTACTGATAAGCACTTTTTGTGTCAATATAAAATGTACTAGAACTGATGAAGTGCTAAGACACAGTCTTACAAAGGGAGGTTTCTTGGAGATTACTTTTATTCTCATGACAGGTAGATGCTTCTGGTGTCAGAAGAAACTGACACATAATGTCATGTGCTCAGTGGTTGCCAAAGTCAACCAGCCTTTGGGAACTTCCAGGTTCTTTTTTGGGGTGAGGGGGAGGGAGAAGGGGAAATAATTTTTGTTATTTTAGAGACTTTCAAGCATTGGAACCAAAGGCCAAATAATGAACAGCCTTTACTTTTTTAAGTAAAATTTGTTTTATTTGCAGAATACATTTGTATGGTAGACTGTTAAAGAAAATTTTGTTACTATTTATCCACATTATAGTGGTTACATCTGCTGTTTGTCTTTAAAATAGAAAAATCAAAAGAAAATAAGCCCAGCCTTGAAGAAGTGGCCCAAGTAAGGGCCATGAATTGGTCTCTCCTAAAAATGCAACAGTTTTGCTGCTAAGTTATTTTGTTTTTGTTTGCACTTGTTTGATTGGCATTTGAAAGTCAGTATTTAAACTAAAGACATTGTGTTTTATTAGTTTAATGAAGTTGAAGGTGACTGCTCTGTACATCATGACCTTAACAATGTTGATTCTGTAAGTGAAGTTCACTGTTGTCTCTATGCTAAGTTCATTGGTGTTTTTAACTTGAAATTAGGACTGCAGATGATTCCCCACCAGCCTTAGTCCAAGGGGTGTGGCTCTCTCGGGCATAGTATGCAGTCATGTGGAATTGCTTTCTAGTGCTGGAAAAAAAAACAAAAAAGATGTCTCTAATTACTGGCTTCAATAAACATGAATCCAGACTGCTTACAAATTTTGGTGACTTTCATTTTGATAAATTGTCCCTCTGGATATTCATTGTCTGTTGATCATAGGGAGTATCTGGTCATGTACTAAAAATGTATACCTCTTACTTGAAATGATTGGAGTCTGATAAAGGAACACATTTATTATTATTTATTTTTGCCTTCAAATAATTGTACAAGGGAGTTGCAATCTAACATGTCCACTCATGTGCACAATGACTCGTGGTTGGTCACTCCTGTCCCTCTTTCCCTCCTACCTAGCCCTCCCCTTACCAGTCATCAAGTTGCCTATTTCCTTTTTCACATATGTACATTCTCTATTATGACTAGTAGTCTTCCATTCCTTTTTTCTCCTAGCCTCTCTCTCCAGTTTTAAAGCTGCACTTAATTCAGGCTGTGTGTAGAATGCTATTGAGTTTGTGCGTTTGCCTGTGTTTCCTTGTTTTTTGGACAAAGTTTTCACTGTCTGAGTTGAGCTGAGTGAGTCTCACCTGGAGAAATTTCAGAACAATGGGCTGGGAAGGTGGCTCAGTGGTAGAGCTCTTGCTTTGCACCCATGAGGCCCTGGGTTCGATTCCTCAGCACCACATAAGCAAAAAAAAAAAAAAAAAAGCCGGAAATGGCACTGTGGCTCAAGTGGTAGAGTGCTAGCCTTGAGCTGAAGAGCTGAGGGACAACACCCAGATCCAGAGTTCAGGCCTCACAATCGGACCCCTCCCCCCCCCCAAAAAAAAAGAAATTTCAGAACAATATAATACTTTTTACTTGCTTATTGTTTATTTTTATTTTTAACTTTTTTCATACAAGACATAAGCCCAGGCTAACATGAAACTCTTGATCCTCTTGTCTCAACCTTGTGACTGCTGGGATTACAGATAATACATCACCATACTCAGCTTTATTCACTTAGGATGTACTATGTAAAACCTGTTAAAGAAAACTGCCTTTTCTGGAAGTGGAGCCGAGGGATAGTGGCCAAGCCCCACGACGGACCAAAAAAAAAAAAAAAGCCTTTTCTGTGTGTGTGTGTTATGAGTATTAGCGCTTGAACTCACTGCCTCATGCTCTCTTGCTTTTTGATCACAGCTGACATGTCACTACTTGAGCCGTATTTCCAGTTTGTTATTTTGCTGTTAATCGGAGATGTGTCCTGCCCAGATCTCAGCCTCCTGAGTAGTTAGGATTACAGGCATGAGCAACTGGCACCCAACATGAATTTCCTTTTTTGTGGGTTGTGGGGCTTGAACTCTGGGCCTGGGCACTGCTCCTGACTTCTTCAGCTCAAGGCTTAAGCCACAGCGCCACTTCCAGTCTTCTGAAGGTTAATTGGAGATAAGAGTCTCATGGATGTTCCTGCCTGGGCTGGCTTTGAACTGCAATCCTCAGCCTCCGGAGATTGTGCCTGTGAGCCACCAGCGCTCGGCTTGAATTTCATTTCTGACTATTGCACTCATGGAAATTTTTTCAACTTGTTATTTGAAAAATTGTAAGCCTAAATGGAATGTATTGAACCACTCGTAGCTCTTTACATCTTAGATCTATCAATTTCTTTTTGTTACATATGCTTTATGCTTTCATCTCTTCCCTTTTTCTGCCTGTCTCAATAGATACTCATACATACAGACTTTCCCTTAAATAATTTAAAATAAGTTTTAGACAAGGACAGGACCGAGTTCAATCTCTAGCACCACCACCAAAACATAAGTAAAACACCCCTAAATGTATCCAATTCCAGGGGAGTTATTGTATAGAAAGCTCCATGTTCTGGAATTTTGTTAGTGTCTCCATAATTTGATTCTGGTTAAGACAATTTTTTAGGGGTAGAGAAGAATGCTACATTCTGTGAGATAGTCGGCATTCCAATCACATTGGGTTGTTCTCCATATTGGGGTTGGATTAATTCCTTGATTGAGTTGGTATTCCTGTGATCTCTAGCAATCTGCCTTAGAGAACTATTTGATTTGATGATGATATCAATAACCCAATAGTAACATTGTAATAGTAAATAGTTGTTGCATACCGATCATTCCAAACATTTCATACACTTTTTCCCCCACAACTCTACACGAGTACTGCTCTCTGTATTAGTTTCTAGATGAGAACAGGGGCAGTTGGCAGCCTGGTCCAAGGTGTGGCCATTGTCTATCACCGTGTTCTGCTATGGCCTGTGCTCAGTTGATGGTGAAATGCAGTTACTGAAAGCTTTCTCATCTGTGGTCCCACAGCCACATGTTCTACCTCTTCCCCTGGTTGACATGAGTGGATGCTCCACACCTGCTACACAGACAACAAAAAGGCAGGGAGTGTAAAGTATTTCCAATGGGCCTATATGAAGAGGAAGAATTATAGTCACTTTACTTTGGGAACAGTAAGCTGAGATGCTTGCTGCTTCTACATAGAACTTCCTCTTACATGGCATACAGAGCCTTGACACAGACCTTGACCACTACAACTATCCCTTGGTGTGTGCAGGCTGGAGGCCTGGGTCTGCCTGTTCATCTGCTTTAGGGGCCCTGTGCTCGCTCACTCACTGCTAGAGTCCTGGTTTGGAAGGAGGCGGCTTAATGTTGGGAGGACATGAGTTCTAATGGATTCCAATCCTGGTGCATTTTTTCACTACTTTCCAATAAGCAAGTACAATTCATACACATGAGAAATTGAGCAAGAAACAAAACGAGACAAAGCTGGGCAACTTTACCCATCTTAGGCCTGCTCTCCCCATCCTTGTAAGGTGGGAATGAAATTTCTGTCACAAACATTAGAAGAGGTATACATGTGCTAGGCATATGGTGTGATTGTTCCTGAAAACAATTCCTAAGCAACCCCAAGCCCTCCCTATCCTGATGTGTGTGGGAGTATGTGTAATTTCAGGTTGTAGTTTAAATATTTCACCTCTAAGGAAAAGAGTTGAGGGGGATGGCTGTCTTATGAATGATCACCATGGTGGTTCTTGGTACATTTTCTACAGGATGCCACCACAGAGCACTGGGTTCTGGAAGCAGAACATATAGGTATTGCATTCCTTCAACGGCTGCAGCTAGCCAGCAGGATACAAAGTGCAGTCTGTCTCGAAGCTCTGGCTGCCAGGGAGGCACAAGTGGTGTATTCAGACTGAAGTAACAAGCCTTCAACAGTGGTACTGAGATCAGAAGGAAGAAGCTACCCCTCCCCCCACCCACACGGCCTCCCTCCCACATGTACCCGCTAAGGATGACCAAGTGTACCACCCTGACTCACTGCACACCAGGGCCAGATGTTTCCCCATGCTCCGATGGGTGAATCTCAGGCCTTGAAGGAGAAAGAGGCAAGCTTTGCTGAGATAGCAAAGGTTTGCAAGACCAGGAATTGGGAAGTACAGAGCAGTGGAGACTTGGGGCTGTGTGTTGGGCACACATGCTTAGGCAGACAGGTCACACAGGAGCTTGACTGAATGTTTCTCACCTTGGGTAAGAAATGCCTATGTGAGTAGTTATAGTTTTTTCCAGTACTGTCAGTATTTAACTTTGTGTTCCGTCTTGGTAGGTTTTATCAAGGTAAGTGACACAGACAGTAAGATGTCCTGTGCAGAGTTTTCTGTAACAGTTCATGGAACCTATATAATGCAGGAGCCTAAAGAAGTCATCAGGCTCTTCCAACATTCTGCCAGCCTCCCCTTGTCACCCACTCTATCGGCATCTATAAAGGTCTCAAGTTCTAGAAAAAGCAAACACATTGTGACGCATGTTAAGTTTTTGTTTTGGGAAGAATTCAACAATTTAAAACTCTTCCTTTCTAAGGCAGTAATTTATTTTAAAGGATGGGAGGCTTTGGTGCATCTGTCAGCAGCCTGTGTCATGTTACGCCTGTGTCATGTAACATCTGTCCTTGATATTTGAAATAGTTGGCACCATTTTATGGTGAATCCATTTTGGACTTACTGAGATTCTTCTAACCAATGCTAGCCTGGAATTAAACTTGAGTCTGTCTAGGGCCCTAAACAGTATTGTATTTTGGGTACAGAAACAGGCATGTTGCAAAGCTATTTCAAAGGTTCTAGTTGAGGAGGTGGTTCTGCTTTGAGAGTGTCTTCTCTCTCAACGGGCCCTGAGAGGATACAGGAACAAAATCTCATGGCATAGGCTCCCCCAAGTGACAGCCTTGCCTTTGACAGCCCTCTACCCATTTGTAAAAGTCACAACTAGGTGTCTTCTGGGAGGAACCTGTTCACAGCACTCAAGGTTAAAGGGTTAAAGTACTTATTTTTTGTTGTTCCATGGGTAACTTGGTGTTACTCTTCAGCAGCCCCAAGTGTAAGGGTTTCCATCTAGTTTTGGCTGGCTGTGGACATCTTTAGATTTCACAGAACGCCTTTGAAAACATTTTGTGTGCAGGCTTCTGCAGCTCCAAAAAGGTCTGTTTCTCTTCTCAGAATTTGGACTCTAGTGAAAGTAACTTGTGACCATTCTCTCCTGCCCCATGACCTTTCCCTTTTTATTTTTAAGCTTTTTATATTTTTAAGTAATTTTGTGTAACACACATACACACACACACACAAAGTCTCAAGTTCCAAGGCTTGAATTCAGGGCCTCATGCTCTCCCTTGGCTTTTTTCACTCAGGGCTTGGGCTCTACCACTCGAGCCATACTTCCTCTTCCATCATCTCCCTCTTGACTGCCATTGCTTTAGACCATCTCTTAAGTCAGTAAATTGGATATGACTGGACATCTCTGTAGTTTTTGTCTGAAAAGGGCAGTTTTCTGCCATCATGCTGGATGGGTAGCACCCTTCTAGGCACAGAGGAAAGAGAAGCAAACACTAAAGCCAACATTGGGGCCTCATGGGAAACCTCGCCAAACCAGCATCAATCTAGCTGATCTGCCAGGGGGTTCCTCCAGCACTTGGTAGGTTCTTTTGGTGGTACTAGCATTTGAAGTCAAGGCTTCATTTGTTGGGCTGGTGCTTTACTGCTGAGCCATGCTTCCACCTATCTCCCTGCACTTGGAACCAAAAGTTATTTCAGAAACTCAACTGAGCTTGCATTTGCTCTGACAGGAAAGGAAAACTAACATATAGCCACAACCTTGACACCTGGACCATCTCAGCTGGGGACTTGAAGATGAGCAAACTTGGATTTGTGTTTTAGTTCCAAATCTTAACCGTTGTGTGCGGTCATGGCCTCCCTGGGTCTCGGTAGTATCCTCTGAGCTGGTGAGAATCTCACCTGCCTTCAGGGAGAACTGGGCGCCCTGGTTGAGACAAGTTCTTAGCTCTACCATGTGTGGCAATATACAGATCAACTAGTTGAGTGATGGACAGACCTTAGTTCTTGAAAATGTTTGCCATCTTAGAGATGGCGAGGTAGGACTAGGGAGCGAACTTACTATCAAGGTCACAGAGGAAGTCAGATGTATAATTAGGAATGAAAATCTCAAGGACTGCTACTACCTTCTCTCCAACCTGCAGCTCTTTCCTCTCCTCCCCTGCTGGTTACCGCTAAGCACTGGGTCTTAAAGCCAAATAAAGAAATTGCTAGTTTAGCCTGCGTAAGAGAGTTATTTTAGAGCAGACAAGCTCTTAGCTCACATAAATTCCATCACCTGGGCAACTGCCTGCTTGCTTGGGCAAGTCAGCTCTCTGCCATCTGCATATGTGGGTGTCCAGATAAGTGGTTGAGGTATGTGGACTCTTTGGTGTTTCTCCTAGACAACCATAGCACTTTCTAAGGAGCAATAGGTTGAGTTGGTGGTACTTGAGATGCTGGTGATGGGGAAGTGAACAAGGCAGGCCCTCCCCAAGAGGGATGATCGTCTCAGGAGCTACAGCCCAAGTGATGATTCTTCACTTGAAAAGCAGAAATCCTTGCAGAGTACCTCTCTATCAACAATGTAGTCTTTAGGTGGGAAGAGTGGGGAGGTGTCTGTGCTTGGGTGGGGAGTGAGGAGCCATAGCAGAGGAAAGCTATGGGGGGGGGGGGTGGAGTGGCCCAACTGAAGATCTCAGCATAGGTGGGTGAGGAGGGCACCCTCTTAGATGAGTGCAGCCAGATATGGATGGCCCAGCCATATGGCAGGGAGGGCATCTATGCAGGTATGGAGATGACTGTGGGTATAGGAGAGTTTTGTATACATGGGCACTGGTCCAGAAAATTTATGAATAAAGAATAGCAGGGCTTCTGAGTGCCAGAGAAGGAAGGGAGGTGCAAATAATGAAGAAAGAAAACCAGAATGAACCCTGTAATATTGGTTTGGGATCCAGGTGTCAGTGTGAACTCACGGTTTTCAACACATACGAGTCTAAGAACAATTGGATGTAATTGCAGGGAGAGATGGGGGGGCGGGGTACATGCACAAAATTCTTTGCTCTGGGAGGTCCAGGGAGCAAGAGTAGCCCAGTGTCATTGAGCACACCTCAGGCCAAGATCTTGGCTTCTAAATAACTTTTTCCAATGAAACAAATGGAGGAGCTGGGGTATAGCTCAGTGATTGAATAAACATGCTTGAGTTCTTGTGTTCAACCACCAATACTTTAATAAATTGAGGCTCTTTGGAGAAATACGGCATACGTCAGGACTGAGACCGGAAAAGCTGGCTCCAGAACATCTGTACCTGAGAGTAAGAAAGGAGTCAGGGAACAATGGTATGGTCAAAAAGACACACAGGATGGGAGGCATATCTCAGATGTCAGAGCACTAGCCAATGAGCGAAAAGACACGCTCACTGGCCAAATCAGGTACAATCTGAGCACTAGAAGAAAAAGGAATGGATTGCAATGAACAAAGGAGTCTGATGATGTAAACAAATATAAGTTCCATGGGAAGTGGCATCCTTTTCTTCATCAAAACCTGGAAGTTGAGCCTGAAGCATTGGTGTGAAGTGGTGATCCTAGCTACCCAGGAGGCTGAAACAGGAGGATCAGGAATTTAACACCAGTCTAAGCAACAGACCCCCCCCCCCACCATTGCCAAAGCTATATGGTCTATCCAGTAAGTTATAATTTATTCCAGTCAGTATTTATTTTGATGTTCAATTTGTCCCAGACATTACAAGTCAAAAATGAGTCTATTGTAGTGGAAAACCCAATCACATGATCAAAGTGAACATTATGGGTGATAGCATACATCCTGTAATAATCCCAGACAACACAGGAGGATTGTGGTTTGAGGCCAGCCCTGGCAAAGTTAGCTTAAAAACCCTATCTGGAAAGCAAAAATCTTCACACACACAAAAAAAAAACCCACACGGACTGGGAGTATGGCTCACCTGGTAGAGAATTTGCCTCAGAGCTTGAGACCAGTGAGTTCAATTCCTCATCTTAAGGGAAGAAAACACCACCAGTGGCAAAGAGACAATGGAAATTGTGTTACTCCTGATAGAACCCATCATGTGTATTTCTGCACCACCACCCCCAATGCAAAACTAGAATCTAATTGTGAAGACTCCTTAAGACAAGTTGAAGGTAATCCTAATTGGCCATCATATTCAGAAAAAAGTTTAAGGTCAAGAAACTCAAGGAAGGGCTGAGAAATTATTCCAGCCCAAAGGAGACTAGAGTCCTAACAATGAAGACTACATTGTTTTGTAATTTTATGTATTTCTACATAAATTCAACTGAAATACAAGCAACATTCAAGTCTGTCCATATGTGTAAGCCACAGAGCAAAAGTGGTGTGGCAGTTGGGGCTTTACTAATGGCCCTAAAACCTAAGGTTCCTCTACATCTTTTCTTTTTTTTCCCCAGCATCAAGACTCAGAATTCAGGGCCTTGAGCTTACTCAGTTTGTTTGCTCATGGCTGGGTACTGTTAGGCCAATGAGCTCTCTTCCTATAGCTTAGTACGCTCCTTCCCCTTTCCACAGCATAGCGTTCTCCATTCTAAGGCGGCACTAGGCCCATGTAGTAAAGGCAGTAAATAATCAGCCTCCAATGCCCTCTACCTTGGGATGGCACTACTCTGGGGCAGCTGCCACCATATAAGGCAGCAAGAGCTCCTTTGAGTGACCTTCAGGTTTGGCCAGCTACAGGGCCCCTTATCTACTATTTGGGCAGCAATCATAAATCTTAGTCTGCCATGATGAGGCCCCTGGCCCTCACATCCACACCAGGGTCTACCTCCTAGCCCCTTCTAGCCCCTCCTAGACCTCTTAGGTTATATAGGTCACCTCAGAAAATAGCTGGCACTTCTTCTCACTTCTCCCTTGTGAGAGGGAGTCTTGCCGACTCCTTTCCTGGCAATAAACCTTTTCTTCGTTCTTTGTGCCTGGATGTCTGTGTGGTTTTCTGGCAAAGTCTGAAATACTGTATCAGGTACTCTACAATATGAGTCACACCTTCAGCCCCACTCCACTATATCTATTAATAAAAGATGAATATTCTTTCGTTACCAGACTCACTTGCTGTATTCTACCCTGCCACATTCCTGCTCTTGCTGACTGACCACTTTGCCTAAGGTCTGTCCATCCTGTGAGGCTTAGCTAAGGTGCTCATAGCTCTGTCACCTTGCACTTTAGGGCATTTCTGGCTGCTCTTGAGCTCCCCCCAGTGGTCTGGAGGTCTATATAATCATCTGCAGATTATCTGCACGCCCTATGACTGTTTTCCTTTTAAATAAAAAAGTTCTATATATTATTCAAGATAACATTATCTCTGCTGGGTGATGCTAAGGAGATAAGGATTTGAATTATTCATTTATACCTTTTGCTTTTGCCTAAATCTGGTTATGTCAGTTTCTTGCTTACAAAGCAAAGCATAGTTCGAATGACTTCTCAGGGACTTTTTTTTTCTTTTTCTTTTTGTGATAGCTTAGTCTAACCCAGAATTTAGTCTAACCTCTCAATCCTCCTGCCTCAGTCTTCTGTGTGTTTGGGATTAAAGGCACACAGTACCATGCTCAGCCCTCATAAATTGTTCATTTATTTGCCAGTCAGTTCGGAGGTTTGAACTCAGGCCTAAGAGCTGTCCCTGAGTTTTTGCTCTAGGTTAGTGATCGAGGATTGTGCTCTACCACTTGAGCCATAGTTCCACTTCTGGCTTTTTAAAAATAGCTTATTGGAGAGAAGAGTCTCATGGACTTTAATGCCCAGGCTGGCTTTGAACCAGCCTCCTGAGTAACTAGTATTACAAGTATGAGCCACTGTACCTGACCCTCATAAGAGTTTTATGTTAGTTAGCTTTCCATTGTTGTAACAAAATAGCTGAGAAAATTAAATCTAATGGAAAAGGTCCACTAAGATGATCACTCTGGGGGTTATTGTCCAAGATTGAGTGGACCTATTGCTTTGGGCATCTGGCTAGACGTGAAAGATGGCAGTGGCTGTGAAGACATGGTAGAAACAACTGCACCTCATTCCAGGAAGCAAAAGAGGCAACCTGCATGTGCCGAGGTCCCACGATCTACACAATGACCCAAGGGCCTTCCATAAAACCCTGCTTCCTCTAGGTCCTACCACCTACCTTTCTATAGTGTTGTGCTGAGGCCCAAACTTTGAACACATGGGCCTTTTGGGGAGCTGAGGCAGTCTTTCGGGAATCTGTTCCCAACCTACTATCATTGCCCAGCTGTCTCTGCCCATCGTATACCACTGAATCCTTCCCATGGTTGAATAAAACCCACAGCACTTGTTTCTTTCCATTAGGACCTAAGCTTAGGCAGGCTCCTCTTCCCAGAATGCCTTGGCCTGTCTTGCTTGTTTAGAACCATCCCTAAATGAACACTGCTGAGTGCTGACTTCGTTTCAACACTTAGTCCTGTGTTTCAGATGGTTCCTGCCATGCATCTGATCCTGAGCTTGACCAGAGGTAAATGATGCTTTGCCAGCTCAAGGTCCAGATGGGTAGCATGCTGATGGGTAAATAGAGTCACAATACAGTGTAATAAATAATTGGATGCAAGAGGTCTGTGGAAGCCAGCAGCCAAGTCTGAGGACTCAGGAAGGTGTTCCTAGATGAGTGACATCCAGCCTGAATGGTACAGGATGTCCAGGAGCTAGCTCTCCTTACTGTCTTGAATGAATGTGAAGGGTACTGCCTCTACTTTGTAGAGGGGCAGAGAAATCCATGATTCTATAATTACACACCCACACAAGCCCCTATACCAGAGGCACCAGAAACCAAACAGTGGGCCCCACACAAAGTGGGATGCCACTGGAGGCTCTGATGAGGGGCACAGGATGGGCTGGTTACCACAGTCCTTGGATTATAGGAGCTGAAGGAATGTCAAAACTGGAAAATCCCAGCAAGCACTATTTTTAGAGACTTGGGAAGCATTTTTTTTCTGCCTGAAGGAACAAGTTATTGCAGAAGCAGCAGTTGATGCTAACCCTGCAACCAGTCCAGCCTGGAATTTGCCCTACCCTGGCACTGCCCCTAGGCACGTGGGAATAGTGCTGGAGGAGTCTAACACTGGCACAGAACCCAGAGACATGGACATTGGCTCCTTTCAAACAGAAAGGAAGGGGTTGTTTATGCTTACATCTCTGAGTTTAATCTGTCAGACACAAGGATGTTACACTCGTACCATTCTTTAAAAAGAAGTCTTCTGGAAGCAGACTCATTTCCAGCCAACTTGTTAATCTTGAAATGTTAAATATCAATTTCCCTGCGTGTCTGGTTCATGCTTTATGTTGATGACTGTTCATGACAAACTTAATCAGTCTTCCTATTATGTACTGTATGCTTGAAACCTCTTGTCACCACTGTATTTTTTTGTTGTTGTTGGAGACAGAAGTCTCTCAGGGTCCTTGCTCATTACTGAGTTTATTTATTTTGGCAGCAGTGGTACATGAACTCTGGGCCTTGAGCATGGTAGGAGGCACTTTACCACTTCAGCCACACTTCAGTCCATTTTTTGGCTTTAGGTTATTTTCAAATAGAGTCTCAAATTTCTCGTCCAGGTTGGACCATAATCTTTCTCTCTCACACCTGGCTTGTTTGTTGATATAGGGTTTGCTCTTTGCTTGGATTGGCTTTGAACTTCAATTCTCCCAATCTTTGCCTCCCATGAAGTTGGTATTACAATACAAAAGGGTGCCACTCTAGTTTGTTTATTACTAAGTCTCAATGTATTTTTCAGTTCTGATGTTCCATTATTATTATTATTATTTGCATGTGTACATGCTTGCACGCATATGTGTGTGTGTGTGTGTGTGTGTGTGTGTGTGTGCATGCTGGTACTAGGGCTTGAACTCCAGGACTGGGCACTGTCCTTTAGCTTTTTCTGCTCAAGGTTGGTGCTCTACCATTTGAACCACAGCCCTACTTTGAGCTTTTCATGGTTAATTGGAAATAAGAGTCTTACACTTTCCTGCCCCAGCTATGTCTGAACTACAATTCTCAAATCTTAGTCTCTGAGAAAGACAGGGGTCCTGAGAGTGATCCTGGTGGGCAAGCCTGTCTGCAGGCTCCAAATATCCTTCCACACCATCTGACTGAGCTGAACAACACATTCATCCAGTATATGTCCAGGGTTCCAGATAAGATGGTTCCTTCTAGCCATCTCTCCTTTGGCCATGGTGAATCAAGTTGCATCTGGCTTTTACATCAGTATGCTAGGAGTCAGTCCTGGACATGAGGACCAGATCCTGGAATGGGGCCTGTCTAAGCACTGCCTTCTTCTCTATCACTTATTGGCTTTGCTTTGTTTTTAGCATTCAGACACCTGGAGGTACAGTTATCATCAGAGATGTATTACAATTCAATGCCAAGGAAGGGACCATGATGCCAGGTTTTGTCTATTTAAGGATCTATGTGGGATCCCCAACAACACTTTTTGGAAGTCTGTGAACTTCCGTTAAAATGCAGAAGAGAAAAATTTGAGTCTGTCTCTGGACCTAAAAATAAATGTAGGCAAGTGGCCAGGAAGAGAGAGAACAGTTAATAAGTACTAGAGGGGAGCTTCCAATCTGGCTTCTGCTCCATCCATCGCCTGCACAGAAGCCAGGGGGAGCGGCTCACAAGGCAGGCCTCCCGGGGCTGATCTAGTGCTAAACCCTCTTCCGTTTGGAACTCACAACCCAAGAGTCAGCCCAACATGGCCCGGGCTGACTTTCAGCCCAGAATTCTGCACTTGAGTCTCTTCAGTGGGTTTTGCTGTGTTTGCCTTTGGGCTTCTGCACATCATTCCCTCTGTCCAGAATATATGTCCAACATTCCACAACTCTCACCATCCTGCCATTCATATTTCAGATCTCATCTGGAATTCTTATCCATAGATTCAATTAAATCTTTTAGTGGCAATTCATATATCATCACGAACATCCTCCTTCATCCAGCAGCATTCAGTACCTTCTCTGCACTCATTGCTAAAGCAGTTTCAAGGAGTTTCCATACTTGCTTTCTGTGCTGTCTCTGCTGACAGAGATTGTGTCTGCCTTGCTTACCACTGACTCCTGAGATTCTGTGTGTGTGTATGTGAGAGAGAGAGAGACAGAGACAGACAGAGAGACAGAGACATAGAGAGAGACAGAGACAGAAAGAGACAGACAGAGACAGAGCGAGAGAGCGCGAGCGAGAGAAAGAGAGAGAGAGAGAGAGAGAGCGCACAGGTGCTTGCCAGTTCCCAGTCTTGAACTTAGGTCTTAAACTTTTTTTGGGGGGGTCCTGCCCAGGCCCAGAGTTCAGGCTCCACGACTGGACCCTCCCCCCTCAAAAAAAAACAAAACTTTGGGCTGGGAAAGTGGCTCAGTGGTAGAGTGCTTGCCTTGCATGCATGAGGCCCTGGGTTCGATTCCTAGCACCACATAAGCAAAAAGAAAAAAGCCGGAAGTGGTGCTGTGGCTCAAGTGGTAGAGCGCTAGCCTTGAGTTGAAGAGCTGAGGGACAGCGTCCAGACCCAGAGTTCAGGCCCCACAACCGGACCAAAAAAAAAAAAGAAAAGAAAAGAAAAAAAAAAAAAAAGAAAAAAAAACTTTTTGTACTGGTGCTGAGGCTTGAACTCAGGGCCTGGGCTCTGTCACTTTGTTTTCTCCCCTCAAGGCTAGCACTCTTCCACCTGAGCCACAGCTCCACTTCTGGCTTTTTGCTGGGTAATTGTAAATAAGAGTCTCATGGACTATTTCCTGCGTGGGCTGGCTTCCAACTGTGATCCTCCGGGTCTCAAGCCTCCTGAGTATTAGGATTACAGGCATGAGCCACTAGTACCATGGGGTGCCACCCATTTCTTTCTTTCTTTCTTCCTTTTCCTCCCTCCCCCCTCCCTCCCTCCCTCTCTCTTCCCCCCCCTCTGTCTCTCTCTCTCTCTTTCTCTCTTTCTTTTTTCTTTCTTTTTGCCAGTCTGGGGCTTGAACTCAGAGCCTTGGCACTATCCTTGAGCTTCTTTTGCTCAGGGTTAGCACTCTGCCACTTGAGCCGCAGCACCACTTCTGGCATTTTTTGTTTATATGGTACTGGGGAATTGAACCCAGGGATTCATGCATGTTAAGCAAGCACTCTACCACTAAGCCACATTCCCCACCCATCTGTCACCCATTTCTGAGCCTTTTGTTCTGAGATACAAACAGAGTACATTTCAGCCTTTTTCATTGCCAGTTTAAGGTTTAGCTTTCTTGGATATATTACATGAATTACCCAGTGCTTCCCAGCTTCTAATATTTTGTTGTGATTGTCTCCTTTCCCATTCTTTGTCTCTGTTGTTTTATATCTTAAAAAAAAAAATCCCTAAAGGGAGTGGAGCTGTAGCTCAAAATGGAGCACTAGCCTTGAGCAAAAGAGCACAGGGACAGTGCCCAGATCCTGAGTTCAAGCCCCACAACCACCCCACCCCCCAATCCCTATAGCTGTCATTTCACTGGAATTTTTGGAGAAAACAGAAATCAGAGCTTATGTCCAACCATTCAACCTGTCACCTTAAAGTGACATTCTTCAATTCTTAGCATATTTCCTGACTTATGGTAGAAGCCCAATAAATATGTAGTTGATCAAATAAAGTCACTGCTCTTCCATCTTTGAAAAATAGTTTGTGTGTGTGTGTGTGTGTGTGTGTGTGTGTGTGTCTGGACAAGCCACTTTCCTGTGGGGGCTGTAGGGTCCTCTCATGCAAAACAGCAGCAATAATGCCCCGCTGTCAGAGCGGGGTACCATAGAGAATGAGGTTGTCTATATTTCTGGTGTGGAACAGTTTGAAATCAAAGCAACAATTCTTAGAAAGTTAGTGTTTTATTTAAGCTTAAAATTAGCCTTCACACTTGAATTGCAAATTTGTCCCTAATTAATGCCTTCAGGGCAAAATCCAAGTTTCACCGGGCTTGATGCTTAGGCAGAGGCAGAGGTACTAAAACCCTTTGCAACAGGGAGCAGACACTGGCTTTAGTCTGAGCTCGAATCCCTGCTTGAACAGGCCAAGGGGTCCAGAGCTTCCCCAGATACTTGTGTGGATCCTGCAGACTGGGAGCCTGGGCTTCTCTGCTGGCCGCTGCTCTCTGGGCCGCAGAACCAACTTACCGCAGAAGAGGAGTCACACACGCCCAGGCTGGGCTCTGCACGGGGGTGGCCCAGGCGACCTGGATCCACCCCATCCTACCAAAGAGAAACTGAGGCAGAGCCATCGGGGAGGGGGAGAGCAACGCCATGCCTCCCCAGACCCCTTCAACATTTCCTCAAGCCTCTGTCTTCGGGTCTGAAGGTGTTCAGACTTTCCGGACCTTGCCTTTTCCAGCCCGGACCGCTGACGCCCACCAGTAGCGCAGCCAGGCGCAGGTGAAGGCGAGTAGAGGGCGGGACTTAAGCAAGGGCGGGGCGGGGCGCGGCGCGCGTAACCACGCCCAGACCACGCCCCTCCCCTCGCGGGGCCGCGGAGCGCCGCCGAGCGGCCGGCTGGCGGTTCTCGCTCCGCCCCCTCCGGGCCGGCGCGCGGCTCCCGCCTCCTTCCCTCGGCGCCCGCTCCCGCCCCCCTTCCTTTCCGCTGCCGAGGCGGCGGGAGCCGAGCCCGGGCGGACCGAGCCGGGGCCGCTGTGCAGAGGGCGCTGAGGCAGCGGCGGGGCGGGCCGCGGCGGGCAGTCAGGCGGCGGCGGCGATGCGGCGGCCCCGCTGAGCCCGCCCGCTCCTGGCGCCGGGGGGGCCGGGCGTGAGCGCGCGAGGCGGCCCGGGCCGGGCGGCAGCATGCGGAGCGGCGAGGAGCTGGACGGCTTCGAGGGCGAGGCCTCGAGCACCTCCATGATCTCGGGCGCCAGCAGCCCGTACCAGCCCACCACCGAGCCGGTGAACCAGCGCCGAGGGCTGGCCGGCCTGCGCTGCGACCCCGACTACCTGCGCGGCGCGCTCGGCCGCCTCAAGGTCGCCCAAGTGGTAGGTGCCGGAAGGGGGGGCCCAGGTGCGGGCGGGCGGGCGGCCTAGCCCGCGCCCTCCCGCCGCGCACCCGCGCCCTCTCGCCCCGGGGCGCGGGCCCCGCCGGCCTCCGCATCCCTCCCCCCCCCCCCCCCCGTGCCCGTCCCCCTCTCCTCCCGGGTCTCCGGCCTTTCTCGCGTCTCTGGGGACCCCACCCTTTCCCGCTCTGCCGCCTCAGGTGTGCCCCCGACCTGCACACCTGCCCCCGGGCCTACCTGCCCTCTCCCGCGTTCTTCACCTGGCTTGGCGGGCGTGCGCAGCGGACACAGGCAGGGCTCGGACACAGGCAGGGGTCGTGCTGTTTCCGGGGCCGCTCCTGGGCTCAGCAACTTGTGGCTGCTTCACTGGAGCCCGCTCCACCCCGCAGATGGCCCTTGTCTGTCTTTGCAGAGGCTGGGGGGGCTGTGGCTTGGTTTCCCTCCCTGGAAGCTTAGCAGGGTGCCCGGGCATATGGTGGACTTTGAATAAGTATGCGTTGGATGGAGGCGTGTAACTCAGATGCTCTGGGAGAATCCAGATTGCCCACAAAGGGTCCAGCTTATTCTGCCGAGTCCACCAGCATCCCAAAGTCCTTCACCCCAGCGCGGTGGCTGGCTGGCACTGCCCGATTGGTACTCAGAGTTAAGTCACTCCGGGAGGGTGGCCAGTTTTGGAGGTACCAGAAATAGGAAACCCTCTGTGGGGCTTGTCTATAATAAAGCTCAGTTCTCAGAGGAGTTTTTGGCCTCAGGGATGTTGAAGGCCGGAGTCCTATCAGTCCTTATTTCCTCTTGGAGCCGTAGCTTAGCACTGTTGTGGACAAGGCATGCCCCAGGTCAGAAAAACCTGAGTGTTTCCAACATTTCCAATTGCAGGTAGGCCTTTCTCCCAGGCCCAGCCTGAAAACTTTATAGACTTCTTCAGCAGCCAGGGAAGCCATTTGCAGGGACCTGCAATCAGATATGTGCATTCTATCTCGTGAAGCGTTCTCCCATTGTGCTTATTTGAGTGCCTATATAACCATTTTCTTGGGAATAATACTGTGCATGGCCACCCTTTAAATAAAGGTCCCAATGTTTGTACATCGTGGAAGCACTGTGTTTTTATCTTTTGGATGGAAAGCTTGTTCTGCTGGTTGGTGGAGGGTATTTTTTGAAGGGCTTTAAGTAATGATAAATGGAACAGGTTACCTGTCTTTAGAATCTTGAACTGACCATAATCCAGTAAAATGGAACGTTCTCAAAGATGTGTTAGTTCTTTGGTTAGGCATTGCTGTTAGCAAGAATGGAGGAGGTGTGTATGGGAAATGGAGTTTGTAATCACATTTTAAGGGAGATAGCTAGGCAGTATACAGATAATCAGAAATGAATAAGGGCAGGACTGAACTTGGACCTAAGTGGAGTGTAAGGACTTGTCAGACACATGTCTTGCTTTACTCTGTGGGCTTTGGAAAGGGAATAGAACTGCTGGTGAACTCAGACTTGCCATTCAAAAGATCAGGTAAAAGAATTGAAATCCAAAGCATAGGCTAATTCAAAAAGTAAAATAAAAAATGAAAAAATTGAAATCTGGTAATTTGTACAAAATGTTGTCAGCTCATTGCTAGAACTTTTTTTCACCAGTGTGTGGTCAGGGCTGGAGGCAGTGGTATTATTTACCTTTTGCAAAGCTACTACTATGTTTAGAGCTTCACTTTTCATGTGGGAGAAAAGGCCAGTCTATAAAATCTCTCCTAACTGCTTTTGAGGCCAGCCTATTAAATCTTTCTTACCTGCTATTTATCTAATCTCTAGATTAATATTGAGAGATTATACACCCTTGGGCAAGTGAGGTAAAGGACTCAACTGAAGGGTGTGGCAACCTTGATTTAAAAAAAAAAATCAAGGTTTTCAGGAGGAATGCTCTCTACCTCCAAATATAAAAATTTGAAGAAAGTGGACTCTAAACTTAAACTGGGAAATATGTCATCAAGAAGATAGTTCTAGGGGGTTACAAAGCTCAAAAACACATCAAACAACTTATTTTTCCATTAAAGTTGACTTTTGAAAGGTTAATCTTGGACTGGATGTGTGGCTTAGTGATAGAGTGCTTGCCTAGCATGCAGGAAGCCCTGGGTTCTATTCCTCAGTACCACATAAACAGAAAAAGACAGAAGTGACACTGTGGTTCAGGCGGTAGAGTGCCAACCTTGAGCAAAAGAATCTAGGGACAGTGCCTAGATTCTGAGTTCAGGCTCCAGGACTGGCCAAAAAAAAAAAGGTTCTGTCTGTCTGTCTGTCTTTCTCCAGCTCTAGGGCTTGAACTCAGCTCCAGAATGCTGTCCCTGAGCCTCTTCGTGCTCAAGGCTAGGGCTCTACCACTTGAGCCATAGAACTACTTCTGACTTTTTCTGAGTAGCTTATTGGAGATGAGATCTAATGGACTTTTCTTCCTGGGCTGGCTTCAAACTGTGATTCTCAGATCTCAGCTTCCTGAGTAGCTAGGATTACAGACATGAGCCACACCAATGCTTGGCTATATTTTTTGGTGGTATTGCATTTGAAGTCAGGGCCTTGAACTTGTTTGGAGCTCTTCTGCTTGAGTGACACACCCAGCCATTTTTGCTTTATTTTTCAGATAGGGTCTTACTTTTTACTGGAGTTGGGCTGGACTTTGATTGTCCTATTTATACTTTCAGTATAGCTGAGGTGACAGGTGCATACAACTACACCTAGTTGTTTTTTTTTAATTGTTTGAAATGGGGCCTTTTTGCTGAGGCTGCCCTTGAATCCTGATTCTCCTAAGTAGCCAAGTGTCCCAAGGTTTAGTTTTATAGACATTTGTTTTGGTAGTGTGTGGCCTATTGCAACCTGTACATGTTTGTTGTCCCTGCTGCATCCAATATACCAGCAGCTATTGCCCTGTCTGAGAGAGCTTCAGTGGCTTCAGTCCAGGATCTTTGGGACATAATTTGGATTTTAACAAGATTCTCCAGATGATCCACATGCATAGTAAAATTTAAGACTTATCTGTCTATATTGTTTTAGTGTTTAAAAAAAAAACAAATCCACACTGGTGCTAACAATAAATCATCTATCTGAACCATTCATAATAGTCAACCTCAAAGCTGAGAATTTTCTCTGAAAGGATCTATTTTTCCCTTCCTTCCTTCCTTCCTTCCTTCCTTCCTTCCTTCCTTCCTTCCTTCCTTCCTTTCTTTCTTTCTTTCTTTCTTTCTTTCTTTCTTTCTTGTCTTCGTGGGCCTTGAACTCTGGGCTTGGTCACTGTCCCTGGGCTCTTCAGCTCAAGGCAAGTGCTCTACTGCTTGAGCCACAGCACCAGTTCTGGTTTTCTGAGTGGTTTATTGGAAATAAGAGTCTCATGGACTTTCCTGCCGGGGCTGGCTTTAAACCAAGATCCTCAGATCTCAGCCTGCATAGTAGCTAGGATTATAGGCATGAGCACCAGCTCCAGGCTGAAAGGATCTATTATCTCCCTCAAAAGATTGAGAATATGATAATTATAAATAGTAGCACCTCAGTCTTTGAGCACTGCCTAACCACTGTCTCTAATCTGTAATCCTAGCTATTCTGGAGGCTGAGATCTGAGATCCCAGTTTAAATCCTGCAGCCAAGTCTTATCTACAATTAACTACCAAAAAAACAGAAGTAGATCTGTGGCTCAAATGTTAGAGTAGCCTGCCTTGAGGGAAAAAGCTAAGATACAGCACTTAGACCCTCAGTTCACGCTCTGGTACTGGCTAAAAAATAAAAAAAATTTAAAAAAATGTTAGCTCTCATAATTGCTGATTAACAGAAGTATAGTAGAACTGTCACCTCAAACTATAATTACATATATATGAGTTACATATAGTTTACATTTTAGAATGGATTGTTTTTTAGTAGTAAAACTGATCTGAAATATTATAACAAATTGTTAAGTGATATTGCATAGTTTATGTCTTTACCAAATGATACCTAGACCTATCTCTTAGTTGGGGAGAATGTCCACAATTGTTTATATCAAACAATAAATGTGTGTGTACTTTTTGTGGAAAAAGAGTTGCTTTTGACAACTGATTTAAGTAACCTTTCTTCTTATGACTATGAATCCTGTGAGAGCATTTGGTTTTTAAGTTCTTAGACACCATTGGCCTTTTGCTTATTGTTATTATATATGTGTATAATCAACTTGATTGAAGCAGTTTGCTCTTGGTGAGTGGGCAAACTATCCTGTACACCATGATTTGGAAGCATGCTTTGGATGGACAAGAGTCTTTAAAACAGTAGCCACAGTAGCATCATGTAGTAAGTGGCTGTTCTGCTCTTGTCATCCCAGTTGTGGATGATGAGACTTAGGCATGAAGATTGTTGAGGTGTTCAGGACCTGAACCCTGGCTGCTGGAGTTGGGACTTGCTTTCAGTTGTTCTTTCCTGCCTCCTGACACCTAGATTTGAGTACAGACATGCTGACCAGAGGCAGCTTGGTTTCTTATGGGTAAATACTTAGAAGGAAGAGTTTTTGCTTCTGTGTAGGCAGTGTGCTTGTTCCTAGGCCTGTGGTACTGCCACTTCACCTGGTGGGCCCGCTCCCCTTCTCAAAGGCATTCCAGTCCCTAGAAGACCTCTCATGAAGCTCTGGTTGCTTCACCTCTTTTTACTGAGCCTCTCCCATGCCCAGCTGACCTTCTAACAAGGCCTTTGTTTAGTACCTTTTATGACATGAGTAATAGGAGATGCTTCAATTAAAATTTTAGCTGTACGAACTTTGATATCTCTTTAACCCCTTAAGTTCTAGCATCCTCAGTAGTGAAATGTGGCACTGGTGGCTCACACTTATAATCTTACTATGTATGCAGGAGGCTGAGGTCTGAGGACTGAGGTTTGAAGCTATCCTGCGTAGAAAGGTCTATGAGACTCTTATCTTTAAATAACCACCCAAAAGCCAGAAATGGAGTTATAGCTCAAATGGTAGTATGCCAGCCTTGAGCAGAAAAGCTCAGAGACAGTGTACCCAGATCTCGAGTTCAAAGCCCTAGCATTGGCATGCATGCGCATGCCACACAGTCTAATGTGGGTGGTAGTGACTAAATGATCATTTTAGGAATTGTAAGAATTAAGGTGTTAAAGTAACCTGAGGTAACATGACAAATTTGAGTGTATGTATGTGTGTGTGTGTGTGTGTGTCTGTCTGTCTGTCTGTCTGTCTGTCTGTGTCTGTGTCTGTCTGTCTGTCTGTCTGTCTGTGTTTTCAGTTTTGGAGTTTAAACCTCAGAGCCTTGCGCTACCTTGGCTAGCTTGCTCAGTTGGCACTTTACCACTTGAGCCATATTCCCAACCCTGCTTCTTTTTGGTTATTTTGGAGATGTAATCTTTTAGACTTTTCTGTCCATGCTGGCTTTCAACCAAGATCCTCCAGATCTTAACCTCCTAGGTATCTAGGAGCTACCAGCATTCAGCTGAGTATTTCCATTTTTAGAGGTGGATAGTGGGTTTCTGTTCTTTCATGGAACCTTGTCAGTTTTATATCTCAAATCAGCCCACACAATCCCTGACCATTTTATTGCCCTCTGGAGGATGTGCTGGGAGATGACAGTAAAAAACAAAAATAAAAGCAAAAACACCCCACTTGAATTTTGCTAAAGTCTAGTGTGAGCTTAAAATTAAAAAAAAATGATATACCACATAAAAATAGCCATATTTCCAAAGTAACAGCTTTGATAAATGAGTAGCAGGAGACAGAGCTGGAGGCTTATCAGTCCCATAGCCTCTCAACTGTGCTGAGGAGGGGCTGGGGCAGCGCAGGTTCACTTGAGTCAGACTTGACTTCCTGCTTCTGAAGCACCGGTGAAAAAACTAGGCACACCTTTGTCCCAGGCAAACAGAATGACTCCGTTAAAGCATGGGGTGTTTGTGTTGAAGATTCCCTTGTATTCCTGGCTCTGCCTGTCCCTGGTGTTCAGGACACATGGTGGGAGGGAAGCAGAGGGCTGCACTGCATTGGCTTCTCTGGTCTGCCGACAGTGTGGCTTCTTCTAAAGCTAGAAGATTGTGGACTTCTGAATCAAGGCTTGGAATTGAATGATTTCTAGCTGGAAAGCAAAGTTAGAACTACTTCTGAATTTTTTTTTTTTTTTTTTTGGAGGGTCCGGTTGTGGGGCCTGAACTCTGGGCCTGGGCGCTGTCCCTCAGCTCTTCAGCTCAAGGCTAGCACTCTACCACTTGAGCCACAGCGCCACTTCCGGCTTTTTTCTTTTTTCTTATGTGGTGCTGAGGAATTGAACCCAGGGCCTCATGCATGCAAGGCAAGTGCTCTACAACTGAGCCACCTTCCCAGCCCCTAAAATCTTTTTTTTTTTTTTTTGGTTGGTCGGTTGTGGGGCTTGAACTCGGTTTGGGTGCTGTCCCTGCGGCTCTTCAGCTCAAAGCGAGCACTCTATCGCTTGAGCCACAGCACCACTTCCTACTTCTGAATTTTTTTTTTTAATTTTTTATTGTAAAGATACTATACAGAGGGTTACAGTTACATGAGTAAGGTAATGAGTACACTTCCTATTGAGCATTGTTACCCCTTCCATTGTTTTCCCCCTACCATCCCTTCCCTCCCTACCTTCCCCGAGGTTCTTTTACTTCTGAATTTTTATGGTAATTAAAAATAATAAGATTAAACCAGGTGCTGGTAGCTCATGCCTATACTCCTAGCTTCTTAGGAGGTTGATCAGAGGATTGCTATATGAAGCCAGCTTGGGCAGGGAAATCTGTGACACTCTACCTCCAATTAACCCCAGCCCCCAAGCCCCCACAAAACACAAAAACCCGAAGTTGAGCTGTGAGTCAAGTGTTAGAGCACTAGTCTTCTGCAAAAAAATGCTCAGGGACAGTGTCTAGTCCCTGAGTTTAAACCCTAGGTCTGGCACCAAAAAAAAAAAAAGTTGTTATCCAAGATTTTAGGATGAGTGTAGATTACATGTCTGTCTTACAAGACCTAGTAAAGACTGGTCAAGAAAACATAATAGACTGTATAGTTTTCTTCCTGAACACAGACACCGAAATCCTCAGCAAAATAATAGTAAACCAAACCCAGCAGTTGTATAATGAGAATATCCCAGGAACAAAAAACTCATGGTATTTAAAAAAATCAATAGATGTACTCCACTTTATTAACTGATGGAAGGAGAGAAAATGTGATTGATATAGGGAGACATGCTGGACAGGATTTACTCATTGCTGTTCACAGACTTGGAAGGGAAGAGACCTTATTTAACTTGGAAAAATACCATTACCAAATCCTACAGCTCTCATTCTCCTGGTTGGGAAAGAATGAATGGGAATGGTGGTGATAGTGATGGTCACCACTGACCACCAAAATCAACATCATAGCTGGCACTGGTGGCTCACGCCTGTAATACTAGCTACTCAGAGGCTGGGATCTGAGAGTCACAGTTTATAGCCAGCCCGGGCAGGAAAGTACATGAGACTCTTATCCCCAGAAAATGGAAGTGGTGCTCTCTCAAGTGGTAGAGCACTAGCCTTAAGCAAAAAGAAACTCAGGGACAGTGCCCAGGCTGAGTTCAAGCCCCAGGACCAGGGGAAAAGATCAACATCATACTGAAAGCTCTAGCTGGTACAAGAAAAAAAGTAGAAGTGTACATACCTGAAAGGAAGAGACCGAACTGTTCTTATTTGGAAGTTGCATGGGTATCTGTATACATAATCCCATGGTAATCTTTAAGAAGCTAGAATTAATAAGCATTGGTGTCTCACACCTAATCCTAGCTACTCAAGAGGCTGAGATCTGAGGGTTGAGGTATCAAGCTAGCACAGGGAAGTCCATGAAGCTCTTATCTCTAATGAATCAGGAAAAAGCGGGAAGTAGAGTTGTGGCTCAAGTGTTAGAACACCAGCCTTGAGTAAAAAAGCTAAAGAACAGCACCCAGGACCTGTACAAAAAAAAGTTAGAGCTAATAAATGACTTAGCACAGTTGTATTATATAAGATCAACACAGAAAGGCAGCCATATTTCTAGGTGGCTCAGTGGTAGAGTGCTTGCCTTGCATGCATGAGGCCCTGGGTTTGATTCCTCAGCACCACATAAGCAGAAAAAGTTGGAAGTGGCGCTGTGGCTTAAGTGGTAGAATGCTAGCCTTGAGCTGAAATGCTGAGGGATAGCACCCCAGGCCCAGAATTCAGGCCCCATAACTGACCCCCCCCAAAAAAAAATCTGTATTCTACCAGAAGACCACTGGGAGCATTAAAAAACAATGTTGATTTTGGTACTGGGGATTTAACTCAGAACCTTATGGCTTACTAGCAAATGCTATACCACTTGAACCATGCCCTAGTCTAAAACAATTGAAATAACCCAATAAGAGCTGGAATAGCTCTGAAAATAATGAAATACATATACATTGTGTTCATGGATAGGACAGCTCAGTGTAGTTAAATCATCAATTCTCTACATAGGATATATAGTTAACACAATCCCCAAATCTTGACCAGATTAAAGTTAAGAATGGTCCTCCAGGCAGAGGCAGCAACATGACTGCCTATAGGTGTGTGTGTGTGTGTGTGTGTGTGTGTGTGTGTGTGTGTGTGTGTGTGTGTGTGTGTGTATTTTGGGTGGGGTAGTAGAGGTAGCAACATGACTGCCTATAGAGGGGTGTGTGTGTGTGTGTGTGTGTGTGTGTGTGTGTGTGTGTGTGTGTGTGTATTTTGGGTGGGGTAGTGGGAGGTGTTTCCAGAGAAAGTGGACTTTGTGTCTCTTATCAGCCATGAGATTGGCAGGTCATTTATTCACCTGAGGCCACCCTAGATCTCCTTCAATTTGTGCCAGTGAGCCTCCTACAAAGTCCTCAGCTCAGAGTCACTCACATTCCACATCATCAAAACAGTTTTTGTTCTTGCTGTGATCTGGATGCTGTTCTCTCAATTTATAAACTAGAATCTAATAATAGTTAGTGAAATAATGTAAGAGGTGGGAGTCCCAGCCAACATGGTGGCACACAATGGTAGTCCAGCACTTGGGAAGTGAAAGCAGGAAGATTTCAAATGTGAGGCTATCCATACGAGACCTGGGCTACACAAGAACTGTCTCCAAAAAAAAAAAAAACAAGGCATGGTGGTTCTTGCCTATAATTCCAACTACTTGGGAGGCAGAGATAAGAGGATCATGATTAAAGACCATTCTGGGCAAAGCTGGGTGTAGTGAGGAATACTTGAGCAGTAGAAATAGAAGGACTGCATCCTGAGGCTGGTGGATAAAAGCAAGAAACCCTATCTGAAAAAACAACTAGAAAAGGATGAGGGCATTTCATTTAATACCCTGAGTTAACTCCAGTATTGCTGAATAAAAACAGTAAGAAACAAAAAGAAGTGAAACATTTTGTAAAATATATAACATTAAATTGAATAGAAGTGCCTTCTATTTAAAAGTTCCTAAAACATGCTGGGCGCCGATGGCTCACGCCTGTAATCCTAGCTACTCAGGAGGTTGAGATCTGAGGATCATGGTTCAAAGCCAGCCCTGGCAGGAAAGTCCATGATACTTATCTCCAATAAACCACTAGTAAACTGGAAGTGGCACTGTTGCTCAAGCGGTAGAGCACTTGCCTTGAGCTGAAGAGCGCAGTGATAGCACCCAAGCCTAGAGTTCAAGCCCCACGACTGACCAAAAAATATATATAAATAAATAAAAAATAAAAGTTCCTAAAACATTACCTGTTACTAGTTCTACCTTAGTGTGGATTAGTCTTGAAGCAGATATACTAACCATAATCTTTAATTCACCTTTTGCTATGTTCCATACTTATATTTTGCTATGTTCCTTCTTTATATTTTGGAGCATGATTTAGATAATACAGACCACTTAGCAAACCTGAAGCTTAAGCTTCCTTTCAGAACATTTTCCTGTAATAAATCAGCATCCAGCATAGTAGCTGGTATTTCGTAAGTGTGGATGCCAGTGGGAAACACCTTCTATTTCAAGGGGTTTTTAATTTATTAATTAAAAACTTTTGAGTGCTGTCTTTGCAGTGGCTGTCAGAGTTGCCCTGGTGGCAGGACCCCACATCCAGGCTCCAGGATCTGCTGTTAGCAAGGCTTCAGTGGTGAAGTCCTCCTGAACAGAACTTGGAGTAGCGCTGGATACGCCTGGGCTGCACCACACCTTGGCCTCCCCATTGGGACAAGGCAATCTCAGGGTGTAATGGGGTTGAGTGTTTTCCACTTCCCGCTTTCTGTTGGCTAATTGGAGATAAGAGTCTCAGGGACTTTGCTGCCTGGGATGAGGCAATTTAATGGCAGCTGGGACTGAGTGTTTTTCATTTCTGGCTTTTTGCTGGTTAATTGGATATGAGAATCCCACTTATATAACTGCCCAGTTGGCTTCAAACTGTGATCCTCAGATCTCAGCTTCCCGAGTAGAGTAGCAAGATTAAGGCATGAGCCATCCGAGCCTGAAATATTTACCATTTTAGGGTTAGGAAACTATCTTGCTTTTAGGCAGTTTAACTTCTTGCTGGGAGATTGTTGTGTGAGGACTTTGTCTTCTGAAGGGGTTAGCCTTCATCCCAGAGCCCCCTTGTATGTGGCCTTGTCTCCTGACCTGCAATGTAGTCGGTCACATGTTCAGAGTGGAGTCCCCTCGTTTCCTATATTTCAGCAAGGATGTGATGGGGAACTGAGAGTTGGAATGAGAGATTGAGTACTAATTATATTTCAAAAGGTCTAATATAAATCATGTTAGGTAGAACAAAGCAAATTTCCTTCCTTTGGGATTTTCTAGTATTATTTCATGTTCATTAGAAGCCTTGTTTAACTTTTTTGGAGGGGATGGGGATTCTGGGGATCAAACCCAGGGCCTCATACATGGTAGTCAAGCACAGTATTATTTGAATCACACTTCATTTTTTTTTTTAATGCTGACTGCTTATATTGGTGAAATTTTATCTCACAATTAAAAATCACTACCAGCCTATAAAACATATCTATCTAGTCGCTGTTAGTGAGATATTTCACCCAGTATTTTCTCACTGAAAGAATGTTTGAGCTGGTCGCCAGTGGCTCATGCCAGTAATCCTAGCTACTAAGGAGGCAGAGATATAGGGATTGTGGTTCAAAGCCAGCCTGGGGTAGAGAAGGTCTGTGAGACTCTTATCTCCAATTAACCATCAGAAAACCAGAAGTGGCGCTGTGGCTCAAGTGGTAGAGTGCTTGACTTGAGCTGAAGAGCTCAGAGACAGCACCCAGGCTCAGAGTTCAAGCCCCACAACAACCAAAAAAAAAAAAAAAGAATGTCCAAATGTGAGCTGCTGTCGTCAGCTTCTTGATAACACTGTTACGTGAATCTTTCTGTGTTTCCATGGTATAATTAAAGAGTTTTGGACATATGCTCTCTGTTTGCATATTTAATGAAGTATCTGAGAAAGCTACTGAGTTCTACTGAGTTCTTACATCTTTTCTGTCTGGAGGTTTGTATTGAGGCTGAGACAGCAAGGTTGTTTTTTGTTTTTTTGGTTTTGTTTTTTGGTGCCAGTCCTGGGGATTGAAGTCAGGGCCTGGACTCTGTCCCTGAGCTTTTTAACTCAAAGCTAGCACTCTACCACTTAAGAATCACAGCTCTGCTTCTGGCTTTTTGGTAGTTAATTGGAAATAAGAGACTCATGGACTTTCTTGCCTGCACTGGCTTTGAACTGCAATCTGAAGATCTCAGTCTCCTGAGTAGCTAGGATTACAGGCTTGAGCCATTGGTACCTGGCTGAGACATTGTTTTGCTGCTCTTATACATTCTGTTTCTGAATATGTTTCTGTGAAAAAGCTAAAAACAGTATCCCAATTCAAGTATTTTCCTCATTTGGAATCTGAATGTCTAACCACTGAACTCTTTTAGTATCCTAGATCAGGCATTCACATTTCTCTATTTTTGCCCTTTGTTCCAGAGTTCTATCATGTTCTAGATGCTGGCAACAAATGAACAGGTGGTTCAGGATTTCAGAGCACATATCCTTCTGTCTTCCTGCTTCCAGTTCAAATACAGATTCTCCTCTATCCTTTTGCTTTTACTTTCTTTTTTCGGATACTGTCTCCTGTGGTTTTACCTGGACCAGCTTTGGTTAAATTGTTATCTTCCCACATTCATTTTGGGAAGGTCTTGTTAACTTTTGCTCTAGCTGGCCTTGAATCACAGTCTTCTTGTCTCTGCTTCCCAATTGGTTGAGAGTATAGATATATTTGTTATGTGCCACCACACCTGGCCCCTTGGTTAACATTGTCCTAATGAATATATATTCTTATCTCATTTGTGGCCCTGGGGTTATTCTTGCATCCGGTACTTCCATCCTAGTGATGACCATTTGGCTCTGCAGTTCAGATCTATGCTTGAGGCCTTCTCTGACAACCATGTCTGGTAGAATATGCCTCAAACTCTATTTTTCCCACACTGCTTTATTATCTTTTTGGTCAAGCAGAGATTGTACTGAATCTCTTTGCTATATACTGATTCTCTTTGTTATGTCCACAGTGTCTAAAACAGTGTCTGGCACATTACAAGGCTCTGAGGAACCTGCAGAATAAACATAGTTACGTGAGAAAGAGAAATCATGGGTTATCAGCATAGTTTGTAAGGCCCAGTGATTTGCAAACAGGGGAATCAGAGAAAATAATACTCCTAAATAAACTACTGGTCTCAGTTTTAAGTGGAAAATGTTGGGGAGAAAGTATGGAGATGAAATGCCATTGTGATGACTTTTTCTTTTTAAACTTTTTACAAAAGTGTGTGTTGCTACTGGGAAACAGAAGCTTTTGCTTAGGAGACAGATTTTTGCAAAAGTGGGGAAAACCATAAGGAGTTTTGCCAAGCATTTTGCTTCGAAAAGTGTAAAATGAAAACCAGGGATCCTGTAATTATTATCGAGGTTGTCTGTTTTCTGATGAACATGTTCAGGGAGGGCTTGCTTCTGTCTTCCAAGCAGGAATCTTTTGAGACTCCCCTCAGAGTAATCATGTACATGGGAAGACAAACTCCAGCTGGCACTGGGGCTGAGGGTCCCAGAGCCCACTGACTACAAGAACGGGAGCTGCGTTCCATGGGGCCTGGTAAGGGGGCAGCTTCCATCTTCAGTGAGGGTTGCAGAGGGACTACATCAGGAATACTGTGGTCCAAAATCTAGTCTCTTGGGGTTGAGGCGTAGCTCTGTGGTAGAGCACGTACCTGGCATGCGCAAGGCCTAGAGTTCACAGATTTTCAAATGAGTGGTTTTGAGAATTGAATGAGTTATCCAACACTTAAATGTTGCAAGTTTAATGGAATCTGGATAGTTGGCTGATTTCTTGATTGCCCTGCAATTTGATGACGGTGCCCGGAAGCCTTCATTTTTGTGGTTTGCCATTTATTCCAGCACAGCTATGAAAAACAGCTTGAGCCTCAAAGATTTTTTGTGCCAGCATAAAAAAGAAAAAGAATACAACACCTCAGGAACAATGGCTGACCAGAGCTGGTGCTCCTTTAGCCTCTCCTTTGTTTTATAGGAAAGGACTCTGACCCCTGGAGAAGTTGTGACTTTCCAGTATGAGGCTAGTTGGTTGGTGGCCCTGAGGCCTGAGCCTTGGGGGCTGGTGTTCCTTCCCTTAGTTTGGGGTAAAGGTTTGATCCTTTCTGTAAAGCTGAATAAGGGACAGTTGTACGAGTTTTGATAATTGTTTGTGTGTTTTTGGTGCTTGGGATGGAAGCCAGAGCCCTGTGCTAGCTGGCCACATGCTCTACCCCTGAGCCACAACACCTGGCGTTTTAATCCTTCTTATCCATTGTAGAGTTATGGGGAGACCATCACATATGAAGAAACTGAGGCATTTTTAGGATAGCAGCTCAGGAGATACCGTGCGGGCTGAGTGGGCAGGATAATTCCCCATCTCACTTATCAATAGTCCTAGTAGAATATGGTTTGGGGGCCGAGAGTGGGAAAACAGCCCTCTCTGGTACTGGTGAGCCGCTGCATGTCTGTGTGTAGTCCTGAAGTGTGGTGATGGTAGGGTGGCACCTGGGATGTGGTTGGCACCAGACAGAGGCTGCACACCCATGCCTCCTCCTTGCCACCTCTGCTAGATGTTTGGGAAACTGCAGCTGCTGGAGATTCAGGGTTGCCATGCTCTTTACAAGCTAAGTCCCCCAGGAATGACTGGTTGCCAGGTTGAAGGAAGCCCAGGGGAGGCCCAACTGTGCTTGTGGAATAGATCCTTTGTGTCCGCCTCCGTGGAGTTCTGTAGGTGATTTGTGATTATCATTAAAAATAAATAAACTATAAATAGATTGATGTTTCTTTGTCCAGATCAGGATAAGTGAAAACAAAGTTTAAAAAATTCTGTTTACAACAGGAAAATGTTTTAATACCTAACATACAGATCAAGACCTACCAAATAGAGAAAATTGCCACATTGCTTCTGAATTATTGTCAGAGAAAGTCCCCAATGTCCTTTTTTTTCCCCCCCAACGTCCTTTTATATGTCACTCCTACCAAGGCCACTTTGTAGAATTGGGAAGGTTGTGCACTGTGCACTTGGTTCATTTGAGAGGATGAGGTCCAGCTTGCATGGAGAGGTTGCCTGTTTGCAATTCATCAGCCTAGAGGGGATGTTTTTTTTTAAGATGGGTTTCACTATGTTTATAGCCCAGGCTGGCTTCACACTCAGTCCTCCTGCCTTAACCTCCAGAATGTTGAGATTATAGGTATGTGCCACCATGTTCAGGATCTATTTCTAATTGACACAAGGTGCTGGATTGGAATTTTACATATGTGTTACATATATATATATATATATATATATATATAAATATGTATATGTGTGTTTCCGTCTACTCCCTCCCTTGCACCCACCCTCCTTCCCTCCTTCCTTCTTTCCCTCCCTCCCTCCCCTTCCTTCCTTCCTTCCTTCCTTCCTTCTTTTCCTTCTTCCCTTCCCATTTCCCTTCCCCCTTCCCCCTCCCTTTCTCCCACCCTTTCCCTCTTTCCCTCCCCTCTCCTTCCCCTTCCCCTTCCTTCTCTCCTCTTCTCTCCCCTCCCCTCCCCTCTCCTTCATTTTTGGGTCTTTCATTATGTTGCCCAGCCTGGCCTTGAACCCCTGAGTTGAATTGATCTCCCCATCCCAGCCTCCCAAGCATCATCACTATGTCTGCAAATTTGTGAACAGTGAGGCTGCTTCAAGGCTAGCCTGATGCTGTCCAGCTCTGTGTCACCAAGCGCAGACAGGTCTGGGGGTTCCTTTTTACTGCAGAGCCTGCAGATAGTTCAGCCTTTTAGGGAACCCTGGAAGGGTCCAGCAAGTGAGCCTCTAAGAGCTTGGTGTTGAGTCAGTGCTTTACTCAGCAGGACACAATTTTTCTTTCTGGTGCCTGGTTAAGGGCCACATGTGTTTGAGCCCCCAAAGGGCATGTGCGCCCTCTTCACAGAGCAGACCGTGACCTGACTGTGTCCAAAAGATTTTCTCCTTTCTGACCCAGCTGTAGTCCGAAGTCAGCCAAGTGCCTCATCCTTTGTGGGTCTGGCCAGCTCATGGAGGGCATCCACCCAGTAGGCTAGCCAGGCAGGGGCTCCTGAGCATTAGCTGCCTTGATCTGAGAACTTGAGAGCAATGACTGGCAGGTAGGGGCAGGGCCCCCAGCTGCATGGAGGGCAGATAGTATGGTCTCAGGTAGTTGTTGACTGGCCTCATCGGCTACAAGAATCTTAGGAGTGTCAAAGAGGGAGGGCTGGTGCAGAACACTGCCAAAGCAGGCAGTATTCTCAGTGGATCTTGTATGGTTGCTGCCACACTGAGAGAATGGACTGGCTGGGAGAATCTGTGTCTGAGAGTGAGCAGTCTGCAGGAGTGTGTATAGCCAAGAAGCCTATAGAACAAGCTACTGTGCAGTTAGATAGCTGTACACAAGTGCTGTGTCGTGATCAGAGTTGAGGGTTGTGCACTGCCCTCTAATTTATAATAACATGACCCAGAAAACTCTGAAATAGAGTTTTAAAGAATGTTTTAAGTATAATTGTGAATATGCCCTCCCCCCAGCTTTTTGGTCAGTACTTGGCTTGAACTTAGGAACTTGGACTTAGTCTGGAGCTCTACCACTCTACCATGCCTCCAGCCTTGAGTTTTGCTGGTTATTTTTGAGATAGGGTCCCACTTCCCACTCAGGAATGTTCCTGAGCTGTGATCCATTGACTTTTAGCTTCCTGTAACTGCTGGGATCACAGGCTGTGCCACTCTGTCAAGCTTCCCTTGGTGGAGACAGTTCCATATACTTTTCTGTCCAGGCTGACCTAGAACCTTGATCTACCCAGTCTCAGCCTGCCAGGTCTCACCTAGCTAGGCTTATAGGCATGAGCTACTGGCTCTGGCTTCATACTTTTTATTTTTCTGAACTATATGAATATCTGTTGTTTTCCATGTGAGGATTGAACCCAGTACATGCTAAGCAAATGCTATACCACTTAGCCACATCCCTAACTGATATAATCTATACTGGTAGTCATGTTTTTCCCTAACCCACTTGCCTGCTCTGATGTTGACTTAATCAGTGGTTAAATCTCAGCACTCATGTGCTGTCTCTGTTTGAGTGGTGCTTTCTCAGGCCAAGATCAGAGTCCTGGCCATCTTTGGGATGATGCTCTTGGGTCTGGTACCTGCCTCCTTTGCATGTCGGAGAATGACATCCTGTGCAAAGAGCAGCCTGAGTCACTGGTGTGAGCATGGTAGGCTTCCTGGAATCAGCTGTCCCTTTCTCCCTCTAAGCTTTGTTTCTGCTCTGCTCCCTCCTGCACCCTCTTCCAGATTTCCTCTCGCTCTCCCCCTCCCAGCCATTGTCTCCTCCCAGACTAATCTGCCTCTTCCCCATTACTCAGAGTTCCTTTTTCTTCCATTCATGCTGCTTGTCTGATCCTTCCCCTTTTCATTCTGAGACTCCCCACCTTACCCCTGCTCCCAAGAAGCCACCCCTGTTTCTGCTCTGCCTGCTCCAGCCACACATCTGGCAAAGTTCCTTTGGGGAATCCAGTGCTGGACGAGGCTTACAAAGCCCCTTTATTTCAGGGAGCTCATGGTTCCAGTCACACACACATTTGTCTATATTATGAATAGCACATTTTTAACTTGAATGTGATTTTTCCAGAATGGGGGGAGAAAAAGCCTGTTTTCTGATTACAGAATTTGTTTTCTGATGATAAAACCATTTATGCCTATTTTTTTTTAAAAAGAAGCAGACTACTATAGAAAGATGAAGAAGAAAGTGAAAAATTCATCAGCCAGAGGACAGTCACCGCTATCAGTTAGGTTTATGTGGTTCTAGCCTTGTGTCTACATGTACAGACTTGCAGCGATGGGATATTGTAAATTCTATTTTATAACCCACCTTTGGAAGTATGACCCAGATTGGCTTATGGAGTTATAAATATAGATTTACATTATTGCTTTCAGGAACTTTTTTTTTTTTTTTTTTTTTGCCAGTCCTGGGCTCGAACTCAGAGCCTCGGCTCTGTCCTTGAGCCTCTCTGAGTTCTACCACTTGACCCCACAGCACCACTTCTGGCTTTTTCTGAGCAGTTTAATGGAGATAAGAGTATCACAAACTTTCCTGTCCTGGCTGGTTTTTAACTATGATCTTAAGATCTCAGCCTCCTGAGTAGCTAGGAATACAGGTGTGAGCCACCAGCACTTGTCTTGTTTTCAGGAATGTTTAATGGGCATATTAAACACATTCAGGAGAGAACACAAGTCATGAATATCTAACAAACTTCTGAATGGTATGTGTTAGCCTCTCTGCTTGGCCAAGCCGACTAGACTCTGCCTTGTTTTTGCTTTGGTTGCTGTTTTGGAAATTGGCCTTTCTTTCACGATGGAGTGGTAAAGTTGGAGTTTTGTTCTCTCTTGAGTCTAGGATAACTAAAGATATTTAGCATTTGTCACATCACAATTTGGAATTAAGAAAATCAAATTGGGGCATACGTGCCATTTACTTTCTGAGAGCATAAAAAGCCTGGCAGAAATGTTCACTTTGGAGGTTTGAGTTTGTGCCAGTGATGTTGGTGGTCTCCATTGTTCTGTTTTTTTTTTTTATTTTTAATTAATATATAGTAAATTGACTTTTTGGTATACACTTTTATAAGTTTATGTACATATCCATGCACACATGTGTGCACGTATAAACATTCAATTAGCCACTACCACAGTTGGGCTACAGAAAAGTTTCAGCAGACCACAACTCTCCCTCCTTCTCCTTTCTAGTCTTTCTTAACATTTGGCAGCTGCTCCTGTTTTGTGTTACTATGGTGGTCTTTTCCAGAATGTCATAGAAATGGAATCATAGGGCATGTGCTTTTGAGACTTTCACTGGTATAATGCAATTAAAATCCATTCATGTTGCTGCATTGTATCAATAGTTCGTTTTTTATTAGCATATAATAATTATAACAGGATGATTTCACTGTGACATTTCCATACATGTTTATAGTATGTCTCAGTCAGTCTCATCCCTCTATCATTCTTCCTTCCTCCTTCTTAAAACAATTTAAACAGGTTTAATTGTTCTGTTTTCTTTTCTTTCTTTTTTTTTTTGGGGGGGGGGGTCTGGTCCTGGGGCCTGAACTCTGGGCCTGGGCACTGTCCCTCAGCTCTTCAGCTCAAGGCTAGTCCTCTACCACTTGAGCCACAGTGCCACTTCTGGCTTTTTTCTTTTTGCTTATGTGGTGCTGAGGAATCGAACCCAGGGCCTCAGGCATCCAAGGCAAGCACTCTACCACTGAGCCACCTTCCCAGCCCCAAATTGTTCTGTTTTCATACATGCAGACAATCTACTTTTACCCTGTTCATCCTCTTTCACCCAATAGTTCACTTTTATTGCTGAATAGTTTTAGTATTCCATAGCCTTCTGAGTAGCTGGGACTATAGGCCCCCAGGTATAGCTTAGTTTCTTTATTCATTCACCTGTTTGTGGGCATGTGCACAATGATTGAGAGACCTCCTGGTAGGCATCTCTTACAGATGCTACCACTTTCCAATAGTGCCACCTGGGAACTGAGTCTCATAGTACATGGACTTTTGCGGGGGGTGGGGGGGGTGGTATTCAAGATAAAAACTATAGCAATATGTTTTGATTTATGTCTACCATAGTAGTATTTGTTTCCTGTTCATTCCCTCTATTCGGTACCTGTTTTCCCTTCCTCTCTTTCTCTCTTTGGATTCTTTAGTATATAATAATATATAATATTTACTATTATATTGCAACTCATCTGTTGAATTTGGCATGGTAGCACACATCTGTAATCCCATTACTTGGGAGGCTAAGACAGAGGATCATCAGTTTGGATGAGGCCAAGGTGTGCTGGCTATATAAGTGAGACCCTGTCTCAAACTAAAAACCACAAAACCAACAAAAAAAATCCTTGGGCTGGGAATGTGGCTTGGTGGTAGAGTGCTTGCCTAGCATGCATGAAGCCCTGGGTTCCTCAGTATCACATACATAGAAAAAGCCAGAAGTGGTGCTGTGGCTCAAGTGGTAGAGTGCTAGCCTTGAGCAAAAAGAAGCTCAGGGACAGTCCTGAGTTCAGTCCCAGGACTGGCAAAAAATAAATAAAAAAGAAAGAAAGAAAGAAAGGAAAGAAAGAACCTCATCAGTGTTAGAACTTAGGAGAAAAGGGGTCTGAAGCCCCTCTTTGGTATCATTTCTATTCCATGTGAAGAGCTATGGCATTTCTTGTAGATCAGGTTTGCTGGCTTTGAGTTCTCTTGGGTCGTTTTTATCTGAGGATATCATTATTTCACCTTTGTTCCTAAAGGATGCTCTAACTGGATATAGAATTCGGGGCTGCCAGTTTATTCCTCAGGACTCTAAACATTAGCTCACTTCTTTCTGGCACCTGTCACTCCTAGTGGATGACAGATCTACATCATTGTTCAAATCATTCAAACCATTGTTTCCTGATGTGAAAACATCTTTCTCCTCTGTCTGCTTTCAGGACTTTTTCTTTCTTAGTTTCCTGTGTTTGATTATGATGTATCTGGACATAGGTTTGACTTTTTTCTATTTAGGGTTTGCTAGGTACTTGATGTCTTCTGCAAATCTAGCAAAGTTGCTGGTCATTGTTATTTCAATTCCTTCTTTTGTTTGTCTCACACTCTAGTCTGTGAGCTCCACTTACACAAAATAGTAGGCTTTTTGATACTGTCCTTATGCTGTAAGAGGCTTTCTTATACAGAATGTTGAGTGCTATCGCTGAGCTTCTTTGTGCTCAAGGCTAGTGCTCTACCACTTGAGCCACATCGCCACTTCTAGCCTTTTTGGTGCTTAATTGGAGACTTTCCTGCCTGGGCTGGTTTCAAACTGTGATCCTCAGATCTCAGCCTCCTGAATTGCTAGGATTACAAGCATGAGCTACTGGCATTGGGCTCAGAATGTTGAGTTTTGTTAACATCCTTGTAGGGTTCAGGTGTCACGTTCTGCCCAGCAGCCTTCATTTATATTGCCAACGCTTTGCAGGGCTGTACTGTTCTTTCCTTCCTATGGGGCACCCAGTGACCTGTCCAGCACCTGGTGGTTACCTATCCGATTGTAGTTAAATTCCAAAAATCTAGTTAGAGTCAGATCCATACATGAACAACCTGGGGTGAGCTCAGAGTTTATAAATTAACTTTATGGGTTGACTTTTCCCTTAATGCTTCTCCTGAGTATTTTCTAGTTCCTTTTAGGCCTATGTGCCCAAAGCTGGCCCTTTAGTCCCCCTGCTCTGTTGTAAATGCCCCACCACTTTGTTCATCCACATTCTGGGTCATGTAGTAGAAGACAGAGAAATAAAAAGCAATGCGAGCTCACCTACCCTTATTGTCCTAGTTCTCTGGCCATGTAGAGGAGGCCTGTCTTCAGATCTGTAGGTATCCCAGCTACCTTTGCCATTCCAGGATTGCCTGGGGTTTGAAATTAAGAGAGGATGGAGAAAAAGGTTTAGGGCTCCCCCACCTCCAAGACCTAAGATCTCCTCATGTCTACAAGTGTTAGAAATCCCCTTGCCCATGTCCTCAATTAGAGGGATTGGCCTGGACTCTGTGTTTAATTTGCTTTCCTATGTTAGAGGCTGCCTTCGGTCCATGCCGGGGATATGGATTGCTGACCTGAGGTTCCTGATTTTCATTGTCTTCTTCAAGCTGCTTACTACAATTTATTTTTTAGTCGTGCTCTGAAAACCTACCCCAGGCTTGTTTCCAGGGATAGTAGTAGCAGTCAGTGGGAAAGAAGCAGACTTGGAACTACTTCATTAACTGAACTGGAATTCTAAAATTGTAATATTTACAAGCTCTCTAATTTGTTTTTATTGTCAGTAGCCAATAGGCTATTGGCTTGCAGACTAGTTTGCTTACTAAAGACAAATCACAGTGCTGTAATGTTTTGATTTGTTTGTTGTACTTTGTTTTTGTAGTGAGGGAATGTTTTAAATATCACGCTAGGATATTCTTGGCATGTGGTAGAAATCAAAGAAAAGTATTCATTTGAGTAAGATTTGGACTTCATGTTAATGATTTTTCATATTAATGAACAGACTTGCTGTCTGTGTAAAAATGGAACATTCTAGAAAAGATTAATGACCCTTAGTCAACCCTTTACCCCCTCCTGCGCCCCCCACCCTCCAATGAAGTATGAAGAGTTTTTTGCTCCATTCTTAATTGGCAGACATTCAGCTCCACATGACCAGTTTCACCTAAGGCACCAGTCTGTTTCCATTGACCGCTCTGTCCCTCTGTCTGTCCCTTTGTAGATCCTGTCACTGCATCTTTGAACATGAGTGCACAAAGCTAGTCCTTTAATTCCCCTGCTCTGTTGTACACAGGCTAGGGTCCCTGCAGCACCAGGCTGCCTGATGTTGGGGTAGCTTAGAAGCTTGTCCTGAATAACAGTCTCAAGCTTTTCATCTACAAATAGGGCAGGTGATAAGCTACTTTTGTAATGTTTTCTACTAGTTTCTAGAAACCCATGTAGCCCTTCACTTGAGCCTGTTCTAGGCTATCTACCACAGGACATTAATATCACCCTTTTGATGTGTCCAGTCACCTGTGGACATTTTATGTTGTTGTTGGTCGTGATTTTTGTTTTTGTTGTCTTGGTCATGGGGTTTGAACTCAGGGCTGGGTGCTGTCCCTGAGCTCTTTTGCTCAGGGCTAGCACCCTACCACTTTGAGACACAGCTCTATTTTTATGATCCTCAGATCTCAGCCTCTTGAGTAGCTAGGATTGCAGCTGTGAGCCGGCACTCCGCTGTTTTTGCTTGTTTGTTTGTTTGTTTTGGTCAAACTTGGGAACTTGTGCTTATTAGGTAGATGTTGTGTCACATAAGCCATGACCTATCCCTAGGACACAGGTATGGTTGTCTAGTAGATACCATTCCCAGTTGCTGGGTCAGTCATTGTCCAGTCATGTTATGGCACATTCCGGGGGGGGGGGGGGGGGATCAAGCAGGGACCAGCTGGACATGATTGCTGAGATAAACACACCTTGCACTAAACCAGTGGGAACAGTGTGCCTCATTCAGCATAGGGAGCATGTGCTGAGTGCTTCGAGGGGATACAGAGAGAGTTGGGAAGGAGTCAAAAGGCTTTCCAAAGGAGCTTTTCCTCACGATCTTATCTGCTTGTTCTTAAGTTACTTTTTAGGGAAATCACACAATACAATTTAAGGAAAAATAATCAGAAACCACCAGTAAGCTAAAAGAAGAAAATGATTTCTGGAGTCTTACTAATCAGAGACTGTTCACATTGTGTGTAACACTTGTGTGTGTGTGTGTGTGTGTGTGTGTGTGTGCGTGCGTGCGTGCGTGCGTGCGCGCGTGCCTGCATTTTACCACAGCTACATCCCCAGCCCTTGCCCTCTACTCCACCCTTGGAAACCAGTGATCTTGGTTCCATCCCTACAGTTTTCCTTTAACCAGATTGTCACATAAATAGAGTCATAGTATATGGAATTTTGTTTTTGTTCATTTAACATAGTTCCTTTGAGATTCATCCTTGCTATGGGTGCCAGTAATCCAGTTGCCGTCGTCGTCACCATCTTCTTCCTCCTCCTCCTCCTCCTCTTCCTCTTCTTCTTCCTCCTCCTCCTCCTCTTTCTCCTCTTCCCCCTCCTCCTCCTCCCCCTTCTTCTTCTTCTTCTTCCTCCTCCTTCTTCCTGCTGCTGCTTCTTCTTGTTCTTCTTGTTCTTCTTGTTCTTCTTGTTCTTGTTGTTCTTGTTGTTCTTGTTGTTGTTCTTCTTGTTGTTGTTCTTGTTGTTGTTCTTCTTCCTCTTCCTCCTCCTCCTCCTCCCCTTCCTCCTCCTCCTCTTTTTCTTCTTCTTCTTCTTCTGTATAGTATTCCATTTAGAGAGACTGGTAGGTATCTGATCTCCATTTATTTAAAATTCCTCAATCCTTTACCTAAGGCCATGAAAAATCATGGCCCAGCCAAATTTCTTAGGGATGAGAGGAGATTGAGCATCTCATCTGCAGAGGATGTTTGGCATGTTTGGCTGTTACCTCTAGGGTTGAGGATGGGTACTGACACCTTGTGGATAGAGGCCAGTGATACTGCTAGGCATTTTG
Organism: Dipodomys spectabilis; assembly: GCF_019054845.1. Taxonomy (NCBI): domain Eukaryota; kingdom Metazoa; phylum Chordata; class Mammalia; order Rodentia; family Heteromyidae; genus Dipodomys; species Dipodomys spectabilis. The sequence goes on from NW_024870950.1 coordinate 10,169,192, forward strand.
TGGTACACAGGGCAGCTCTTTTGGCAAAGAATGACTCTGTCAAAATGTCAGTAGGACTAAGTTTGAGATACTTCTGGAGTATAGTATACTCTGAGTACTAGTATTTTTTAAAAGATCTGATGGCCAAGTATATGGCATACTTTTTGTGTGCGTGTGTGCCAGTCCTGGGACCTGAACTTTGGGCCTAGGCTTTTTTGTCTCCTAGCTTTTTTGCTCAAGGTTAATGCTCTACCACTTGAGTCACAGCTCTACTTCTGGCTTGTTTTGGTTGATTAATTGGAGATAAAGAGTCCCAAGGACTTTTCCTATCCACACTGGCTTTAAACTGCAATCCTCAAATCTCAGCTTCTTGAGTAGCTAGTACTACAGGTGTGAGCCACTAGTGCGTGGCTTATGACACACTTTTATAGAGCATAGGCTACAGGGAATCAGAGAAAACTGGTTTGGCTGAAGACAGAGCCAGAGAACCCTTTAGTGGGGGAGGGATCATTTGAATGGGGTTAGGAGGACAACCCTGGTAAGTGAACAGACACAAAAGAATAGATATAATTAGAGATCTAGAGCTATCTATCTGTCTAGCGGTCTGTCTGTCTGTGTCTGTCTGTCTGTCTGTCTGTCTGTCTGCCTATCTATCTGAGGCCAGCAAAGTTAATGTCTTCTAGTTTTCGTATGGATTGAGAGACATGGGCTTAGATTCTTCCTGGGTTCATCAAAAGTTCTATAAGGAATATTTCTCATCCAGTTGATTTGATTATCCTAAAACAAGCTTTGTACAGGAAGGGAAAGGTAGATGTGTCACTATTTTCCTTTATTTTTCAGTTTTTCTAATAACAAGCTAATACTCTTAGTAACTTTTTACTAAAAGGCTGAAAATGAATTTTAAGAAGTAATGAGGTATTCCCTTTTATAATGTCATATCTATACAAACCTGTAGAATTTTATGCACTTAATATATTTTAATATTTAGTGGTCACCTAATACTATCTAAATGTGGTGCTGTAACTCAGATATGGGACTTAAGATTTTTTAATTTTGAAAAAAATTATGAATTAAGGTAGTAAAAGTAGTAGAAAATAAAATCTAGATTTTCCATGTTATTCTATCACTGTATGTATGTCTATATGTGCACATGTATATGGATGTTTGAATCATGTTTTAAATCTCTTGGGCAGTTTATGGCAGACCCAATATCTCTTTATCTTTCTTCTTTCTTTTTTCTTGTTCTTGAGACAGGGTCTCACAATATAGTCTAGACTGGTCTTGAACTCAAGATCTTGCTGTCTCAGCCCCAAGTGCTGAGTTGTTTTTTTTTTAATCTCTGAAACTTCAGTCTTCTGAAAACAAAACTACTTTCTTTTATAACTATGTATAATAATATACCTAGATCAGGAAATTAACGATTGAGTAGCATTAGCAAATCTATAACTCTCATTGCTATACATATTTTCCCCCTTCTCAAAATTGTTTTTTAAATCTTATTTATTTATTTATGGTAATGCACTTATTTTGGCACTTGTTCAGGTTGCTTGCTCCCAAGTTTTCATATTCCCAGCCCTGGTTTTTGCTGGTTATTTTGGAGATGGAGTCTCACAGACTTCTTTACTAGGCTGCTTTGAATCTAGATCCTCTAGGTTTCAGTCTCCTGAGTAGCTGGTTACAAGAGTAAGCCATTGGTGCTCCTTCCTTCCTTCCTTCCTTCCTTCCTTCCTTCCTTCCTTCCTTCCTTCCTTCCTTCATCCCTTCCTTCCTTCCTTCATCCCTCCCTTCCCCTCCCCTCCCCTCCCCTCCCCTCCCCTCCCCTCCCCTCCCCTCCCCTCCCCTCCCTCCCTTCCCCTTCCCTCCCCTCCCTCCCTCCCTGGCTCTCTTTCTCTCTCTTTCTTTCTTTCTTTTTCTTTTCTTTTTTTTCTTTTTCTTTTCTTTCCCATGTTGTGGGTCCTGTGTTACATTTAGTCACCATGCCTGTTGAATCTCCTTGAGTCCAGAATAGCTCTTCGGCTCTGTGTTTCATGGCATTGACATTTTGAAAGGACACAGGCCAGTTGTTTTGTAGAATGTCCTTCAATTTGGGTTTGTCTGACGTTTTCTGCTGTTTAGATTCTGGTTGCTGTGGTATTGTTGGGAATACTGTAAAAATGATGATGCATTCCTTTCAGTGCATAACACAGGGCAAATGATGTGAATTTGGTCCATTACTGGCCATCTTAAGCTGGTTAAAGTGATGCCTGCCAAGCTTCTCCACCATCAAGTTACTGTTCTTATGTGATTAAAATGTATTCCTCCTCTCCACCTCCTCCTCCTTTCCTCTTTCTCCTCCTCCTCTCCCTCTTCTCTCCTCCTTTCACTTCCTCCTCTGATAGTGGGGCCTCATGTTCCTTACAAGTAAGATGGGGTTTAAGACTATACTTCTAGGGTGGGAATGTAGCCCAGTGGTAGAGTTCTTGCCTAGGATGTTCAAGGCTCTGGGTCTGATTCCATGCACTGCAAAAAAGAAATAAAAACAATAACAAAACAACAAAAATCCCATGTTCCTCTTGGAGTGACAAAAATGTTTTGATGCTGTAGCTGCACAGCTGTGTGTGTGTGTGTGTGTGTGTGTGTGTGTGTGTGTGTGTGTGTGTGTGTGCATGCCAGTACTGGATCTTGAAATTAGGACCTGTGCATTTTCCCTTAGTTTTTTTATTTTTGCTCAAGGCTGGCACTCTTACCACTTGAGCCACAGCTACATATCTGGCTTTTTGGTGGTTAATTGGACATAAAAGTCTTACAGACTTCTGGGCTGGCCTTGAACTTCAATCCTCAGATCTCCTCTTGAGTAGCTAGAATTCAGGCGTGAGCTGTGGATAGGCAACTTTCAATATGCTAAAAGCCATTAAGCTGAATTATATTTTAATGGAAAAACAACCAACCCATCCAGGATGGGGGAAAAATTAAACTAGAGGATGCTAATGGCTTTACCCCTTCCTGCACAGCTTTTGATGCACAGTAGGAGGCCTCAACAGAGGAGTCTTTTTTTACGAAGACTCCATGAGCCACTGTTGTCATTACTTCTGGGACTAGGGTCATCATTTGTAAATACTATGCTGGTCAGTAACCTGGAATCTGTGGTGTGTGCACAGAGGCTCTTGGGGTCATGGCTTTGGGTGCTTAGGGAGGCTACCTTCTACTAGCTGCTACCTTCTCCACAGAGGCCAGGCTGGACCCTCCTCAGAGGGATGGTACAGAAGTAGGTATGTGTCAGTGAGCTGGGTTTTTCTGGCCTCAGAATATGCAGTTCACCCTCATGTCCTAAGTCAGTGTTTAGCAAAACCTGCTACAGCCTGCTGGTTTCTCAATCAATGAGAAAAGCAGTGTTCTGTTTTCATTCCATTAAGGGACCTTGTCATGTTGGCATGGGGAGGTTCCTGAGAAAGCAGGAAGAAGAGGGAAAGGAGACCACTTTGTTTTTAATCATGTGAGGTTGTATATGCTGCCTTTGGGGGTCTCAGGGAGACAGGAAAGAAAATCCTAATGCCAGCAGCAGCGTTAAATGTCTTCAGATGCATATGGTTTGCAGGCAGTTGCTTCCCATGTTCTCATCATGTGCATTGTTTTTGCTCCATTACTAATCTAAATGGTCTGGAAATAGAGCTTTTTGGGTAGGATGGCATTTGCTGTAAAATTCTGTGGAGATTCTCTTGGCAAGAAAGATGCTGACCGTCCTGTGGTTTTCTGCAACCATGTGCAGTTGTATCATCAAGCCACATAAGATTTTCTAGACTTTTTAAAAAATAGGAAATTGTTTTATACTTCAATGGACAACATTGAATAGTTGGATATCCAAAAATAAATCTGCTGTAATTCTCCTGAGACTGTGCTATCCTGTGGCTAGCTCTCACTGACAGGTCACCTGTGGGTTTAATGTGTGCCCTGATGCCCACTCATGCTATAAGAACTGAAAAAAAATGAGTGTTGTGCCCCAAAACAGAACTGGAATGCATGCTCTAAAGTTCAGCTCTTATTTATGGCTTTAGGATTCCAAAACAGAAAAATTATTTACAAGGTAGAACTCAGCTTGGAAAATTTGTCAGTACTGGCTTGAGAAAGTGTTTGTGACCATGGCCAACCTCAGACTAAACTAATTGACAGCTTCCCCGGACATTAATAGCCTGGGCCCTTCTGTCTTGGGTGGAAACAAAGCCTTTGGGATGCAGGCAGCTCTGCTTGGAGTATGGCTGCCTGCCACCTGTGCACACCTTGTAGCACTCTGATAGACCCTGGCTGCCTGCCCTCCTCACTTTCTTCTGACCACCCTAAGCCCTTGGCATCCTTTCCCTTTGCTCCTCATTTCTTCCATAGCAATAAGGAACATATTTATCTCTACCTCTTAACTCTTTTGTTCAACTAATTGCTACTGATTAATTATTAGTTCTCCCTGCCTCTGTGTGTGTGTGTGTGTGTGTGTGTGTGTGTGTGTGTGTGTGTGTGTGTGTGTGTGTGTGTGTGTGTGTGTGTGTGTGTGTGTATGCATACATACATGGGTTGGGGTCTGTGGTCTCCGCCCTTGGTGGTTTGGTTTATACCCTTTGTAACTGTTAAATACGTAGCTTGGCAACTGTCCATTTAGATGGAGAAAAACAATGAAACCAAAGATCACATCAGATGGTGGTTGCAAGTTAAATAGTTTACACCTATAATTAGCACCTTTGTCAGGACTAAAAAATATTTACTCATTTCCCTATTGTATCAAAGGGGGAAGAGGGTATTAAATTCATTTTCCTCATGGGATGGCATCTCTAGAAGAGGGCCCCATGGATGATTCTTTTTTTTTTTTTTTTTGGTCGGTTGTAGGCTTTGAACTTTGGGCCTGGACATTGTCTCTGAGCTCCTTTCGCTTAAGGCTAGTGCTCTGTGACTTGAGCCACAGCACCACTTCCTGCTTTTTCTGTGATTAATTGGAGATAAGAGTCTCATGGACTTTCCTGCCCAGACTGGCTTCAAACCGTGATTCTCAGATCTTAGCCTCCTGAGTAGCCAGGATTACATGTATGAGCCACTGGTGACTGGCAGATAATTTTTCTTAGAAAACTAAAGATGCTCCTATAGTAAGATCCCTTTGAGTATGAGTAATCACGTTGGTGGGTTTCAGGGACCTTCTTGGCATTGGTCACCCAGCTTTCATGCTGTGTTCCTAAAAGAAAAGCTATACACTGATCGGTTTCCTTTGGTCAAAGTGTGGGAAGACTCCAGCTAAGTCATATGTTGGGCATCTTGTAAAAGATTGTGGCATGAGGAGGTAGCACCCTTGGAGCCCTGGACAAACTGAGCCTTACAATGGTGGTATGCTCCACTTCTTGAATGGGTGTGGGATCGAAGACAAGGTTTGTCCTAGGATCTAATGGCCCTATATGTTTAGGAAGCATCTACCTTATGGATAGTCCTAATATGCAAGCCATTGTTACACTTAGGTTCCAAGCACAACTATTTCAGTCCCTTGGCACACATGTGACATAGCTTCTGGTTTAGAAACTTAAGTTTGAAGATGATCTGCCATTTAACAAGCCTATACAGATACAGTGCATCTTTGAAGCCTTGAGCTCAGGACTTGAAGAAATGGAAAGGCCTCCTCAGTCCTCTAGCTCCAGGATCCCATGTTAACATGCCCTACGAGTGCTGGGCACAGAGATGAGTTCTGAAGAGGAATTGCTGTGTGGACTTCCTCCCCCTCCCTGCCTTCTCTGTCCAGCATGTCCCAAGGGCTTCTAGCAGGAGTTGGATGGTAAAGACTTTCCCTTGTGGTGTGGCTGAATACAAGCCATGTGTTTATTTCTCCTCAAATATGTTTTCAGTGTTGGTGGGAAGAGATGTTTTCATTTTGAATGTGCTAGAGCTGGTCAGAGTATGGCCTGATATGGGATGCTGCTCTGTGGTGCGTGGTGACCACTCAGTTCACCGGGGCCTATTGCTGAGGGAACCTACTGGGTCACTGGGTTTCTATGTTCTTACTCTGTGAATTATGCATGACCTGACCAAGTTGAGAATGGATTGTCTGTTTCCCAAACTGGTTTTGCTCCAAACATTTCTGTGCAAACTTTAAGGTTGTAATAGCTGTGCAAGGACAGGGGGAATTCTGTGTTCTTGTAGCATAATTCAGGAATCAAATAAAGGCAATTGGGTTTAACTGCACTTTTCAGGGATGTGCCATACATACGGATGTCCCATGCTGATGTGCCATGAGCACCCTGAGACCAGAGATGTAGTGAAGGCAGAAATGACATGGGGCTTAGCATAAGAAACCCCAAAGCTATGTGGTGTGGTAGTATGGACATGCGCAGCTATGTGAATATAGGGCTCCTATTCCATAACCCAGAGGGTCTGGTGGCATTGGTACTTGAGAGACAACAGTAATGGTCCCTCACATATAGACTGGTTTCAAATAGTAGTCATTTTAGCATGTGACAGTTTTTAAGGCTTCTCATATAGATCAGGGTATTAAAAAATTGTTATAAATGCTATATTTTGTAGGTATATTTTAATCTGTGCCTCATTAGATCCTTCGATAAGCTGATAATCAAGGAAGATTTGGAATCTGATGACCTTTAAAGATGTCTTGGAAGGCATGCAGGCAGTGTTCCTTCCTGGGGCCTTTGCTGTTAGGTTTAGAGTGGGTGACACTAGCCTTAGACAGTGGCTCAGATAGAGTAGAGGAGATTGGCTGGCTTGCTGCCACTAGGCAGCTCTGCTGAGGATGAACTCGTGATAAAGCAATGGAATGAACATAAACTTGTAGACTCTGCTTGCATTTCCGATTCAAGCTTTTAATTTCATTTTAAAATAGTCATGAATGATTTCAAAGCAGATTTGTTCTTAGAGGTCACTAACATTTAACTCAAGAAAACCTTGATTTAGGGGCTGGGAAGGTGGCTCAGTGGTAGAGTGTTTGCCTTGCATGCATGAGGCCCTGGGTTCAATTCCTCAGCACCACATAAGCAAAAAGAAAAAAGCCGGAAGTGGCACTGTGGCTCAAGTGGTAGAGCTCTAGCCTTGAGCTGAAGAGCTGAGCGACAGCGCCCAGGCCCAGAGTTCAGGCCCCACAACCGGACCCCCCCCCACCAAAAAAAAAAAAAAAAAGAAAACCTGGATTAAAAAAAAATTCAATGCATGAAACTTAAAAAAAAATAACTAAAACTCAAATGAGGAGGCAACAATGCTTGACAAGAAATGTACTCATTATCTTGCCCATGTAATTGTAACCCCCTCTGTACAGTATTTTCACAATAAAAAAAAACAACTAAAACCATGTATGCTTATTGTAGACATTTTGGAAAATAACAGATACCTAAAACAACACCACTGCATGTCTGCCATGTAGATGGATTCACTGTTAATATTTTGCTGTAGGTTCTTCCTGAACTTGTATAAATATGATATATTTATATTTATGCATAGTTGTATATATACATTTATGTTTCTAACATATACATATATTGTGTAATATATGCATGCATTTAAATATATACTCATGAATTCTGAAGATACATCATATTTAGATATTTACACTCTACAAGAGTATTTAAAACCAAAAAGAACAATCTCCTCTATTCCATGGTACTCTAGTTAGTTCTAAGCATACAGCTTTCCCTTTGTTAATTGTTTAATATAAGTATTTCAATACATGTAGTATGTTTGTGAACACAAATGGCCTTTTTTTTGTGCCTCACCCCAAATTAGATCACTTTATGCCTTACATCTTTGCTTTGTTCTTTTTTATTTTGCGCCAGTTCTGGGACTTGAACTCAGAGTCTGAGTGCTTTCCCTGTGTTTTTTTGCACAAGGCTAGCTTTCTATCACTTGAGCCACAGCTCCACTTTCTTTTTGTTTTTGTTTGTTTTTTGTAGATAGAATGTCACAGACTTACCTGCCTTGGCTGGCTTTGAGCTGCAGTTCTCAGATCTGGTCCTCCTGAATAGCTAGGGTTACAATTGTGAGCCACCAGTGCCTGGCTGTTTTTTGTTTTTGTTTTTATTTTTGGTCTCAGCAAGACAAAATTCACTTCTGTGTTGAAGGGTGCTCCACTGGCAACCAAGCAAGCATCTCAGTTCTTCTAAGCAACACCTAGCCATCCTTCCCCATCAGTACATATATTCTGCCCATTACTTGGCCTTTGGTTCCTTACTGTATATAGATGTGTAGTAGTATGTTTAACCATGGCTCTTCTGCTAGGTGCTAACAGTTATGACAAGGATTGTGCAGGGGCTGTCAGTAATCTCACCATCAGCATGGGGGTGCCTATATACAGGATAGCACTGTAATTGTTAAGAATCTGGTAAGTTGTCTAGGTACTGGTGGGTCAGGTCTGTAATTCTAGCTACTCAGAAGGCTGAGGTCTGAGGATCATAGTTTGGCACCAGCTGAAGGAGGAAAGTCTCTGAGACTTTTAATTCCAATTAACCATCAAAAAAAAATCAGAAGTGGAACTGGGGCTCAAGTAATAGAGCACTAGCCTTGAGCAAAACAGCTCACAGATAGCTCTTAGGCCCTGAGTTCAAAACTCAGGACTGGTACACCAAATAAATGAATAAGTAACTAAATAAAGCCTGTTAGGTGAAAATGATTTTGCTTTTTCTTAGTGGAAGTCCAGTGGGTATGTTTATGTGTTTATTTGTCATGCATCCCCATTCCCCACGCCCAATCTGGAGCTTTGCTGGCTGTTGCGGCTGGGGCAAGAACATGGTGAGATTGCTTGTAGTCCCTAAAGACTGCTGCCACAGTATCGGGCACTTCACCTGCTCACATTTCATTGCCCAAACCCAGAGGCATGTCAGGTTTGGGGGGGGGGGGGGGTGGTCTTGAGACTCACAAGATTTTGGAGGCCTACTTTAGGAATAAAATATATATAATTAAGAATAAAGGGCTGGTAAAGATTGACCTCCCTTATGACCCAGTCATACCACTTCTAGGCATCTACCTGAACAACAGGAACCAATATACAAGGACACGTGCACCTCCATGTTTATTGCAGCACTGTTCACAATAGCTAGGATATGGAAACAACCCAGATGTCCCACCACAGATGAATGGATCCAAAAATTGTGGTATCTATACACAATGGAATATTATGCAGCCATTAGAAATGACAAAATAATGGCATTTGCAGGGAAATGGACGGAGCTAGAAGGAATCATGTTGAGCGAGGTAAGCCAAGAGCAAAGAGACAAACGGTACATGGTCTCCCTGATAAGTGGATGCTAAATCCAAAATGTTAGGTGATACGACAAAATTAACAGGACTTAAGAAACAAAGAACTTCCACTCATCTGGTCGAACCACTACTAAATATCCCCATGCTGCTGATCACATGTATGGTGTATATGTGTACACTGTTATATGTTATAGACCATGATAGACAATTTGCTCCAGGAAAGTTAGAATGAACTTGTGACTTTAAATGAGGATCATTATTCCACAATACTGTGAAATTTGGGAAATTATGTAATTACTTAATCACAATTAAAAAAAACAAACAAACCTCGGGGAAGGTAGGGAGGGAAGGGATAGTAGGAGGAAAACAATGGAGGGGGTAACAATGCTCAATAGGAAGTGTACTCATTACCTTACTCATGTAACTGTAACCCTCTGTATAGTATCTTTACAATAAAAAATTTAAAAAAAAAGAATAAAAGGCTGGGAATGTGGCTTAGCAGTAGAGTGCTTGCCTAGTATGTATGAAGCCCTGGGTTAGATTCCTCGGTATCACATAAGCAGAGAAAACCGGAAGTGGTGCTGTAGCTCAAGTGGTAGAGCGCTAGCCTTGAGCACAGAGAGACTCTAGGACAGTGCCCAGGACTTGAGGTCAAGCCCCAGGACCAGCAAAAAAACAAAAAACAAAAAGCCCGAACCTCTTCCATAGTGAATGATTATTTAAAATGAGAAGCACCTAGATTATGGGCTTAAAACTTATTTTCTTTCTGTTTTTTGTTTTGGGCTCCACTAAAAACTTGTTGTTTTTCAACTTCATTGTGATCAATAATTCTGAAAAAGTATACAAAATTTAAGTTTATTACATAAGATTTTTAGATTGCTACTACATTATGTCAAGAGCTTTGCTATATATAATATCCATATGCTCTTCTAAGAGCTAGGGTATAGATCAGTGGCAAGGCACTTGGCCTAGCATGAACAAAGTCCTGAGCTTGACTAGCTCTGTATGCGTGCGTGTGTGCATGCGTGAGTGCGTGCGTGCCTGCGTGCGTGCGTGCGTGTGTGTGTGTGTGTGGTGGAGAGGGGCTCTTCTACTAGGTACAGGTTTATTGGTAAGTCTGTGTAGGAGTCTGTCACTGGAATGCTTTTTCAGACTGTTCCAGTAAGTTGGAAGCAGGTTTTGGTGCCTTTTTATCTGGGATTATCAATCTTTTTTCAAAATCTAACAAGAATACCAAAGTGTGATCTAAAACACTTTGAAACACAAAACTGCAGCCTCCTATATAGGACTTGCTATTTGTAGTACTGCTATTGTGTTGTGCCTTACAAACCCTAGAGTGAGTTCTTTTCACATGATTCCCACCAAGAAGGAGGAAGTGTAGAGTGATTCATAGTTCCACATGCTGCATTAGACAGAGTGTCCATTTGGGTGTTGATGACAGCGTGATCTCCGCTGCCACTTGTGCACCTGCCAGGCTGAAGAATGACCCAGTCAAGGTCTGGCTTCACATACTTCACTCCCTATTTCTCCTTCACTACCTATATACTTCTAGTTGAATTTAGGGCCCTATCCCTCTATCATAATATCAGCTCAGTCATTGCAGTGTGTGTTGGAACATTTCCCACACTGAGAAAGCTACAGGAACTTGACCATATGTGGAAGTGACAACTGACCCCAAATTTAAGGTGCCCCTCCCTCAACTTCCAATTAGCCAATGCCCCATTTTGTCTTTGCTGCTCCATCATCACCTGGCACAGGGATCTGTGACAAAGTTGGAGTGGGAAGAGGTGGTGGTCTTAACTGATTGCAGTTATAACAGCTTGCTTTTGAAGTTTTACAAAAAACATGAAATATGATCATCTTGCTATCTAGAGGCCCTTCTAGGTAGGGTCTTGCAAGGAGCAGATGTAAGACAGGGCTCTGAAGCATTAGCTTCATCCTCTAGAATAAATCCACCTCTGGATAATCTCACAATAAGTTTCCAGCCCCATCCTCTGCCTGTTCAGAGGAGAACTGGGAATCTAGGTGAATGGTACTGTTCTCCAGAAAGCTCTTAACAGTTTATACTCGGGTCAGTGGTAACATAGGGATTTATGAACATTTAACCAGTGTTATAATAGCCAGCCTGTTCTCTTTTTTCTCTCCCTTCCTCCTTTTTGATGTTGCCAATCATAATTAGCCACAGTTCTGGAATTTCCACAGTTTGTGGAAATCTGACAACCTCATAATATCAATTTACTTGTCAACTATGAAAAATGCCTATTCTAGGTCAGCTGGTAGGTATTACATGGAAAGGGCTCTCCAAGGGTACTCATGCCCTCCTGATTAGCACCCCCATAGCTTTTCCTTACTTACATCTTCTCAGACATCTCTGCAATTTTTCACATGTGGCCCTTGCCCTCAGCAAAGGTGCTGTAAGTTCAGTTACTTTTAACTCCTTGGTTGCCTCAAAGTTGTCAGTTGTTCAGTGTAATTTTTTTTTGTTCTTATTTTTTATTTTCTTGTAAGTAAGTGTGCTACAGCAGTGATCATTAGATTTCACTTTACTAGGAATCTTGTGTCTGTCCCTTGATACCTGTTGATATCATCTCTTTCCTTATGTAAAATAGAGTTATATTGGGGGATTGTATAGTAAAGAATGAGAAATGCCTTGTGTTTTTTTTCTGTGTGCCGGTTCTGGGGCTTGATCACAGGACCTGGGTGCTCTCCCTAATTTTTTCTGCTTAAGGCTAGTGCTTGACTTCTTGAGCCACATACAGCTCCACTTCTATCTGTATAGTGCTTGATTTGTCCCCAGGTAATGACTAGTAGGTACTTATTACTATTAGTAACTATATGAACAAAGCTCCCTAACATCTTATCTATTGCTGCATAATTACTCCCAGTGGCTTGAAATAATAATCTATATTATTATTATTATTATCTTTTGTGCCAGTCTGAGAGCTTAAACTCAGGGCTTCGGCGCTGTCCCTGAGCCTTTTTGCCTAAAGCTAGCACTCTACCACTTGAGCCCCAGCTATACTCTTAGTTTTCTTGTGGTCAGTTGGAGATAAGAGTCTCACAGACTTTCCTTCTGGGGCTGGCTTTGAGCTAAGATCCTCAGCTTTCAGCCTCCTCAGTAGCTAGGATTATAGGTGTGAGACATTAGGGCCTGGCTATTATTATTATTATTATTATTATTGTGTACCAGTACTAGGGATTGAACTCATGCCCTTGTGTATTATTCACTTGGATTTTTTGCTTAAGTCTGATAGTCTACCACTTGAATCACAGCTCTACTTCCAGCTTTTTGCTAGTTAATTGGAAATAGAGCCTCACATATACTTCTTCCAGGGCTGGCTTCAAAGAATGATCCTCAGACTTCATCTTTCTGAATAGCAACGTTTACAGGTTTGGGCCACTAGCTAGCTCCAAGCTAAAATCCTTCATTATTATTTTGCTTTTAGGGTTTTGAAATTCTAGGGTGGCTTTGCTCTAGCCCTCATGTGGTCACGGTAAGGGTGTCAGCTGGGGCAGTGTCAACTGAAGGCAGGTTGACCTGCTCCTGAGAAGGCTCACTCACTTGGCTGTTGGTAGGAGGCTTTACTTCTTTGGCACTTGGTCTCTGCACAGGCCTATTGAATGTCTTTGAGACTGAAAAATGCCTTTTCCCCAAAGTAAGTGATCCCACAGAGGCAAAGAGCAAAGCAGAAATCACATAGACTTTCCTGACCTAGCAAGTTAAATCAGGTAATAATAGGTGAGCCATATCTATTGTGTCACAGGATGCAAATACCAGGGAGGCCCACATGGGTAAGGCCATCCTAGAAGCTGACACACCCACTTGGTAGCTGAAAATGTGATTGATTAAGAAGGGTCTTCCTGTATAGCTCAGGCTGGCCTTGAACTCTCCATCCTTCTACTTCATCCTTAGCCATGTTCTAAACTGAGAATCTGAGATCCTCTCTCCTGCAAACCAGATCCCCTGCAGGCTTCCTTATCTCAAGATGGCAATACCATTCTTCCCATTGCTTGGCAGGGAAGACCTAGACTTGCACTTACTTCTCTTCCTCTCACATCTAGTTATCTGGCAGCAAGAGCTATGGGCTCTTCAACATAGGCCAAGAGTTTAACCCTGTCGTCATCTGTACTGCACCCACCTAGTCCATGTTCCATTCACCCCTCTTCAGGGTTTTGTAGAAGCCTGCAACAGACCAGTCTCCTGTGGTCCTTCTCTCTGCAATAGCTGGTGGCTATTTATTTATTTACTTAAGTAATATATAATTGTACAATGTGGTTACAAGACTCAAATCTCTTTGTACCTCTCTCTAAGTGCTTCCTTAATGCTTCCTTTGATTCCAGACCTGTCTGGCCTTGAGCATATGTATTTAGCCTCCCTTCCTGAAAGCCTCCTTCCAGAAAGCCCCTGCTCAGGCCCTAGCTGAGTGATCTCCTGCCTTTCACCTGCCCTTCCTCCTGAGAGCTTCCTCTGCTTCCCACAGCACTATTCCAGCCTGTTCTAGGGCTTCTGCATCCTGCCTGCTTCTGCTTCATTCGTCTGCCCTGCCTTTAGTCTTCCTCCTTAGTCCCCTATTCTAGCCTTTATTTAATTAAAACAAACAAAAATCTATGAGCTAGCAAACAGGGTTTTAAAAACCTTGTTAAGGGCTGTAAGTGGACTTTCATATTAGTATATTCTTGAAGCTGTTTTCATTTTAACTTTTAAAAATGTAGGTGTTACCTTTCCTCACAAATATGGTTGAAGTTAACATACCAGAAACATTTGTAACTCATCAGTATAGTGTGTTATTTCTTGCCCAAGATTAGTAGATCCGATTACAGGGATGAAAAAAGAAAAAGTAGTTTAGGAGTTTCCCTTATATGAACTGTTTCTTTTGTGAATAGATTGCAAGTTAGGCATGTAATTTAGAGAGTGAATTAAGGTCTAAGGTCCTATGGAGAATTATAAGGAGAGTCATTAGGAAAAGTACAAACTATGTATTCAGAGACTATGTCTTTTATTTTCTAATGGACAGATAAAAGCTGTATATGTTTACTGGGTGCTACGTGATGTTTTAAAATATGTATATATTGTGGAATGGCTCCAGCTTGCACATTACCTCATTTATTTTTTGTTTTAGTAAAAAGAATTAAGCTCTGCTTCTTACCCATTTTTAAAATCTGATACACTGTTACAAAAATTATAGCCATCATATTGCACAATAGAGCTCTTGAACTAATTCTTCTTGCCTAATTGAAACTTTGCATCCTTTGACCAACCTGAATTGTATATTATATGTTGACTTAAGAATGAAAAGGTGAGCATACCAGGGATGGTTAGGAAAGATGTGTTGCCTACAACTATGGACAGTGGGAAAGCAGACCCACCCCTCTGTTGGCAGACAATTTGACAAATTTGTCAAGAATGGTAGATGTGGGGGCTGTAGTAGCCCACTTGAGCCCAGTTTGCCAACTCTATGCATGATATTGTGCATTATGTCTTAGGAGTCAAGGGAGCTGGCCTGACCCTGCTCTCACATGCCCAGGAGGCAGAGAGATGGACTGTGAAAGCAGAGGGAGGACAGGGCCCTGGGGGAGGGTGGAATAGAATGACTGCCCCTTGAGGTGGTGCATTGAGAGGAACAGTGAAAGTGTTAGTGGGATTTCAGGAGGGAGGTGGAGGAAGGAAGGAGGGGAGGGCCCCAGGGCAGCCTGTGCCTTGGCTGCTTCTCCACATTAGTCATCTGGGGCCTTGTTCAGAAAGCAGATTCCAGATCTGCTGGGCAAGCTGGAGGCAAAGCTGCTTCTGCATTTCACACCCCACATCCCCTGTGTGGGGCTCCCTGCCTCTGCTTCCTTAACCTGTGGGGTTAGGGCCACTCCCTGAGTGGCTCATGGAAGGGAGCCAAGCAGAGGCCAGGAAACCAAGGGACCAATGGCTCCAAACCACTTGACCTTCCCTTGGTCCTAGGTCTGTTACCACAGCCTTGGGCTGTCTCCTTCCTCTACAAGTTTCCTTGGTAACTTCTGCTTAGAATGTTACTTTTGTCTTTCAGAAAGGAATTGATTCTATCATTGGTTGATTTTTAATTTTTTTAAATAAATTGCCAGTCTGTCTTCCTGTGATGAAATCCAGTGATACACTTTGAAAAGCATATGGGGGAAGAAGGGGTTGTCAGTCATTCTTTTTTTTTTTTTGGGGTCCAGTTGTGGGGCCTGAACTCTGGGCCTGGGTGCTGTCCCTCAGCTCTTCAGCTCAAGGCTAGCGCTCTACCACTTGAGCCACAGCGCTACTTCCGGCTTTTTTCTTTTTGCTTATGTGGTGCTGGGGAATTGAACCCAGGGCCTCAGGCATGCAAGGCAAGCGCTCTACCACTGAGCCACCTTCCCAGCCCTGTGTCAGTCATTCTTTTCAAGCCATTGTGATCCCATTTAGCTGGGGTCAGCCTAGCATGAACCTCCCAGCTAGCATTAGATAGCACAGGATTCCCCCCTTTTGGCGTGTGGCAGAACTGGGCTAGAGATGATTAACAGGGATAGGCAGCTTAGAAAGTATGGTGGCAAAAGAAAAACCTGAACATCACAGAAGTGTTTTTCTTCTTCTCCCTAAGGGCCAGCTGTTCCCTCCCAGGGCTACCCCATACTAGGCTGATTTCAATACAGTGGTGGGGCCTTCCATGTTTACATTAGGAATTTGATCCTTTTGGCTGTGTGTGTGTGTGTGTGTGTGTGTGTGTGTGTGTGTGTGTGTGTGTGTGCATACATGCATGTGTGCTGGGTACTAGCACTTAACTCAGGGCTTTGTATTCTCATTTGACTTTCTTACCCAGGGCTAGCATTCTTTCACTTGAGACACACCTCCAATCCAGCATTTTGTTGATTAATTGGAGATGGAATCTCACAGATATTCTGCCTGGGCTGGCTTTGAACTGCTATCCTTCAGTTCTCAGCCTTCTGAGTAGCTAGGATTACAGATGAGCCACTGGCGCCTAGCTAAGGAATTTGATCCTTTTATTTAGGCCTCTCTCTACCTTTCCTACCTAAGAATTGAAACAGGTCATATTTCTTAGTTACATTGTAATCCCTAGAGAACTCTATGGCTGTTGTTGTTTTGCTTTAACACGATAGGCATGTATGTCCACAAATATGTACTAAATATACACATGCATGTACGTTTCCAATTTTCTTCCTAGATTTTGTCCCTAATTGCGTTCATCTGCATTGAAACCATCATGGAATGCTCCCCGTGCGAAGGCCTCTACTTTTTCGAGTTTGTAAGCTGCAGTGCATTTGTGGTGACTGGAGTCTTGCTGGTTCTGTTCAGTTTCAACCTCCACATGAGGATTCCCCAGATCAACTGGAACCTGACAGTGAGTATAGGCCATACGACTACCTGAGGATTGGGGCTGCTTGGAGACTTGGAACCTCTCTAGTCAAGGGAGACTTGGAACCTCTCTAGATCATGTTTGGTTCTAGTTTATTTTAACATTTAAATATCTCATCATAGTTGATCTGTGAAATTTTAAAATTTCTTTACCTATTTGTCTAAAACTACAATATGAATTAAATCTTAACCCATCATAGGAACACCATAGCAAAATTGTCTAGGCTCTTTTAAAGATGTCATTTTTACTTGATGATCATCTGAGAAGATTCATTGTGTTGGTATTCTCAAAATATGGGAAAGTGGCATTAATACATTTGCATATTTTTTAGACTAGACACAAAAGCTAGTTACAAAAATATTGATTTTGGAGGAATTGAAAGTATGAATATAAATGTTCATGGCTTGTGAAGTTTAGAAGTAATTATTAATCTGGAGCATCTGGGAAAGGCTTGAGTGCTTTGCTCAAAACATCTTTGATAGAAACGTATGCTTGGGGCTGGGAAGGTGATCAGTGGTAGAGTGCTTGCCTTGCATGCATGAGGCCCTGGGTTTGATTCCTCAGCACCACATAAGCAGAAAAAAGCCAGAAGTGGCACTGTGACTTAAGTGGTAGAGCCTTAGCCTTGAGCTGAAGAGTTAAGGGACAGCACCCAGGCCCAGAGTTCAGGCCCCCGACTGCAGAGAAAAAGAAAAGAAAGGTATGCTTTCTGCTGGGACAGGTGGCTCCCACCTTTAATCCTAGCAACTCAGAAGGATGAGCTCTGAGGATCGCAGTTCAAAGCCAGCCTAGACAGAAAAGTCCACGAGACTCCTAGCTCCATTTAACTACCAGAAAACTGGAAGTAGCAATGTGACTAAAAGTGATAGAGCACAGGGACAGTACCCAGGCCTGAGTTCAAGCACCATGACTAACCAAAAAAAAAAAAAAAAGGCATGCTTCTTTTTCTCTGTGGTTTGAGTTCTTAGCCCGGTTTGGACATGTGGTCAGTTGCCATGGGAAGCTCAGAGTCAGTCAGTCTCAGGCCCCTTTCCTGCAGAGTTACATTCACTCTTCAACTCCTCAGCCCAGTACTTTCCTCGGCTAGTGTTTATTGAGAGGGCCTTAGTAACTTCAGGCAACTGGGATACCAGTGAATAAGACGACCTCGGCCTTGCTCCCAGAATGTTTATTATTTTCCTGAGTACTTGGGATTGAACCTAGGGCCTCATACTTGCTAGACAAGAACGCTATTATTTGAGTTCTGCCCTTAGATTGTTTGAGCTATACTTGAGATTTATTTATATTCATCTTATTTTAATTTTTGCCAGTACTGGAGTTTGAACTCAGGACCTTATGCTTGTAAGGCAAGCAGGCAGGTACTATACTGCTCAACCAGTGCTTCCAGCTCTCAGAGATTCTAATGTTAACAAATCTCCATTTGAGGGATTTATTCTGTGGTGTTTTTCTCTGTATACTAGGAGCTCACACACTTATGTTCCACCCTTTTTATCTCCATTAGTGTCCAGGCTACGTGCTCATCCCGTTCCTCCCTTCTTCCAGCATTTGCTCACCTGGCCCATCTGCTTGTGGATGTCTGACCCACTACCCCAAACCTGTCAGTGGCTTCTATCTTCTTAGTTGCCACCAGAGCCAAGGCCTGCGCATCCAAACTTCCCTAAAGAGATTTGAACCTGCCTGCCTTCACTACTTCCATATAGCCTGGTTGCTTTTCTAATTATTAACTGTTAAGAAAATCCTGGCAGTTCATGTATATTATAATGAAGAATTACAGTGATTATGTAGCTACCACCTAAGGCAAGAATTTGGATATTCTCCTCTGTGTTATTTCCAAAGACAAGTTCCCCTTCTCCAACTCACCATCCTAACCTGGCCAATCTGGCTTCTGTCCCCACACCACCATTAAAAGCCCTCATATTCTGGATCCTCCATCTGCTCAGGGCCTCACCCCACTGGTAGTGACTTCTTTGGGATTCTCCATCCCTCTGGCCATGCTTTCTGTGCTTTCCCATATGTCACCTGTTCCTGGCTTCCTTCTTCCTTGGCTGTTCCTGCTTAATGGCCACTAGTTCTGGCTCTTTGCCCAGATTCTTCCTATCTATGAACCTAGACTAGTGTCATGGTGGATTCAGAAAGGTTTAGAGTCATTCAGAGCGGCTGTTTTGGAGCCCTGAGCCCTTAATCATGACTCGTCCTCCCCTTCATACACATCAAGTATCTATGCCATGCTAAGCAATCCTTAACTCTTCAACAGCAATTAGGTGTTCAGTACTTCATTCATCTTTGATACCAGCTCCCACAGTTAGCACAGACAGATCCACAGGTTCATGGCTCAGCTCTAGATTGTCTTGCTTCAGATAACAGTTTCAGCTGGAGTGTGCAGCTACTTCGGCCTGGCTCACTACAGATTTGGGTTTCCACAAGCCCTTCTCAGGCTCCATAATTTTCTACCATGGCTCACAAAACTCAGGAAAATAATTTCCTTGCAATTCTGGTTTGTTAAAAGCATAAAGCTTGTGGGCAGCCAAATGAAAGAGATGCACAGGATGAGGTTTGTAAGGGCCAAGTGTGCAGGAGCTTTTGTCCCTGTGTGGTCCCAGTATTTGAGTGTACCTGCCAATGAAGGAGCTCCTGGGCCCCACAGTTTGGGGTATTTTTGAAAGTGAGATTTCCTTAGGGAGGCATGATTATTGGTCAAATCATTGGTCACTGGGTAATTGAACTCAGCGTTCAGGGCAAGAACTAAAAGTTTTTACCCTTTATTCCTGCAGTTACTTTTTCTGGCTACCACCCTGGCCCCCACCCCCACCCTGTGCTGAAATTATCACCTCTTCCCTACCAAGAGTGACTTCATTAGCTTGAACTGAAGCCTAATTAGCCAGCCATAGTAACATACATATATTGGTAATTCTAGCTACTTGAGAGATGATGGTAGAAGGATTTCTTGAGGTCAGGAGTTTGAGACCAATCTGGGCAACTTAAGCCCTGTCTCAAAAAAAAGAGCAAACTTCAAAGCTTTCTGTAAATAAGCAAAAATGCTTTTTGACTCAAGAAATTTCAATAATTTGATCAAATCTATAGCTCTGTGTGTATGTGTGTGTGTGTGCGCGTGCGTGTGCACATGCACACACACGTGTGTGTGCTGGTATCAGGGCTTGAACTCAATACTTCACACATTCTCACTTGGCTTTCTTGCTTGTGGCTAGTTCTCTATCATCTGAATGAGGCCTACAGACTGGTATTTGAGCCACTAATGTGCATCGGTCTGTGATGACTTAGGGTGGATCCAGTGCATAAGAGTCTCATTCCAGATCATTTAGAAAACATTGACACCTGCTTCATGCCAGGTTTTGGGACTAGAAGTAGAGTTCAGGCTGCAAACTGCTCTTCAGTGAGATGAGTGCTCACCAGGATCTGGTGGTATGTGAGGTTAGGACCACTGGTGAGCAGGTGAGTGTCTCAGTAGCAGATATGGGCTGGGCAGGACACTCAGAGGAAATGCCAGGCTCCAAATGGGCCTCAAGGTATAAGAAGTGATTTCTTGGAGCTGGGAATGTGGCTTAGTGGTAGAGTGCTTGCCTAGTATGCATGAAGCCTTGGGTTCAATTCCTCAGTACCACATAAATAGAAAAAAAAAAAAAAGTGATTTCTTGGCACAGAGTATGGAACGGGGTCAGGACTCACCAGGGATGGGCATATGGCACAAACAGGTAAGAAAGGAGATGGAGGGCTAGGAGTCTGGGACAGAGAGGGTGGTCCCCTGCTTAGTGCTAGCTGATTTGTGATGCTTTATAGAACTGCTAGTACAATTTTTCAAGAATAGTTAGTGTTGTCCAGGCCAGATGGTATTGATCTTTTATTGGGTTGCCTAGGTATACACCTGTGCTTACAGGGGTATGTTATTGAAAGCAAGAGCAAAAGCATTTGTTTACATATGGCATTCTTCCTCATCTCTTAGCATAAGGAGGGGCAGTAACCTTTCAGGAACCAGACAGATGACATAAAGTGGTTGTGTGAGACCGCAGGGAGTGGGGAGGACTGTGGCAAACCAAAGAGAACCTGTCTCATCAAAGGCATTAAAACATTTAGACACCTATTTTGACGTTTAATCCCATCTTCCTTTGATGACACACCGAGGGATGCCCTTAATATAAAGGACAAGTCAACAGCTTGATTCTGTCACACAGCACAGGAACTCACATTAATTGAGCGTGCTAAATAACTTTGATAATATCCCAGTCTTGAGCCTTTTATTAATTGAGCAAGTAATAAATGTTTGTTGTAGAAAAATTAGAGGATAAGTATTTTTAAAAATCTGTGATGAAACTGGGTGCCAGTGGCTCATGCCTGTAATCTGAGCTACTCAGGAGGCTGAGATCTGAGGATCACAGATCAAAGCCAGCCCAGGCGGGACTCTTATCTCCAATAAACCACCAGAAAACCAGAAGTGGTGCTGTGGCTCAAGCAGTAGAGTGCTCGCCTTGAGCTGAAGAGCCCAAGGACAGAGTTCAAGCCCCACAACCGACCAAAAAAAAAAAAACTTTGATGACTCAAGAGAAAGGCAAGCATTAATTCAAATAAAATCTTATAAGCTCATAACTATTCATAATAAACAAAAAGTAGGATAATTCTTAGAATCATTATGCTAAACAGAATAAGCCATGTACAGACCACATATAGTATGTCAGTCTGTTTCTATGAGATATACAAATATAGGCAAATTAGAGACCCGAGTACAGGTTAATGATTGCCTAGGATTGGGATATGAATGAGGAATGACTGCTAGTGAGTGTGATATGTATGTGTGTGTGTGTGCTGAAAATGTTGTGCTTCTGATTGCAAACCTGTAGTACTAGCTATTTGGAGGCAGAGATAAGGACTTGAGGTACAAGGTCAGCCAGGGCATAAAAGTTTATGAGACTCTGTCTCAACCAATGGCTTGATAAGGTGATGTGCACCTTTTATCTCAGCTATGGGGGGAAGCACAATGGCTGGGTGCACTGGTGCGAGCCTGTCATCCCAGTGACACAGGGAAGCACAAGTAGAATGATTGCAGCCCGAGCACAAAGTGAGACTCAGCCTGAGACCAGTGTATCAAAAGAGAAGGCTGGCTGGGTGCTAGGTAGCTCACACCTATCACACCTAGCTACTGAGGAGACTGAGATCTGAGGATCATGGTTCAGAGCCAGCTGGGACAGACAAGTCCAAGAGATTCTTAACTCTAATTTACCAGTAAAAAGCTGGAACTTGAGGTATTTCTTAAATGTAGAGTGTCAGCCATGAGTGAAAAACCCAAGGGAGAATGTGAGGTCCTGAGTTTGAGCCTCAGTACCTCAGTACCTAGAAAAACAAAAAGTATCTGTGAATGTGTAAAATACCCCAACTGGGCCAGGTGCTGTGTGGGGCTTGTTACCTATGTGGTTCTATTTAATCCCCAGAGCAACTCTGGGAGGAAGGGGTTTGAAAACAGAAAAAGTATGTTCTTGGAAAATAGTATATACTGTAAGTGTCCCGCATGATGGTGAGGAAGGCAGAGGGACTCCCCTGTTTTGGTTCATTTGGATTCGTGGAGAGCTTGTTCCACATCCGGATGTCAGTGTTGTCTCCTCCTTTGGTTTTTGGTGGTGTTGGGCTTTGAACCTCTGGCTTTGTGTTTGTAGGAGGTATTCCACCATTTGATCCACACCTCCAGTTCTTTGCTTTATTATTTTATTTTATTGTGTTTTTCTGCACAGGGTCTTAGGTTTTTGGCAAGGATGGGCCTTGAACCAAGATTCTCCTACCTATAGCTTCCTGCATAGCCAGGATTCCTGTCATACACCACTACCCTCATATTGATGAAGATACAATGTCAATAACTTTTTGTCTGGGATGTCCTTCTGATCTCTGGTTTGCTTCCTGAGGAGTTAGGATTACAGGAGTGAGCTTCTGTGCCTGGCTTATTTTCTTTGTTAAATTTTGAGTATCTAGGGGCTGGGAAGGTGGCTCAGTGGTAGAGCACTTGCCTTGCATGCATGAGGCCCTGGGTTCGATTCCTCAGCACCACATAAGCAAAAAAGAAAAAAGCCGGAAGTGACCCTGTGGCTCAAGTGGTAGAGCGCTAGCCTTGAGCTGAAGAGCTGAGGGACGGCGCCCAGGCCCAGAGTTCAGGCCCCACGACCGGACCCAAAAAAAGAAAAAAAAATTTTTGAGTATCTATTTGAAATGATGAAACTAGAGGCTTGGGGGTACAGCTTAGCAGTAGAGTGCTGGCCTAGCATGCATGAAGCCCTGGGATTCATCACCAGCACTGTAACTAACAAACTAAGTAAATAAATCAGAACTCTATAAATGGTAACAACTTTAAACGTTAATTAATGTTACTAGGTTTGGTGGTCATTTAGGTCAATGACTGGAGATGTAGTAGGGGGGAAATATGGATTTGGCTGTGGCAGTTTGCCCAGCAACGGCATAAACTGTTACTTTGTGTGACTAAAGTCTGTGTGATGTGGAGACCGAGGTTCAGAACTATCTGAAGTTAGTTGTGGACCTTTGTGTGGAAGTTCTTTGGTTGCTTTTAGGCAGACTTTTTTCAAGTGGTTTTATTTGATCTTTTTCCTTAGGATTTGGTCAACACTGGACTCAGCACTTTCTTTTTCTTTATTGCCTCCATCGTACTGGCTGCTTTAAACCACAAGACCGGAGCAGAGATTGCCGCTGTGGTAAGCAACTGGAAGGGTTAAAGGGCAAGCTAATTTCACACTTCTGGGCTCTTTGTTCCCGTGCTCTTGCCTGTCCCCTGACATGTGTCTGGCCATGGAGTTAAGATGTGGGAGCTTGCGACCAGATAGAAGGCACTCATACCTTGTGCTCTATGTTTTTATATACTTTCCACTTGTAAGGGTCATGTATTCCTCCGTCTCTAGTGGGAGGATTTAAAGGTTTTTAAAACTCATTTATCTGACTGTTCTATAAATACCACTTAGTAGCTTATTTAAGCCTGCCTGGATAATGCAAGCCCTACTGCTTGTCACCTGGAGCTGCTGACTGGGGTGGCCCAGATGAGTAGGCAGCAGGTGGTTGGGGGGGCTGCGAGCTGTCAGCCTTTTAGCTTGATGTGAGACTCTGAAATTCTTTTTTTTTTTTTTGTCAGTCATGGGGCTTGAACTCTGGGCATGGCCACTCTCCCTGAGCTCTTCAGCTCAAGGATATTACTCTACTACTTGAGCCACAGTGCTACTTCCAGTTTTCTGGTGGTTTATTGGAGATAAGAGTCTCACAGGGGCTGGGAAGGTGGCTCAGTGGTAGAGCGCTTGCCTTGCATGCCTGAGGCCCTGGGTTGGATTCCTCAAAACCACATAAGCAAAAAGAAAAAAGCCGGAAGTGGTGCTTTGGCTCAAGTGGTAGAGTGTAGGCTTGAGCTGAAGAGCTGAGGGACAGCGCCCAGGCCCAGAGTTCAGGCCCCACGACTGGACCCAAAAAAAAAAAAAAAAAGAGTCTCACGGACTTTCCTGCCTCAGCTGGCTTTGAACTGTAATCTTCAGATCTCAGCCTCCTGAATAGTTAGGATTATAGGTGTGAGCCACCAGCTCCTGGCTAAAATTCTTTCTATATCATATTTCATATACCTTTTCACATTTGGAGCTGAGCCTATGAATTACATGCGATAAAAGATGTACTTTAGTGATTTTTTATTTTGAAGGTCCAAAGTGTATCAAAAACTCCTTAGGCTCTTCAGGTCAGTAGCATTATCTGTGGGTCACATGACTAGAGACTCAAGACAACTGTAATAACTATTCATTGAGCAGAGCAGAGGATGGGAACAGCTGGATGGAGTTCATGCAGATCAGGTCCCCATGAAGCCATCAGGTCCAAGGCTAATGGTGTCTGTGTACTTTAGATATTTGGCTTCTTGGCAACAGCAGCTTATGCAGCGAGCACTTTCCTGGCTGTGCAGAAATGGAGAGTCAGCATCCGCCAGCAGAGCGCCAATGACTACATTCGAGCCCGCACCGAGTCTAGAGATGTGGACAGTCGCCCGGAGATCCAGCGTCTGGACACGTGAGGACCCCCAGAGTCCTGCTTCTACCACATGCCCACCTGTCCTTCAATCAAGTTTTCTTTCTCTGAGCACATTAGATCATCATGTGATTCCATTGAATTGTGTCCCCTTTGGTAAAAATTCACTTTGGGAAAGGCTTTCTAAAGTGGCCCAGTGGTCAGCTTTGTGTGGCTGGAGAGGCCTGTATCCTCTGGCCCTGGGTGGCTGTGGGGGCAGCACCCCTGCTGACCACCCATGTCCACTCTAGGTCTCAGCTGTCCCAGAGCATTGGCTCTCATCCCAGAGCCACTTTGTCATATGTATTTCTGATGAGTCAGAACTTGGGGTTAAATGGGGCTGCTAAGTGTCAGGACACGAAGGTCTAGGGTTGCAACAGTCAGCCTTGATTTCTGGGCAGCCCCTGTAGTGGGCTCTTGGTGGATGTTAAGTCTGTCTGCCAGGATCCACCCTCCTCATCGTCTTCCATACCTGGGGTGCCCGAAGGCCACGTGGGATTCTGAGGATCTTGGTGATGGATGTGTTGGTGGATCTCTTTGCTGTGTCTGTGTGTTGCAGGGACAGGAAAAGCTGGTGTTCTGTGGGGACAGCTCCATGGGACACTGACTTATGGGAAGGTCACCATTTTTCTCCCACCTTGCTGAGAAATCATTTGATTCTTCCTCAAAAGGACCACCTTCCTAAGTCCCAGACTCATCCAGTGATATGGGGACCATGTTGTTTGCCAGTTTCCTGCCTACCCTAAATACCTGGAGGCTGAATTGCAGAGTTCCTGCAGTTTCATCTTCTTAGGTAAAAGCCACGAAGATAACATAGCCCATTCCACCAGCCAAAGCACTTGCCAGCCTGCTGGCCTCCTGGACAACATATGGGAAGTTTTTGTGTGTGTGTGTTTGTGTATGTGTGTGCACTCACACATGTACACACACACACACACACCTCTGTTTTATGGATATGAACTAACTTTCTAAATACCTGAGAAGAGTTCTAAAGTCATTCTGGGTAGACTTGTTTAGGATTCAAGCATACTTGAATTTTTACCAGGGCATGTCCTTCCACGGATGTTCCAAGGCACTAATTGTTGCTTTGGATGTTATCATTATGAACATCATTCTTGGAAGCTGTTGGGGGAAAAATTCTAGTTTTTTGATTGGTTCTTGATAAAGTGAGGATTATTTTTGTGGTGAATGAGTTAAATAAGCCCCTAGGATGCTGTAGTTTTTGTGTTGTTAGAGAGTAATTTTATCTTTTATGGAAAAACTATCTTAATTTGTCAGGTTTTTCACTCTAAACCATTGTAATGTTTACAGACCTCACTCTAGCTCTAGTATTTTGGAATTAGCCCTACTGAGGAAAAGACATTGTTGGCAGGAAGGTCTTGCAGTAGTGTGGAGAGCCCCCAGGATCTTGTACCAAGGATGGCTCATAGCCCCACAGTGTGCTAAGAACTAAACAGCCGAGAAGGGGGTGGTACACATGTTTAGCTTGGGGAGGAGAACACGTGATACGTCTCTCTAAGCCTGTGTGGCACTGCAGTCTTCAGGAAAGAACAGTATCTGAGTTAACAGTGAAGAGGGCCTGCTGGTCAGTAGATGGCAGTCTGGTGGTCAGGGCCCAAGGTCCGCTCCTTAAACCCAGTGTCCATCACAGTCCACTTCTGCTGTGGTTCCTGTCTGGGGCATGGCCCAGGTCGCATGGCCCAGGTCACATGGCCAAGCTTGTGTCTGGTTTCAGGGGCTGACCCAGCTAGTCTTAGTGGTAACTCCTACCCCTCCCTGCGTCTCCCACAGAGGGTAGGCTGGGTCTGGCCCCATGCCTGGTGAGTCCGGTGGAGCCTACTTCACATGTCTGTCTGAGTCAGATCACCTCATGCTTCCCCAGCTTTGAATTTATTAGATGGGGTGATATGGGGGGATGATGGCATCTGGATTTTATCTGTTCATTTTACATGTTTATTTGAGTGTGTCTGCATGATCAAAAATGGGCTTATCTTCCTCTGAGAATTCCATTCAAAATCAGTTCACAAAGACCCAGCCATGCATCAGCTGGGGCCCACTTGGAAGGACCACCCTGAGCTTTATCAGGAATCTGCCAGGAGTCATATTACTTGGCCTTGGTAGAAGGCCACTTTTGAAGTGAGTTTGAAAAAAAACAATTTAGGCGGGATTGTTGCCTGAGTTTCCCCTGGTCAGCTCAGTAAAAACAGTTTCTCATCTGGTGAAAAGGTACAATGCCTGGCCTCCTGAGGATGTACTTTCAGCTGAAAGGAAGAGGTCTGAGGCCCAAGAAGACAGTAAGTACCCAGGGAGGCTAGGAAGCCATGCTGTCTTGTGCCCAGACAGGCTTGGGAGTTAATTTGCATCTTAGAGATAGAAATCTTTGGCATTATTTATGTCTCAGTAACTATTTAATTCCTTTGTGATATGAGGCTTCCCAAGGGTTTTGTAAATGTATTTCCTTGTTCTATTTAATTAGTTCTCATCAAATCAGAAGTGGCCTGTATACGTTCTGAGTGAGCAGAGTGCACTGAGTGTACTGAGGGTGTGGCCTGAGGAACAGTAAAGAAGGATGATGGTCATCTGCAGTGCTGTCAAGACACCTGTATTTTTCTTAGTTGTCTCTAAGTTTTGGGGTCTTAAATTGATCTCTGCAAATTGAAGGAAACATGTTGTGTGTGTGTGTGTGTGTGTGTGTTGTGTGTGTGTGTTGTGTGTGTGTGTATGGGCATGTGCACATGCACACACACCAGTCCTGGGACTTGAACTAGGGCCTGGACACTGTCCCTGAGCTTTTTTTGCTCAAGACTAGCACTCTGCCACTTGAACTACAGATCCACTTCTGGCTTTTTGGTAGTTAATTGACTTTCCTGCCCTAGCTGGTTTTGAACCATGATTTTTAGATCTCAGTCTCCTGAATAGCTAGGATTGTAGCACCCAGTGTTTTTACACTTAAGTCATTCCAGTATGGACTGGTGCCACTTAAGTTTGGGGTATTTCAAGGCTGAGGTAAGCTTAGTTTTCTCCATTTTCTGGTGGAATAAATTGACTTGGAGGGTCCAGAGTGTTTCTGCAGATGAAGGGATGAAGTCCTCTAGCACTGGTAGACCCTCTAATGGTTTGGATGGGTACAAACACTGTCATGTTCAGAGGAAGTTTGTTTTGGCACTAGTTTGGTCTATTGGATGTTTTCTTTCTGATTCTACTTCACAAAGCCAAGGCATGGGGAGGGAGAAGTACCTTTTCCTGTTCGTAGAGAGCGGCTATAGTCATTAAGATCTCCTCAGAGAAGCTCAATTTAAAGCAAACAACTATCCAAAGAAAATTGCTTTTGTCTACAAAGAAAGCAAGAATACAGCAGTGCTCACATCTTCCTTAGGAACATGAACAGATTGGGCAGAGTGCAGCCACTGTGCAATCCCCAGGAAATCAGTGAGGACCAGTAAGTAAGGCTCTGAGGTCTTGGTCCTGGAGCCCCTTTTGTTACCGTGCCATGTCTGGTATGCTTGGTCTCTACCTCATCCTGGGTGCTGCTGGCAAGAGCTTTATGGCTCGTGGCTTGGTTGGAAATATTCTTGTTCTTTTCAAGTTGTCAGTGTCCTTGGCCCTCTCTGAAGCTTTCCTGGCCATGCAGGCCTGGGTTAAACACAGGCAGTTATGATGAAGGCTTCTCATCCGTGGATATATGTAAGTCTTGCTTGGATAATCCTTTGTGAGGCCCAAGCTCACCCCTTCTATAAAGAAACCCCTGACCTCTTCACATGATCTCAAAGGTGGGTCAAGGTTTCATCCCTTTCCACACCGGATTTTCTGTGGGTTGATGACTTGTTACTCTTAGTGCCAACAGAGAGTGGAGTGTGTTCTCGTGGCCAGGTTTTGATAATGTAGGTGGTTCCTGCTCTGTGTTCAAAGCAAAG
This sequence comes from Dipodomys spectabilis, assembly GCF_019054845.1. Lineage (NCBI taxonomy): Eukaryota > Metazoa > Chordata > Mammalia > Rodentia > Heteromyidae > Dipodomys > Dipodomys spectabilis. Next base: position 10,197,684 of record NW_024870950.1, read on the forward strand.
CAGTCCTGTAGTCACTGTGCCATTGCTGGCTGCTGTTTTCTCCTAGATCTAGTCCACAGAGCAGTAGTCACATTGATGAGGTAGCAGGAAGGAGAACACACTGTAGACCAAGAGCTCTAGTCAGTTCTTGTGAGTAAGAGAAGGCTGCTTCTGACTCTGAGTGCTGCTGCTGTCTCTGAAGGTCTCCAGAGGCCTTTCTAACCCCTAATGATGTTGTAGGATTCAGAGTTTCTCTCTTTGCTATCTGGCTATCTGACCAAGGCCAGCTAGGCAAGGGCTGAGTGCCCAGTTAATGTCTGCCCAAGGACAGAAGGGGAGAGAGGAAGAAGAAAAAGAGGAGGAGAGACTGCTGCTGGTAGCACTAGACTTGTTTACAATCCCAGACTGCCCTGGAAATGTGTACCTGGCTAACTACTTTCCTGTGCCTTTGTCTTGTTTTCATGAATGAGCTGGAGGGAGAGTTGACATGGGGACCACTCTTCCCTGGTGCTGAGGGGCCTCTTGGTATGGAGTCTGGGTACAAGCAGGTGACTGATCCGGCTTAAGTGCACCCCAGGCAGGACACAGACCTAACAGGACCACCACCTTCTTGCTTTGTAAATTTTCTTCACTCTATAAAATGTATTTTTTTCCTCTTCCCAAAGACATCTTCAAAATCATAATATCATTCTGGGCTCAGAAAGCAATTTGAAATATTTGACCTTTTGTGTTTCCTTTATTTAGAAATTGTCTCTGAAAGAAAATGCCTTTGGTGTGTTAGAGCTAGAAGAATTTTCTTCTGAGAAGGGAGTGTTCTGTGGGGCAACTTCATGCCAGTAAATAGCACTTGCACACTTCAGCCTGAAACACTATTGTCTTTGCAGGAATATGTTCTTTTCCATTTGGGCATAATTTCTCAGCCTTTAGGATATTTTTCTTTCTAGTTTTTCTTACTCCATAAACAACAGTAAAGAAAAGGCAAGGAAAAAAAGATGATCTATAAGCCTACTGAGCTTGAAGCCCTAGCAACTTAGGTCCTGGACTAGCATGGCTGTGTTGTCAGGTTAGTTTATCATCTACTTTCTTTTTATGCTGAGATTCTGGTTCAGAGTTAATTGCTTGTTAATATTGTGCCTGGTGGGAAACAAGATTCTTAGCATTATTCGTGTCAGATTCTGTGATAGTCAGAAGCTACCAACCCTGAGTTGTCTTTGGACACTGCTGCTGGCACCCATTGGGAAGTGCCCCCTCCCCCCTTTAAAAATCAGGAATGGCCAGGAGTTGAGGGCAGTGAACCGGGTGCCCAGAAGGCGGGGCCAGACCTGATAGCCACAGCCGCTCTTCAAGCCCTGCTTTGCATCCCTGACTATCAGAATTTTGCCTTAGCAAGTTTAAAGACTTTCCTTCCCTCTGGAAGTGAAGAAGACCAGTGTTCAGGGATGAAGGGAGAATCTAAGGTTCAGCAGCTGGGGAGGAATGAGGGCAAGGGCAGGAGGTCTGGGGTGGCCCCTACCTTGGCTTACACCCAGAGGGTCCACTAATGTCTGACTTTCACTCTAACTCATTTCAGAAAGGTTTCAAGTCATGATGAAATTAACCTAGTTGCCTAAAAACAGTGCTTTTTATAACCTGGTTTTGTCTGACATAGCCCCCTCTAGGAGAATGCTAGGGACTGAAGATATTTGTATATGTTGAGTTTGTAGGGGTTCTAGAACCCATGGCAGAAACACTACACTATTTATTACAGGTATGACTGTATTTTTTTTTCAAAGTAGGCAATTCTGTCTTTGTATATTTTAAGACAAACAATCACTTCACCTTTGGTGCCTTCATGTGTCACGTAAGCACTCCTGTCAACCATGGAATTGGAAAAAAAGATGTACATTTAGTTTAAAAAAGATAACACTATTTTTGTAGCATGATTCAGATTGTGTCCTTTTAATGTTGCTTTCAACAGGCTGGTCTTGAGGGTTGGATTGTTTTCCTTTTAAACTTCATATGTATTTAAAAAACAACAACAAATGAACAAAAGCCCCTGGCCACTCGTGCATTCTCTCCACTGCATTTGTGTTTCTGCTTACTTAAGGTATCTTAGGGTCAGAGTATATTTCTGTGAAATTATCACAAGTCAGCCAGCATAACTGCATTTGGCATTGTTCAACCATTTGCTCAGTTTGAAGAGCCCAACAGTAAAAGGAAGGTGGTTTCTTAGTAAAAAGAAAAGGACAGAAGGGTGGAAAAAAGAAAGGAAGGAACGAAGGAGGGAAGGAACCATTATCTGACTTTCCCTCTGGGTCTGAAGTAGTGGGCAAGCCTGTATCTTGCTCCTTGCCCTGTTACCCTGGTGACCCCCAGGGTCACCACTCCTTTGGTATCTTCCAAGGTTAGCTCCAGGTAGCCTACTTCTTAGGAACCCCCTAATCTGCTCCAGGCCTCATCTTCCTCCATTTCAGACTGGGTTGTAGACGCCCCAGTGGGCTCATGGCCAGCTCTGGATCGTGGGCCTGAACATGGTAAGGTGCTTGCTATGAGGAGCTGAATGAAACCAAGGTACAGGCACTCTTGCAGCTCCTTCCTTCCCAGTCCTGCAGCACGAGTTGTGTTTGCTCCAGGAAAATCCTAAGTAACTGAGCCATTGCTGCATGAAGGTACAGACTTACCAAAACATGAAACTGTAGCTGTTTATTTTTGTCCTGAAGTCAGAAGTGTAATTCAGTGACATCGGAGGAATCCAGCTAAGTGATAACTCTCCACTAAGATCACTCATTGATACTTGCCCACGGGGCACTTTTGGGTGGCAAACTATCACTTTGGTCTAGAAAGTCTTAGGGGCGTTTTGAGGTGCTAACCATTGGGAAAATTGATTTCTGTGGTTGGCAGGGCAGGGTTCCACTTCTGGCCTCTTAACTTCTGTGGATGCCATGGGGTGAGGGTCTCCCAGCTCCAGCCTGGTTCTTGGGTCTGACCCTATACTTAGGAGTGATTGGGGGGGGTGGCAGGGGACAACGTGTTCGTTTCTATTGAGTACTGCTGTCTTCCCTGACAGCACACAAGGCTGCATACTGCCCTCAATCTTCCTCTTTTCTTTTGAAGGACCAACTTTTCATGGTACTTGTCTTGACTTCATAGTGTTCAAATCTGTATTTTTGTATGTAGAGGGAAATAATTTTCTCAACACTAATCGCTAATAAATATTGTATTAAATTGTCATGAAGGAGTTCTTGTTTAATAAATGGACATGTGAAAATGCCCTTGTGTCTTCTGTCTGTCTGTCCTCCCCCCACACAAGGGCTGTGGCCCCAGCTCCCGTGGCCTCCTCCATTGAGAGTGCCATGGACTCAAGGCACACAGTATCACGCCACCAGGCTCCACTGCCGTGCGGGCATGGAACACGAGTTAAACACTGCGGGCTTCTCTCAGCCTCTGCACATCCCACTTTCATACATTTTCAGGCTGTGCTGTGTTATGATTGAAGGTTAATGCCCCAGCTTGACCACAGTACTCACCAGGGTCCTCCCTGTTAAACCAGTTAACAAACCAAGAGAGCCCTCACTTCTGGCTGACATGGATATGTCCTGGTGTGCAAGTGAGGGAGCTGGTCACTTAGCTATTGTATGTTCTTGGCTGTAGGGTAGCTCATGCTGGTGAGATGCTGGCTACAGCACCTGTACTGCTCTAGGTGACAGAAGGGTTTTCAGACACACACACATTTCATGCACGTAGTCAGTCTGCTTTAATCTATTATGGCATTTCCCCCCACCCTGGTCAAGGCATTCACATGCAAGATAATAGTAAGGCCACAGATGCCCAAAACTTGGACCTAGTCTCTGGCTCATTCACAAGGCCTTGGGAGTCACAGAAAACACCACTCATTAAAAGCTCATTTTGTATAAAAATATAAAAAAGGTACAAAATCCCATGAAGATACATACACAGTGTAAGTTCCTTATTGAACACAGGAGGACGGATTGTCTCATCTTTTCTGAGGGGGTCAGTGGACCTGCCCCGGGGTCCAGAGGAAGCACACTGTCCTCAGGGTTCCAAGGGCTCTTGTCCCCAGGAAGAGGGCTTTGCTGGGCCTGCCTAGCCGCCCATGCCAGTCACTGCCCTGTTCTGGTTGGCTCCCTCCGCTGACTCTGGCAGGGGAGTCTATATAAGCTGGTTTCTGAGCTGGTCTTAGACCCAGAATGGAAGACATGGTTTCCAGGGGTGAGCTGTCAAGATGAGACAAGACCCTCTCCTAGACAGGGAGGCCAAGGTCCTTTTCTCCCTCCATGATGAGGAAGGAACTTGTGCTCCTTGAATAAGGATTCCTGGAGGGGTTGTTCTCAAGTGCCAGCATGAGCAGGGGTACCCCATGAACAGGCCACCAGGGCCTACCGAGTGGGCCCCGCCGTGCGGTCTCAGTCTGTTCCCATTAGTGAAACACAGCCTCCACCCTACAGCACATGCTATGACCTGAGATGGCCATGTCTGCTGTATCACCTGCCTCTTTTGGCAGCGAGATGAATGGGTGGAAGAACTGTGGGACAGGAGTGGGAAGTGGGGTATTTATGGTGCCCAAGCATAGTGGTTCAACGTTGAATCCGAGAGGCACATGTCCATGGGGCTCCTGAGTGTAACCTGGAGCCTGGGGGGGAGGCCTGTGGAGCCAGCCTCCCTCCCACACCAGCGGCCCCTGGGCACACTCAGCAGCCCCGGTAGGAAGGCAGAGGTGTGAGGCACGAGCTGGCCTTCAGTCGGAGTCCGAATCTGAATTAGAATTGTCTTCTGGAAGGAAAGCAGAGAAGGTTGGCTGAAGGCCTGCTCTCCCAGGCTTGCAACTGGTAACGTATGCTAGCTCCAGTGGGGGCAGGTGGTGCAAGTGTGTGTGTAGAGGGGAGTCTCCACCCAGGCCAAGGTTGCATCCCAACCTTGCTGGGACTCCCAATTCAGCAGGACAGGGTAAGGACAGCTACTGCTTGTCCCCAAACTAAATATACTCACACATCAGCAACACGGTTGGTTTTGTCAGTTGTGGAGCTTGAGCTCTGGGCCTGGGCGCTGTCCCTCAGCTCTTCCAGCTCAAGGCTAGCGCTCTACCACTTGAGCCACAGTGCCACTTCTGCTTTTCTGAGCGGTTTATTGGAGATAAGAGTCTCATGGACTTTCCTGCCTGAGCTGGCTTTGAACTGTGATCCTCAGATCTCAGCTTCCTGAGTAGCTAGGATTACAGGCGTGAGCCACCAGTGCCCAGCTTAGCAACCCTGTTAAAAAAAAAATCTGCTTTCATTGTTTCAGTCCCTCACTCATCCTGTTTTCTACTACTGCGATGATCACTAAAAACTGTATGATGTTCAGAGCCTGTTGGTGAGGTGTGACCCGCAGGCTCCTTCAAATCTTGCTACTAAGGAAGTGGTGCTGTGGCTCAAGTGGTAGAGCTCTAGCCTTGAGCTGAAGAGCTCAGGGGCAGCGCCCAGGCCTGGCGTTCAAGCCCCACGACCAACAATGAAAAACAAAAACAAAAATCTCGCTACTAAGGTTATTCTGTAGAGCCTTCAGGAGACCTCCTATACCACGAAGAAAAAAGTACCCCTGTCCTACCTCAGTCCCCTAGCTGCTTTGGTGTCTCTCTTGACACCCTCTCTTCTTCCTCTTTCCCTCTCTTCTGCGATAGTAGAATTTGAACTCTGGACCCCAAGCTTGCTTGGCTTGCTTGCTCATTCATCTCTAGAACTTCCCATCCTTATCTTTTGCTGCTGCTTTTGATGATGAAGTCTGGTGGATTTTTCTACTTTGAAATAGGATCCTCCCAATCTCAGCCTCGTGAGTAAGTAGGATTATATATGTGAGCCACCTATGCTCAGCTGGTTGCTATGTATCAATAACCCCCTTCTGGCCAGCCTGACTCTTAGAGCCCTAGGTGTCTTTAGGCTCATAGACAGGCTAGGGACAGGGCCAGTGGGGCAGCTGAGGCTGTGTGAGAACCTCCTTAATCCCCAACTCTTCCCCCAACTCCCATGCTCAAGATCTCAGTAAGATCTGGTGGATTTTGTTATGTTCATGTCTAACATATAAGCATCTAGCATGTACTTTACTGTAAAAACGTATGTGTAACTTGGGGCTCTGTCCCCTGCAAAGTTCTCCAAATAGGAGTGTTCCCTGGATGACAGATGCTGCAGCTGGCAGTTGTCAGGGGACATGGTCTGGGTTTTGCTTGTTGCAGTATGGGGGAAGGGCCTGGGCATGAGTCACTTTAGCACAGTGGCAATGTCTGGGGTTCACTCCTTCCTTGGGCCCTAGAAGCAGAACTGTTGCACCTGCCTAAACTGAACCAACTGAGTCCCGCCTCAGATTCTAGGTGCTTGGTGGGAAGGGCTGAGGCCATGCCTGAGGGCCCCACAGCTCCATGGTCCACCTGCCCAGCCACAGTTCAGGTGGCTGACTTCAGAGACATGTCTGGCATGGATGGAAGCCCCTGCTCATAGACTCTTACCTTCTTCCTCCACCTGCTCCCTTTATTCTTGTCTGCACATGCCTACCCACACAGCTAGGGTCACCTCTAGGACTCTTCAGCCTCGCTAGCACACAGGGGCCACCCTCAAGCTGCTTTATATTCATACATGCTAAGTCCTTATTTTGTTTTAAGGTTGTCCCATCCAGAGCGTTCCCTGATATCTACTGTTCCTGTCCCCTGGTACAGTACCCACCCTATTGCGTCTGATGCCAGTCTACTTTGGGAACTAATTCCTGCTCCCCTGGGGCAGGTCTGGGTCTCCTGCACTTTCCAGGGCCCGGCATGTGGTAGCCTCAGTGGGGTGACACAAAGGCCTGAGAAAAGTCTGGAGGGCAGACAACACCTCCAGACCAGCTATAGTGTCTGACAAACCTCTGCCACAGGCCCTGCCCTGCACAGGCAACACAGCCCCAAAGATGAGACATCTGATAGGCTGTGTTGTCACAGACAGGAAAACCAGCTTCCTTCTACCTTTCAGTCTTTTTTTTTTTTTTTAAATCAGTTAACATGGGAGCCAGCCTGTCTGGGCTGGCATGAAGGCTTCAGGGGTTATAATGCCTGTTGTATTTCCTTGTAAATGACACCAAGCCGAGCCTGAGCTTGCCTGGGTGTGCCTGGGGGCTGTGGATGAGGATAAGCGCTCTGGGTACTGACTTACTGGCAGGCAAGAGAGGAGAGGAAACCGATCCAGATTGGCAGCCACTCTGGATCGCAGGTAAACAGGTGTCTAGACACCATCTACCCTAGAGCCTGGCACAAGGAAGGGTCCTTGTGGAGGGACAGAGGTACGGGAAAGCCTGTCCCTTCCGGATAGCCTGAGGCCTAGGGAGGGCTGGCTTTGACACCAGGTTATAAACATACTTCCTGTTTCCTCACCACAGCCTTAAACCAGTCAGGGGACAGGATAGCTCAGGGACCCTGCAGCTAACCTAGGGCTGACCAGCTAGGTTCCTCAGTGGAATCCTCCAGAATGGCCACTCACCTTCTGTCCTGTGGGCTGTGGTATCATCTGTAGAGTCTCCTTGCTTCAGGAATTTGGCCACATCATTAAAGATCAAGTAGAAGTCAATGGCAAACACGATGGTGGCAAGGAAGCCAAAAACCTATGGGTCATGAACATGTGGCAGAGAACACTAAGCAGGGTCATAGGATAGTCACCAGAAGCCTGGGGTCCCTAGGAGGGAGGGGGACAGGGACATGGGGAGGCAGCCAGAAGATCCACCCCTCTCAGGACCAACTGGCAGAACGATGGGAACTAGGGAGATGAACTGTGAACCCAGCTAGACAACTAGCTTTTTAACACTCAGAGCAGAATGAATTTCTGGAAAGAGGCCTCTGGAAGAGTTGAGATCTGCATGGGAGCCCAAGGGATCCAATCTGGGAGAGGAGGTCCCCAGGTCCAAGCCTAAATGGGTGCCCAGACAAGTGTCTCAGGCTTCAGGAAAGGACATTGCCGATCACCTTCTCCTAGGGTAAGAGAGCTGCTCACCCCGGCAGCTTTGTAAGCCCCATCTGGGTATTTCGCAACAGCTGTGATGGAGATGACGAAGTAGATGAGGGCAGCAGTGACGCAACGCAGAAAGTCCTGGGGAGAGAGGGACATGGCCAACATTGCCTGAGCTCCTGGAGACAGCAGCCTGGTCACACACTTGCCCGAGGCCCAGCTCCTGGGAGACCTGCCCATCTCCCTGCCCCACCTTGGCCCTGGCCCCAGTGCCCATGTTCCTCCTTTTGTCCTGCAAGCTGCCACTGGCTAACACTGGCCTGTCCCTGCTCCAACTATCCTCAGCCTTAAGGGCAACAAATAGGGTGTGGATCGGCCTGCAGCTCACTCAGTGGCTTAGCCCATTTGGGAGCAGTGGGAGTTTTGGAAACTTGTCTCCTGGCTACCCAACAGACAGACCTGGCCCTGGGCCTTGCTTTGCCACACACTTGTGGCTAGTCCATTTATGGATCATAGTCTCTGCTTACTCATCCCCAAAATGGGCAGATGCAAGGATGTTAGAGATAAAAGCCAGGCCATGGGGTTCAGAGCCCATCCCTTACTGCCTCTTCTCTGTGGTGTATTTAGGTCAGTAAAGGCCATTGGCTGGGTCTGGGGCCCCCATGTGATCCAAGAGGACCAGGGTTGCCAGGTGTCTGTGGTCTGAGTAAGCTTGCAGGTCCTGAGTTAAGTTGCCCTGATCCTGGAAATGGTTTGAATTCCTGTGGCTGACCAGTGTCTCTTCAATGCCCCTTGAGAGCGACAGCGCCACCTGGTGGTCAGAGGTGTTTTGGGCTCCCTGTTTCATAGACCTCATCTCAAGTCCCTCTAACCTGCTCCAGGTCCCACTCCTGGCTAGATAGAATAATCTGACATCTGCCAGGTGCTATTTGCTCTTTGTAGCTTTGAAGGCAGGGTAGGACCCCAGAATAGGACCTCAGATTCCTCATCCAGTCTCTGTGTGAATATCTTATAGTCAGCCCCGTGCTCTTGATCCCCTGGGACTCACCATCATGGGCCAACACAAGCCCTGCCACTTGTCATTCAGCTGCATGGCATCAGCAAAGAGGAAGTAGAGGGCCAGGAGGAACTCCAGCAGAGGCACTGTGAGGAAGGCTGATGCTGAGGACACCACATAGCAGATGAAGGTGATGAATGAGAGACCCTGCAGGGAAAACAGCAGAGTCTGGCCTTATTCCTTTGCCCTGGGCCAAGGTCTAGTGGAGGCTCCAAGCAGGAAGGCCACCTGCTCAGTCTTGCAGCTGGAAAGTGGCAGAACCAGGATTAAAAGCTGTCATGAGGCACCAGGTGGGTGTGGTGGCTCACACTTGTAATCCTATTTGGGAGGTGGAAATCAGGAAGATGGCAAAGATGAGGCCAGTCTTGGCTGTGAGACCCTCGAGTATGAAGCATAAACAGAAGTCCAGGCTGGCTCGGGCATAAACGTAAGACTCTATTAAAAAACAAACAACAAAAACTAAACCAGCCAGGCATCAGCTGCTTATGACTGTAATCCTAGCTACTTAAGAGGTTGAGATCCAAGGATTATGGTTCAAAGCCAGCCTGATCAGGAAAGTCCATGAGACTCTTTTTTTTTTTTTTGGTGGGGGAGGTCCAGTCGTGGGGCCTGAACTCTGGGCCTGGGCGCTGTCCCTCAGCTCTTCAGCTCAAGGCTAGCACTCTACCACTTGGGCCACAGCGCCACTTCTGGCTTTTTTCATGTGGTGCTGAGGAATTGAACCCAGGGCCTCAGGCATATAAGGCAAGCGCTCTACCACTGAGCCACCTTCCCAGCCCCTCCATGAGACTCTTCACTCCAATTAACCACAGAAAAAGCCAGAAGTGGTGGTGTGGCTCATATGGTAGAGTGCTAGATTTGGGCAAAAGGAGCTCAGGGGCAGTACAAGTCCAGAGTTCAAGTCCTAGGATGAGCAAACAAAACAAAAATCAAAAAGGCCTAGGGTCATGACTCAAGTAGTAGAGTCTGCCTGGCAAGCATTAGACCCTGAGTTCAAACCCCAGTACCACCAAAAACCAACAACAACAATGTAAGGCCCAGCCCCATATCCATGCTTTTCCCAATCCTCCTGGGCCCAGCTCAGAGTCCTGACCCCATGCTAACTCCCTGCCACACCCCATCTTGAAGGCCCAACATTCTTATAATGTGTCCCCCCCCAACCAGGTGCCCACATCCTGAAGCCGTTCTACCTTCCCCTTCCTGTTCTATGACAGAGTCCCTTCAACTCCAACACTACCCACCAAATGCAAACCAGTTAAACCACAGCCAAGCCTCAAGAAAGTAGTATGTACATCTAAGATCTGTGCTTTTCACTGGATGTAATTTTACCAAAATGTTGGATTTCAGTTAATGATATACATGTTGAAATATGGCCAGGCTGGAAATGTAGTTCAAGTATCACAGCTCTTGTCTAGCTAAACACAAAGCCCTGAGTGCAAGCCCTACTACTGCTTTTCTTTTTTTTTTTTTTTTTGGTCGGTCGTGGGGTTTGACCTCTGGGCCTGGGCACTGTCCCTCAGCTCTTCAGCTGTAGACTAGTGCTCTACCCCTCAGTCCCACTTCCTGCTTTTTCTGCTTATATGGTGCTAAGGAACTGAACGAGGGCCTCATGCATACAAGGCAAGCACTCTACCACTGAGCACCTTCCCAGCCCCTGCATTTTTTTTTAAATCACTTGGTTGTCTAGAGTTGAAATGTATTAATATGTACTAAATAGTACTAAAATGTGCTGATAATGGTATTTGTGTTCACAAATGTTCGTAAGAAGCAAAAACTAGAAGACATAGGCAATGGAGCCCTGGGGCCCTGCTGGAATCAAAATGCTGTAGGATGTGGGCAATACTGAGGCTAGAGGCTAGAAGACTTTGTGCAACATTGGGACAATCAAAAGGAGAAGACTCTTGGATGGGTCAGGGGTTCCTCTAAGCCCAGCATCCACTGAGGGTTCTGGGTATTCTAAAATGAATAGACTCTGTTGTATGGCCACTAAGGAAGGGTACCAGCATTAACCCAGGGTTGGCTGGCCTGTAAGCACTGGAGACTTTCATCTTCCTCCCTTGACTTCTGTCACTGTGGCTGGCTTTGACTACATTCATGGCTGAGTAGTTTGAAGTGGGGCTCAGGGGTTGGCTATAGGGGACCCAAGGGGCCACTCAGATGTCCCACAGGAAGCACTGTGGCTTCTTCAAAGGGGCTACAGAGTCCCCAGGGCACTGCTGTCTTGAACACAGCCGTAGGGGTAGCTGAGCCCCTTTTGGACAGACAGGCAGCAAAGACATAAGCCTTCCAGGAGATGGCTGCCAGATTATGATCATCCGGGTCCACAGAGTTCAGTTCCTCTGTCCAAGGCTGTCCCTCCCCTCCCTGTCCCTATCACCTCCTACCCCCAAAGCTTGACTCTGGGAATCCCCCCGCTTCCTCCTGCTGGGGTCCTGCTTTCCCATTTGTCAGTTCTTGGGAGCCAACTTCCTCCTCTTTCCTGCTCATGTCAGCCTCCCCACTTCCCAGAGCCTGGGGCGGGAGGAAGGCCAGGGGCAGGAGTGACGGCCCGCCCCCTTTCCTTCCTCATCCTCCTCGGCCTGGAATCCTGGCACCCAGCTAGGCAATGCCTCCTCTGAGTTCTGGCTGGCATTCGGTCCCCTGCCCTGAGTGTGTGTGTGTGGGGGGCTGGAGCCTCCTCTGTGAGCGGTGGAGTCAAGGTGTCTCCCCAAAAGTGGCTCCCAGGGGTGGCCAAGCCTGGAGGCCGTCCCTGGAAGTGTGGACTCCAGGTGCCTGTAGCTGCCAAGCCCGACCTGACCATAAAGCAAGAGAGGCTGTGGGATGCCCCTGCCACCGGCCCTGGAGGGACAAGAGTGGGGACAGGAATCTTCCTCTCGCAGCCCTTCTACCCTCCCACTGGGTCCCTCCAACGAGCCAGCTGCCCTAGACATCTCTTCTGGAACGTTCTCCCAATTGCCACCTCTAAGCAGGACCAGGACAGGTAGGGTCAAGCTGCTGAGGATCTAAGCACCAAGTGGCTGAGGAGGCTCCCTCCTCCGGCTCCGGCCTGGCCCCTGGCTCCCCACCCCGGGCGGCCCCACACCACAGTCCCCGCCCCACACGCGACAGTGCGGGAGGGAGGGAGTGTCGGGAGGACAAAGGAGCCCTGCGCTGGGGTGGGGAAGGAGGAAGGCGCCCAGAGGGGGCGGGCAGAGGGAATGAAGTCACCCCGGGCCTCCGGGCCCACGCCCCTGTTGTACCGAGGGCCGCCTGCACCCCCACTGCGTGGCCGGGCCTCACCCACTCCCGGGGGACCCCAGCCCCGCGCCCCTCTCCCCACCAGCACCCCAGCTCCCGCCTCCGCTCTTGGATCCTCCGGGGCGCAGCGCGATGGAGGCCAGAAAAAGCGGAGGCACAGCCGTCCCGCGGGCCCAGAGAGGGTGGACGCGCCAAGGTCACACAGCGCCCGGGGGGGGGGGGGGAAGGAGGGCGTGTGACCCTCACCAGCGCCCCCTCATCCCGCGTCCTACGCCCCCCAACTTGGACCCCCGAGGGTTGGAGATTCGCGCTCGGGCGTTGTGCAGCTTTGCAACACTTGGGGCGTCGGGCCGATTCCGCGGGGTTCGTCCGCCCGCGGAGGCCGAGATGCGGGTCGGAGCGCAGCACCCCCCTCCCTTCCCCGACGCCGGGGTCGCGGGCCTCGAACCCGCGGCCCCGCACTCACCGACTCGGCCAGCAGGAGGCGGCCTTTGGTGGAGCAGAGGAAGGCGCGCGCCGGCAGCAGCGCGCGGAGCCCGGGGGCCGCCGCGCCGGCCCGGGAGCCGCCCGGGGACTCGGGGTCCGCCTCGGAGTCCGGTCCTGGGGGCCACATGGCGGAGGCGCAGGGCTGAGGCTCGGCCTCCGGGCCTCTCAGCCCGCGCCCGGGAGGGAAGCGGAAACCCGGACGGTGCGGAAGGAGGAAAAGGCGAGACCCCGCGGCGCGGGGCGCATCCCGCCGCCCCGCCCCCGGCCCGCCCGCCGCCCCGCCCCGCCAGCCCCCTCCCTGTCGGCCGGCGGCGGACTCGCTGCCCGGCCGTCCCGACGGGCCTCCCGCGCCCCCCGCACCGGCGCGGCGCCCGGGCGGCTTCCCCGGCCCCCCGGGCCTCTCCATCGCGGCTCTTTGTTGGCTGTCCCCGGCCGGGGTCCTGCGATCCCCCCCCCCGCCACTGCAGGACCCCCGGGTGCGCGCGGACCCCGCGCCCCCCGCGGCTGGCTGTGTGCCCGCCCGGGCCTCCCCCCACCCCCGCGAGGCTTCCCGGGGGTCGAGGTCTGCAGGCCGCCGTCCTGGTGCTCCCTGACCCCCGAGACCTGAGGGTCACCAAAGCCCGCTTCTCACCGACCTCGAACCCACGCCGGGGCGGTTGTGCGAGGTCTTTAGCTTCCCCCTTCATCCTCAGGAGGAATGAATGCTTACTCACCCGTCAGGGGCTCTTCCACGGGAGCTTCCCGTCCAGCTCCAGGGTGCAAGGCCTTACCATCTTCTCCTTCCTTGTCCCTCCCAACCTTCCTACAGCTTCTTGAACCATGCTCCCTTCTGCCAGAGGACTTTTGTACAGGCTGACTCTTTCCCCAGGAGTGGCCTCTGCTGCTTTTCTTTTTTTTGGGGGGGGGGGCGGTCATGGGACTTGACCTTTGGGCCTAGATGCAGGGCCTGAGCTCAAGGTTAGCCACAGCACCACTTCTGGTCCCCCCCCCCCCCAACAGCAGATAAGAATCTCACAGATTCTTGTCCAGCCTGGCTTTGAACCCTGATCCTCAGATCTCAGCCTCTTGAGTAGCTAGGATTACAGGCGTGAGCCACCAGTGACTGGCTCTCATCAGCTTTCTTATCTGACGAAGTCCACCGTCCAGCTGTTCAACAGCAACATTAGAAAGCCAGATTTCCCCGAGTCCCCAGCTGCGTTAGGGGGCCAGAGCACTGAAGATGATCATCCCTGGCTGGCTCGGAGGACAGCCCGATAAGTTGTATCAAAGGACAGGGAAGGGGGGAGGATGGATCTGAGGGAGGAGAGGTCCAGACCTGGGCTTTGGAACTTACTCAAATCCCAAGGAGGAGGTCAGGCGGGGGTTCTAAGAGAAGAGGACTCAGTTTATTAAAAACATGGCTCTAAACTGTATTTCCCTTTCTGAGAATGACTGCTTATATCTCTGTATATAATTTTTTATTAGTTGGTTGTTATAAAGATGCATAAAAACACGTTGGGGAAAATCCTTTTTCCTGAATGGGAATAATGAATATTTTCTCCTGGCTTGTCACTTTTCTTTTTTCCTTTTTGCCATACAGATTTGTGTTTTAGAACCTGCTGTTTTTCTTCTTGGATCTGTAAATTTAGTTGTATTAATTGGCTGTCAGCATAATGAAATGTTATGGTAAGGAAATAAGTAGTTGTTGAGACAGCTAATATAAAAAGTTTAGTTTTGGCACATAGTTTGGCGGGTCCATCCGCGATGAGGCAGATACTGCTTTGGGCTTCTGGTGATGATGCCAGAGATGAATGAAAGGAAGTATGTAGGAGTGTAAACCCACTTTTATCATGAACTCAGGAGTAAACTAGAGGAAACATGAGAGGAGCTATAGCCCCACAATCCCTTTTGAGAAAGCAGTAGCAATTCCTATTCTCAGTTCCTGGATGTTCTGGTAGTTGCTTGCTCTGCTCCAAGGCAAGTGCTGATGATGCAGCCAGTGCCAGTGGGTCTAACAGCTGTCATGAACCAGTTGAACGACTCCTTTCTGACAGTTTTGGCTATTTATTTCCGTCATGGGGCTTGAACTCAGAACCTAGACACTGACCCTGAGCTTTTGTGCTCAAGGCTAGTGCACTATCACTCTGACTCACAGCTCCACTTCTAGATTTTGGGTGGATAATTGTAGTGTCTCATGGACTTTCCTGCCTGGGCTGGCTTTGAACCGAGATCCTCAGATCTCTGCCTCCTGAGCAGCTAGAATTATAGGCATGGGGCACTAGCGCCTGACTAGCTTTGGTAGTTTAAAGTGTGATGGGGAATTAAACAGTGCTTGCAACAAAGATCTAAAATTAGCATTCTTTTTCCAGCAAACTTGATCTAACAAAGCTTGACTTCAGCCACCCTTAGGGTTGGGATCCTCCTTAGTCTGGAGTATGCCCCCAAAAGTCTACATGTTAAAGTCTTGGGTTCCGTTTGGTGCTATCGGGTGGTGGTAGAAACTTGGAGAATGGGGCCCAGCTGGAAGTCTTCAGGTTATTGGGGGAATGCCTTTGAAGAGGATTGTGGGACTCTGGCCCCTTCTGTCATTTCTTGTTTATAAAATAAACAGCAACAAAGACAAATAGACTTATGTAAAACAAGATATGAATTTTCAATTGTGTGTGTGTGTGTGTGTGTGTGCGCGCGCGCGTGCGTGCCTTTCTGGGGGATGCATCAGGCTGTGGGAATTATGTGCTTCCGGTCTTGGTGGGAGAGTTCTGACCCACTCAACAGTCAATACATGGAGCCAGCAACAGGTCCTAGACAGCATTTTCCAGCCTCCGGCTCAACGCTTCATTTGCTTCCGTGGCCTCAGGTGATGAGTGTCTCCTGGCCTGGGAAAGTGACGCCACTGATACCATGTCCAAGCCTTCAGCTTCCCAGCTGCCTCTAAGGGCATTTGAATCATAGTTGTTTTCCTGTATGGATGACTACAGTGACTTCCAGGAGCAGCTGACATACCTAGGCCTCTGCTGCATGACTTGCCAGGGAGTCCTAAGCCTCTTTCACTACCAGGTGTCTTTTGCAGCTGCCTCTGGTGTCTCAGCTGCTTCTAATGGCACCTCTGCCAGGTAATTTGAGCTGCAGCTGCATACCTCCACAGACTGCAGCAACCATACCACCGATACTTCTGCCGTGTGCTTGGCAGGGAATCCTAAGCCTCCATTTCTAGGACTGCCAGGCACCCCAGGCAGCCTTCTATAGCTTCATACTGGGCCTGGGCACTGTCCCTCAGCTCTTTAGCATAAGGCTAGCACTCTACCACTTGAGCCACAGCACCACTTCCAGCCTTTTCTGCTTATGTAGTGCTGAGGAATCAAACCCAGGGCCTCATGCATGCAGAGCAAGCACTCTACCAGTGAGCCACCTTCCCAGCCCCCTGACTTTCTCTTATGATCAACTTATACAAAATTTACAGGTCCAAGGAGTCCTGAGACTCCTTGTGCTATGATTTATTTCTTATTACCAGGTTCCCAGAATAGGAGACCATCTCAAGATGGTGTCTCCATGTCACCCTCTAAGGGGAATCACCGAATACTTTTCTTCACCCAGGCTAGCCTTCCATACTAAAGCAACAGTGGTGTCACAAATCCCGGTACTGTGGGCCTTTCCTACAGCTAGAGTTGGCAATCTGTTGCTAAGATTGTGTGCTTTATCTTGTAATGGCATCTTCTACTTCCCTCCCCCAATCAGGGTGTTGGGAATGGGCTCAGAACTCCTCACTGCTTTTCTTCTGCTGGGTTCTCTGCTACTTTCTGCCTCCCTACCACCTCTTTATGGTCTCTGCATCTCTTTTTCTGTTCAGAATCCATCTCTTCTGTATCAACACATTCTTCTCATTCATGGAGTGAAAATGGTAAATGCCTCTAATCTCCCTGCCTTATTGGTTCTTTCCATAACTTTTTTGTGTGTGGCAGTACTAGGGTTTAAGCTCAGGGCCTTGTGCTTTAGCATTTGACCTCTTTTTTCCAGTTATTTAACTGACAGTTTTAGCTAACATTTAATCATGTGAAAATGCATAGGCCTTCTAGTTGAATGTGTAACCAGCTATTCCAATGAAGATAGGAAATATTTCTAGTTCCCCATCATGTCCCCATCTTCCACTCCTCAGGCAATGGAAGCTACTCTTTCCATTTCTTTCACTCTATATTTGACAGTCCTTGAACCTCTTAGAAACAGAAATGTATGCCCTTTTCCTCCTGGCTTCTTTTGCTCAATGTGATAGGATCATCCACGTTTTTGTGTTAGCAGTTTATTTTTTATACTGCTGAGCAATATATTCCATTTTGTGAATATAGCACAGTTCACCTCCTTTTGAATGCTTGATTCTTTCTATGTTTTTGGTTATTGTAGTTTACCAGTCCTTTTGGTAAAATACCTGGAATTCTGAGATCAACTCCCTCTAGTTGCTCTTACACTCTTCCTGGCCTGCAGGGGTGGTGTGGAGCACAGAGAGGGCAGTAGATCTGCAAGGTGGAGAGCTCAACTAGACCTCCCTAGGTCCAGATCTTCACAGTCCACGTTGCCCTGGTTACCAGATACTCCTCCTGCCGCCCTCCCCGCCCCCCATCACAAGTAATGGCCTCTTTCCAATTCATACCTTTTGCAGTAACAGTCAAGTGTGTGGTCTTCTGGGAAGGGGAGGGGAAGGAGGGAAAGGAGAAAACAAACTCTCCTAATTCCTCACCTTCTAGGATTCCCACACCACTTAGGATAAAGGCTCACGTCACTATTGTGGCCCCCAAGTCCCAGCCTACTCTCCCTGCTCTGCTCCCATGTTATTCCTGGCTAGAAGCAGGGCTCGAGGCTTTCTCCTAAAGATCTCCTCATGCTTCCGTTGGTGGCCTCCTGTGCCCCTTGTGAGGTTCATCCATGTTCCTTGGAGGGAGACATCTGAGTTCCAGAGGGTCAGCTGGACAGCTCTGAGAAGCCAACCTCAGGGTCCTCTGCGTCCAGCCTGACTTCTCACTGAGGCCTGAGGTTATGCTATCCCATCCTGGCCTTCTCTCAGTGAATGTTGAGTGAGCATCACTACAAAATACAAACGAGAAAAGCAAGCCTAACAGCTTGGATACTTAAAAAAATTCATAGCCAGGTACCAGTGGCTCACACCTGTAATCAATCCTAGCTACTGAGAAGGCTGAGCTCTAAGGATCACGGTTCAAAACCAGCACAAGCAGAAAAGCCTGTGGGACTTTTATCTCCAATTAACTACCCAAATGCCAGAAATGGAGCTGAAGCTCAAGGGGTAGAGCATTAGCCTTGAGAAAAAAGCCAAGTGAGGATGCAAAGCTCTGAGTTCAAACCCCAGTACTGGGTCACATGTGTGTATACATGTGCATGTGTGCACGCACGCACACACACACACACAATCTATGTAAACAAAACATCCTCTTTTTGATTTTCAGTTTCTCATTTTCCTGTGCCCTCTTTGGTTAGTCAGCGTTGACAACCACATGTCACCTGTATTTCTGCTCCCCCAAATTGTCTGTGCCTTGAGTACTTAGAGAACCCTGTGTCCTAGGCCCAGCTCTGGACTGGCCCTTTGCAACCACACCTGTCCAGTAGTTTCTGTAGAATGGGCCAAATAATGTTGACATCAACTTTACGTGGTAAATTCCCTTAAAAGGGAATTGTCTTTTCCAAGAAAGGTGGTTAGTAACGTGGAAAAAGAAACCATTCTGGAAAGGGGACAAGAAAGACAGTGGGAATATCTTCCTATGAAAGCTGCTGCCCTTGTTCATCCTGAGAGCCGCTCTCAAAAGTTATTTCTTTCTCTTCCCTTTGTCCTTCCTTTCGTCCCCTGGCTTTTAAGCTTTGCCTTTTTTCGCCTCTTTTGCTTTCTTGGGAGCCTTAGGTTTTTTGGGTTTCTCCTCTTGGCCTGGGAAGCTTCTTCTCTGAAGACACATATCAACAAAAGCGAAAAATGCAGCCAGACCCATAAGGACCTAGAAAACAGAAGGGTTCTTATTACTTTGCCCTTTCATTCCCAAAGGGGCACATTTCCTTCCGGCTCTATGATTAGTCAGTAGATGCTGTGAAAAGCATCCCCTCAAACTGGCAGGCTCCAGGGCCTCTTTCATTCCCCGCCCTCCTCATCTCCACATCCTCCATTCCCCCTCCTCCAGCATCATGAGTCTCTTTAAGGCTCAAGCCTCAAGTTATGAGAAGGAAGCCGTTAACCTGGGGTGGGCTCCCTGGAGACGTGCTTTTATTTTTGGTCGGTTGTGGGGCTTGAACTCTGGGCCTGGGTGCTGTTCATCAGCTCTTCAGCTCAAAGCTAGCACTCTATCACTTGAGCCATAGTGCCACGTTCAGTTTTCTGAATGGTTTATTGGAGATAAGAGTTTCACAGACTTTCCTGTCCAGGCTGGCTTTGAACCTCGATCCTTAGATCTCAGCCTCCTGAGTAGCTAGGATTATAGGCATGAGCCACTGGCACCTGGTCTAACCTGCTTTTTTTTAAGTGGCATCTCTACAGAGAACATTTACCAACTTCACTTTTTTTTCAGTTTTGCTTGGAGTTCAAGATTTTTGTAAAAAGTGGCACTTGGATTAAACAGAAGAAGAAACATCCCTACCCCCCCCCCCCCAAAAAAAACTGCAAAAACAAAAAACAAACAAACAAAAAAAACCAGAGCTCTTAGTTCTTCCAAAGAGGTGAATTCAGAAGGAACCATAGTCTGGAATAGTCTTACCATAGCAATAAAGTAGTTTACTGGCATGGTGGTGCGACTTTCCAAAGCAAAGTATACGCCTCCCACAAGGAACAAACAACAGAACAGGTCATTGAGGAAGTCCTGAGAAATGAAAGCAAGGATGAGCTAGTCCTAGCTAGAGTGCTCCATCAGCCCCTCAAACAGCCATTTTGTCCAGAGAAACCATCATACATACATACATACACACGTCTGTAAATATTCATTGGCCCACATGGGCATGCTAGTGGTCCTCACTAGGAGATCTTCTTTGAAGATCCAAAGCTCTCCAGGCTGGAGCCTGAAAGAGCCAAGATGTCATTCCTAACATTCACACATCTGTTCATTTAAATAAATACACAACCATTCAACCTTTTTTTTTTTTTTTTTGGGTCATTTGTGGGGCTTGAACTCTGGGTTTGGGCACTGTCCCTGAACTCTTTGACTCAAGGCTAGCGCCTCTACCATTTTAAGCCACAGCACCACTGCTGGTTTTCTGGTGGTTCAGTGGAAGTAAGAGTCTCACAGACTTTCCTTGTCTGGGCTGGCTTTGAACTGTGATCCTTGCACCTAAGCCTAAAGAATAGCTAGGGTTGCCGGGCGCTGGTGACTCACGCCTGTAATCCTAGCTACTCAGGAGGCTGAGATCTGAGGATCGCGGTTCAAAGCCAGCCCGGGCAGGAGAGACCATGAGACTCCTATTTCCAATAAACCACCAGAAAACCGGAAGTGGCGCTGTAGCTCAAGTGGTAGAGCGCTCGCCTTGAGCTGAAGAGCTGAGGGACAGTGCCCAAGGCCCAGAGTTCAAGCCCCACGACCGACAAAAAAAAAAAGAATAGCTAGGGTTACAAGCATGAGCCACCATTGCCCGGCTCATGATGTCCCTTTTGAGTACCTTCCCACATCTACTTTCTGCTCTCAGAGCTCAGCTCCTGTCTGGAGTCCTGGAGGTGGCATTGCTGGCAGGAGGTAATCTTTGGGTCTGTAGCAGGTCCCTGTTTACCCCAGCTCTTGCCTTATTTCCTGGACCCCCTACCTTCTTTGCAAGGCAGTGTTTTTCAACTTTTTTTCTCCAGTCCTTAGGACTTCATGCTTGTCTTTTCCCACTACTTCTTTCCCTGGCAGCACTGGGAAAATGAACAGCCAGACTTCTCAGAGTTGGCCAAATAATGGCCACGACAAGCCAGCTTCCTCTGCTCTTATTTAACGAGCACAGCATGGGACACATTCCCTCTTCAGAAAGATGGCCAGCGTTGGCCTACAGTGTTTGGTCACCCCGTTCCCCCCTTGGTTCCCATGATGCCATTTTTCTCTGAGTTGTCCTTTCAGGGGCCTAGTCTTTTTTCTCTTGCTTTCTGAGTTTGGATATGCTTCAAACTTGCCAAAAATGATAGAATAGCATCCCTCTCCAGGTTTCCAACCACTGAAATTTAACAGATGTTCAGGACTTCGGATCTCAAGTGAAACTTTCTGGAATGAACTCGTCTTACCTCGCTATCCCTTTTCCTGTCCCTCTGTCTCAGTCTCCTTTTCTGGCCTTCCCACAGGCCACATGGTAGAAGTTGAGATATACTTTTCCCAAGTGTGTAATTTTCTACATTTTATATGTGTATATAATATGTAGAAATGTATACTTCTCTAGGTTTCAAAAATTTAAATGCAAAACAGCATACCTTCTAACACTCGCTTTATGGGGGGGGGTCCCGATTGTGGAACTTGAACTCAAGAGTCTCACACTCACACTTAACCTTTACACCCCTGGCTGGTACTCTACCACTTGGATCATGCTTAATCATTCCAGCTTTTTGCTACTTAATTGGAGATAAAACTCTTGGAATGGTTAGCGTGGTTCACTTTGGAACTTAATTTTCGGACTTCTAAAGAACTAGCATCAGAGGTGTAAGCCACCAGTGCACTGCCTATGGACTTATTTAATTTTGTTTTTTTTAATGTGTCCTTTTGTAAAGTTCTAATTTTAATCCCTCTGTTTCTGTCTCTGGTCCCTTGTCCCATTCTACCCATCCCTAACATTTTTACGAACCCCTTCCATCCAGTTATAATACTATCTGTAATATACCAAGTTGCTGGATGACTGTAGGTCTGAGTTCTTTTTTTTTTTTTTTCTATTTCTGGAGGCTACATGTTGATAAATAAGGTACCAGCACATTAGCTTTCTAGTGAGAGTTTTCTCCCTGGCTGGAGACAGCTACCTTTCAGTCTTTATATGGCCTTTCTTTGGTGTGTGTGTGTGTGTGTGTGTGTGTGTGTGTGTGTGTGTGTGTGTGTGTGAGAGAGAGAGAGAGAGAGAGAGAGAGAGAGAATGTAATTTTAAAATGCAAGCCCTATTAGTACAATTTATTGTAGGGCCATTAAAAAAAAAGAGAGTGGAGCTGTGGCTCAAGTGTATAGTGCCAGTCTTGAGCACACACACACACACACACACACACACAAACCCAACGCCCCACAAAAAGAAACAACCCCCCTCAAAAAAAAAAACCCTTAAGGGACAGAGCCCAGGCCCTGAGTTCGAGCTGTAATACCAGCATGAAAAAAGAAAAAGAAGGAAAGAAAGACAGAATGAAAACCAGGTGCCATGGCTCATGTCTGCAATCCTAACTACTTAGGAGGCTGAGATCTGAGGATCATGGTTTGAAGCCAGCTTGGGCAGCTAAGTCAGTGAAACTCTTGTCTCAAATTAATCATGAGGAAAGTGAAGTGGAGCTGTGGTTCAAAGTGGTGGAGTGCTAACCTTGAGCAAAAAAGCTCAGGGTCAGCGCCGAAGCCCTGAGTTCAAGCAAGCAAGCAAGCAAGAAAAAGAAAATTAAGGCAGATGTGGTGGCTCACCTCTCTAATTCTGTTTGCCTGGAAGGTCTTCGAAATTGGGAGGATCTTAGTTTGAGGCTAGCTAGAGCCAGAAAAGGTTCTGAGTTCCCATCTCAACCAATAAAAGCTAGGCTTGGTGATACACACCTGTCATCCCAGCTAAGGGACAACAGTAATACAACCGTAATCCAAATCTGCCAGATATAAACTGAAGACTCTGCACAAAACTATAAGGGACATGGAGCTGGGTGCTGGTGGCAATTTTCTTCTTTGAATTCTGGAATGAGCTCCCCAAATCCATGTGTGACTGGCAGATGGAGAAGAGCAATCCTTACGTCTTTGTTCTCTGAGAGCAAGGTCCCAGGCCCTCTTCCTTCCAGTAAGAGTTTCCACTCTAACACAAGACACACTCAACTAAGTGTGGAGAGCATTTTCTGCTTAGCTGTCCCCGTCCCCACCCCGCTCCCCACAGCAGATCCTGAGCACAAGCTTTAGAGGTGAGTTTCTGTCTGTTGGTTTTCTAAGTGCCAAGCCATGTTCGTGGTGAGCAGCCCAGAGCTCCCTTCCCGACCCCTCCCTCACTTACAGAAATAGGCCAAATGATGAAGGACAGGTATCTGTTAATGGCACAGATGTAGAGGATGAGAAAGAAGACAGCGATGAACAGTTCCATATAGAGGATCAGCGTCAAAATGGGGTGTGCGGTGGTCGTGGCGAATATCTTTATACTAGCTATCAGGCAGATCTGCACGGAAACATGCTCCTGAGTCCCTGGAACCCTCTCCCCACCCCCCAACCTGATCTTAGAACACCCGTTCAGGGAGAGAGCTCTAACTTACCAAACCCAGGAGCTTGACTATGCCATGCCCGTTGATCCAGAATGGTTTATTGCTTTCTTTGACTTCGTTCTGGTGGTACTCAACTCCCTTCTTTGTTTGATCCCAAACCTCCTTTGCGCGGGCGCCAAAAGTCTTGGGTTGCTGCGACTTAGCATCCATGGCTGGTTGGAATTTTCAGCTTTGTACAGCCTGGCTGACCTTGAGACTGGGCTTATGATTTCGGTCTCTTCTGTTGTCCCTGGACAGGCCCCGCCCAGGAACAAAGCCTAGTGTCTACCGATCGGCTCAGGGGCCACGCTCAGATAACTGCCAGGCTCAGCGCATGCCAACGCCTGTCCCCGCTCCGCGCGCCCGCCTCGCCTCCAGAATGCGCTCGGGACGGGTTTGCCCACAGCGACCAGATCCGAAGCCTCCTTCGCGCCCCGCCTCCGGGCAGAGGTTTCCTGCTGGTTCTAGCCGGGTCTAGCCAGGTGGCTTCGGGTTGAATCTGCCACGGGCTGGCTAGGCAGCATCCTGGGTTGGGGTCCCCCCCCACCATAGTTGGTGCGCGCAGCCCCGCCGAGAAGCCCAGTGCGACTTGTGGAGAGCAGGCAACACGCGGAAGCAGAAGTGTTCCCAACTAAGCAGCCCTGATTTTATATGGTCACACGGGAGGCCGGAATGGGTGACAGGGAGAGCTCAGTGGTGCGTGGGTTACAAGCGCTGGGGGGGCCGTGGGGGGCCGGGGAGACCCGCCCTGCTTCAGTTCGTCTTGAGCAAGGTCTCCGAGCTTGCCTTTGTCTGAGGCTCTTTCATCTGCCTCATCCTCCTGATGACCCCCAACGCATCCAAGCAACACAGGATGGCCGCTATGAGACACAGGTTCTGTCAGACGCAGGGGCATGCGCGGGAAAGAAAGGCTGGGTTATGTCAGGCGGGGTCTGGGCCTGCGCACACAATGTCTCCTGTGCAGCTCTGAACTTCCATTACCATCCTGGGTGCTGCAGGCCTGTTCCGCCTTTTCCAGAGAAAGGAATTTGGGAAATGGGGTGGTTGGGGCTGGGGGAGGTTTTGGAGACTCCTGGCAGTGGTGGTGGTGGTGGTGGTGGAGAAGGGCTCTTGGGCTGTATTAGAAAGAGGAGGATGGGAGGCCCAAAGGATGCTGGAAACGTCAGCCTCCATCTTTCTCTCTTTATGAACGCTTAATTCCTATCTTTTCCTAAGTAGTTCTTGCCTCAGCTAATTTGTGAGCTCTCCAAGCTGGAAGGGGCTCTGTGCCCAAATACTGAGCGTAGCTTGGCATAGTCCAGGAGAACTGACAAATATTCACCCATGATAGGATTAATTCCAAAAACTTCAACTCTGCCGCGTGCTGGTGGCTCATGCCTGTAATCCTAGCTACTCGGGAGGCTGAGATCTGAAGATTGTGATTCAAAGCCAGCCTGGACAGGAAAGTCTGTGACTCTTTATCTCCAATTAACTGCCAAAAAAATGCTGAAAATGGAACTGTGGCTCAAGTGGTAGGGCACTGGCATTGAGCAAAAAGCTCAATGAGAGCACCCAGGCCCTGAGTTCTAGCTCCGGGCTGACACAAAAAGAAGCAAAACTCTTCATTTTTTTTTTCCTGATGAATTTCTGTCAGCATTATTTAACTTTTGGAACCAAAGTTCCATCTTTCCACTCCTCTCATCTTCCAAGCACTCAATCTTCCTGTTATTCCGTTCTTCCATGTGAGATGGGGTTGAATCTCAGCCCATGATTCAGGACAGGTATTAAACCTCAGTTTCTACATCAGTAAAACCAGAGATAGTGCACTCTGTTTTCTCTCTCCTGGAGTCTAAACTCAGGGGCTTCTGGTTGTTAGTCAGGTGCTTTACTTTAGACATGTCTCCAACCCTTTTATGAATTTTAGTTAGTTTTCAGGTAATGTCTCACATTTTGTCTGGGTTAACCTCAGGTTGTAATCTTCTACCTACAGCCTCTTAATAGTTGGTAATCACAGGCTTGTATTACCACATCTGGCTTATTGAGATATGGGTGCTATGGGTTTTCCTTAAACTTTTGTCCTAGCTAGCCTCAATTCTTCCAATCTCCACCTCCCAAATAGTGGGTATTACAGGCATGAGCCACCATGCCCAGCCCTTCACTGTCTTTAAAATACCACCTTTTAGTCCAGAAATGTCAAAGTCCCATTTGTAGGCATAAAATAGCTTGCTGCAATATTTTTTTTTGGTTGGTTGTGGGACTTGAACTCTGGGCCTGGGCACTGTCCCTCAGCTCTTCAGCTCAAGGCTAGTGCACTACCACTTGAGCCACAGTGCCACTTCTGGTTTCCTAGTGGTTAATTGGAGATAAGAGTCTCACAGACTTTGCTGCCCAGGCTGGCTTTGAACTGTGATCCTCAGATCTCAGCTTCCTGGTTAGCTAGAATTAAATGTGTGAGCCACTGGTGCCTGGTTTTGCCGCAATATTTTAAATATAGCGTATACCATTCTCAAAAGAGGTTACACAGACTCCTGTTTGTTTGCCTTTTTTTTTTGTACTTCAGAGAATACGTATTAGGGTTGTGACTTTTCATGAGCTTAAAGTCTTTGTGGCTTCACATCATTTGACATCGCTACAAAAACAAGGGGAGAGGGGAGTGGGGATTTTGTTTATTTAGTTTTGTTAGTGATGTAATGATGGTCTGCAGTTTCCTTTGTTAGAGTCTTGATCTGAGATGGTGTTACTAAGGTCTATACTTACCCCTCCAACATAGAACAAATGCCTCCTTCCCTTTTCTTGGATTGTCATCATGGCAACCACTAAAAGGAATACAGTTGAAATGAAACTGTTCATAACATCCTGTAACACAAGAGTTGAAAATGGTAAGGTTTGCATGGAAATGTAATATTCGTATCATATTTTAATTTCCCAGGTTATTAAGGATGGATACCTTTTAAACACTTTCCTTCTTAGCATGGGAGGGGCACAGTTTCTACATTTTTCCAGAGATATGAGTTTTTTGATTTTAAGGTCTTGGAATGTATTGTCTATAAAAATAGCCTTACTTTCATTTTAAAAAATTTGACTTTTCCTCTGCTTTTTTTTTTTTAAATAAAAGGGCACAAGAAGAAATTGAATGGTCTAAAGGTTTTATTTTTCTATGTGGTACTGGGGTTTGAATTAAAGGCTTCACACCTGCTAGGCAGGTGTTTCTCTATGTGAACCAAACCTCGAACACCTTTTTGCATTTGTGTGTGTTTTGTGGGTGAGTGGGTATGTGTGCCTGTACAGGAGCTTGAACTCAATGCCTTCTTGCTCTCCCTTAGCTTTTTTGTTTTGTTTTATTTTGTTTTGTTTTATTTTGTTTTGTTTTCTGTTTTGGCCAGTCCTGGGGCTTGAACTCAGGGCCTGGGCACTGTCCCTGAGCCACTCTACCACTTGAGCCACAGCACTATTTCTGACTTCATCTGTGTATGTGGGTCTGAGGATTTGAACCCAGGGCTTTGTGCATGCTGGGCAAGCACTCTATCACTGAGCCACATTCCCAGCCCCAGCCCTTAGTTTTTTTGCACAAGGTCGGCACTTTACCACTTCCATTTCTGGTTTTTTGGTAGTTAACTGAAGATGAGAGTCTTCTGGACTTTCCTGTCTGGGTTGTCTTTGAACTGTGATCCTTAGATCCAGCCTCCTGAGTTGCTAGGATTGCTGGTGTGAGCCACTGAGGCCCAGTTCACATTTGTTTTAATGTAAAACTTCCTTCGAGGGAAGGAAGTAAAATTTTAGATTGGCACCTTACAGATTTAATTCTATTCTTATATTCTGAGTTCACATCCCCCAAGAAACACACATCCATCTGAAAAGCAGGCCTGATTTTTCAAGAGTGGATTTTTTTTCTGTGGTTAACTTTTGATGTTTTCTGAGACAACCAGAATTGGGTCTGCCCTACTATCTGCAGGTGTTCCTCCTGTTTAGGTCAGCAAGTGAGGAGTCCTAGTATGGAGTGTGACATGCCTCTTGAAAAGGCTGTAATGTCTTATGTTTTGGTACATGGTAGAAAATACTAGCATGGGCACGTGGAGCAGGGTTGGTGCGGATCAGAGTTGAGCTCTGCAGGCTCAGAGAGAGGTATGCTTATAGCAGCTTTGTGAGAAACTTCAGACCTTAGGATTATGTAAAACAAGATACTCAGATGTGAATGAAGTCAGGGGACAGGGGCCACTTGAACCACAGCTCCACTTCTGGTTTTGGGGGGTTATTTGGAAATAAGAGCGGACTTTTCTGTCCAGAATTGACTTCAAACTAGGATCCTCAGATCTCAGCCTCCTGAGTAATTAGGATTATAGGTGTGAGCCATTCTTGAATACACACAAAAGGGAAGATACTTGCAATCGATTAGGGTTCTCCCAAAAGATTTCCTACAACTCTATTATGTCAATGTTTGCATTTGGGAAGATGTCTGTCATTGTCAGAGTGCTATTTGAAAAGTAAAAAGCCTGAACTGTTTGATGACCACTAGCTGAGAAAATGTGTTCACTCATTGAGTATGAGGATTCAAATTTTTACCAGAAGATGTTAAAAAGTAGCCTGTGATTAATGACACAATGAGTTGGGCTTCATATTGAGCCCAGAACAGGTGTGTGTGTGTGTGTGTGTGTGTGTGTCTGTGTCTGTGTGTCTGTGCATGTATGTTGGCTTTGCTGTAGACAGAGAGGTTCAAGTGACCTTTCCCAGATACTGGGTTCTCCCCTAGAACTGGGGCAGCTCTCCATCGTAGCTCTGTTGTGTCCTTATCTAGAGAGAAACTCTGGTGAATTATAAAAATGAACACTTACAAGTAAAGGCCAGTTTAAACAGATGAGCAAGTGTTGAAGAGTTACCAGATATACTAAAATAAAGAAAATGACGATGCACACTTCCTGAACTGTGATTGCTATGAATGCTTGGTGGGCCTGGCCGATGATGAAGCAAACAACCGCTCCCACCACAAGTACCTGCAACAGAAGAAACAGGGTTTAATGCACAGGGATACTCGAAAAATAAATGCTGGATGCTGATGGCTTATCCTTGTAATCCTGGCTACTTACAAGGTTGAGATTTTGACTTGAGATCGGTCTAGGTTTAAAAAAAATGTTTGAGAGAACTCTCCTCAACCCATAGCTGGATGATACCTGTTATCCTAGCTATGTGGGAGTCTAAGATTGAGAGTACCAAGATTCCAAGCCAGCCTGGGCAGAAAAGCCCACAAGACTCCATCTCAATGGAAGAGGCTGGTCGGTTGGTACACACCTGCCATTTCAGCTCTAATGGGAATTCTAAAGTAGGAAGACCATAGTCCAGGTACATACCAGTCCAAATACATGCCTGGACAAGAAGATAGACTCATCTCAAAACTAAACAGCATGCAAAAGGGCAAGAGGTGGGGCTCAGTGGAAGAGAGCCTGCTGAGCAAACATGAGGCCGTGAGTTCAAACCCAGTATTGCCAAAACATAAGAAAATGAGTAAATAAATAAGTTGTCAAGCCAGGCACTGGTGACTCATGCCTGTAATCCTAGCTATTCAGGAAGCTGAGACTTGGGGATTGTGGTTTGAAGTCAGACAGGGCAGAAAAGTCTAAGACTCTTAAGTCCAATTAATTACCAAAAAGCTAAGGAAACAGCACCTATGCCTTGAGTTCAAGCCCCAAAATTGATACCAAAAAGAAACAGTCAAAATGTAAATTTGCTTATATAATGTAATTGCCCATTTTATTTTGCACCTAGAGTTTAATTTTAAAATTTATGATTTTAAGCAAGTAAATAATGTATGCAAGTGATAAAATGTTACACAATATAGAAATGTTAAAAAATTCTGTGTTTTTCTTTTCCCCTAGTTTGTCTCCTGGGAGGAAATTGCTATCAACAGTTTCTTTTTCTTTTTCTTTTTGTTGGTCATGGGGCTTGAACTCTGGGCCTGGGTTCTGTCCCTGAGCTCTTCAGCTCGAAGTGAGTACTCTACCACTTGAGCCACAGCACCACTTCCATTTTTCTGGTGGTTAATTGGAGTTAAGAGTCTCACAGATTTTCCTTCCTGGGCTGGCTTTGAACTGTGATCCTCCAATCTCAGTCTCTTGAGTAGCTAAGATTACAGGTGTGAGCCACCAGTGCCCAGCTAACAGTTTATTTTTCTCGAAAGAAGTCTATACACATACACAGCACAGCACAGCACAGCCTTGTAACTGAAATTCAGCCACTATTTATACTACATTCTTTGATGTATTTGGAGAGATGATTCTTTCTTATTGAGTTGTCAGTTCCTTCTCTAGTGCTTTTATTTTTGTGCCTGGGGCTTGAACTCCGGGCCTAGGCACTGTCCCTTAGCTTTCTTGCTCAATCTGGTGCCATAACTCCACTTCCAGCTTTTTGCTGTTGAACTGAAGATAGGAATCACATAGAATTTCCTACCTAGGCTGGCTTTGAAGTTCTATAGGAAATCGTTTCATTTATTTATGAACTCAGTAGTTTAAATTGTCTGCTTCCTAGTTGTTTACCTTCGATATTTTTGATTTATAATCACATCAGTTGAAAGAAATGATACATTTTTACATTTTTTAATTTTATTTATTTTGAGGTAGACTCTTCCTATTTTGCATAGGCTGGCCTTGAATTCAAGATCTTCCTACCTCAGCCTCTTGACTGCTGGGATTACAGGTACATGCTACTTAGCCTGGCTTCTATTTCCTAGTTGTGATGATTTGGGATTCCACAAAAGCTACTGAATAATAAGTTTTGTGGGCATCTTTCTTCTCCCTCATTTTCATGGGAATACTTCTGATGTTTATTTAAAGATGATAAGGACTTTTAGTTTGAGAGGTTAATTTCTCTCTTTTTTCCTTTGGTGGTTGGAGGGTGGTTCTGGAGCTTGAACTTTGGTCCTAGGTGCTGTCCCTGAGCTCAGCTTTTGTGCCCAAGGCTAGCTCTCTACCACTTGAGCCACAGCTCCATTTCTGGTTTTCTGATGGCTAATTGGAGATAAGAGTCTCATAGGCTTTCCTGCCTGGCCTGGCTTTGAACCTCAATCCTCAGATCTCAGCCTCCTGAGTAGCTAGGATTAAGGGCCAGAGCCACTGGCCTGTATATAAATGAAATATCTATATATTCCCCTTTTCTTCCTCTTTCTTTTTGATATGAACTATATGCTGAATTTTATCACTTTTTTAAACTCCATTAGATCTTACCTCATAATTTTCCTCCTTTTATAATATGGTCATTATTTTAATAGAGTCCTAATGCTAACTCATTCTTATTTCCTCCTGGTGATATTTTTAAAAAACATATTGGTAAAATTTTCTGATGTTAATTTTTTTCCATACTAGGGATCTGACTTAGGATCTCAGCCATGCTAAGCACCTGCTCTACCACTGAACTCTGAGCTCCATTTCTAGTAAGTGTGTTTGGTACAAGTAAGATATAGATTTGGCCAGGCATCAGTGGCTCAAGCCTGTAATTCTAGCTACTCAGGAGGCTGAGATCTGAGGATCTCGATTCAAAGCCAGCCTGGGCATGAGTGTGTGACTCTTCTTTCCAATAAACCACCAGAACACCAGAAGTGGTGCTGTGGCTCAAGTGGTAGAGTGCTTGCTTAAGCTGAAGAGCTGAGGGACAGTGCCCAGGTCCAGAGTTCAAACCCCACCACCACCTGCTTTTTTTTTTTTTGGTTTGTGTGTGTGTGTGTGTGTGTGTGCATGTGCATGTTTTGGTTTTGAGGCTTGAACTCAGGGCCTGAGTACTGTCCCTGCATGCTTTTTTTGCTCAAGGCTAGTACTCTACCATTTGAGCCACAGCTTCACTTTTGGCTTTTTCTTTTTTTTTTGGGGGGGGGGGGTGAGTTAATTTGAGCGCTCTACCACTTGAGCCACCACTTGGGGGTGAGTTAATTTGAGATAAGACTCATGGACTTTTCTGCCTGGACATGTTTTGAACTCTGATCCTCACATCTCAGTCTCCTGAGATTATGGGTGTGAGCCACTGGCACCTGGCATGATCAGATTTTGATACCAGCGTTTGACTGACTTTATAAAAAACAAATTCAAAAATGTTTTTCCTTATGTTCTCTGAAAAAAAAATTGAGTAGTGTCAGGTTTGAATAGTAGTATCATGAAGGTTTGAATTTTTAAGCTGTGAGAAACTCTGGGCCAGATTCACTTTTGAAAAATACTCCATGCCTAATGTTCATCTTTTTTTCTATGCTTATATATTGATATGTTCAGATCTGTTGCTATTCTAAGATCAGTTTTGGTCATGTATATTTCCCTAGAGAGTCGGCTGTTATTCAGACTGAGATCTTTGCCTTGTTGCCTGTGTCTGTCATTATATCCCATTCTGTTTTTTAACTTCAAACATGTCCTCTCTCCCCTTTTCCCCTGTATTATATTGGCCAGTAATGTATCAATTCAAGAGCAGAAGAGCCTGACAGGCAATCAGGGGAAAGGCCCCCTCCCAGAGGATATGCATCCCTCACCATGGCCTCGAGCAGTCAAGTATGCAGGCCTCTAGACACCAATTACCATTGCCTTGCATCAATCATCACGGCCCATTGCCCCTGGAACACTTGCATGTGCCCCAGAGGTGTGCAGGGGAGCAGGCATCCTGTCAGAGGCTAAAGAATGCATGGAGAGCTCTTGCAGGCTGCCCAGAGCCTCTGAGTTGATCTGGAGATGGATAGGCAGGCTGTCCAATGATTGTCATATAGTTCTCTCCTAGAGACATCTTATTAACCCTTGTACCCCAGAAGGTGCCACCCTTGGGATCTCTGGTCTAGCAGGAGTTCTGCTTATCTTTTTCTTCAGTAAGTCTCTGCCATTTTACTTCTCCCCTCTGTGTCCATGGACCCGTTATTTGAGATGATAAAGATGAGAGCTCTCATCTAGGGGCTATAGTTTTTCAGTTTCAATTAGGCTTTTCAACTTTATTTTCCTGTATGGCATTACTTGGTCCTCAACTCAGAGCCTCATGCTTGCTAGGCAGATGCTCTGCCACTTGAGTCATACCTCCAAGCCCCCTTAATAAATGTCTTTGAAATGGCAGCTCTTGTATTGAACAAGCCCACCCTTTGTTTTTAAATTTACACATTTCTGCTACAAGCGTCATTGATTCCCTAATTTCCTAGAAGAGGAAAACTTGAGAAATATAAGAGACAGATATTTGCCAATCACCAGTGGCTCATGCCTGTAATCCTAGCTACTCAGGTGGCTGAGATCTGAGGATCATAGTTAAAAGCCAGCCGGGGCAGAAAAGTTCATGAGACTCTTGTCTCCAACTCCCAGCAAAAAGCCAGGAGTGGAATTGTGGCTCTTAAGTGGTAGAGCGCTAGTGTGAGCCAGAGGCTCTGAGTTCAAGTCCCAGTACTGTCATGCACATGCGCACACACACGCACACACACACGCATGCGCACACACACACACACAAAGACCTGGGAAAAAGGGAGGGCAAGTAATGGAGGCTGAAGAACCGTGAGTGAGTCATAGAATTATTTCCTGAGCTAGGCCTCTGGACCAAAGTGGTTGAGGCCAGGCGACCCTCCACCGCCCAGCCACCATCCTCACCATCCTCAAAATCTTCAGGATTCCATGGAGAGAGAATAAAAACGCCTTGCAGCTGTCAGTGTATTTTTCCGGAACCTTGGTGCGATGCTTAGCCCGATTCATGGCGGCTTCCTCCTCTGCTGTTTCCTGGGACTCCCTAAATTCTTCATGCTCTGGCTTCAAAGAATGAATGGACTGCGGGGAGTGCCGGGAGGGCGCCTCGGGCCGGCTGTGCAGCGAGGGCGCACTGTGGATGGTGCTCCCCGAGCGCTGAGAGTCCGCAGGAGCCGATGTGGCTGGGAACGCAGGGGGCTCCAATGGGTCCAAGTATCCGGAAGGGACCCTTTCCGGATTCATGGTGGGGCCGGGGGTCCGGGGGGGCCTGGCGTGGGCAGGCTGGCTCTGTGACTTCCAGCTGGCGCCCAGGCGGTGGCTCTCGCCTGGGAAGGGGAACTAGCGCCGCGCCCCAACGGCTGCTGGCCACCCATCCCGCGTGCGCCCTGGTTCTGGACGAGGGCCCCCCCCCCCAGGACAAGACCACGTTCCCCGCCCCCCCTTGTCCCCCCTCCCCTGCTCGCCCCCTCCACCAGGGGAGCTCAAAATCCCTGCATCCCCACCACTCGGGCTGAGGAAGCAGTTCTGAGTCACTGAGGGCCGTCTTGGGCGCTTCTACCCTGCCACAGGCTCGGGGAGCAGATACCCGACCCCCCTTTTCCCCACCCGCCCCCCCTTTTCCCCCCTCCGTCCCCCATTCCCAAGCTCCAAGGAAGTTTGTGCCCAGGGTTCACAGAGCTCTGCCTCCAGCTCCCACACTGAGATTCAAATGAGAATGGCAGAAAATGTAGAGAAGAATAAAGAAATTATATTTAATCCTTAGCACCAACTAAAAAGGAATATAAAAAAAAAATCACAAAGCCTTGTTTTGGTCAAGTGTTCATGTCTTTTTCTGATAAGGACCACCGGGATTAAATAGAAGTTTCCGGTAAATGAGGGCACTGTCGGCCAGACAGCACACCACCGTCAGCAGACCAAACACCTAGAAAGGAAGACACACTGGTCACCGGCTTCTGTCATTCATGCAGTTTAAAGTGGTCTACCCACCCGATTGCTACCTGCTGGGGTCCTGCCACCCTACGTTAAAAGGGGAAGAGACTTTGCAGGTCCTGGCCACTTTTCCCCAAAGCTGCCTACACAAAAGGAAAGGCAGGAAAAACACTGAAGTGGTATGGGCTCTGAAATACTTTGTCTGTCTCTCATTGGCTTGAACTTTGGGCTTCAGCACTCTAGCATTTGAGCCACAGCCTTTTGGTAGTTAGCTGGAGATCAGAGTCTTGTAGACTTTCTTGCTCAGGCTGGCTTTGAACTGTAATCCTCAGATCTCAGCTTCCTGAACAGCAAGGATTACAGGCTTGAGTTGTGAATATATTCTGAATATATTCTTTTACGGCCCACTGACCACATTTGGTTATCAACATTTCTCTTCCTAGTGTTTAAATGTTTGATTTCCCTATTGCCAATCAGGTGAAAGGGCCAAAGCTAATGTCAGCTGGGTGTGATGGTACACGCTTTGTGCTGTAATGTCTGGGTATTGCAAAACAAAACAAAACAGGGCCAACAGCAGCTCCAGATGAAATCATGGAGACTACAGCTGTGGTCAAAGCTCTGGAGAACAGGAGTGACAAAATGATCCAAAGCAAACTTCAAAGGTCTTAGGACAATAAAACTGGGGTAAGAGGAACAAGCTATATTTATGTTCAGGGCCTTTAGGAATTCTGATGGTTGAGCGCTGATAGGAGCTAGGTTGGAGAAGGGCATTCCTGGCATGCCATTCAGTTTGACAGGGTACCACTACACAGTGCTGGACGCTGTGGGCAGCTCTGTTGGCCTGCGCTGTGCAGTCAGAGCAGCCATCAATCTACAAGGCCATGTGTGTTGGAGGCAGCAAGTGGGGGAGATGGACTCCTATTGTTCCAGCTTCAGTGAGTTTTCAACATTTCTGGCTTCCTGGCTCCCACATCCGCCCTTTCCACCCACTCTCAAGCCATCTCCTCCTGGGTTCTGACTGATCCTTCTAGGTCTTTGGCATTTCTGCCCATTGCTAATTCTGTTTCTGGGAGCTTTGCCCCTCCTCCCCCTTGTGTTGTCGGCTGTGGGCCAACTCTGGGCCTGGGCGCTGTCCCTTAGCTCTTTAGCTCAAGGCTAGCACTCTACCACTTGAGCTACAGTGCCACTTCTGGTTTTCTGGTGGTTTATTGGCGATAAGAGTCTCATAGACTTTCCTGCTGGGCTAGCTTTGAACTGCGATCCTCAGATCCTCCTGAGGAGCTAGGATTATAGGTGTGAGCCCTTGGTACCCAGCAGCTTTCCTCTTTTCTTCTTGTTTTTGGCAACATATTAATTCCACTGACAGAGAAAGGTAGTGGGACAAAGACAGTTCTGCAAAGGGCAGAATTGTCAGTTACGCATCTATAACTCCTGTTAGGCTCTAAGCAACTTGAGGACAGACAGGGCTCATGACTCCTCTCAGGATTGTCTGAAATGAATATGGGAGTCACCAGTGTGAGCCAAGTGATGGAAGACTTTCCAAGAGTCATATGAAAAAAAAGAGCAAAATTGATTTTATTAATCCATCTTAGTAGCTCAATATATCCAAAATATTGTCGCTTAGTATGTCATTTAGGATAATAAAGTTAATAATGAAGTGGTTTTACGTTCTTTTGTGGGGAAAGGGAGACAGCAAATTTTTGGGATTCAATGTGTATTTTATACTGAAAGCTTATTTCAATTTAGACTAACCACACCTTACATTTCAAATACTCAGTAGCCACATATGACTGGTGTTTATTCCTATCAGATAGCATAACTCTACTTTCCCAGGACTTAATTTGAACAAAAAGTTCTATGGCCCTTCTTTCTTCATAGCAGACAAGAATAAGATTTTTAAAAACAAGTGGAACAAAAAAGGAAAAAGAAAAACAACAGCTGGGTGCTAGTGGCTCATGCCTGTAATCCTAGTTACTCAGGAGCATGAGATCTCAGGATCACAGTTTTAAGACAGCCTGGGCAGGAAGGTCTGTGAGACTATTATTGCTAATTAATCAGCAAAAAGCTGGAAGTGGAGCTGTGGGGCTCAAGTGGTACAGGGCCAGCCTTGAGTTTTCTGAAAAACTAAAGGACAGTGAGTATAGGAATACAACAACAAAAAGTCCAAAACAACAACAACAACAACAACAGAAACAGAAACAAATAAAACAAAACAAAAATTAAAAAAAAACAAAAACAAAAACAGGAGGTTGCCAGGTGCCGGTGGCTCACCTCTGTAATCCTAGCTATGATCTGAGGATCACCGTTCAAAGCTAGCCTGGGCAGGACAGTCTGGGAGACTCTTATTTCCAATAAACTGGAAGTGGCACTGTGGCTTAAGTGGTAGAGAGCTTGCCTTGAGCTGAAGAGCACAGGGACAGTGCTCAAGCCCAGAGTTCAAGCCCCATAACCGACAAAAACAAAACAGTAGGAGGTGATAGGAAATGTTTTATTTCAATCCTTCACATCAGAACCTTAAAAAGGCAAACAATTCTGAATTGCAGAAGAATCAGGTCTGAGGAAGTTGATGTGCTTCTTTTCTAGAACTCTCCTGAACAATCCTCTAGTTACCACGCTTCCTATTACACTTCCTTACCGTAAGGACATCTCTTAGATTCCACCTGAAGAACTACTAGGTGGTTTGTCTCACCTGAATAAGGAATCCTCAAGTTCTAGTATGAAATCATGTCCTTTCCTGTTAATTAGGGCATGAATTCATTCAAACAAAACATTCAGCTGAGCCGGGCGCCAGTGGCTAAGCCTGTAATCCTAGCTACTCAGGAGGCTGAGATCTGAGGATCGAGGTTCAAAGCCAGCCTGGGCAGGAAAGTCCATGAAACTCTTAACTCCAATAAACCACTTGAAAACCAGAAGTGGCGCTGTGGCTCAAGTGGTAGAGTGCTTGCCTTGAGCTGAAGAGCTGAGGGACAGCACTCAGGCCCAGAGTTCAAGCCTCACGACCGACCAAAAAAAAAAAATCAGCTGGTCAGTACTTTATTCTGATACCCCTCCCAGTCCCCCCTCCCTATCACCCCCCGCCGCCCAGTGAAGAATAGAGGAAGTTTTTCTGCACTTGTATCTGTGTTTCAAATAAGTTGCATTCTGAGCAAACCCAAAGAAAGAAACTAGGAAGATTTTGACTTACTCCTCCAAGGATGGTCAAGGTTGTAGTTTCTGGCAGCAGAGCCAACACAGATATGATGACCATGAACAAAGTTGTTACCAATGAGTTGATAATATCCTAGAAACACAGAAGAGGAAGGTCAGCTTTACACAAAGGCTGCCCGCTTTCCAAGGGCTGGGCATGGAGCTCAGTGATACAGCGCTATCACAGTGTGTGCAAGACTTTGTTTTTTTTTTTTTTTTTGGGTCTGGTTGTGGGGCCTGAACTCTGGGCCTGGGCGCTGTCCCTCAGTTCTTCAGCTCAAGGCTAGTGCTCTACCACTTGAGCCACAGCACCACTTCCGGCTTTTTTCTTTTTGCTTATGTGATGCTGAGGAATCGAACCCAGGGCTTCAGGCATGCAAGGCAAGTGCTCCACCACTGAGCCACCTTCCCAGCCCCTGTGCAAGACTTTTGATTTCTAGCAAGAAGAAGAAGGAGACAGAGATGGATGGGAAGAAGGAAGGAGGAGAAGGGGAGGACGTGGAGGAAATAAGATGAACAAGCCAACAGGCCATGTTTAAAAAACCCCAAAATTAAGTGTTAGTTTTCTTAAGACTTTGAAAGTTCTATTTTCTTTTTCTTTTCTTTTTTTTTTTGTTTTCAGTCCTGGGTCTTGAACTCTGGGCCTGCATTGTCTCTGAGCTCTTCAGCTCAAGGCTAGTGCTCTTCCATTTGAGCCACAGCACCACTTCTGGTTTTCTGGTGGTTAACTGGAGATCAGAGTCTCATGGACTTTCCTGCCTGGGCTGGCTTTGAACCGAGATTCTCAGATCTTAGCCTCCTGAGCAGCTAGGATTACAGGCATGAGCCACGGGTGCTCGGCTGTAGCTAGAGGGAGAAACTCATGTGCTTAGGAAAAAAGGTTTAGGGTACAATGGGTACTCTGGGAAGTCAGAATGCTTTTTAGTAATGTAACAGAAAATATGAGGTAGTCTGCATTGCATGTCAAACAACTTTAAAGTGCAATTAATAAAACAAAATACTATACCCTTAAAAGGAAAAAAATAGTAATTTCAGGATAAACCTCTGCCAGTTATGTTATTTTTTATTAATGAATTATTATTTTGGTGGTATTGGAGTTTGAATGTAGGGCTTTGCGTTTGATACCCAGGTGCTCTACTGCAAGCCACACTTTGACTTTAGTCTCCTTTCTGCACTGGCTGAGGTAAGGCCTAGCTTCCTGCCTGGGTGTGTACCTGAACTACAATCCTCCTATTTTACACTTCTTGCCATAGCTGGGATGACAGGTGCACATGACCATGCCCAGCTTCTTTATTGAGGTGGGTTCTCAAAAGATTTCTCTGCCTGGGTTGTCCTGCAATAATGACCCTCCTTATCTCACTCTCCCATGTGGCTAGAATGACAAGCAAAAGCCACTACTCCCAGCTATTGGTTGAGAAGGCAGCTCACAAGCTTTTTTTAAAATTCCAGACTGGCCTCAAACCACAATCTACCTTCTCTCAGTCTCCCAAGTAGTTAGGATTACAGGCATAAGCCACTGGTGTCCCATCTCAGCCCGATTATTTCTAATTATCTAGCTCATTCATTTAATATTTTCTCCAAATGAAGCAATTTTTCACTCTGAACTGTGGTTTTATGAGGTGCAATTGACATTTTTATTTCATGTCATATATGTTTGCAGATAAATAGGCAAAAAGGAATTAAAGCTAGAAGACTAAACTTCTAACTTCTGAAATGTTAGAAAAGCAGTTATTAAAAAGGAAGTAGAGGGCTAGGAAGGTGGCTCAGTGGTAGAGTGCTTGCCTTCCATGCATGAGGCCCTGGGTTTGATTTCTCAGCACCACATAAGCAGAAAAAGAAGTGGGACTATGGCTCAAGTGGTAGAGCGAAAGAGCTGAGGGATAGTGCTCAGGCCCAGACTTCAGGCCCCATGACTGACACACACAAAATAAACAGCAAGTAGAGTGGGGCACTGGTGTTTCATGCCCATAATCCCAGCTACTCAGGAAGCTGAGATCTGAGGATCACAGTTTGAAGCCAGCCTGGGCAGAAAAGTCAGTGAGAATCTTATTTCCATTTAACCACCAAAAAGCTAGACGTGGAACTATGGTTCAACTGGTAGAATGTGCTAGCCTTGAACCAAAAAGTCAAGGACAGTGCCCAGGTCCTGAGTTCAAGCCCTGGGACTGGCAGCAAAAAACCAAAACAGGGCATATTAGTAGTGAGTACAGTTTGTAAGCCAATCAGAGACCACCTAAAAGGTTTAAGGAAACCAAAAAATAGAGTTTATTACAATGACTCAGCAGGAAAAAGTAATTTAATCTTAAGGATGAAACAGAATACTTACAAGCAAAGGCCAGAATAACCAATTCATCAACCGATCAAGTCTGAATACATATAAAATTATGAAAAAGGAAACAACAGTGACTTCAAATCCAGTGACCACGATATATGGTTCAGGGGCCTTTGCGATGATAAAGAAAGCCATCGATGTCACAGTTACTCCCTGGGGGGAAGGAAAAATGTGATTTATTCAATGACTACTAAATACAAGCTTAAGTGTGTCAATGATCATTATTTATTTGTCTAGTTATTTATTTTGTGGCATTGGAGATTGAATCCAGGGCCTTGTGCATGCTAAGTAAGTATTGTACTGAGC
The DNA here is from genome assembly GCF_019054845.1 of Dipodomys spectabilis. Classification (NCBI taxonomy): domain Eukaryota; kingdom Metazoa; phylum Chordata; class Mammalia; order Rodentia; family Heteromyidae; genus Dipodomys; species Dipodomys spectabilis. Next base: position 10,237,153 of record NW_024870950.1, read on the forward strand.
AACACAATGCCCAGACAAAAACAATCACTCCTAAAGCAACTAAATTGGTGTCCCATCTGCATACACATATAAGAAAACATGATTAATCAGATGGATCCTGACTTCTCTTTAGAGAACAAGGTATGTGTTTTAAGTGACACTATTCCCATGTCTGGTCTCTTTCTTTTTTTTTGGGGTCCGGTTGTGGGGCCTGAACTCTGGGCCTGGGCACTGTCCCTCAGTTCTTCAGCTCAAGGCTAGCACTCTACCACTTGAGCCACAGCGCCACTTCCGACTTTTTTTTTCTTTTTGCTTACGTGGTGCTGAGGAATAGAACCCAGGGCCTCATGCATGCAATGCAAGCACTCTACCACTGAGCCACCTTCCCAGCCCCCCATGTCTGGTCTCTTGACCCCTCTCCCCCCACCCTTTTCTTTTGCCAGTACTGGGGCTTGAACTCAGGGACTTCATATCTTGCTTGGCTTTTTTTGTTTAAGGCTAGTTTTTGTTTAAGGCTCTACCACTTAAGCCATATTTTCACTTCAAGCTCTTTGCTGGTTAACTGGAGATAAGAACCTCATAGAATTTCCTGCCAATGCTGGCTTTGAAACCCTTAGATCTCAGCCTCCTGAATAGTAGGATTACAGATGTGAACCACTAGCATCTGGCAGGAGTCATCTTGACTCTTCTTGTCTGCTTCATCAGTAAATCTTGTTAGTGTTCCTTCCAAATTACAAGTTGAATATCGCTCTACTATGAAATTCTGGAATGTTCCAAAAATCTAAAGTGTTTTTTTTTTTTTTTTGGAACTCCGGGCCTGGGCACTGTTCCTGAGCTTCTTTTGTTCAGGTCTCTACCACTTGAGCCACAGTGCCACTTCTGGATTTTTCTGATAAGAGTCTCACATTTTTTCTTCCCTGGGCTGACTTTGAACCATGATTCTCAGATCTCAGCCTCCTGAGGAGGCTAGGATTATAGGCATTAGCGACCAGCACCTGGACAAAATCTAAAGTTTTCTAAATGCTGAAATGACACTATAAAACTCCACACCTGACCTCGATTTGAGCACAAACTGTGTCATGCACGCACAGAATTATTAAGAACACTATTACTTTTTAGCTATATGTTCAATGCTATAAAGGAATTTTGTGTTTAGATTTGGGTCTTATAACTGAGAAATCTCATTAGTTATATGCAAATGTTATAAAAATCTAAAATACTTACCTCAAGCTTTTTGGATAAGGGGTTTTCAACCCATATATCCCAAATGTAACCACTTGCTATGCTACTAGTAGCCACTAGGTGGCTGTTCCCAGTCACAATCATCTCTTGCTAAGAGTCCTGCTAAAGCTCTAACTGGATTGAGTCTAACTTTGTTCTAATCTCCTGTCCCTCAGCAGTGATCTACTTACTGATAACATAACTTCAGGTATACATTTTTCTTCTTCTTCAGGTGAGTCAGATTATAAAATCCTACACTGCTTTATCTCCACTTGCCTCTTGCTCCTCTTTCCTAGTTCTGCTTTGACGCTTGTAGGCTTATTCATTCCCACCTCACTACATTACTGTTTTCCTCTGCTGTAAACACACTTCCTCCAGATTCTCATTGCTAACCCCACATCCCACTCAGCCCTCTGTTCAGTTCAGATACTACCTTCACAAGACCCAGCCTGATCACCTATTCCTGCCACAGGCAGTCTTCCCCTCCAGCTCTCTCCTCCTTTATCCTCTCTTACCTGGCCTTCTGGAATACTTCATATTTATTGTTTCTCCCCTTCCCTCCCCTCCCAATACACAAACTCCACCAGGGAACTGCTGCATTGTTCATTGGTATCTCTCTTGAGCCTGGAATAGACCTAAGAATTGACAGGCACTTACGAAATATTTCTGAATAAATGAAACTGTCCAATTTTTTTTGCCATTCACTGTAGAAATGGGCTGGCATTTGCCTCCAGGCCTTTTGTTCAGGAAAATTTAAAACTCATTTTTTTTCTCCAACTTTGTTCCTAACTCTTCTTTATGTTACTTGGACATATTTCCTTGTAACATTATCTACTTCAACTTCCTCTTTCACAAGTCAACTCTTCAAAACACAAAACAAACTTATTTTTTCCTTCCTTTTGAGTTTTCTTCAGTTATTTTAAACTATGCTAGTTTCTACCTCTCTAACAAGACTAGCTTTTGTCTCCCTCCCCTCCCCCACCAATAATGGCACACTTTCTCCTAACCTCTGTTCAGAACTGACTGCACTGATGCTGGTGAGTGTGAACCCTTAAAAATAGGCAGTTCTCCTTTTTTGTGTGCTTGTTCTGGGCTGTACCCGCCTTGAACTCTGTCATACCAAACGTTCGACTTAAAAGTTTTCTTTGTTGCTTTGTTTGTCCCTCCCTCATGGTATAACCCCTGTTTTCACTGTATTTGATGTTGGTATAATTTGTGGAGGAGAAGGGGAAAAAACAAATCGTTTAAATAGGAGGACCCATTGCAACAATGAGATGTACAAGACGCTATGTCGAAAAACAAACTTTACAACTTTGGGGGGATGGAAGGGCGGGAATGGGAAGGGGAAACAAAGGAGGAGACAACAATGCTTGATAAGAAATGCACCCATTACCTTGCTCATGTAATTGTAACCCCTCTGTACAGTATTTTCACAATAAAAAAATTAAGAAAAAAAGAAAGTATGGGACCACAGCATCATCACAGCTCCTGGGAGCTTTCTTTCTTATCTAGTTGGCTTCTGATGGCCCGAGGGCAGCTTGCCTTCCTTGCCTGGGAGATACCTGGACACTGGATTTGTGGGTCCCAGAGAAAGCCCTTCAGAGTGCGTTTGATGAGTAGTACCCCGCAAACTCTCTGAAGGGGGGACGGTGCCCAATGGCTTATCTTCATTCTCCCATCCCTGGGGTGGGGGTGGGGGGCAGGTGGGACCCCTCGGAAGACGTGGATAAAAAACCCAGGTTGACAGCACTAGAGATCTTGGGCTCTGCCCGGCCCTGGGTCCCAGCCCTGGGTCTTACCAGCCGCAGCAACTTTACGTGGCCTTTCACGCTGCAGCAGAAGGGGCGGTACCTTCCTTTCACCCGGCTGGTCTCCGTTGTGCCCATCATCAGCCGTACTCCTCCACACTAGGCTGCGGGTTCGAGACTCGTGCGGAGATCGCAACCGTCAGAGCCACGCCCAGCAGCTGCTCTGAGTTTCAGGGTCTAAGACGCGCGCGCTGGGGGGCGCATGCGCTGCCGGGCGCTCCGTGTGCTCCACTCCCGCGCACGCGCCCCGCCGTCTCTGGCAGGCAGGGCGGGGCCCGTTGCAAGTTCGGCTGCGGTGGAGCGCCCCAGCCGCACGCAGCCTTCGGTATTAGTGATTGCTCAGCTCTGCGGTTGGGAAATGGTGGCAGGTTTGGGGGAGGGGATGGCGATAGGTTAGGGAGGGAGGTGCAGGGAAAGTTGGCCCACACCTTGAATATCTCTTACCTGCTTAGTTAGGATTTCCCTGGGTCTCCCGTCCGCTGTGCAGGAGTGGCAGGCGCCCCCGGGCACCCTCTGTCACAGTGTCCAGGGTGGCAACAGCTGGGTTTTTATGTCCCGGGTGGTTGAATTTAGACTACTTATCTACTCCAACCCTGGCTGGATTTTTTTTTTTTTCAATTCGGCTCTTATTTTAATTAGAACACAATGAAATCAAGATACAGATCTAATTTGGTATCTAGTCAATAAAGAAGGGACAGTGGGACCACATCGAGGAAGGGAAGGTGCAGCAATGATCAACAAGTAATGTACTCATTTCTTTACTCAACTGTCACCCCTCTGTACAGCATCTTTACAATAAAATTTAAAAAATAATTTATTCACTAATGTGTAGTATAATTTTACATGAATTAGTTCATGTGAATGGCAAAAACTCAATTAAAAGCTTCGCGGATACTTTTTAGATACTTCACTGGCTAAATGGTATTTATTTTCATAATACTGTCCCTTAAATTTTGGTCTTCTGTTTCAACTAGACATCCAAAGAATTGCGAAATCTCCCCAGCTCTGGGAATTTCCTGGGTGGATTTTTTTTCCCTCCCTGATTATAGGTGTGACTTACAAGCGTCCCCTCATTTTTTTTGGGGGGGGGGAGTCGGTCGTGGGGCTTGAACTCTGGGCCTGGGCGCTGTCCCTCAGCTCTTCAGCTCAAGTCAAGCTCTCTCTACCACTTGATCCTCAGCGCCACTTCCGGTTTTCTGGTGGTTTATTGGAGATCAGAGTCTCACGGATTTTCCTGCCCGGGCTGGCTTTGAACCGTGATCCTCAGATCTCAGCCTCCCTAGTAGCTAGGATTACAGGCGTGAGCCACGGGCGATCGGCTTCCAAGAGAATCTTGTTTCCGATTAACCACCAGAAACACGGCATCGGCTCAAAGTGGTAGAGCACTAGCCTTTAGCGAAGAAGCTCAGGGACAGTGCTCAGGCCCTGAGTTCGAGCCCCACGACTGGACTGACAAAAAAAAAATGGCTTTAACTCCAGGTGACCCCGGCCGCCCCCCCCCCCCCCCCCCCCCCCCCCCCCCCCCCGTCGCAGTGACCAGCTCAGGGAAAAGGAGTGAAGACAGAGAGCCACTTTCAGGGTTGTTGAGACGCGACTAGGCACGTGCCAGCCAGGAGACGGAAGGAGTCTGAGATCACTCAAATGATCCGCAGAGTCGCCTATCAGTCCCAGAAACTAGCCATCCTCATTCCCAGTGTTCTCAACTCACAGCCGGGGGCGCCTCGCTCCGCCCTGCCCGGGATCCCTTCTATCCCAGCGAGTGGGAGAAATGCGCCGAGGTCCCTTTAAGGCGGCGGCGGGGGGCGTGGCGATGGGCGTGTCGGGGGCGGTGCCTGGGAGGGGGTGGGAGCGGGGCGGGCTCCGCCCCGGCACCGGAAGGAAGCGCGGGTTGCGGTCCGCGCCCGGCCATGCTGCTGCTGCGGTCGCTACGGGGCTGGGCCGCCGGGGCGCTGCGGGGCAGCCGGCCGAGGACCTCCGGGAGCCCCGCCTCGGGCTCCGGGCCTCGGTACCGCGCTTGGCTTCCGGGTAACTCGTGCCTGGCGCCCACCGCGCTGGCGTCGCGCTGTCTCCCTGCGCCCCAACCCCTGGATTGGCGCCAGGGCCAGCTGGTCTCCCGCCCGCTGCCGGGGGCGGGGGGGGGGCGTGGGATGGGGTGCGGCTAGATTCCGGGTGCCTCGCTGGCGGTGGGACCCTTCCCTGCAGAAAGGAGACTCACTGCCCTCCTGGCCTCAGGGTGGCCTTCGCTGTGCTGAGGCTGCTGAGAGGTGTCCCACACCACCTTCCAGGTTCATGGGGAGCCATGCCCACCCTGGGTGGCCCTAATGGGCAGCCAGGGGCCCAGCCCTAAACTATCCTGGGCACTGGCTGTCCACCCTAATCGCTGACTGCAGGCCCCCGGCCGCCCTCCATCCCAGCCAGAAAGGCGTGGGGAATTGGAAAGGTTTAATATGCCCAGTGAAAGAATTGAGCACCCGGGACAACGTGCCCACAGCACCCAGGCCCGCTACACAGAGTCCCAGGGAGGTAGTCAGTGTCAAGCTCTCTTGCTCCACCACCAGCCCCTACACTCACACTGAGGGTCTCAGGGATGGAAAACATCTTTAGGTATGGGAGTGACTTATAACTATTATTGTTTAATGTGACAGTTTAGCAAATGAAGGCCTAGAAGAATGAGTTATTTAAAACAAACATTGATTTGCCTTTTCTGTTTTGTAGATAGAGAAAATGAAAAAGAGAAAAAGTCAGTGGTAAGTTCCGCTTGTGTGCACTCTCCACTGTAGGCTGAGTTTTTATTTCATTTCTTTGCGAGGAGGGGAGTGAAGGAGTATGCCCTTATAGTAAAAAACAGAACCACAATGGGGGGGGGGGGGGAGCTGGGAAGGTGGCTCAGTGGTAGAGCGCTTGCCTTGCATGCATGAGGCCCTGGGTTCGATTCCTCAGCACCACATAAGCAAAAAGAAAAAAGCCAGAAGTGGCACTGTGACTCAAGTGGTAGAGCGCTAGCCTTGAGCTGAAGAGCTAAGGGACGGTGCCCAGGCCCAGAGTTCAGGCCCCATGACCAGACCCCCCCCCCAAAAAAAAAAAAAACCACAAGAGGATCTCCAGGGTTATGAAAATCGATTACCATCCCCCAGCCTCAGACTCCCACCCCCAGTATGTCTGCACACATGTGTTCCTGTTCTCTAGATAGAGGGTGACTGCTGAAGCTGGATAGGGTGACTAGGAAAACACTGGAAAATTCTTGCCCTGAGTAGGAAATGCTGCTTTCATTGGGTTGGGTTGTCTACTTGTGAGGGAAGGTCAGGGAACCACCATCTCCTACCACACAGTGCTGAGGCTGATGGATGGGAAAGGGATCAGAGAGAATCTATGAGGGTCTCCAGGTGTACGTTCATCATGAAGTGTTTTGGAGATGCTGGCTTTTAGGCCCTCTGGGTTGTTGGGCCTTCAACTGGAGACACCGTCACTTCCCTGGGTTTTCAATTTGGATGTGGACCGAGCCATCGGGTCTCCAGCATCAGATGACCTGTCATGGGATGGGCAACCTTTATAATCACATGAGTGTATTTCCCTAGTTAATTCTCTCTCATGTATTAAGCTCAGAGGCCGTTGACATTGGATTTGAATACAAGGATGCTCTAGCTGACTAGAACTGAGGCAATACTTTGGTCATCATTCCAGAAGCTCAGTTCCTCAAGGGAACTGGAAATGAGTAGCTCCACTGGCTGGGGATGGGGTAGCATGAGCAAAGGTTTCCTGAGGAGGAGAGTTTGATTTACCTGTCCAAGTCTTGCACTGAGTCATTCTGCTGTTCACCTGAGCCCTTCCCTGTGCTGTGTTCCCCATGCTGCACTTGAAGCTCTAATGTGTATTTGTATCTTGCTAGATTTGTGTTGAGGGCAATATTGCAAGTGGAAAGACAACATGCCTGGAGTTCTTCTCCAACACGACAGACATTGAGGTATGGAGTTTGAGCTACTGGGTTTGAGAGAATCAGAAGAAGCTTGATGAAATAATTTATTCAGGGCATAGACCACTCCTGTCCAATAGAAGACTGTTGGGACCCGCCAGTGCAAGCCACATATGTGACTGAACGCTTCTTGAAAAAAAACAAAACATTTAATACACGACATCCCAAATGTGATATCACATTAACATATTGTCAACATGAAAATCATCAGTGAACTATTTTTTTTTTTTTACAATATGTCTTTGGGATCTGGTGTCATCTTGACTAGATTAAGGAATATGGTAATTCTTTCTAATCTGTGTTTGCATATGAGGTCAATCATGGTGACCTCATTATTTAACATTTAATCATGCTAAGTAAAAAATCCCAGAGTAAACAATTCCTATGGCTTAAATTTGTCCACTGTAGCAGGATGTACTTGATGAAAGTTCATTCCATCCCACACTTTCTCACTCAAGACATGAATCATCGCTTTGCCCACTTTACCTGTATCGTTTGTGCTACCCTCCTGTAAGTTACACAGTAGTTATGTATCGTCAGATCAGCTACAGTGGTTCCAAAGCTCAAGAATAGCATTGCTGGCAATTTTATTACAGTATGTTGTTACTATTGTTCTGTTTTGATTGTTCCTTGTGAATCCATTTGTGTCTAATATATAAAGTAAGCTTAATTATAGTATGTGTGCATAGGACAAAACAGTAAATAGTGTTTGGTAAAATCTTTCATTCTGGGAAACATCTGCTTTGAATATGGAGAGACTTCTGTACCTAGAGAACTGGTCACGTGTGTTTCTATGTGTCTGAATGGTATTTCCAGAGGAGATTGGGATGTGAGTCAGGTGACTGAGTGGGGAAGATCCACCATCAGTGGGGTGAGGAGGAGAGGGAAGACAACATTTCAATTGGCTAGAGACCTGGATAGAACAAAACGGAGAGAAGTTCTCCCTATCCTAGCATTAGAACTCTTTCTCCTGTTCTTAGAGGTTGGAACTCTAGACTCTCTGGTCTTGGGATGTCAGAACTTGGGTCTGAGGCCCCTGGGTTCCTGGGCCTTCAGCTGGAGACCTAGTTGCTTCCCTGGCTTTCAGATTTGGACGTGGACTGAGCCATGCTTCCAGCATCCTCAGGTCCCCAGCTTCACATGACCTGTCATTGTACCGAGTTCTCAGCCTCTGTAACTTCTTATTTCCCTTTCATGGATCTATCTCTGCAGTCATATTGTGGATTCTGTTTCATATTGCCCCCTGACTAATATTCATGGCTAGTGTGTTCTGGGGCCAGATCCTAGTTCCGGTGCCTGGTTCCAGGGGCCTTGTTGTATTCTGTGGTGTGAAAACCTCCGTTAGCTTTGGTCGGACACGGAGCCTTTAGACCTGGCCAAGGTTCAGTGGTTCTCAGGCTCTTTCAGGAGGTTGCACAGGGAGGCCCCATCTAGATGGAGTTGTGGCCTCACAGAGAGGTTGCTTGGCTGTTTGGCCCACTCTGAGCACCTGAACTTTGACACGCACACGAACACAGAGGTCAGAGCATGCAGCTCTCAGCAGCTCTCTCACCTTTTCTTCCTTTCCAGGTGTTGATGGAGCCTGTGCCCAAGTGGAGAAATGTCCGTGGCCACAATCCTCTGGTGAGTGGTTGTTTCCTGCCCAAAGCCTTCAATACCTAGGAGTGGTGGTACTAGAACCTGAGCAAATCCTGCCTGGGCATTGTCCTCACTGTTTCCTGAGATATGTAGTTAGACAACAGGAGGGACAATCAAAAAATGGTGGATGGTAGTGTTCTGAAACCAAGGATCTCTGCAGCCTGTGTGGGTATATACAGAACTGAGGTACTTCATTTTGTCTGTCTCAGCCTATCTCAAGTGGCTATCAGAACCTGTCTTTGGGCCTACTCTCCAGGAGTTAGTCTGGAGCAGAGTAGCCAGATTCCTGTGAACTCGTGCTTTGGATGTGTGCTTAGCAATACCCAGGGACCAGTGCTGCCTCTGCCCACCCTGAAGCCACTTGTCTGCTTTCCCACGATGCACTTAGAAAGTAGAGTTCATAGTGTGCATGTGACCCTTCTTCATTTAGAATACTCTGCTTGGCTTGCTTGAAAGAGCTAGATAGGGCTGAGCTGGTGAGGCATGCCTGTAAGCCTAGCTATGTGGGAGGCAAAGATAGAAAGATCACGGTCTGATGCTAGCTGCACAAAAAGCACAAGACCCTATCTAGACAAAAAGGTGACGTATGAGTAGAGACCCAAACATGAGGAAGGGAGACTTCTGAGGAAGAATGTTCTGGTAGGTGTGGCAAGTTGCAAAGGCCCTGAGGAGGGTTCTGATCACTGTGGATATGCTGTTGGAAGCTAGGTCAGCAAGAGGAGAGAGGATTTTAGTAATTCTCTAGCGTCCTGTGGGCCATACTGAGGATCTGGATTTCCTTCTGAATGCAATGCAAAGCCCCTAGAAGGCTCAGAGAAAGGAGTGACAGGAACGGATTTAGGCTTAACAGGGTCACTGGGTGCAAAATAGCTGTCAGAAACTCAAAGAACATTTACTGAATGACTGAGTGCTTCTTCTCCAGGAGACACCTCTTGCTTGCTCGACCTGCCACTTGGCATCCTGTAACCACCTTGCTGTCTGTGTCTGTCTGCCCTATTCAGAGGGCCCCGTGGCTGTGCTAGGCCCGTCCTTCTGGGCCCGCCCTGTGTCATGTAGGTTCTTGAAGTAGTTTTTTCAGTGACTAGCGTCCTGAGGTGCCACTTGAGTGCCAGGTGCTGCGTTCTCCTTCTGCAGAGTCTGATGTACGGTGACGCCCGCCGATGGGGCCTTACGCTGCAGACGTACGTGCAGCTCACCATGCTGGACCAGCACACTCGTCCGCAGGTATGCGATGCCCCATTTCAACCTTCCCAAATGAGATTTCTTTCAAATTAGGGGGATGAGTGCCAGGGAGGGAGGTCTGACAGGAAGCCCAGCTAGGCCTGCAGTGCTGTGCAGCCTTCTCTGTCTATGGCAGGCTCCCTGAGGACCCACCTCCAGCGTCCCCCATCCACCCATCTCAGCCACCCAGGGGGTCACCCTGAGCTCACGTCTCCAGGACCTAGGAACTTGTTGGAAATGCACAGCCCTTACCACCCCCCCCAGCTCCCTGCTGCCTGACCTACTGAGTTAGAAATTTCAGCCCAGCATCTCTGCTCTATCCAGCTGTCCAGACACCACCCATGCTGTTGTGTCGAGTATCTCCATGCTCCAGAACCACTGATGTCTGGTTTTGAATTCATATTCTTAAAAGAAAGCATCTGATTGGTTCAGCTTGAGTCACATGGCTGGCTCTGGTTCCATGTGGTGCTGGTGTAGAGACATAGGGTACCTGGTCACTGTGGATGGAAGAGACCGGGAACATACTGTGTCTGGCTGCAAAGACTCCAATTGGTACCTGTAGGAAGAAGCTACAAGCACATCTGAGAGACCAGTGAGAGAGCTTCTTCTCCACACAGGGAGAAGCATTTAAGATAACTATGTTACTTGATAAGATCTGGCCAGTGTTAATCTGCAAACACCTACGTAATCTGTTAATGCTGGCACAGCCATGGGGCCGAGCAGTTTGATTCAAGTGTGTGTGGGCACCTACCTGTAGCTCTCCTATCCTTCTATTGACATAGTCTGTAGCTTTTAAAATCAGAAGATGGGAGTGGAGTCTGAATTTCTCTCCCCCAATATTTCCCTATAATTGGTATCGATCAGAACATCTGCAGTTAGCCCGTTTCCCCTGTCTGGCCCCGTATTTCCCCAGTGGACACGCAGTTGGAAACCTAAATTGTATCTAGTGATATCTGAGTAGAGTAGGACTTGGGTGGAAATCTATTGCTAAGAAGGAAAACAGCAAGGGAGCTGGGCTGAAGAAGAAGCAGAAGGAGGTGACTGGATTGGGAGTCAGGGAAAGATGGGCTCCGGAGCCCATGTAGCACAGTGATTTCCACTGGGTGTGGAGGACATGTCCCCCTCCTGCTTCTCCAAGGGACACTAGACAAGAGAAAGTTCTGTGGAGGGCCTGAGCACCTGGCAGAGAGGGGTGATGTTCAGTCATCTTCCTTTGGGGTGCAGTCCTTCTGGTTTTCACAGGCAGAGCCCCCCCCCCCCAGAAGGTAGCCCTGACCCCAGCTGGCTCTGGTGAGCCCCTTGTAAGCACATTCATCCTGTTCAGGGCTGACCTCTCTGCACCGGGTCTTCAGTGCATGGCATGTGGCAGTTTCTAGGCTTCCCACATTCCAGGTGAGCCTAGAAGATAGGGCAGCTGCTGGCATCCCTCAACCTTGTGTGTTCCTGTGCTATCTTCTCTGTTCAGAGTGGGGACAGGTCAGGGTGGTGGGTGGAGCAGAGTAGAGCCTTAGGGAAGACTGGGCTCTTCCTTGGGTCCTGATCCTGGGTCCTGTGGACTCTGGCCTCTCTGTATTCTGCAGAATGTGGGCACAAGCCTGATAGGGCCAGATGTATTTTTCAGGGTATCCTGACTCCTCTTTTTCACTGAATTGCTAGATCACTTTTTTATTTTCCTTTAGATGTCACCTGTTCGGTTGATGGAGAGGTCGATTCACAGTGCAAGATACATTTTTGTAGAGAACCTGTATAGAAGGTACATTAGTTTGCATGGTTGATAATTTATTGAATCACTCTTTGTTTATTTGTTTTTGTCGGTTGTGAAACTTGAACTCTGGCTGTGGGAGCTGTCTCTGAGCTCTTTTGCTCAAGGCTAGTGCTTTTTCACTTTGAGCCACAGCACCACTTCCCATTATCTGGTGGTTAATTGGAGATAAGACTTTCCTGCCTGGGCTGGCTTTGAACCTAGAGTTTCAGATCTCAGCCTCCTGAGTAATTAAGATTACAGCCTGAAGCACTGGTGTCTTTTAAAAAAAAATACTAGAATTTGAACGTAGTCTTGTGCTTACTAGAGAAGAGCTATAAGGCTCCTTGAGCGATGCCCTCAGCCCAAATGAATGCTTTCCTTTTTTTTTTTTTTTTTTGCCAGTCGTGGGGCCTGAACTCTGGGCCTGGGCACTGTCCCTCAGATGTTCAGCTCAAGGCTAGTGCTCTACCACTTGAGCCACAGTGCCACTTCTGGCTCTTTTTCTGCTTATGTGGTGCTGAGGAATTGAACCCAGGGCCTCATGCATGCAAAGCAAGCACTCTACCACTGAGCCGCCTTCCCAGCCCCCAAAAGGAATGAATTTTTGAAATGACATTGTTCATTCATTCAATTATGGAGTGCTGACTGTTGGGTCAGTTATTTGTTGCCTTAGCAATGCTGTGTAACAAGCAATCACAGGTCAGTGAGGGTGGTTGTCTAGAGCTAGTGAGATGGCTGGGGGTGGGCTGAGCTAGGACTTGGCTAAGGCTGACCAGGGCAGCTCATCTCTCTTCTTGCTTGCCATCCTTTTGGGACCAGAAGGAAGCCTGGGTGTTCACATCTTCTGGGGATGCCAGGATCTCCTGGTAGACAAAATACTATGACCAAGATGGCTGTACTCATGTCAAGCTGGATCCCCGTGGTGGTTTTGGGTCTGCATCACATGGAGCATAGAACTGCATTTGGCTAGATCATTCGCCCTTACCTGGAATGGGTACAAGAGCTCAGCTAGGTTATGGCTGAGGTACCAGCCCTGCCCCAGACTTGTGTTTCTAGGAAATACAAGGGACATTTCCTAGGGGAGTCAGTTGTGATCCCTTCAGGCCTGTACTTGGTATTTTTCTCAGGAGCCCTAGCAGCTTTGGATAGGGACCTGTGTGGACCTGGAGGAAGGGGGCATGGCAGACACAGCCTTGCTGTCGGCAGTTGCAGGCTTGGGTTCCCAGAATAATCTGGAATTCTGCATCTCAATAAAAGCAAAATTTCTCTAAGGGTATCCTTGCGCTTGTGAAGAAATCACCTGGGGGAGAGCCCCAAGTTTTCTACCTGCCCCATTCCTCAGCCAGGTTAGGGAGGGTAGAAGGAGGCAATTATGTCCTTGTGAGGGGGTTGTGTTAATTGCTGAAGAGGAAGATCTGGTTACAGGGTGTCTTGAAAGATGGGAACTTGGGAGGTGTGGGCACCAGGCAATGGAAAGCCGCAGGTGGTGAACAAGCGTCAAGAGGCCACACAGGCCATTGTGTTGCCAACCCTGTGGGCTGAATAATTGCATGCGGAGGTTTTACAGGGTTGCTGCCTGGGTCTCCTTTCCTCAGAACAGAAGTGAAGGAATTGAGTGGGGCCCAGCTGGGGACAGGGCCGTGGCTGACTCACCTGGCATGTTGGGACAATGAGTAAGTCCTCCCACCTCCCCTGCTGGCCCTGTGGTGTGGACCCTCCTCTGCTCTGGTCCCCACCAAGGACTCAGGGCCTGTCTCACTGGCCTGAGACTGCAGCTTTCAGTTTGCAGACCCGATGGGTTTTGGGGCCAAGCAGGGCTTGCCCAGACAGCATTGGGCCTAACTTTCCTTAGCCTCAGTTTTCCTCCTCTCTGAGTTGGAACTAAACCTGGCCTTATAAAGAAGAAATAATTTATACAAACTAGTGTTTGACTAGGAGATTATTTTCTTGCTTGTTTGCTTGGGGTGGAGGAGACACAAAATCTTACTACCTGGTGCAGGCTGGCTGACCAAGAAGTAGTGATCTTGATGTAACTGGATTCAGGTCCCTAGGTTTTGTGGCCAGAAAGTCCTTGATCTCATTGAAGAAAAATTCATGGAGCTACTCAGAGGAGGCTTTAAGTGGGCTTATGAAGGCAAAGCAGAGTGAAAAAGCCAAAATATCCCCTCCAGATAGGCAGGTAATCATGCTAAAGAGGGAGCACTGGGGGGTCCCAAGACCTCAAAGTTTGTATTGGGGTTTGTTGTCATGGGGGCGGTCCATCCTGGAACACTGGGTTAATGTATCACCAACTTCCAAAGACTGGATGGTCTAACCATGACTGACACTTTCTACAGGCTGTGATATCAACAGTCAAGCCAGTCTTCTCAGCCCCCTTTCCTAATGCACGGTCTAACTCCTGTATCACTCCTGCGTCAGCCTCCAGAGCTGGGATCACAGGCTTGACCCACCACACCTGGCCTTAATGTGGTTTCTTAAACATCACATCCTCTTGGCTGAACTAACTGGAACCTGACAAAGTCGCCAGAACCATGAGGCGCTCCCTGGCTCAGTTAATGGACTAGTTAATTTGGTGCCTCTGGCTCCATTTTCCTGTTCCATGTCTTGTTCCTGACCTTGGTATGATTCCTTTGTGGTGACAGGATCGTTGTGGCATAGCATGCTTCTGATTGGCTGACAGGAAAGAGCAGGTGTCATGCCAGCTGTGTGCCCCTCAGCCCTTTAGCCCATGCTCCCCCTTCACTGGTCCAGTTTGTGCTCCACACTTCCCAAAGCTTGAGGTGGGACTGGGTCTCTGGCAGCAAGGCCATGTCCTGAAGAGGAAATGGGTGAGAAGACAGGTGGGCAGGGAGGCAGCCTCCGGTCCTTGCCTTGGTGGTGCCTGCATGTCATCGTGCTTGAGCCCCCTCTGCACTTCCTCCCACTCCTGCTCCCCTCCCCTCCATGGTTTCTACTTCTTCTGCTCCTAACCAGGTCATTGCGGATCATATTAATTGCTTTCCCATCAGGCTCAGTTCTGCCCTGCAGAGAGCATCTGATGGCCCCAGAGTCCAGAGAGAATGTCCTTCTCCAGTGTGTACCAGACCTTGTATTTGGATCCCATTGGAAGGCTGCTTGTGTCCTTGGTCTCCCAGAACACCTCCCTCCCACCTTTTCATCTTCTCACGTATTCCCATCTCCCACCCCTCCCAATGGGGCTGGAGTTGGTCCACACAAGGGCAAAGACTAGTCACTTCTCCCACCCATCAGAAGCCCTGGCTTGTTTGCTCTCCCCATGTCTAGCCTGGCCACAACCAGAGCCGAAAGGATTTCCCACAGGGAGGATTCCTCTCCAGGCCCTGTGGTGGCTCCTCCTGCTTCTGAGCCTGTGCCCTGTGGCTACTGCCATCCCTGTCTTTCCCTGTCCAGTCCATGTCCTCTCAGGGCAGAGGATGCTCAGGATGCCAGGACTAGTCCTCTTCCTTTCTTACTAAGCTAACATTTAAAACATGTAATAATGCCCCTCCCTTCCCACTCTTGACTTGAGAAGGAACATGTTATTAAAATGTAGAAAATACAAAAAGATACAAAGAAAAAAAAAAACCCACCAAGTGTCTTATAGTTCTTGAGTGCAGAGAAAAGCTGTTAATGCTCTGGCGTTTGGCTTTCTAGCTGTTTCAAATCAAGTGGATGAATATTTTTGAAACTCTGGCCGGGGTCATACTGTGTACACAGTTTTATGTCCTGCTGTGTTCACTGAGCATTGGATTTGGAGCATTTCCCATGTTATTAAGTATTGCTCACCATCTTCCCCCAGTTGCTGCATGGTTTTTCTGGTATATAGATAGATCAAGATTTTCTTTGTCATTTATTTTAATTGTGCTCTAGTGAACACCCATGATTCTTTCCACAAAAGAAGTTTCAATGAGGGAAATTGATTTGCTGCTCTATCTCCCAACTTGAATGCTGTCTCCATTCTCAGGGGACAAACTTCCAAGTGCCCTTCTGTGCTTGGAGTTCAGATTCCAGGTGCATTCTTCAGTGCCATGGCTCTCGCTGGCATTGTGCTGCACACCATCCCCTGCAGTGAAGATCAGAATCGCCCAGGGTCCTGGCTTACCACACATCCAGCATTGTGCCAGGTGCACTTGGTGATGCCCTTCTACAAAAGGCACCCCGTGGCTGTTTTTTAGAGTCTGGCACAGCCCAGAAACTTCCTCACAGGTACTAAAGCCCTTACAATTCTCACTGCAGTGGGAAGATGGCGGAAGTGGATTATGTGGTTCTCTCAGAATGGTTTGACTGGATCGTGAGGAACATAAACGTGTCTGTGGATCTGATCGGTAAGACGGTCATCCCCTGCCCCTGCCTGCCAGCGCCCCTGGACGCTCAGGATCCGGCCCTGCAGGGGTGTGATGAATCCCACCTTCTCCCTACGGGCAGACAGAAGTCAGGGGTTTCTGCCCATCCCACAGAAGGGCTTTGGCCTTGACCCCTAAGCTGCCCTCTCCTGGTCCCACTCCTCCCAGGCTGGGTTTTCTGGATTGTGGAGGTAGAGGACAGAAACTGGACATGTATACTGAGGGCTCTGCCCCGTCCACGGGTGGAATTGCTTTCATTCTCACAGTGATCCTGTGGAGCTGGAATATCAGATGGGAATGGAAATGTGGGGATGAGGCCAGTGGCAGTCAGGAGCCGGCCCCCTGGGCTGAGGCCCCAGCTCAGCCACTTGGCTCCTCTCCATGCTGAGCCCATGCGCCTTCCTTGGCTTTTACGCAAGTCATGTGTAGAGTAACAAAAGCCTTTTTTTTTTTAAACCTCAGTTTATCTCCGGACCACTCCTGAGATCTGTTACCAGAGATTAAAGATGAGGTGCAGGGAAGAGGAGAAGGTCATTCCCCTGGTAAGAGGTCAGAGACAACCGGAAACCACCTCCAACCCCACCAGCTTCCCCTCCCCCTACTATGACGTCACCATGCTGCTGACCCAGGAAGGGTTGCGGGAGGGCAAACTCGGACTTCCTCTATGGTTGGCAGGGCTTGCCTGGGTAGTGCCAGGCCCTGGAGACTGCCAGGCCTGTGTGCTCCTCTGGATCCTTACTAGAGTGTGAGTTCTGGGAGGGTAGAACCCAGCCTCTCACTCCCTGCTGTGGTTTGTGTTTAGTTAGCAAAGTGCCGCATGTGCAAGGTGCTCAGTCCTGTTACTTTGAACCCAGAGCAGGGCAGCCTTGCCTGTTGGGTAGGGTTCTGGCTTAAGGTCACATCGAGTCTCACTGAGGCTTGGTTCTGTTCCCCCTGCCATGGTCCCTCAGTCTCCAAATCTCCCTCCGAAATCCAGCCTCCAGCAACAGGTGTAATCCCAGTGCAGAATGACACTCAGGTAATTGCCCAGCTCAGGACCCTCAGGGCCTCACACTCTCTACAAGTCCATGTAGCAGGACCCCGTATGACCTGTCCCAGCTGTCTGTGGCATTGTCTCTCAGCTCCCTTGCCTTCCATGCTGTGGCCATAAGGAACCAGTTGTGGGTCATACACACAGGTGACACCATGGAATTATGAAAATGTGCTTTTGTGCAATGCTTTCCTCCGCCTTCAAAGACCAGCTCAGATGTCACTTCCTCCAGGAAGTCTTCCCTGACCTTTTCTCCTCCGTTGTGTCTCCCTGCCCCTTGGGCTTGCTTAGGACTGTGTACTGATGGTGTTGGTTTATGTCTTTGCTCCTCAACCCTCGTTAAGTCCTGAGTTTTTACAGAGCTGATCTCACTCTGTGTCCTCAGTATGTGAGCTGGTACTTGGTAGCTGCTCAGTTAATACTGAACTGAATGTGACCCTGGGCTCAGGATAAGCTGGACTGAAAGGCCTGCTTCACCCTGAGTCCCTGCCCAGCCAGGTTTTACCCTGGACCAGTGAGATACATTCTGGCCACGAAGACTTCAATCTGGGCAGCTCCTTTGAAGTCCCAGAGACAGGAGTGATGGGGAACGGTGTGTCATGGGCTAGGCTCTCATGTGGGCACCACAGCATGTGATGACCCGGATGTTCCCAAGAAGTTCCACATGAGGAGTCCTTAACGATTCTGACAAGGTCTGTGTACAGACGTGGTCAAGGGAAAGCTTGGTGATAGGCTGCTGCAGGCTGGGGGCTGGGGGTGGGGGTTGTTCCCCTTGTTACTCCTGACAGCCTTAGAGCCTTCATTTCCCTGGCAGGAGTACCTGGAAGCCATTCACCGGCTGTATGAGGAGTGGCTCATCACTGGAAGTCTCTTCCCCATAGAGGCCCCTGTCCTGGTAAGTCAGGACTTCCCCAGGGAGGGCGAAGGGGTGTCAGCTATCCTGTAGATGGGGGTGGTCCTTAGAGGAGGGAGGAAAGGACTTCTTAGTCCCCATTTTTCTTTAGCTGAGTCTCAGAGTGACTCCGACGCACCTGAGGGAAGGCCACCTGTCCCAGTCCATGACACCTGCTGCTTTAGCAGTCTGTCACCCAGTGTCAGCTGCAAACGGAGCCTCTGTGCCTGGGTTTGGACCTTTGGGGGTGGTGGTCCCTCTGCTGTGACCTTCCTTCTTCAGTGAATGACACAGCCTCAGTTTACCTTTGTTGGTGACTCTAGGTCATCAGAAGGCATATCAGTGGCTATGCTGGGCTGTGGCATGGTGGTGCCCTTGGGAGGTGCCGAAGTGTGCAGGGATGTTTGCCTGACCTTTGCTGCCTTTCAGTTCCGGTGCTGGCCTTCCTTTCCTCCGTGGCCTTGCTTTCTCTTTGCAGCCATGCATTATTATTTCTAAGGGCACGGGCGCATCTGCCTCATCATTTCCTGCTGCCTATCCCCTACGCTCTGGCTTGCTCTACCCTATTTTTTTCAGGCGAGCTGTCAGAATCTGAGGCTGTTTCATGAAAAATAGGAGGATCAAGAACTTTTTGTGCATGGCCTTGGAATGTACACTCTTTTGGATGTTACAGTCTTGGTGCTGTTGGCAAGGGACATATGGGGGGAGGGGAGGATTTTAAAAGCCTTTTATTAGAAAAAAAATAAAGGTTGTAAAATGATGAGAGAGGCTGGGATGTAGCTCAGTGGTAGAGTGCTGGCCTAGCCTATGGGAGGCTCTTCACTCCATCCCCAAGATCGTAGGGAAACAAATTATCAAAAAATACCAGAGGAGAAACAGCATTCACGAGCCCCCTGCAAGGAAAGCCTAGTTCAGGGCAGACCGCCTTAGAGCTGGGGCCATTTCACTTCAGCCTTCCCTGCCTTTCTGCCTGCATCCTTGGTTTCTGTACCTTTCCTGCCTCCCCCGGGAAGACGGTGTGGAGGTCCATACAGCTTGTGACCTGTGTTGTTTGATTTCCAGGTGATGGAGGCCGACCACGACATGGAGAAAATGTTAGAGCTCTTTGAACAAAACCGGGCCCGGATATTCGCTCCGGAGAACTGGAAGCATGGCCCATAGGGTGGGAAAGATCTGTAGGATCATGGCAGGAAGTTGCCTGCAGCTGCCAAGGTAGCTGTTAGGAACAATTAGAAAAAAAAAAAAAAATCTCTTAGGATAGCCTCTTACCTGGCCAGATTTATTTTCCTAACGGCCTTTTCTCTTTGGCCAATGTCTTTATCGTGGGACCAATGGACTTATCTGTCATGCCCTTTGGGATTTGCAGCTGCTCATCCATAACCTCTCATGGCTTCCCACTGCCTGGTCCCGTCTCTGAAGCCCTTAGGCAGAACACCTGTTGTAAACCAGTGTCATACTGTTTTCAGACTACCCAGCCGGGTGAGGAAGCAATCTTACATATCCTAGGTACGGATTTGCAGTTTAGAGAGGTCCAGGGACTCCCCTAAGCCACACAGCCAGTGCACAAAAAAGCCAGCACCATTGGTCTGGGCTGCCTCATCTTGAGCTCTGTTCCCTACCATCTTGCCGCTGCCTGCTGTAACCTCTCACATCTTTGTGGGGGAGAGCTGACAGTACATGGAGCTGATCTCACCCTCCCAATTTTGACCAGCTCTCAAGGACACAATCAGAATTTCTAGACCTTCATAAAACTGTGCTGTTTGGTTCTGGCCCAGTGATGCGTGATTTCTTGGCTCAGAGTTGCTGTAGCCTCAACCCCCTGCTCATCTGGAAGTGGACAGCCACGGAACAGGCAAGAAAATAGTCAGGGCCTGGCTGTTCAGCCCACTGCCAAGTTGGGGTCAGCCCAGCTTGTGGCGCTCCCTTATTTTCTTATGTTCCAGGGGCTTTGTTCTTGGAATTACTGTCAAGTCTTTTGAAATGTTTTTCCATCCCAGGGGACATCTCAGGGCATAGAGCATGATGCCATCTTTACTGGACCAGAAGATAGTTTAGTTTTACTCAGCTGTAGCAGCACTGAGGGCTCAGCTATATCTTGAAATGGATGGGAAGCAAGAGGAAGGAAGAACATCTCCTTTGGGAGGTAGTTAACAGGAAAAGGATCTTGAAGTGTTGCTGCTCCTGGCTTTCTGGAACAGGGTGGAGAGCCCCCTAAGACAGCACAGCACTGGGAACGGTTACTGTGTGGCTAGTTGCAAATGAGGATTCCCTCCAACCCTCCCCCCAAATGTGGACATCTTCCCAAAGGGTACCAAGGCACACCTTGTGGTCCAGCCCCAGAGAATGCTAATAGGTCAAGGATTCTAGTTCTGGGTCCTGTCTGGACCAGTTCTTGAATCTCATCAACAGAAACTCAAATGCTGCTAATTAGCTAGAAAAGGGAGGAAGGCAGGAACCTTAGTACCAGAAACCCTCACATATTGGGACCATCTTTGGGAGTTGACAAACAGTCCAGTACATTTCCCCCTTGGCTCAATTTGAGCATTTGTTTTGGGAGAAATGTGATTTTCTTCTTGCTTATGGTAGCCAATAAATCCATCACCTAAACCCTGATGTTCATTTTTGAGCACTTCCTAAGCCAGGGACTTCAGCTCCCTTTGCCATTCTTATTTTTAAAAACCATGTTTCTTATTTATCTCTTTTTTTGGTGTGTGTGTGTGTGTGTGTGTGTGTTTGGGGTGTATGTTGCTGGGAATTGATCCTGGTGTGTGTGTGTGTGTGTGTGTGTGTTTGGGGTGTATGTTGCTGGGAATTGATCCTGGTGTGTGTGTGTGTGTGTGTTTGGGGTGTATGTTGCTGGGAATTGATCCTGGTGTGTGTGTGTGTGTGTGTTTGGGGTGTATGTTGCTGGGAATTGATCCTGGTGTGTGTGTGTGTGTGTGTGTGTGTGTGTGGCTGGGAATTGATCCTGGGCCCTCATCTGTGCTAGGCAAGCACTCTACTGCTGAGCTATATCTGCAACCTTCCCATGCCTTGACACCTGTGCTTGTCACCATGTGGTCACTGTCTGCCTCTGGCCTTGGAGTTGATAGGTAGTACCTGTACCTATTAGGGAACATGGCAGAGCCTGCTGTTCTGTGAGTGGCCAGTTCTCCTAGCTTCCTCCTATTGTCAATGTTTGGCTCCTTCTCTCCAGAGTGAGCATGTGGCTCAGGTCCACCCAATCAGCTACAGCCAATCAGAGACTCTCCAGGAAGTCATTCTGTGACCCCAGTCACAGCCAAGGATACTATTCTCCGTCACAGGCATTCAGAGACTATCCCTTGCTGAGTTGTGGGCCTGTGGGCCTGGCGCGACCACCAGAGCAGCAGAGATGAGGCAGTCCCAGCCCCTTAGAAGGCGGTCAGTTGTGCGACAGAGGCTGTGACAATGGCCTGAACAACACAGCCCTAGGGTTCCTTGCAGACCAGTTGGGTGGGCGCAACTGTGTTGCACCCCTGAGGTAGACACACCCAGGCCCTAAATTCACACATACCAGCCAGCCTGGGCAGGTCCTGGGCTTGTGAGGATCAATGTGAGGCCCAGCAGAGCACAGCTGGGGACTGAAGATTCATCACCGGTGGCAATGGGGGCAATGGGGGCAGGTGTGGGTAGGAAATGGGAACAGCTGAGCGGGAGCACGGGCGATTGCATGCATGTGGGGCACTGGGTGATGACGTCACGCGGGAGGGTATCCTGGGGTCTCGAGGAGGCTGGGAGGCAGGTTATACCTGAAAATGGAATGCTTCCAATGGATTCAACCTCACAGAACACCCAAGGGTAGAAGACAAGCCCAGGATGAAAATGACAAGTTTGGTCCACAGCTAGGAGTATCCATGGGCAGGGGATTTCTTTTTTCTTTTTTTAAATTTTATTTTCCTGGGTCAGGTTGTGGGGCCTGAACGCTGTCCCTCAGCTCTTCAGCCCAAGGATAACACTCTACCACTTGAGCAGCAGCACCACTTCAGGCTTTTTTCTTTATGTGGTGCGGAGGAATCAAACCCAGGGCCTCATGCATACAAGGCAAGCGCTCTACCACTGAGCCATCTTCCCAGCCCCCTGAGCAGAAGATTTCAAAGTGGGCAAGTTTCCTTACTCTTAATAGTAGCCTTGTTTTACCCGAGCAGTGGCAACAAGCAGCCAGCAGGTGGCAGTGCTAGCTCAGAGTATGAGTAGTGGGTTGGGACCTCTTGCTTCCATTCCCCAGAAGTCTACTCTTTAGGACTGAACCCCAGTGTCAGGCACTTGAGGGTCTAGGGCATAAGATGGAGTGGGAAGGACGTCTGATAGAGGATGGGAACCAGTGATCAATGGCCAGAGCCACGGTTTTATTTATTTTTGGTACATCAGAGTCTGGCCTTGAGGGTTTATGCTCAAGGCTAGTACTCTACTACTTTGAACCACAGCTCCACTTTCAGCCTTTTGTGGTTAATTGGAGATAAAGGTCTTTCCTACCCAGGTTGGCTTTGAACCACGATCCACAGATCTCAGCTTCCTGAGTAGCTAGGATTGTACGTGTGAGCACCCATCTCAGGGACATGGTTTTTAAAGAAAGCACAGAAAGGAAGGAGAATGAGGGGGAAAAGCCAAGTGAGAATGTTGAGTCCCTGACTTCAAGCCCCACTACTAGCACCAAAACAACAGCAGCAGCAACGCCACCACCAAAGCAACAACAAAGCAAAAGAAACAAGAATTCCTGTGACTTTCCCTGTACAGGAGCACTGAGCTTAGCAGGCGAAAGGCGGGAGGAGGGCTTCAGTGTCTCAGACCTGTCAGATCACAGGAAGCTTTCCTGCTGGGAGACAGATTTACAGATCACTGCTGCTTAGGGGATTCTTTCCCTTTCAATCTGTTTTGGACATATGACCCTTCATTGCTCTTTTCAAGCAGTTACATCTTGCTACATTTTAGATAGGATATATTTATTTTAGACACAGAAAAGATACATCATTGCTTATTCAGCTTCCAGTAGTCCAGGAACAAGAAAAGCTGTTGGGTTCTGACACTGATGTAGACAGGGAGTCCTCAAAACAGGCTGTTTCTTAAGAGTCTCATTTGAAAGGCTATCTACTACAGTGTAACAGACGGGTATTTTTGCCTGGAAAGCAGTAGACCATAAAGGTGGGCAGAGCTGCTTGTAAACAAGGTCCAGGATGCTTCACACAGGATGCTACAGAACCTCTGGGTTCAGCTCTGTACTGGAAGAAGGGCTATTTCTTCAGAAAAGAATACTGAAGCTCTCCTTCCTCACCACCCCTTTTCTTAAGAAAGGGATTACAGAATTAATTATCTTAGCCCTTCATTAGAGGAATTGTAGTGAGGGAGGAAGATGGATGGGGCCGGGGCATCTACTGCTTAAGAAGGGGTGGAGGGAAGCCAGACACCCTGCTCCCTGCTGGGGGCAGATGCTGGCTGGGGGCGTTCTAAAGATGCTCAGCCACCACCATCGGCAGGCAGGCCAGGTCCTCAGGGATCACCCCTGATCCCTATGTGGTTTTGGATGTTGATTGCTGGAGTTCAGAGGTCAAATCTGAACCTTTCCAGAACCAGGCTGGCCTTGTAAATCCTCTAGCGAGACCCGGCAGCAAGGTTGAGACACTGGTCCTCTGGTGGTGCCAAGGTGGTTTTTTGTTTTTGTTGGGCCTGGGGCTTGAACTCAGAGCCTGGACACTGTCACAGTGCTCAAGGCTAGCGCTTTACCACTTTGAGCCACAGCACCACTTCTGGTTTTCTGTTGGTTAACTGGAGATAAGAGTCTCATAGACTTCCCTGCCCAGGCTGGCTTTGAACCGTGATCCTCAGATCTCAGCCTCCTGAGTAGCTAGGATGACAGGCACCCGGGTGGCTATTAAGATGGTTTTGATGAAGCTGTTGACCCCTGTATTTCGACTGAGTTCACATCAATGAGCTGCTACCCAGCCATTCGTGCTCAGGCCCTCTGGCTTGGGGAGGCGTTGATGGAGTGACAGGCCCTTATTTGGCATGGGCACTCCTGGGCAGCACTGTGGCCAGGCTACCCAGACAGAGATGGTGGTTTTACCTTCTTTGAAGCCATCAGTCCTGGGGCAATGGTTGAATGAATAGAGAACCATATACCTCCACCCCTGTACACCCAGGGCCTGCTCCAGCCTCTCTAGCTCGGGGTGGGTTGCTGAGATCATCCCCTAGCACCTCCACACTGAGGGTGTTGAGTTGGGGTGGGTTGTGAGGGACCTCCACATCATGCCTGAGCCCCCAGATCTGTGCCCTGCCCCCCCCCCCCCCCTGGAAGTGGCAGAGTGGAGTGGCGAAGAGTGTCTCTTCTG
The DNA here is from genome assembly GCF_019054845.1 of Dipodomys spectabilis. NCBI lineage: Eukaryota > Metazoa > Chordata > Mammalia > Rodentia > Heteromyidae > Dipodomys > Dipodomys spectabilis. Next base: position 10,261,340 of record NW_024870950.1, read on the forward strand.
CCCTAGAGGTGAGAAATAGGCACGGCACACGGCAGAGGACAAAGTCTGGGGTAAGGCCGGGAACAGGCAGCTGGCCAGGGCTGGCCAAGAAGTGTCTGGAGGAGAAAGAGAACTGGGGTGCAGTCCACCTAGTGAAGCCTGCAAAACGAAGAAAAAGCTGGGTTTTCAGCTTCGATGCGCCCCTTCTTCTCCCATGGATGGAGTCACAGCCACCAGGCTGGGAACAGGAGGTGGGGACTGCTTCATCTGAATGCATTTGAACCCTTGGCAGGTAGTTTTGTGGGTGGGTGGCCTACGTGCACACACAACCACACGTGTGGGGCTGGTCAGGGTGTGCCCGTGTAGCATCGTGTGTCTGTGTGTGCTGGAGGAGGTGGCTCATTCACACAGCCCTCTCTGGGCTGGAAGCTGGGGTCCAGCGTGGGGTGGGCCACCCCGGTGAGTTCCTTGGCCCTGGTTCTGATCCTGGCAGCGGCAGCAGGTCCGATGGGGAGCGGGTTCCACACACAACCTCATAAGGTGGCAGTGTGTCCATGGAGACAGCGTAGAGGCCGGCCTGGCCCCGGGTCCTCTGCTCCTGCTGGTGTTGGCTGTGGCTGTGGCCGCTGCCTGAGTCGGGGGCACCATTGAGTGTAGGGCAGGAGTCGGTCAGCGAGTAGGGTGGGGGTGCATCCGTGGGAACATAGAGCTGAGTGGCCCCCGGCCCCACACACTCCTCGTAGCTACAAAAGAAGAGGAGTCCACGCTCTTAGTGGTGGGAATGTCGCTCCCCTAGCCACAGGGATGTGCTGCCCACCCGCCATAGGCCTCCTGAGAGCTCCAGGGAGACCCCACTCCCTGGAGGAGGGTACTTGGAGGGTATCTGGGCTCTAGGTTCTGGGCCTGACTCTGCTCCTTGGGGCCCTAAGCAGATCTCTACACCTGTCTGGGAGGTTATCATGTAAGGCGATGCCCAGCTGTGGGTGGGAGTCATGGGTACAGCTGTTGCTGAGATTCAGGAAGGGGTCTCAGGGCCTCAGGCCCCACTGAGCCCATGGGTATGGGTTAAGAAGCGCCGCGGCCTCTTCTGCAGCTGCCCCTGGTGGGGGAGGGGGAGGACAGGGAGGGGGAGGGGGAGACACTTGTCCAGGTGAAGAAGTGGTGATGGGCAGTATACCTGGGAGTGATGGGAGCAGAGGGCTCACGGGCTCCCTGAGAAAAGTCCCTCACTCTTGAACAGGGCCTAATGGCCCCAAGTGCAAGCTGGACACAGTGACTTCTGTCCCAAAGGTGGTGGTTTGAGATTCTTCCAGACTAAGGAGCTGGGACTTGGGTGCTCCACCCCCAGAGCAAGGACCTAGTTTCCAGAAAGCCTCCTGTCCATCCTCCCTTCCCCCTGCCCCATCCACAGGAGCAGTTCACGTAGCTCCTCCTTCAGGTTCAGGACCCACTTCCTTGGCTGGAAACTTGGGGTGATTTCCTCTCCCGGGCACTGGATTTCTTGGGAAGAAGGTATTGATGATATGGGGGTGTGGCTCAGAGCAAAGCCTGGAGGATCTGAGCACCCTCTGTCTCCGAGGGAGCTCAGCTACCTTGGCCTGTGTGTGTGTGTGTGTGTGTGTGTGTGTGTGTGTGTGTGTGTGTGTGTGTGTGTGTGTGTGTGTGTGTGTGTGTGTAGGACCAGCTAGGAGGCAGGGACCAGGAACCGGGCCTCACAGAGCCCCCTAAGCCCTGTAAAACTCTATTCCAGGACAGGGCCCACAGGAGCTGCTTCCATCAAAAGTTAAGGTGGGTAGGAAGTGGGGCTGGCTGGAGGGTGGGGAGGATGGAGTTCTGGCTGAGAACTTGGTTCATCTCAAATAGAGGGCCAGGCTGGGGGGTTTCATCTTGCTTTGGGCTAACTGGAGACACATCACCTCCTTCACTGCCACCATGAGGCCTGCCAGGCCATAGGGGCTTGTGACACCTGCAGCTCTGAGGTGGCCTGGCCTTGGGGACGGAGACGGGCTCCTGATGTTGCACACACAAGCATGGCAGACTTTTCTCCTGAAGCAGGCATTGAACTGTTCTACCCCTTACCCCCTACCCCAGAGGCCCACGAAGCTGCCGTGGGATCACCCTCCAAACTGCAAGGCTTTCTGATCCTTCTCCAACAGCCTGAAGGAGCTCGGCTTGCCTCTGTTGGTGGGTTCTGGTGACACCCACTAAATCTCATCCAGTTTCAGGAGGACCTGCTTTGTCAGGAGGGCTGAGTTGATGGCCATGCTCACTGAGGCCTTTTAATTTTTGCAGGGACGGAGGGGGGGAGGGGGAGAGTGTTGGAGGGGTAGGGACTGTTGCTATTCCCAAGAGGTGCTTTGGTGTCCAGAGCCCCGCCCCTCACAGCCCCGCCCCTCACAGCCCCCTTACCCTGGAGGAGAGTCTGGGTACAGCTCTCTGAGCACCGTGGCATCCACATCCCCATCTGAGCTGATGTCCAAGGGTGGGGGCCAGTCTTCGGCAGGGCTGCAGGTATAGTGCATCCTTCGGCTGGAGCGGCTGTGCGTGTGTCCAGTATGTCCGTCTGACACTGCAGGGAACAGAGCAGCAGCCACAGGGCCTCAGTCCGGGGCTGAATGTCTCTCCTCCTGGGTCTATCTGAGACCACCAGGACTCTGATGTCCCCAGCTGGCCATCCCCTTTGCATGCACAGCTGTCTATGTCCCTAGCCAAGTCCCCAGAGTTGGAGCACCTTTGTTGTGCTGGGGGTAGGGTGTGGGTGATAGGGAGGAAGCAGGGATGGCTCTGGCTTGGGGGCTCCCCTGGTGGAGGGCAGTCTGTTCGGGGGCAGCCCTGTACTGAGTGGTGGAGCTGGGGTCTGGGGAGAAGAGACAGGCTTGAAGAAAGGGCAGGCTTCCTGGAGGAGGTGCTGCTGGAGTTGAGTCCATGGAGGATTAGCTGGGGAAGAAGGGAAGGAGGGAACAGGACACTGGAGTCAGAGAAGGAGAGGAGAAAGAAAAAAAAATGAAGATGTGGGAGAACCTAAGGAGCCTTAAGCTGTGCCATTAGCTCTGGAAGTGAAAGTCAGGGAGATGCTGCTTAGGGCAGAGCCTCTGGAGTCTCTAGGATCAAGTTTCCCCATTGCTGTTCCAACCACACACCATTCCCATTGGGTATACTGGGGGCAGGTGGCTGCTGGTGACTCCATGTACTACTCTTTCTTATGTTGTTGGTGAGTACACACACACACACACACACACACACACACACACACACGTACACCAGCATACATCAGCAGACTAACGCTCTGAAAAGTTCACTAAGAAATATAGGGAACTGCCAGGTGCTGCTGGCTCATGCCTGTAATCCTAGCAACTCAGAAGGCTGAGATCTGAGGATCACGGTTCAAAGCCAGCTTGAGCAACAATGTCTGTGAGACTCCAATAAACTACCAGAAAATCAGAAGTGGCACTGTGGCTCAGGCAGTAAGAGTGCTAGACTTGAGCTGAAGAGTTGAGGGACAGCAACACCCAGGCCCAGAGTTCAAGCCCCACAACTGACCAAAAAGAAAAAAAAAAACATAGGGAACTGTGCTTATCCAGCATCTGACCACACAATATTATTTTTCTTTCTCTCTTTCTTTTCTTCCTGGTGCTTGAATTCAGGGCTTTGTGCTCTTGATTCTGCTCTACTACTTGAGCCACACCTCTATTTCTGGCTTTTAGATGGTTCATTGGTACCCAGGCTAGCTTTTGAACCACTACCCTGAGATCTCAAACTCTTGTATAGCTGAAATTACAGGTATAACCTCCGCTGCCTGGTCTTCTAAGCAACTCTACCTCCCGGTTTATGATAGGTATTCCTGAGGGTTGCGAAGATGGCTGAGGCCTGAGACCTCCCCAACTCCTCAATAGTTCAGATGTGACTCCTCCCCTTTGGGGTGGAGCTTGGCATTGAGCCCATTCTATAGGCTAAGAAGCTAGGGCTCAATGTCACATGCCAAGTAAAGTGTCGAGGTGGAATTCCTGCAGCCTGTACAACTCCAGAGACTTCCTGTCTCCTTAGTCTCCTTTTCTCCCCCTCTTGGGAATGGAAAAATCCAAACAGGAAGCCTCATCTGCAGATCTAATTCTAGTGTTATATATGGTGACATGGAGAAAACTCTCAAAGGAAAGTATTCCAAACATGCACGTTATTTGTGAGTGGCTCTGCTTGGACAGCATGGCTCATGCCCCTTATTTACTCCTTTATATTGTCTGTACGTTCAAGGTTCCCCACAATGCATTCAGATCACTTGTCTAACAGGATAAACGAACCCTATCACATATGCTGTGTGGAAGGAGTGGACGTGAGGGTTCTTTTTTGTAGATGTGCCGGCCGAACCATGGACTTTTTGGAAGGACTTTGAGAAGAACCCTGGAAAGCAGCACAAAACAGTGGGGTCAGGGCTGAGTCGGAGGCTTCTGGGCTCCTGTGCCGATCCTGGGCGCTGCTAGCACAGCTGGATCATGGTGGTACCTAGTCTCCAGGAGGAAGGTGTGAATGTTCCGGGCGAGAGACCTGCCTCAAACTCAGGCCAAAGCAGGACAGGAAGCCTGGTCCAGGCAAGGCTCTCGGCTTCTGGGGAGCTCTAGGTGTGTGTGTAGGGGGACTATGCTGGCTGAGCTGCTCACATGTGTTCCATCCACACACACTGACCTTTCTTATTACCTTTCCTTTTAATTTTATTTTCTTTTGCAGTAGAGGGGTTTGAACTCAGGATCTAGTGCTTGCTAGGCACATGCTTTCCCATCTGAGCCACTTGGCCAGCCTTTTTTTTGCTCGTTATACCTGGGACTCCTATTTGTGTTTCCCCATGTAGCTGGAAAGATAGTCATGCACCACCACATCCAGCCATTGGTTGAGAAAGGGTCTTTTGAACTTTTTGCCTGGGTTGGCTTCAAAGTGTGATATTTCCAATCTTTGCCTCTCAACTAGTTAGGATTACAGGTTTGAGCCACCATATCTGGTTTCCCTCCCTCCCTCCCTCTCTTCCTTCCTTCCTTTCTTCCTTCCTTCCTTCCTTCTTTCCTTTCTCCTCTCTCCCTCTCCCTTTTGAGACAGGGTTTGACTAGCTTCAAATGCCTGATTCTCTTGCCTTACCCTCCCAAGTGCTGGGATTACAGATGTGCACTACATGCTTTTCTTTCTAATCCTCATCATTAATGAACAGGACAGATCATTAATTGCCATTCTCCCATCGTAGCTATGTGTCCCAGTGATTTGAGATGTCTACTAGGTCCTGCCCTGTGTCCAAGGAGCCCACTAGCCTCTTCCCCAGTGCCAGCCCCCTCAAGGCTGAGCCCTCGCAGCCCCTCAGTCAGTACTGCACAGTGTTCAGCTTGAGGTATTCAGTGGGGCTACCAGGGCTCACACGTTTCCCACCCACCACCTGTAAGCTGGAGTGGCACTCATTAGGAGCCACCCTAGGAGGCCCACAATGAGGACTTCCTACAATGAGATGATACACAAGAGGTCCAGGAGCCAGTGAACACCTCACCATCTGCATCACCGCCAGGCCTCTGATTGTCCACTAGCTCCAATGGCCGAAAGATGGCTCCTGCCTAACCACTGAGCTCCATGGAAGCAGAGAGCCTTTCTCAGGCCTGCTGATCATCAGGGTTCTCTAGGGGAGGGAAAGGAGGCCTACTGGTGGTCAGGTCAATCTATTTAAGTGACCCTTGACTCCTTCCTTTCCCCAGCCTCCTCCTGCACTGGAGGGCTCCCTGGGGCTCCTTTCATCTGCAGCATGCACCCTCCTCGGGCTGACTCTCAGCGGCGCTTTCTTCTCCATATCTGGAAGATGGCTGGGCTTCTGGACCCCAGCACCCCCAGTGAAGGCTGTGTGGGGAGGGGCCTGGTTTCCTCCAGCTTGTGAAATTGTCTGACTTCCTTCCTGCTGCTTTTAGACAATGGGTCTCTGCTGGGAATGAGACAGAATTGGGAGGCCAGATACTGCTAAAAAATGCATTTGGGGGACATGTAAACATGCCTGGGACTGATCCCCAGATGACTTTGACTCGCTTAATGATGTCTCAAAACCAAGAGACTCTGACGTCAGTCATGTTACACGTAGCAGGCTCTCAGGGGTGGATTTATTCACTGCGCATTCATGCCATCGTTCATGTACTCACTCATCTGGGTTCTTACCCGTTTGTTCCTCTCACTGGACCTCTAACTTCCTGTCTGTCCCTCTTTCTGTTCTCCACCCACCCCAGTAATCCTACCCACTTAACCATCCATCCATCCATCCATCCATCCATCCATCCATCCATCCATCCATCCATCCAAAAATCCATCTATCCCTCTGTCCATCCACCCATCTATCCATCTGTCTGCCATCCATCCACTTAATCATCCATCCATCCCTCTATCCATCCATCCAACTATTATCCACCCAGCCATCCATTTGACTGTTCATCCATCCCTCTGTCCATCATCCATTCATCCATCCATTCATTCCTCCAACTATCCATCCATCCTTCTGTCTCTCATCCATCCCTTCCCTCCCTCCCTCCCTCCCTTCCTCCCTCCCTCCCTCTCTCCCTCCACGTACCAGTTGGGACAGCATTGGTGCAGCCTGGACCAATAGCTTGGGTGTACAACTCAGGAGTAAGCTACACTCTTCCTCTGGCCTTAGCCTCTTTCTGTGTCCCTCTCTTGGCGGACCACAGGAACTGCATCGCCTTGAAGGACATTGTGGTGGGCACCTGTGAGCTCTTCCAGAACCATAGACCTCTAGGACGTCTTTCCTCACACATCCTTCCCTTCCCGCTCTACCTACATCCGGGGCTGCCGCCTCCTTGATGCCACCTGGGTCTAGAGAGTGTATGGTGGGAGTCTGGGGCTCAGCTCACCGTAGCCGGGCTCGTATTCCTGGTGTCGACGCCGGCGGTGGCGGTGATGGTGGTGGCGGCGCCGATGGTGGTGGTGGTGGTGGTGCTGGAGCCGGGCCTGCCTGTCCCTACGGATGCTGCCCACGATGATGGTGATGCAGGAGAGCGTAATGACCACACCGATGACAGCACTCGCCACGAGCACCGGGGACACGAGCAGATGGCTGTGCTCCGAGCTGTCTGAGAACGTGGGGTAGAAATAGCTGGTGTGGTTGTATCGTGCTACTGTGAACAGAGAGAGGGAGAGAGACAGGACACTGAGCTGGGCCTGCCTCGTTTCTTCCTCCTCCCCTCCCTCCCCTCACTGATCTGTGAATACATGGAGGATGGCCTGGAGCCTGGCCCATGGGTTCTATCCTGGCTGTACCTGCAGGGTCCAGGAGAACAGGCCCCTGCTCCCTGCATCGGGTGCTTTTGGAAGTGCGAGCGGACTGGCCTTCCTCTCCCCTGAAGCCTCTGCCCGAGGGGCCCAGCTGCCTCCCAGACAGGAGGAGGGAGAACAGAGAAGATCACGGGGTTGGCCAAGGTCACACAACACATTAATGGCAGAGCTGTAGCCTGAAGACTCTTCACATTAGACAAGGACTCAACTTCACCAAGACATCAGGTTGAAAGGTCAACATGATTTTACCAAGGTGTTGGGAAGGGGCAAAAGGTTCACAGAAGGGCAAGTGTATAAGGACCAATCCTGTTGGCTACACAAATGACCGAGATATGTTAGAGGGTTAGGACCCCATCTTAACAAACCAGCCTGGCTGAATGCTCTCTGTCTGTGTTCCCAGCTACATGGGAGGCATAGGGAAGAAGATCATGATCTGAGGGTGGCTAGGCAAAGACACAAAGTCCATTTGAACAGCAACCTGAAGGAACAAGGAACTGTGGTACAAGCAGTAGAGCACTTGCCTACTAAGTGCAAGGCTCTGAGTTCAAACCCCTGTACCGCTGAAAAACAAACACAGCAAAGTTAATAGTCTCAGGCATCTCACCATAGTAATGCAAAGCTAATGGAGAGAAGTGGTCCTTGTTGATCTTACGCCATTATACATCGTGGCAAACCATGTGCTTTCTTCAAACGGCATCTCTTACCATTTCTGAACATCTGCCTCTTTACTTGTGCATTGTGTCATATTATTATTATTTTTTGCAAGGCTCTCTGTCCACCTCACTAGATTTTTAGCTCTTTGCAAACAGGTGTCTTACCTGCCCTGACTTGCTCACCTCTGGGCAAGTGCTAGGCTAAATAATAAGTATTTATTAAATGTGTGTTGCATGACTGGATTTCAGTGGACTGGGTTGGCTCTGTGGTTGTTTTACTGTTAGGCAGGAATACGGTATCTGGTTTCTCTCTCTCTCTCTCTCTCTCTCTCTCTCTCTCTCTCTGGCTATGACAGCTTGAGTTTTGTTTTGTTTTATTTTGGGTCCGGTCGTGGGCCTGCACTCTGAGCCTGGGCGCTGTCCCTCAGCTCTTCAGCTCAAGGCTAGCGCTCTACCACTTGAGCCACAGTGCCATTTCTGGCTTTTTTTTTTTTTTTGCTTATGGGTGCTAAGGAATTGAACCCAGGACCTCAAGCATGCAAGGCAAGCGCTTTAGCACTGAGCCACCTTCCCAGCCCTGACAGCTTGAGTTTTGGATGAAGTACCAGCTTCTCATTTTTATTTCATTGGCTGTTAGCTACTGTAAGCAAGAGTGTTTTCCATTTTTAAGATTCAGATGAAAGGTAAGCTTCCCCTCCATCTCTTTGTTCTAGGGGAGAGAATCAGCTTTGTTTGACCTCAATTTAGGGACAATCTAGTTCTTGGCTAGTGAATCTATAGTGTATCTCCCACCATTTCCTATCTGTGCTAGCAGCAGACATTACTAATCAACCATGATCCTCTTTCCTGTTTGGCCCAGAAGGCAGCTTTAACATCCTTTCTAACAGGGCAGTGACTTTACCTGCTTGAAGCTGGCCCTGAAATGGAGCCTTTGGCCACATTCATCCAGTGTGACACAATCTACCATGCTGTCACTACTGAGACATGCTCAGAGCCAAGGGCAAGAATCAGAGTGTGTGTGGCCCATGCTACTGAGAGACAATGGGCCAGGTCCAGATACTGTGCTGTCACTGGGGCTCCAGACTGCCTTTCTTATGGCCCCAGATGCTGAAGTGTTTTATGGATATACTGGCCACTCACATCCTGGTCAAAAGATTTGTGCTACTGGAGATCCATTATCAGTAGATGATGACTGCAAACCTAGGTGTGTGTGTGTGTGTGTGTGTGTGTGTGTGTGTGTGTGTGTTGTATGTCTGCTCTTCGTAGCATGCCAGCCTGCGGGGTCACCTTGAGCATGAGGTGGGAGATGAGAGCCTTGCTCTTCCAGCCTAGATTGCAGCTTCATTGCTTCTTGGTAAGAAGTGGCATCGGTGCCTGTAGTTGCAGACAGGTGGTGGTGGCCTTCACCCGCATTGCTCCTAGGAAGTTAACCTTCCCATCACCACAATGGGTAGAAGGAGGTACTGGTTTAAATGGGGAGGGAAACACTTCCAGTTTCCAAATTCAGGCTCCATTTTCTCAGCAAGATAAATATGACTGCTGAGAAATAACTTGATGAAAGTCCCCTTTTCCTACTGCCAAGACAGAGGAGATTTGTCCTTATACAGGACTTCCCTGCTATGAGCTTCTCCAAAGCCACCCCTGGTTCAGTGGAAACTTCACCATGTCTGCTCTCCTCTGATAAGTTGCACCCAACAGCATATGGTAGCAAGAGGTCCAGTCTCCAGAGTCCTGTGCTTGGCACAGATGCACTTATTCTATGTCATTTAATCCTTGGATTGCCTGGGATGGGATCCCCAGGTAACAGGTAAGGAAGGAGCCTCATGGAAGCACTTGGTGTGCTCAGCTCGCCCCATGTCTGCACTCAGATGCTAGCTGTGGATGCTAGACAGTGGGCTCAAGGTGTTTGGATCCGTGCAAGTACACCTCCAGACCACACTTTGCATCCTTTTGTAGGCAGTTAGAGCTAGCCATGACCTGGGGGCTTATTCAAGATGGACGAGCTGACCATTGCTGGGGAGCTGGAATACCATGCTTGAGATTGTCCTCCTAGCTTATGGCAGATCTTGGATTTGAACTCAAGGCTCATCTGAGAATTCCTGCGGCTGCACAGCACAGTGTGTGGTGAAGTTCTGGTTTGGACAAGATTTATATGCTAGAAGCCTGAATCCCAATGTAACAGTATTAAGAAGTGATGGATCTTTTATGAGGTGAGCTCTAATGGAAGGTAACTGGGTCCTGGAAACACTAATTACCTGGAAGGGATTAGTGCAGGACTCAGAGTGAATTAGGTCTCATGGGGATGGATTGGTTCCTAAAGAGTTGGTTGCTACAGAAGAGCAAATATAGCCCCTCCCCAGACTCTTAATCCCTCCTTTGCCATGTAACTCCCCCAAGATGCTTTCGCTATGCAATGCCATCCGCCAAGGCTGGTATTTTTTGTGCATAAACGAGCCAGCTTCAAGAATTTTGTTATAGTAACATAAAGACAACTGGGAAAGAGTGCAAGGTAGGGAGTTCTATTTCTGGTTCTGCTCCTCACTCAACTTGGTGACCTTGGACATGTCTTTACTCTCCCTGGACTCACCTGAAAAAGGGGCTTTTGTTCTTGAACCGTTCTCACTCCAGGATGGTGGATGGTTCTGGGATGGGTAGGGGCAGGGGTGGAAACCTCGAAGAGAGGCCAGGGGACTGAGGTCAGCACTGGCCTCAACCTAGGGAACATAGGGGAAAGTCAGGGCAGGGAAATGGAGGCAGCTTCTTGCTAGCCAGGCCTTGCTGAGTGCAGTGTGAAGATGGCTTCCTGAGCACTCAGTCTGGGCGCAGAGCAGTTTCTCTGCAGCCCCGAGCTATGATTATACGGGGAAGGTGCAGAGACCTCGGGGTGCTGAGTCGACATCTTTTGACTGTCATCTTGCCCACTCTCCCAGAGATGCTGAGGACAGGGAGAAGGGGGAGGGCCAGGGACTCAGATCTGATGGATGGTTCCTGTCACAAAAATTCCAAAAACATTTATCACAGGTCCACTTTCCCGGCGAGCCTGGGCTCGGCAGGGTGGCTCTGTCTCTACTGCAGAAGCTGGCAGGGTGGGGCCATGCAGGCAGGGGAGAGAACGTGACTCAGACACCATCTTCCCCTCAGCCATCCATGGGGTGGATGTCACCAGGAGACTGATGGGAGGAGGCCAGAGGGCTGGGTGGGCCAGGAGTGGTTCAGAGAGGAGGACCTGGAAAGGCTGGGTCTGAAGGATGAATTCACAGAACAAGATCAGAAGAGAGAGGGGGAGGAGCAGGGGCAGACACACAGGGCAGAGAGGCCTCAGAAGAATTCAGGAAAGGGGGGCACACTGCGGGGTGTCACCTTGAGGGAAGCGGTATGTTTGGATCACAGGGCAAGGACAAGGTATTTTCTTAGTGTTTAGATTTCTTCCTGATGTGGGAATGCATCACCAGAGGACGTCAACCCATGTCATTCAAAGCCCATTTGTGATGTTAGGTGGGGAACAGACTATGGTGGAAAGGAGGAGTGGAATGCAAAGTCACGCACTATTGGTCAACCCACCACGAATGCACTCAGCTAACCCACTCATCCATTCAACCAATCACCCATCATTAGCCATCCATCCATCCACTTACCCACACACCCACCCACCATCCATTCATCTATCCAACAATGCACCCATCTGTCCAAATACACACCATCCATTAATTTATCTGCCCACTGTCCATCCATCTATCTACCCACTCTTCATCCATCCATTCATTTATCCACCCATCCTACTATCATTCCTCAATTCAGATATGGGCCATCCAGCCAGCTATTTGCGCACTACCTAACATACCTACATTCACCCATCATCTATCCATCCAACAAACCATCCACCTATCATCTATCCATCTGTCCATCCATCCAACCATCCACCCATCTATTACTTGCTGATACTCCCTAAATGCTTACTCCATGCACATAAATAGAAACACAACGATTAATCCAATTGAGATAATTCTCTAAAATTGAAAATCAAGAGGTTCACATGGGTGCCCTGAAGAGAGAGAGAGAGATAGAGAGAGAGAGCGCCATCACAGGGTTCTCTGGTTCCAGTTCAGCAGAGCAATTTTGCTTCCAGTGGTTTTTTACATGTCATAGTTAGCAGGAGATCATTCCACTGCCATATAGAAAGTTTCCAACCACTGTGTTAAAATAGAACTGGAAAAAGTTACGTGACCATCCACAGGTCCTTCATAATTCTAAAGAAATAAGACATCATCAAGAAATCTAAAGAAATAGACCTCTAAAGAAACAAGACATCATTCATCTACATCCTACCACACCACTCAAATAAACTCAGTACAATTAACTTGTGCATCCCTCTGATGTCCACATCCCTTGGCTTTACCACCTCCATCCTTATTCACTAAGATTTTATCTCTGGTGTGATTAAAAACTTTGTGTATTGGTTGTAAAAACGCATGCATTGGAATAGCTGCTTTCCCTCATTCTGCAGGGGGAGTGGTGAGTCAGTCTGCTGACATTGCAGAAACCATCAGTGATGAAATTAGACACAGAGCTCATACCAAATTCACTTACTTTTCCTTCATCCCTCTCTCCTCCCTCCACTCCTACCCGCCCTTCTCCCCCTTCCTTCTTCTTTTGTGGTAACAGAAACAGAGTTTGAACTCATGGCCTTGAGCTTGCTAAGCAGGCATGCGTACCAGTTAAGTAGTAGATTACCACTTGCTGTCGATTATTTTTCAGATATAGCCGTATGCTTTTTTTTTTTTTGCCTGTCATGGCGCTTGAATTCTGGGCCTGGGCGCTGTTCCTCAGCTCTTCAGCTCAAGACTAGCGCTCTACCACTTGAACCACAGCACCACTGCTGTTTTTTTCTGCTTATGTGGTACTGAGGAATCGAACCCAGGGCCTCATGCATGCAAGGCAAGCGCTCTACCACTGAGCCACCTTCCCAGCCCCTAGCCTTATGCTTTTTACCCAGGCTACTATAGACTATGATCTTCCTATCTGTGCTTCCTGCATAAACTGGGACTACAGGCATGAGCTACCATACTTAGCCCTTGAATTCTTAGAATCACCATTGGCTTGACCTCTTTTACATGCTCTTCTTGATCACCTCCTAGAGTTGCCTCTTGGGTCATCTTCACAGAGAACTCAGGGTTCTGTAACACCAGTCTGTGTCATAAAGAGGAGGGGTCGCTGGGAGGAGAAGCAGTTGCTGGGGAATGGGAGAAGGGTTGGCTGGCCCCATCGATAAGTCAGAAGGGTCTTAGCTCCTACCCCAGCTTGCATTAGAAGCCTCAAAGTCATGGTGCAGAAAACTAACCATTAACTCTAATGTGAACTTTCCAGGAAGCTCCTGAATAATTGATGTGGAAAATGTTAAAATTCCTGAGTGCTGCAAACGATCCTTGGCTATTCCTCCTGAGGGACTGGGTGAGGGCCATGCTGTCCACGTGCTGTCCATGTACACAGGTCTCAGTCCCCAGAACAAGCTGTTCCAGCTGAGAACTGTGTTCTCTGGCGACCATGGCTGGGGCAGTGTCCATAGTGTTGTTTTCCAGTGGTTCTGTGCTTCAGAACCCACACCAAGGGGACCAATTTAAGAAGCAGCAACATTGTTTTTGTCTGAGATTGGGACTCCATGTTAACTATTTCCCCAAAGAACTCCTTTCTCTGTATAGACCATGAGAATCATACCATTGATCTTCTTTGCTTTGGTCCCCAGGATGCTTAGAGATGTCTTTCCTCGACAATTTGGTGTTAGCATCATCCAACATAGACAACTCACAGATTACCTGTGTGAATGAAATCTGAAGGATTAAACCTGACTCAAACTCCTACATTAGGGATTTGTGCAGATTGCCATGACATTATTTGCTCTTGGAGTTGCATGACTGTTCCAAAGGATGCCTTTGAAGGTGGTAAATGCTTAGTGCCTGGCTCAGAGACATTGGCTAGGATCACTAACATTTGTGTACCTAAGTTTCCTCATCTCAACAATAGAGGAGTAGTCTCTCAGAGTGTTTCTGTGGGTTAAGTGAGATAGTTTATATGTTACACAGGCACTCCATAAACTTAATTCTAAAATCTGGATAAAGCTATTAAATCACCATCACAGTTCAAGCAAACAAATCAACAATAAAAATCAAAGCCCCATCTGTATTTAAGATTCCTGACCTTCAATTCCTTAAGCAGGATTCAAAAGGTTCTCACTAAAAAAAAAAATGGTGCCAGGTGCCAGTGGCTCACAGCTGCAATTCTAGGTATTCAGGAGGCTGAGATCTGAGGATCACAGTTCAAAACCAGGAAAATCCATGAGATTCATCTCTAATAAACTACTACAAAACCGGAAGTGGTTGCTGTGGCTCAAGTGGTAGAGTACTTGCCTTGAGCTGAAGAGCTGAGGACAGTGCCCAGGCCCAGAGTTCAAACACCACAACCAGAAAAAAAAAAAGGCTAAGTTGGACTACACTGAAATGAAGAACTTTGGTGAGAGTTTGGATGAGATGTGGGAGCAGGTGGTGTGGGTAAGTGGGGAGCTGCTGGACTGCCCAGAGACTGAGTTGTGAGCAGGGTCAAGGTCATAGCTAGAGAGAGCAAAATGCTTTTGAAAGACGACTTTCTAGATATACTGAGATTTGGCAATCTGGAGAATGTGGAGGTGTTTGTTGATGTAGGTGCTTGGAACTGGCTAATAGATCCAGAGACACAAACAAGGCCTTCTTTCCACTACCATGGAGGCGTCCACCTCTTTATTTTCTCTCTAGGTTTGTTCTTTGCTGGATTCCTTTGCAGTTAGAGAGATGCAAATCTTAGAAGCAGCTGGCAGGAAACGTGCACTATTTGCCCAACTCCTCTGTGTGTGTGTGTGTGTGTGTGTGTGTGTGTGTGTGTGCATGTGTGTGCCCATACAGTGGCTTCATCTCAGAGGGTTCCTCAGGGGTCTCACACTTATTCGGCTTTCTTGCTCAAACGGGACTCTATCATTTGAGCCATGTCTCCAACCTTGATTTTTTATTTTGCTAATTCATTGGAGACAGAGTCTTGTGGACTTTTCTGGCTGGTCTGGTTTCAAACCACAGTTCTCAGGATCTGAGGATCTGAGCCTCCTGAGTAACTAGGATTACAGTCATGAGCCTCTTATGCCTGACTCAAAATGTCCCTGATGACCACGTACACTATCAGTGCCTGTTTAGGACCTCTGTTGCAGTTTTACTGTCATGTGTAGCCATTCATGCAGTTGAAGTATCAAATTCTTGGTGACAGGATTAAACTGAAGTGCCAGCCCTCCTTCCGTCTGTGTGGTATGCTTCTGCATTCTCCTCTGTACCAAAGCCAGTGTCAGAGGGAAATGACAGCTGGGAGCTGATGGTTCGTGCCTATAATTCTAGCTATTCAGAGGCTGAGATCTGACTGTTGAGATTTAAAGTAGCCTGGGCAGGAAACAGAGCTGTGGCTCAAGTGGTAGAGTACTAGCCTTGAGCAGAAAAGCTCAGAGACAATGGCCAGGCCCTGAGTTCAAGCCCCAGGACTGGCACGCATGCACGCACGCACACACACACACACACACACACACACACACACACACACACACACACACACACACAGCGCAAGCATTTCTTCACCAGATGAAAACTTTCATCTGTCTCATGCTTATACTATTTAGGCCACTGTTTTTAGGCTCGATATAATTGATATCTTAAATGAAGGCAAAGAACACACTACAGGTTTCTCAATATACACATTCAGCTGTAAATGACACCCTGTCTGGGCAGTTGAGAGTCTTGTTGTTTCAGATAATTAGATTTTCTGCTTGGTAGCTGTGCCAGTGGATTAGTATAGCAGATACCACTGACCATCCCACTCGCTCACAAGAATAATAGGCCAGGCACTGGTGGCTCACACCTGTAATCCTAGCTACTCAGGAGACTGAGATCTGGAAGAAAAAGTTCATGAAACTTCTTGCTCTCACTCCCCAAGTCTGCACAGATAGCTTACACAGGGAGCGAGCAGGTAACAATAGGATCTAGCCTGCGATAGTTTGTTTGATGAATGTTTCCTAAAGGCCCATGTGTTGGGCTCCTAACCTAGAACACATCGGGAGGTGGTGAAACCTTTAATAGGTGGAGGCTTGGGGTAGCACTTTAGGTCATGGGGGGGGGGAGGGTTGTCCTTGAAGGGTATATTGAGACTCCAGCAGCTTCTTCTCTTTCAGTTCATGGCTGCCATGAATAGGTCTTTCTCCACCAGGCTTCCTACCATGATGTTCTACCTTGCCATAGGCCTACAGAGGGAGAGGCTAAAGCTTCTGAAACAGCGAGCTGAGACTTAAACAAACTTTTCCTCCAGATAAGCTGATTCTCCAGGTCTTTAGTCACAGTCCCCGTCCTCTCTGTTTTCTTCTCCTAATCATGAAAGACTTGGGTAATTCTGAGCTGTGTAGACAGTGGCCATGAGGGCAGTGTTTCAAGTCTCTGGAGTATGTTTGCAGAGCCGGGTTAGACAACTCCCTGTGGCCTGTGAAATCCGAGCACTCAACCAGAGGGTGGTATTACCGTTTCCAAGTTGTAAGTGGGGCAATTGGGATTTCTACTAGCAGCTTGTTCCAGATCACGCAGCTGGCAGGTGTCTGTGCCAGGCATTGCATACCACATCACACCAACTCTGAGGGAGCCTCAGGGCACCCAGGGGCTCTGCCAGGCGGTAGTACCCACTTGTCTGTGAGGCTCTATCTGACTTCTCTGAGAATCACAGGATGTCACCTTCCCCTTCTCTGTTTCAATCTGCTACAGGTTCCATCTCCCCCGGGACCTCAATCTCCTCCTCCCCCATCTGTCCCCAGAGGCCAGAGGAAGGGAAGCCACCCTCCCCTCCTCCCCACCTCATAGGGAGCTCCATGGAGCTGTCGTCTGTTGGGTGACAGAGACAACGTTGTGAAGCATCTGTTTTTGGAGCCCGGGTCTCCAGGGAGTCCCAGGCTGTCCTTCCCAGCAGGGGCCAGATGGAGATGGCTCCCTGCCGTCAGTTTTCCCCCCAAGAAACCAGGCAGCCTTCTTCTGAAGGCTGGAAAACCGCTCACAGACCTTGCAAGCCGAGCACCCTCTTTCTTCTTGCAGTAGCTTGGCCCCAAAGCCCTCTGGCTTTCCTGAATCAAGGCCTTCCTCTGCCTCCTTCCTCTGCCCCAGTCTTCCCCTCTGCCCCATGTGGGGACAATATGAGGGACGCTGGGGTTTTCTTTATGATGGACAGGGATGAGCTGAAATGTCTGGAGGAGAGATGTGGCTGGGGTTGGCCGGTGCGGGACCAGCCTGCCTTGACTCATGATGTCTGCCCAAATCCTGAGAGGCCAGTGGGTGATTCCACTCCCCGCGTTGTCCACAGGAAATGACAGATCTGCTTCCAGTAATGGATGGTGGCCCCACTTTCCCTACCACCCTCCCATGGCTCCTAATGCTGTGACTCATTCACTTTCCAGATCTTGTGAGCTCTGGCTCCTAGCAGTGAGGTCTTGTGTGGGGAGCCTTAGGGGGCTGCTTTTTCCTGCAGGGGACTTGTCTGGCTGCTCTTCTAAACTGGCAGGGGTTAGGGCTGTGGAAACCCCAAATGGAATGCCCACCAGGCACCTGCTTTACCTACGTTCCTCATCCAGGCAACATTTCCCGAGTACCCACTAGGTGCCACGTACCAAGCAGGGCCTGGGACTCCCCGGGAACAGGATGGGCATGGTCCCTGCTTCCTGGAAGCGTATCCCCTCATCAGACACCTGGCTCTCCTCCAGCCATTCCCACAACCCCTTCCCCAGGCTGGGCTGCAGGTGGGCTGGAGAGGTAGATGGATGAGGAAGAGACTTACAGGGGCAAGAGCGTTTGAAGGACATGTAATCCTTAGAGCAGAACAGCGGAGCCAGCCTGCCCACGGGCACAGCTCTGACTTCTCCCGGGGAAGGCCCCTCCACTCACCTGCAGAGATGCAAACAAGCAGGTAGGTGATGGGCACCACTGGCTCTGCAGGCTGGGCCTTTAGGTCCTAGGCCTCCAACTATGGGAGTGGGGGAAGGGAAGGAGACCTGGAAGCCTGGACCCTGGGACTCCTGGACTACAGAGTTCAGAGGTGTGGGTACAATGTAGCAGAGTGGGTGCTGGGATCCCAGTGGTGGGCAGAGGGGTTAGGACATCTCTTATGGATGGACCTGAATCCTGAACAAGAGATTCCAGGAGTCTCTTTTCTCGCAGACCTGAGGGGGTCCCACTGCCTTGCTAGCTTCAGTGACTCCCAATTCCTCCCACAGCTGCCTGATGTATTCATTCCACAGCTGAACACTGCAACCTGAAGGGTAGGGTGGGGGCTAGGTGGTCACACAGCTGATTTTGGTAAGGTGATCTCTAACACCTAGCTTCTGTGGCATTGTGCTTATTAAGTAACAAATTGAAGAGGAGGGGGGGTAACAATGCTTGATAGGAAATGTACTCATTACCTTGCTCATGTCACTGTAACCCCTCTGCATGGTATCTTTTTTTAAAATTTTTTATTGTAAAGATACTATACAGTTACATGAGCAAGGTAATGAGTACACTTCCTATTGAGCATTGTTACCCCCTCCATTGTTTTCCCCCTACCATCCCTTCCCTCCCTACCTTCCCCGAGGTTCTTTTTTTTAAATTGTGATTAAGTGATTACATAATTTCCCAAATTTCACAGTATTGTGGAATAATGATCCTCATTTAAAGTCACAAGTTCATTCTAACTTTCCTGGAGCAAATTGTCTATCACAGTCTATAACATATAACAGTGTACACATATACACCATACATGTGATCAGCAGCATGGGGATATTTAGTAGTGATTCGCCCAGATGAGTGGGAGTTCTTTGTTTCTTAAGTCCTGTTAATTTTGTCGTATCACCTAATATTTTGGATTTAGCATCCACTTATCAGGGAGACCATGTACTGTTTGTCTCTTTGCTCTTGGCTTACCTCGCTCAACATGATTTCTTCTAGCTCCATCCATTTCCCTGCAAATGCCATTATTCTGTCATTTCTAATGGCTGCATAATATTCCATTGTGTATAGATAACACAATTTTTGGATCCATTCGTCTGTGGTGGGGCATCTGGGTTGTTTCCATATCCTAGCTATTGCGAACAGTGCCTGCATGTTATCTTTACAATAAAAAAATATATATATTAAAAAAAGTTGAAGAGGAGGATGCTCAGAGAGATCATGTTGTTTGCCCAGGGTCACACAGCAAAGGACTAGAGTCTAGGTCTATTTGACTCCAGAACTCACACAGTCAGCCAGCACACCCTTTAGAAGGCACTTAACAAGTTAAGTCACCCACTGAGAAACAGAGATCTGTGGAAGGGAGATGCCTCTTTCCTCTCTCCCCTCTCCCCACCTGCATTTCCTCCAGATACCTGGGTAGCTAGGGCAGCCAGGAACTGCCAGATTGCTTCAACACGCATTTGCAATGGAGAAAATATTTTCACGAAGTACAGCTCAGAAGCTGGTTGGTCTTGTGTGTCCCTGGGAGACACGAGGCTGAAAGAGTAGAAGGGTGATGTGTTCTTACTTCTTAGGGAGAGGCACATGGTTCTCAGAAACCATGCTACACTTTGGGGAGGAGAGGTGGCTGCACAGGATCTGGGATGAAGGGCAGACACAGAGATCGCAGGGCAGCAGCACGGCCTCTCTGCCTGGATCTCAGGAGACCGCTGGCTTCTCTGATCGTGAGATAATACTGTGGACAGAACATGTCTGTAAGAGGCAGGTGCCCAGGCCCCCATCTTGGTTTCTCTCAGGGACTCTTTTTAGTATGTGTGTGCTGGTCATGGGGCTTGAACTTGGGATGTAAGCACTTTTTTTTTCCACTCAAGACTTAAGCTACTACTTAAGGTTTTTTTGTTTTTTTGTTTGTTTTTGGTGGTTAATTGGAAAACTTTCCTGACTGAGCTGGCTTTGAACCATGATCCTCAAGTCTTAGCCTCCTGAGTAGCTAGGATTACAGCCCTGAGCCACCAGAGTGCCTGGCTTAGAGGCTTTTTATTTAGATCTATTTTTCTCCACCATGCAGATCCTGTGTTTTGATGGAGCCCATCGGCCAAGCAAACAGCATTGACTAATTGGCTTTTCTACTGAACAAATGAATCAGAGAGGCCTCTCTTTGGGGAGTCTTGCTTAGAAGTCTGATTTCTGAGCGCTAATGTCAACTCAGCCACTTCCTGGCAGGGACTGTGGGCCAAGCAATTTACCTCTCAGAGCCAGGCATCTGGTACAGAAAGCAGGGCAAGAGCACACAGTGTGCTTGGGGAGCACGGGGTCTGATAACAAGCCCCTGGCCAGCAGAAGGGAGCTTCAGAGATGCCTGCTCTGCCCCCCCCCCTCCGAGTAGGAGGCAGGCATCAGGCCTGAGACCCTTCTCTAGGTGGCTCCTTGCAGCTACCTCAGCCTTCCCTAAGCCAGGGAACCCCTGTGGCTGGCCTGCCATCCATTCTCAGTCTCCATGGAAACAGAGGGGCAATCTCTGACCTGGGATCTAAGGGTAACAGGTGGATCTTGCAGGAGCCACTGGGGAACTGTGACTTCCCAACCAGGCAGTCCAAGAAGAACCCCAACGCCAGGATTCTTACGTTCTGAAAATACACACAGGCATGTATGTATTTGTGTGGATGTGCTGGTGTGTGCTGCGTGTGCATATGCACACATGTGTGTCTAGGCATGGGGGACACAGGTGGGCTGAAAATTCACCTCTCCTGTTGCTTCCACAGATCTCTCTCTCTCTCTCTCTCTCTCTCTCTCTCTCTCTCTCTGTGGTTAGTCGTGGGGCTTGAATTCTGGGCCTGGGTGCTGACCCTGAGCTCTTCAGCTCAAGGCCAGTGCTTTACCACTTGAGCCACAGTGGCACTTCTGGTTTTCTAGTGGTTAATTGGAGATAAAAGTCTCACAGACTCTCTGCCTGGCCTGGCTTCGAACCATGATCCACAGATCTCAGCTTCTTGGGTAGCTAGGGTTGGAGGTATGAGCCACTGGCACCTAGCAAGTTCTTCCTTTTCAAGGCAAAATGGATGACATGACATCGCTCTCTTGTTGAAGCCTTCTGTAGCTCCCCAGTACCCTCAGGAAAATGGACCTGGTTTCTTACCCCAACCTCCACCATCCTGAGGTTTTCCCTACTTCTCTAGTAAATGGGCACAGCAGATGTCTAGTAGGTGCGTGCTGGATAGATGTCTAGCCAGACACCTGATGCCAGCCAGTGATGGGCAGATCATCCACTGCGACTGCAGGGGCTGCCCTCAAGTCCTGCCCTCCCACACCTCCCCTGTCCCCCACCCCCTTTCCTTTCAATGGTCCCAGGATGAAGGTTGATACTCCGAAAGGCATGTTAACCCAACACTTCCAACGTGCTAGATAAGCCACTGCAATGGGCCCTTTGGGGAGGGGGGAGATCATTTCTGCTTTGCAAATAGGGAATACAGGTGATAACGTGTTCAAGGTCACAGAGAAGAGATGAAGGAAGAGCTGAGTCGGAGGGTCTCTGTTACCCACAATGCCCCTCCATTCCTGCGAGGAACATGCCACAGAGATCTGCTGTCCCTGGTGTTCTGGCTGAACCACTTTCTGGATACAGTGGACCTCTCATACATACTTCCAGGCCTTGCCCTTAGTATACCATTCCTTCCTCTATCTGGTAAACTCCTATACAGCCATCAACACCTAACTCAAGCGATGGCTTCATGAGAATTACCTTGAGCCATGGAGAGAAGGATCCTACTGAGGATTCTTCCACAACATAAAGCCACTTCCAGACCAGCCCTGGTCCTAAATTATTCTAAATGAGGACTCCTGGCGGGATACAGAGGGAGCTAGTACTCAGGAATGTGGGACTGTGGGACTCAGTCAGTCTTGGCCTGATTCTAATATATGAGGATGAGCAGAAGATGCTTGTGAATGATGTTAAGGAGATCCTGTGAAGAGCCAAGCATCTCCCCAGACATCTTATCACCATAGTGACAATGGGACCTACAATACTCTGCTCCTTGCCTCATGCACCATAGTCAGTCCTTTACACATCCTCTGGCTGCCGTCTCCCAGAAGCTCCCCTGCCCCCCCCAACATCCCCTGATTCATTTACCAAGACCCTGTAACACCTATCCCTGAGGAGACATGAGACCCCTAAAACAGAAGTGGATTGTCAAGTTCAAGGTCCACTTCCTCCTCTCCCTGCCCACTTGAAGATGGAGCTCAGCCCACAGGAAAATCATGGCTTGGTGGCCTCTTTGCTTGCAGGGGGAGCTGGGGGAGGGAGGGAGCATGCCATGAGATAAAGGAGCTGGAGGTAGTTATCTAAGAGGACACGTTCCCCCCCCCCACACCACCACCATGGGACCATAGGCGAGCCAATAAGAAGGCCTGGCACAGGGACCCAGAGCAGGCTGCCTGGGAATGGGGAGGGCCCACACGGAGGTCGCTGCTCCCAGCTGCTTGCTCTGAGGCTTGTGACTCATCTCTGACTGGATTGTCTGGCTGGGAGTATGAGGGAGGGTGGGCGGCCGGCACTCCAGGTTTGAAGTAGCTGAATGGTGTACCCCGCAAGTCCTTGTTACCTCCATTCCCCTCCCTTCCTGGCTCCCGGAATACCTCCACTCCGGCAGAGATCAGACCCACAGAATGAGACCTGGGAGATTCCTGCTCTGGTTGGAGAACAACAGACAGAAGAGGGGAGGGGCTTGGCCGTGTGAAGAGACTCAGTCATGTTCACTCACGTTCACTCACGTACGCAATCCCTGCTTGACTTCTGTCACGTGCTGTCAGCTCCCTGGGTCTTCTAATGAAACCCTCATTTTACAGACAGCACCACAGAAGAATGAAGGGACCTGGTGAGGTAGTGAGCTTCCTTCCCCAGGTGGGCTTTGGGGACCATTGGAGCAGGATGGCCATGTGGCAAGCTTTTATCCCTTCTGGAAGGTCTCCTGGGGCTCAGGGTGGAGCCACATAGGTCTGGGTCAAAGGAAGCAGGAAGGCACAGAGGCTGAACCAGAGATGGAGAGAGAAACTAAAGGATCAGAAGGACGTTAGGGGTGGGAGTAGATAAACTATGCTTCTAGGTGTCAAAAGTCCCTTATATACTAGGCCTTGACTGCTGGGGCTAGAACAGTCAGGTGAACTTGGACGGTGGCATACAATGTATCATACCATGGCAGTGGGAGAGTTCTTTAAGGAACATTGCAGGGGCAGGTGTGCAGGTGAGGAATGCATTAGGTACACAGAGTGACTGTGGAAAACCTTGGTGGGAAGGTAGCAGGTAAGCCAGGCAGAAGCATCAGACAGGGCAAAGGTCCTGGGCAACAAAGTGCACGGGTCATACTGAGGGACAGATGGATTGGGGGGGGGGAAGAAGGGGGGGAGTGAGGATGAGTGTGTCTGCTCAGGTGACTGGGACATGGTAGAGATTGGAGAAGTGTAGGCTGCAGGTGTAGAAGGTTCTAGCAGCACCATGCCTGCCATGTAGGATGTGCGCAGGGACTATATGCATCTCACAGGGTTTGGTCCCTAGACTATCTTGAAAGGGTCTTATTCACCTTCCCCAGGCAAAGGCTAACCCTGAAGGGCTACAGGTGGGGTCCCAAGCAATGGAAACCTTTCTCTGGTCGCAGGGTGCTCTATATTCGAGGCTGAGACCCCGCTGGGGACACCCTCCATTCCTTAGATACACGGTACCAGGTTTGTCGTGTGGTTCAGTGTAGGATGTAGGGAGCCCAGAGCATAGAAGGGGAAGGACCAGCAAACAGTCGCACAGAGGTGGGCAGGAGGCCTTGAGGTTTGCCAACGGGTGACGGGGTCACCCGCTAGAGGTGTTAGAATGGGGATCTCAGCAGCAAGGAGGCCTTCTGTCTCTATGCAACCTCTGGCCCCATGTGTAGTATGCTGGGATGGACAAGGTGGGCCTAGAGATTACCTTAATTTCCCTGCAGTAGCTCCTTATGGGATCAGCCTTCCGCCCCACCACTATAGCCTGAATAAACTATGAAGCTTCATTTCCTATCCACCAGTCTGTCTGCAAGCAAGGAGGCAGGTTTTGACCAGGTGTGGAGAGAAGCCTGGTTTGGGGTTCAGAGAATCCACAGAGACACAGACATTTCTGCCTCAGAGCCATGGAATAGGAGAGGTGATCGCAGTGAAAGAGAGAGAGGCCCAGGTAATTAATGAACGGGAGATTGCCCTTTTAAATCAATTTGACTAAATAAGTTTGTTGTTTGGACAGGGAAAAAAATGACTGGGGGGTAGAACATGGCCCAAGTGGTAGACTATGTGCCTATCAAGTACAAGGTCCTGAGTTCAAGTCCCAATACTGCCAGCCTACCCCTCTCCCCCACCAAAGAAAAACAACTGGAAGTGTAAAACTTCTATGGCTCACAGAAAATGAATATACTCTTTTACTCTACTCAGACGTAAATGGATTGAAGATTTCCACGGAAAAAATCATCTTGATAGTGAATTACATGTCACCCAAGTTACAATGTGCAAATGACAATTTCACAAACTCATATTCCTATGGGTCACAGAGATATTTAAGTAGTCTATGCCTAATGCACTCAACCTTTCTAAGCCTGAGTCTTCCCACAGACACAGTGGGAGCAATTCTAGGATCCTGGGACTCTCATAGCTCCCACCCTATTCCAGGTACATCAGACAGCTGTCGCCAGAAGTCAAAGAGAAAATGTTGCCCAGTGTATGGTCATAATGCAGACAGAGCAGGGCCTACGGGCTGTGTCCCAAATACCAAGTGCGCCACTAGACACGTAGTGAATTACTATCTGATGAATTCCTTGGAGAAGATGAGGGGTGGGAATTGAGGGAGGTGTAGGGAGCAAACCCTACTGGGTGAGTGGGTGAGGGTTATGGGGGACGGAGGAGAGGGAGATTTTGTGTAGGTGTGGAGGGCGCAGACATTCTATTTGCTGTACCAGGACCCACTTGACAACCAATACACATGGTTTTAGATTTCATCTCCTGCTCTTGGCAGCTAGGCCACAGGTGGCCAGGGACTCCATGGGTGTCTTCTGCTTTCTTTCCAGCTGTGGGATCCTGTGTACCACCTTGAGCTGGGGTTCTATCTGAGACACCAGCCACAAAGACTAAAGCAGATCCATTCCCGGGGACAAGCCAGTTCTGAAGCTGTGACCTCTAGCCAGCTTCCTTTCCTTAGGTTCATCACAGAGGGTGGGTAATGACCTAATCGCCTAGATGGATACATCGTATCAGCAAGTTGCCATGGCTGGGCCCTCAGCATGCTGGGCAGCTCTCTAGCCTTGGTGGCTGCTCTCACTGTTGTTTTTCTGTTACCAGTGGCATGGCCAAGCCACCTGACAGCCTGATTGCTCTCCAGGGAAAGCGATCCTCCTTCTACCTCCATGGCACAAAGTGGAGGGAGGTATGAGAATTGCTTTGTAGCCAGTGCACAATACACGGGGGCTGCCTCTGCCTGGGGGCAGCAGCCATCAGTCAAGGACACAGTCAATGAGCACCCCTTTTGGTCAAGTACCCTAACCTAGGAGGAGAGGCTGGTATAGGCAAAGAACTCCTAGGAAGTGCCTGAGAATGGGTGCTCCTGAGGAGAAAATTTGGCTTTACAGCTAGACTTTAATCCTAGGAGAGGATGGGGGAGCTTCGTGCCTTCTGCCCCTCACTTCAGGAAAACTCAGCATCTACCCACAGTGGATACCCCCAAAGTGACACTTGTGCCCAAATGTAGGTGAGTACTGGCTGGGGTCTCCAGGAGAATCATGCTGTTCAATCCTCCTGATTCACCTTTCTTGTTTCCAGTGGGGAAACTGAGGCTCAGAGAGATGAAGTGTCTTAACCGCTAACTAGGAAGTCAGTCAAGATTGTTCAAAGCCCCTGAACCTCCTAACAGAACCCTGATAACTACTTCAGAGAGGGAAACAGAGGCATGGTAGGGCCGTCTGGATGTCGGAGGTGACAGTACAAGGGACATCCTTTCCGCAGGTGCCAATGGGCCAGTGTGGATTGAAACCAAGAACCACACTCTTGGAACCCACTTCTCACACCTGTCATTTGTGACCACCCGCTCTGCTCCCAGCATGGGGCCTGGCTACCTATGCTGGCACTGGATGGTGGGCAGCCTTAGGTTGCCACTGTACACCGTCCTCAGGATCACACAGCTGGAAAGAGAGAGAGGAAGAGCCGTGTGGGGCCGGGAGGACCCTGTCCACTTTGGCCAGGCGTCTGGGAGCCGCCGCAGTTCTGCCAGCGGTGCAGCCCTGTGGGACTCAGCCTCAAGTCCTTAGAGTGCACAAGAAAGTCTCCCCAAAGGGGGAGAAGGCCAGGGGGGAAATTCCCTCCCTCTCTCCTTGGTACTGAGGCAGGACAGCGGGGCAGGGCTATCGCCCCGGGTGGCCCCTCTTGTCAACAGCTCAAACTTCCTGGTTCAAGGGGATGGGAGGAAGGTCCAAGTTTAAAATTCACACAACCCCCAGTCTCCTTTCTCTCCCACCTCGGTCAAAAGTGCGCTCTAGTTTGACCCAGTTGTGTGGATTGCTCAGGCGTCCCCCAAACTCGACAGCACAGCCCCCCCCCCACCCCCGCAGCGGGTCCATGCTGGTCATCCAGTGAGACCCTCCCTTCCTTGCGGCCCGGGCGTGGTCAGGGGTCAGCCTGAGTGCCGGCTAGGGGGGCCTGACCTGGGGTGCGGCGGTCTGCAGCATTCTTGGGGGTCCCTCTCCACACCAAGCGTTGGCCCACTCAGCGCGCCCCCGGCGGAGACCTCCTCCACCCGCTCCCCAGCGCGACCCCGGAGGGGACCTCCTCCACCCGCTCCCCAGCGCGACCCCGGAGGGGACCCCCTCAACGCCCTCCCCAGCACGACCCCGGAGGGGACCCCCTCCACGCCCTCCCCAGCGCGACCCCGGCAGGGACCCCCTCCACGCCCTCCCCAGGACGCCAAGGCAGGGACCCCCTCCATGATCTCCCCAGCGCGCCCCCGGCAGGGACCCCCTCCACGCCCTCCCCAGGACGCCAAGGCAGGGACCTCCTCCATGATCTCCCCAGCGCGCCCCCGGCAGGGACCCCCTCCACGCCCTCCCCAGGACGCCAAGGCAGGGACCTCCTCCATGATCTCCCCAGCGCGCCCGGCAGGGACCCCTCCACCCGCTCCCCAGCGCCGCCCCCTTACTCGGCTTGGCTGCCGCGCTCCGCCCCGTGCGCTGCAATGCTGGCTCCAGCTTCGGCTCCAGCTCCGGTTCCCGCTCCGGCTCCGGCTCCCGCTCCCGCTCCGGGTCCCGCTCGGATGCCACGGCGCTGGGGCTCCGCTCGCGCCGGCGTCGCGGGGGGCGCAAGAGGCGGGGCGGGGCGGGCCGGCGAGGCGGGGCCCGGCGGAGCCCAGCTGACCTGTCACCCGCGATCCTGGCCGGGGAGGCCACGGCGGCTTCCCGGGACCCAGCCTCGGCCCTGCCCTGCCCTGCCGCAGCCCCGCCCGGGCGCCCGCGTCCCTGCGCCTCCGCTTACGCCACCGTCACCCGCTCTCGGGGAGGGGAGGCCCGGGGGGGGGGAGGGAGGCAGTGGCGGGGGCTCCGGGGCCTCAGCACCGCTGCGCCGTGGCCCAGGTCATTCCTGCGGGGCGGGGGACGCGGGGGACGCGGGGGCGGGGGGCGGGGGGCGGGCCGAGCCGCGCCCCTCTGCGCACCGACACCCACACAGCGGCAGGCAGGCGGGGCAGGGCGGCGAGAGATGCCCGGGGAGGCCGGCCCTCCAGCCGGACAGACACACGGACACGTGCGGAGAAAGGTGGAGCAACCACGTGTTATGGAAGGACTGACAGACTGGTCGGACAGAGGCGAGGCTGGGCTTTGGGGCCGGCGCACCTGGCACAGGGTGACAGAGTTGCCCTATGTGGCTGGGCCATTGGCCATTGCTGCCATCCGCTGCCCCTAGTTGCCCCTGATGACTTCTGGGATGGAGGACATCACCTAGGCCTGGCTGTTACCTTCCCTCTGAGCCATCAGCAGATCCTTCACTGAGCCCCTTGGGGTCCCCTTCCCGCCCACCCAACCCCTCCCCGTCCTGAAGCTCAGCCCCAGCAGGTGCAAACCTGGGTGTGAGGGACTGGCTCAGAGGAAGAACCAGCTTCCAGCGCCTGCTCCTGGCCCCCACCCTACTTTGGGGCCTTGTCTGCTTCAGTATCCAGTAGAGCCTCTGATTATTGTACCCTTACTAAGCTGCTGGGGGGGCTCCCTAAGTTCCCCGTGGAATGATTTCTAGATATTGACTTGCCTGGGAATCGCACAGAAGGCAGTTTGGGAGAGGGGGCTGCCGCGGTCTACGCAGCGGGCCCACTTGGGTGCATTTCATGAATTCATCCATGAACTATGGGGCTGCCCACGGTGGTCATCTCCAAGTCCCCGTTTGATCGAGGGACCTGGAGCTTAAGGAAACAGGGACATTCAAAACCGGCTGTTTCAAAACCCCAGAGACCTGCCTCTCATTGGAAATTGGTCCTCAAAAATAAAACATGATGACAAAGAAGTTTGCCTGTTGTTGATTCACCTTGGGGAGGGAAGCAGAGGAGAGTCTGGGGTCAGGGTACAAGGAAGAGAGTCAGCCACATGCTCTGCAGGAATGGTGTGTGTGTGTGTGTGTGTGTGTGTGTGTGTGTGTGTGGAGACAGACAGGCTCCAAAGGCGGGTGGTATAAGGGCCAGGCAAGGAGGCTGTTGGAAGGCAGGGAGGGGGAACCCTCTCCACTCCCAGCTTCCCTTGGCAGCCATTCATCTTGCTTCTCTACTGTGTGGTTTACCCCTACCAGGACCCAGGCCCCCATCCCAGCTGTTGTGGGGGTATGGCTGTGCTGTGGGTCACAGGCCCAGAATGAAGAGGAATCTGAGTCCTGAGAAAAGGGCCTTTTTGAGAAGCCCTTTGTCCAGCCCCGTGTGTTTCCTTTGTGACTGGCCAAAGGAAAGAGCAGAGCAAAGAGGGTCAAACAGGACCAGAGGGCTAGGACTGGAGTTTATAGGTGTCCAAGCCAGGTTTATGTCTTCTGCACAAGGGGTGACCTTGATCTTCCTGAGCAGACACTAGTGAGTCTGTAGAGAATGGACATCCTTGTCGATGAGTGGATTCATCTATAAGCCATGCTCTTTGGCAAGACAGTCTGTGTATGTTTTGGGGTGGTGGAGGGTGTGTGTGTGGGGTGACTCACTCTGAGACCTTGCAGAGGGATCTAGTCCTAAACAGTACACTTCCTTCCACTACCTCCTCCCACATGAGCATTGATCATCTGGGAAATCCAATGGGCTGCATAATGTTGGCTCTAGCTTCAGGGAGTTGGATTATGATTCTTTGCTACTTAATTATCTCTATCTACCTATCTATCTGTCTGTCTGTCTGTCTGTCTATCATCTGTCATCCATTTATCTACTTATCACACATCATTGATTTATCATTTCTCTATCAATCATCTATTGTTAGTCTATTACCTATCATCTATCTATATATTTATCATCTACCATCTGTATCTAGCATCTGTTTATCATCTGTCATTTGTGTACCCATCTACCCATATCTATTATCTACATTTATGTATTATCTATTATCTATCATCTATTTATCATGTGTCATTTGTGTATCAATCATCTATCAATGATCATTTGTCTATTATCTATCATCTGTCATCTATTTATCATCTATCATTTACCTAGCTATCATATTTGTCTATCGGTTATCTATCTACCTATCTCTTGGTAAGCTGTCTGTCATCTCTCTGTCTTTGTCTGTCTATCTATCTACAAAAATGTGTATTGGTATGACTCACTTGAAAAACAGAACTGGAAGTGGAGCTGTGGTTCAAAGTGGTGGAGTGCTAGCCTTTATCGAAGGAGCTCAGGGACAGCACCCAGACCCTGAGTTCAGAAAACAGAAGAACATAAAAACTATTCACTATCAGTATTGAGCTTTCCTTTGACCTCTTTCTCTTTAGTTGGGTATCTCTCTAAGTATCCTTAAATGGGGAGAGCTTGCTGACTAGCCATCCCCCATGCCACACTTTGAATGGTTGCCCAGCATTGTACAGATGGGAGCAGGGTTTTTATTTAACCAGCCCCCTACTACTGGGCACTTAGATAGCTTCTGTTTTCCACATGTCTAGACAACCCTGCAATGGACCTCCTGAGTGAGTTTGTGTATGTATTTATGGTTATCCTTCACGTCAGTGGGTAGGTCTGTTTGTTTTTGGGGTGTTCTGAATGGGTTTAGATGTATAGGAAGGGCATGGTCTGGCCCTCAGAAAAGTACAGTGGTATCTGGTCTCTGCCCCTTGAGGGTGAGGGTTAGGAAGGCAGGAAAACCATTGCCGCCATTTTTGTGAGGATATATGTTTCCTGTGAGTTTTGCTGTCAGTGTTCTGGAGCATCTCATGGTGGGGCTAAGGGAAGGAAAAGACATGGGCTCCTGCGGAGTTGGGCAGGGAACACATCCCCTAAGGCCACAAGCTCAGAGCTGTCTCAGAGCTGACTCAGAGGAAGGAAACTCATAATGCTGGAGTAGCGCTTCTCTGCAGAGACCTTGGAGGGTATTGTGTTTTTCCCTCCCATTTTACAGATGGAGAGAGGCTGGTGGTCCATGCCTGAGACCCAGGATGCTGAGATCTGAGGATTCAAGTGGTTTGAAGCTGGCCTACGCAAACCTGTGATACTCTTAATCTCCAATTAAGTGGAAAAGAGCCAGAAGTGCAGAGGAGATGTAGCTCAAGTGGCAGAGTACCAGCCTTGAGTGGAAAAGCCAAGCAAGAGCGCAACACCCTGAGTTCAAGCCCTTGTACTTGGCACCTACAAAGGCGTTTACTGAACCAGTAGTAAGCTTGCTCTTTCATTCCAATGTGCCTGCCTGCCTGCCTACCTGCCTTCCTGCCTTCCTTCCTTCCTTCCTTCCTTCCTTCCTTCCTTCCTTCCTTCCTTCCTTCCTTCCTTCTTTCCTTCCTTCCTTTCCTCTTCCTCCTCCTCCTCCTCCTCCTCTTCCTCTTCATTTTAAATAGTTGTTGAAAGAGGTTTCAACTCAAAAGTCAGCATGAGTACAAGGCATCTTGATCAATATTATCCCTTCTAATGTTCTCTTCCAGAGGGGGTTTCTTATGATGAGCTTTGTCTTTTTTTAAATTTTACTTTTAATTTTAAGTATAGCCTTGGGCTCTAGAAGGGAGAGCAATGGATGTGGGCTGGGTTGGTTCTACATGGTTTCCTGGAAGAGGGCATAGAGCAGAACCCAAGGATGAAGAATAATTGGGTAACATTAAACAAGAGAAATAAAAGTGACATTATTTCTATGGTTAAGATCAAATGCAACATCACACGCCAAGTGGTTAGTATGGTTTCTGACACGTAGCAAAGTCTCAATAAATGTTGCTTCTAAACATTCAATGTCTGTTTGTAAGAGAGCAAAGAAAAACATTGTTCTTAGGTTTCCTATTTGCTTTTTTGTTCCCCTGGTCACAGGACTGAGCTATCTTTGGTTATGAAAATAGATTTCAGTGTTCAGAAGAATGTCAGCTGCCAGACTGACAGTTTTTAGAAGCACATTTGAGTCTAATTTGAAAGTTGCTTTTAAAATTATATTGACCAAGAAGTAGTGTATTCTTTTTAAAAAATTTATTTTATTATAAAGATGCTGTACAGGGGCGGTTACAGTTACCTGAGTGAGGCAATGAGTACATTTCTTGTCGATCATTGTTACCCCTTCCCTCGTTGTTCTCCCACTATCCCTTCCCTCCCCCATCTCCCTCATTCCCTCCACCCTAAGTTGTAAAGTTCATTTCCAATATACTGTCTGGTGGGTATCATTGTTGCAATGGGTCATCCTGTGTCCTTGTTGCAGTGGGTTTTTTTTTTTTTTGGGTCCGGTCGTGGGGCCTGAACTCTGGGCCTGGGCGCTGTCCCTCAGCTCTTCAGCTCAAGGCGAGCGCTCTACCACTTGAGCCACAGCGCCACTTCCGGCTTTTTTTCTTTTTGCTTATGTGGTGCTGAGGAATCGAACCCAGGGCCTCAGGCATGCAAGGCAAGTGCTCTACCACTGAGCCACCTTCCCAGCCCCGCAGCGTTTTGTTATTCCCCTTCCCCTCCCCAAATTAGACAAATGTATATACAAGATGCAGGATACCAAAATCAAGAATGGATCAAGAAAATGTGATATATAATATGTATGTGTATATATATATATGTAAATTCTATGCTTCCATCAGAAAGAATGACACCAAGCCGGGCGCCGGTGGCTCAAGCCTGTAATCCTAGCTACTCAGGAGGCTGAGATCTGAGGATCGAGGTTCAAAGCCAGCCCGGGCAGGAAACTCCATGAAACTCTTATCTCCAATAAACCACCAGAAAACGGGAAGTGGTGCTGTAGCTCAAGTGGTAGAGTGGTAGCCTTGAGCTGAAGAGCACAGGGACAGCCCTCAGGCCCAGAGTTCAAGCCCCATGACCGAGAAAAAAAAAAAAAAGAAAAGAAAAGAATGACACCACCCTATTTGTTAGGAATTGGACTTGGAAGAATTATATTAAGTGAAGTAAGCCAGACCCATATAGGTCCCATGGCTTCCCTTATTTGCAATAATTAGTATATATTTAGGATAATTTTACCAACTGAGCAGAAAAGCTCAAAAGCTATGTACATATGATCATTTAAGATGATGCTGAGTGAAATAAACGCTGAGATATGGACACAAGAGGTCTTTGTTGTTGTTTTTAATGTACTATGTGATTTTTTTTGTTTCCTCTGTATGTTCACCCCTTATAGTATATCCCCAGAAGTATTGTATTCTTTTAGTATTGCAGTTTCTTTGTGTAACTACTTAATAATAACAACAATAATAAAAGATATTGGCACCCCCTGAACTCAAGCTCTGAAATGAATCGTCAAGAAGGAACACAGATAAAAATCTCATGGGCAACTCCCATGATCCTCTTGGGTTCCCTGTCCACACTAGGACACACCTGGTCATCTCCATCCACAGGACAGAAATTCATAGCAGAGTCACATGACAGAACAGAACAAGGAGAATGAACATATTATAACTATGGCAGTGATAGGACCAACACATAAACACAGGATCAAGTGACAGTAAGCAGACGATGTATGACTCATTGATCTACAGTTTCAAAGCAGGGAAGACCAGGAAGTGTTTATGGTGGCGGAGGGGAATATGGTGAGTGGATGTGGGCTCCTGGTGTATGGGCAACGCTGTTTGTTGATGTAGGTTCTGGGTACTGAAGTGTATTTTCTTTTTTCTTTTGCCTCAAATTCTCTGGGCAGTATACTTTATACTCCTGTGAAATTTAATGTATGGCTGTTATACTTCAATAATCAGAAAACAGGGTGGTCTGTCTGTATGCATGTAACAGCAGAGGCAAGAGAGTTTGACCATGGAGGATAAAGAGGAACACAGAATTGTAAGCAGGAGAGGCAGAGAAAAAAATGAATTCTGTTCCTAGAAGAGCTTTCTTTCTAGACTCAGTAACAAAAATAGTTTTTTTTCCCCTTGATCTTTTTTTTCCTTTAATTTATTTTGAGATAGCTCTCAAACATTGGAGATCTCCCAACCCTGATTTTCTCTGCAGCACAGATACTAAAGTCAAGTTAAGTCAGCCTTTTTAATTTTAATAATTTTAGACTTACAGGAAAATTATCTAAATGATCCCAGAAGGAGAGTCTTCATTGTCAGTAGGCAGGGCACAGATCTGAAAAGACCTCTGCTTGGCCTCTTCTTTTAATTTAAATTTTTTAATTTTGGGGTAATACAGTGGTATGAACTTATAACTTTGGGCTAGCTAGGCAGACCCTCTACCACTTGAACCACACTTCTAGCCCTATTTTTTTTAAGTTACCTTTAAAAAATAGGGTCTTGTGTTTTTGCCCAGGCCAACATGAAGTTTGATTCTTTTATTTATATCTATATTTCCTGAGTAGGTTGGCTGACAGGCATGTATCACTGTGTCCAGCTTTTCTTTCCTTCGACTTGGTTGAAATGAGGTCTTGTTATGTGTTGGGGCTGGCCTCAAAGCTTGGCCCTCTCAATCTCTGCTTTCCAAGTAGCTAGGATTATCAGTGCTAGCCACAAATTCCAGCTGGCTCCCCCTAATGTTAGCAGTAGGAATAACCATGAACATAACCATAACATTAACATTGTACTACGTGTGACTACACCAAACTATCTCTAGTCGTTCTTTTCGACTCCAGGATCCAGTTCAGGACCCCATATCCCTCCCCCATCATGGCCTTGAGTCCTATAGGTATAGGTTTTGTAGAAGCTTTTTTACTTACTTCTGATTTCTGATGGTTGAAGTTTCTGGACGTTTGCCCTTAAGGCAAGCTCTGATGGACAACATGCAGCCTCTCCCTCACCCCTCAACTTTTACTTTGGTTGGTCGTGGGTTTTGAACTCATAGTCTTGTGCTTACTAAGCAGGTATTCTATCACTTGAGCCACTCCACTAGCTCCTGTTTGCATTGTCTGTTTGGGAAGTAGAGTCTTGCTTTGAGCTTGAGCTGGCCTGGACTGCAATCCTCCTATTAGCGCTTCTCTGAGTAGCTGGGATGACAGGTGTGTGGTATCATGCCCAGCCATTGGTGAAGATGTAGTCTCTTTAACTTTCTTGTTTTGGCCTGGGCTGACCTCAGACCACCAATCCTGTATCTCCACCTCCCAAGTAGGTAGGATGTCAAGCTTGAGCCACCATAGCTAGCTGGATAAAGATTCCTTTCTGTCTGCCTTTCCATGTATCTTTCTTCTGGTTCTTCCTTCTACCTGGCTGTCTTTTTAGGTAAGAGAGTGATGGGGGGGGGGGGGAATCCACATATGACAGGCCAGGTACAAACACTGCCCAGGAGTTGTGCATGCTGAGTCCCCTGCCTGTACTGAGGAGGTGGGGGGTAGATTCAGGAAGTAGATCATGTATGCACACACAGTGGGGTCATGTGACCCACAGGGCAAGGGACAGGAGCTGGAGGAGCAGCCATCGATGGTGACAAAGGACCAACCCTCTCTCATTAAGAAAGTTACCCTCGGCGGGAGGTATAGCTCAGGGGTATCATACCTCCTTAGCAAATCTGAGTTTTTATGTTCAAACCCCAGTACTGCCAGAAGAAAAAAAATCCATCCTTTTCTGCTGAAGGATGATGGAAGAAGGGACTAGAATATGTTTCCTTGAATTCATCCACTCATTTTCTTATATATCTGAGCAAAGTAAAGCCTGGGTTACTTGGTGAGCTTAGTGGTACTGGGGTTTTGAACTTGGAGCCTGGTGATTGCTAGACAGGTGCTCTACTGCTGAGCCATGCCTCCAGATAGCTTTTTTAAAATTGCTGCTTTAATGAAGTCTGCCAAAAGAATGGGATGATTCTCATGCATGTCCTACCCTCAGGGTGGTCATGGAGGGAGACATACTCAGGAGATCCTAATGCCATATATAAAGGCTCAGGGAACAGGGAGAGAGAACCATTTGTGTGTGGCAGGGTATACAGCAGACCACAGCAGGTGATGCTCGAGGATTTAGAAGTTAGGCAGCAAAGAAGGAATAACCACTGTTCCAAGCAGGGGAGTAGCATGCACTAAGGCCTGGAAGCTCCCCCATGCTCTCTCTCCTTCATTTATCCACTCATCCCTTTGCTTGGGGCCAGCAGTGTGCTAGGCACAGGCCTATCTAAGGAGAAGCAAACCTGGTGTTGCCCAAGAGTCTTAAAGCCAGGGTGGTGAGATGGGCAATTGTTATGAGAGCACACTGCCTTGGGGGTGGGGTGAGGATGTGAAGGATAGTCAGGGAAGGCTTCCTTCCTGGAGGAGTCTTAGAGGTGGAGCTCAGCAAGTGAAGGATTAAGTACATAGAAGACATGTGCAGAGACATAGGAGAGCATGTGCAGAGGCCCAGAGATGAGCTGTTTCTTCATTTACTTACTATATGTATGCATTTGACAAAGCTGTATTGAACTGTAGCTGGCTGTTGGTATTATGCTCAGAGGTTATGAAGTGAGTAATTATAGTGATGCTCACAGTCCAATGGAAGTTTTCTTTGTTAACTTGAAAGTTTCCTGCTTGCTCACTGTTGGACTGTCAAATTGCTCTGTTGACCAATATTGTGGTTTGTTTAAAGGGGAAAAAAATTAAAGAGTTATTTACAATAAAGGCTTATCATGAACAGGATTTAACAGTGCTTTCAAAATACATAACTCAGCTAGGGTGGCTCATGTCTGTAACCATAGCTACTCAAGAAGCTCAGATTTGAGGATAGTGGTTCACAATCAGTCTGGGCAGAAAAGTCCATGGGACTCTTATCTCTAATTAATCACCAAAAAGTAGGAAGTGGAGCTATGACTCAAGTAGTTGAGCACCAGCTATGAGCAAAAAAGCTAAACAAGATCTAGAGGCCCTGAGTTCAAGCCTCACAAAAACGAAATCTCTTATACATAAATACGTAATACATAATACATACACATACATACACATACATACATACATACATACATACATACAACTCCTGCCAGAGTGCCCTAGAGAAAGGAGGGTCCCTCTAGTTTAGCTCACCCAGAACTGGTAGAAAAAGAAAGCCCAGGTGAATTGTGGCAAACAAGATGCTTTAAGAAAGAATACTTTCTGTATCCACGGATTTTGAGAAGGTTTTGGACAAACTAATAGGCCTAGAATATTGTGTCAGATTCACTGTGCTCATAAACTGCTTGGGTGAATGTCTGCTCCTTTGTACAACGACTTCAAGATAATCAAATTAATATATCTATAAAAATCAATCAAATGCAAAAATAAAAAGGGGTATTTCTTGTGTCTGCATATGCTTTCAAGTATTTTTCAGACTTTTGGAGGCTCTGTCAAATGCCGGCTGTATTATCTGTTCTCAATCAGAAGTGTTCCCTGAGCTCAGAGGAAGGGTTTTGTTTACTTCCTTAATGTGAGACTCACTTCCTGCCCAGAGCCTCATATGAAACAGAAAACCCCTGGCTTTAGCTTCCTGTGTAACATCATTAAACATCCCCCCAGCAACCATTACTCAGAAACATCTTAACTTGCACCTCTTGTAACTTTAGGTCGTAAAAGGCCTGAGAAGCCAACTCCTGAATATGGATGTACATACAGATAACCTCTGGATTGGCTGAAAGAAACTGGTCCCAGCTGTTTCTTCTGTCCTAGAAAAAGAGACCCTGGGTATATCCACGCATTGCAGAATTTTATGTAGGTCATTTTCCTTCATCTTCTAGATCTGGAAAGTTGCTAGAAATTTGGGTGTGAAGAAGTCCAGAGTCTAAGATATTTAGGTCTCACAGATCAAACTAAAGAAACATTTTCTGAAATAGAGAAATAAAATGAATTAACGCGTCAGTAACACTTTTTTTCTGACTTCTAAAGCAGCTTAATTAACTTAAATAAAAACCATCAGAAACAATGAGAAGTGCAAGACACTATGTTGAAAACGAAGTTTACAACTTGGGAGGAGAGGAGGGAAGAGTTGGGGCTGTGGGGAGGGAAAGGATGGTAGGGAAAAACAAAGGAGGAGGTAACAATTCTTGATAGGAAATGTACTCGTTACCTTACTCATATAATGTAACCCCTCTGTACAGTAGTTTTACAATAAAAAACATAAAAAAAACCCATCAAAGCCTCTGTTGCATTAAATCTTTCAGTGTTCAAAATTTGATGTTTAAGAACAAACTTTGCTGGAAGTGAAGTTGTTGCTCAAAGTGGTACAGCACTAACCTTGAGCCAAAGAGCTCAGGGACAATGCCTAGGCTCCGAGTTCAAGACCCGCCACTGACAAAAAAGAAAAAAAAAAAGAAAAAGAACTTTGCCAATCAATTCACCATGTTTTCAGTAACCAAGAAGCGGCTCACAAATTAGCATTAAAATAACTTTTTTCCTGATTCTAAAAATACTCACTGATCATAAAGACTACAGAAAAAATTCATAATTTTGTAACCTGAAGGTGGAGGTATAGTAGGAAAAATTGGGATCTGACTGTAACTCATGCTCTGGGGTTCTGTGTATGTGTTGGTGTGTATGAGTGTATGTTTTCTTTTTCCTCTCCAATTCACTCAGTCTAAGATGACTGCAGAGCACCGTGACATTTTAATGGCCACTAGGAACTGTCTTAAGGCTCCATTATGTTTACCTAACCTGTCTCCTATTGTTGGTCCTTTATATCGTTTTTCTTTCTTTCTTTGTGAATAGCACTGAACTTAAAACATCAGGGTAGATGTACTCCGTGCCCATTCTCAGGCTAGCCTTTAGAAGAGAGGCTGCTGGGTATCTGGGCGGTCTCTGGTTGTGACAACAGAGGCTCAACATGTCACCTCCAGGAAACTAGGGTGAGTCTAGAGAGTTCTTTGCGAGGGAGCCTGAGGCACAGGAATTGTGGCTGTTTCGGGCCTGGACTCACTCCTCAGGGCTTGCCTGGGGAAGCAGGAGGTGGTGAGCTGTAGATACTGAGGCAGATGCTCCCTCCCTGCCCCCCCCCCCCTGCAAGGTAGGGAGGGGTGGTGAGGTGCACTGGGTTTCCTGCTCACAAACCCAAGCACCAGTGGCCAGGTGCAATTGCTTTTGTGGGTTGAGATTTTCAGTGCTCACGGGGCGGCTGGGGGCTGCAGGTAACTCTTATCCTGGGAGGGGTGGGCAAGGACACAGCACCAGTTTGTGTCCAGGACCCCAGGACCACCTCTGGTACTCAACCAGGGCTTTGGTAAAGGTCAGAAATTTGTTGACCGAATGTGCCCCCTAGTGGCCACCAAGTGTAGCCATCTTCCAACCACAATTTCAATCCCAACTTTACCTCTGAATTACAATGTGGCTCTCACGCCCTACTTTGGGTCTCAACTGGATTATCTGTGAAATAAAGTCATACCTTGCTTAGCGAGGAGGGAAGAGCTCAGGGATGATGCATCTCTTGCTACTTTTCTTTAGGTCAAGCTGGGAAACCAAAGACAGGGATGTTCTGATTCGTCTGGAGGTGACTTTTGGGCTTCTTAAAGAAGGAGCGATCTCATGGGCTCCAAGGCTGGTTTCATGTGGGTTCCAAGAGCAGCCCCCATAGACAGGTGGAAAAAAGATCAGCTAGTGAATTGAACTCTGGAAATGAACTTACAACCATCAGGGAGTGTGTCCAAGAAAAGCGGCTAAATGTTGATAAGAATAGCAAGCTTTGTGGGATTCTAACATGCCCTCTACCCAAGCACTCAGTCACAGTGAACACCAGTAGCCACTGGAAGGGCAGAATGGAGGTGGTGCTTTCCCAATAACTGATAACAGTCAGCATCCCAGCATCCGACAGGCCTGGCAATTCCCTGAAAGACCTCACTACAAGACTGTGTTTATGTGACCTGATTTGGACACAATCAGTGATAAAGGTTTAACCCAGGAGGTTTCTAGACTTTGCTGGCATCCAGGGCATATTAGAAGATGTCCAAACATTTGAAAAGGAAAAGTTGAAGAATAGGCTGTCCACAGAGGCTTCTGGAAAGCTCTGGAATGTTCTTAGGAATCTAGAAGTCCCACCTGTGTAGAGCTGTGCATATGTTCAGGAAAGACTTTGGTTCAAATTGCAAGTGGTGCTGTAGCACTAAGTATGGAGGACCTCATGTGCTGTGAGTGAGAGGGAGTGGCGGGATTCGAAACAGGGACTGGGAGGGGGCTGGGAGGAGAAGAGGCTGGCTGGAGTGTTCTTTGTTGTCTCTTACCATCTGTTTTCTTGGTGACTCAAATGTCTCCTTTCCCTCTGGATTCCTCTCATGATGGAGTCAGCAGGTGTATGCCTGTTTGCACAAGCATGTATCAATGTGCATGCACAAGCATGTAAAGGCATGCATCAATGCATGCATGTGCATGCACACATATGAATATGCCCATGTGAACACATATCCATATGAATATGTATAGAAAACACATGTCCTTGCATGTTGTCCACACATGCTTCACACATGCACACATTTTTATGTGTGCATGCCTATGTGTATCAGTGCATGTGCATGCGTGTGCACACATGTGTGTATGTAAGGCACATGAGTGCAGGTGGTTGGATGTGTATGGAAATATACATGCATGAATATGTATGTGTAAACTACGTGGAAATGTGTGCGCATGCATATGTGTTTCCCCAGAGCTGTCTTTGCTCCAGAAATGGAAGAATTTTGAGATTTTCCTTTATTTAAGTATAAAAAAATTACAGTACGTCTCATGCACCAGTGCGATCAATATATAATCATTACCTATAGAGCCATTACCACGAGGATAGGAAATAGGAGGTTATAGGAATTGTTTCCCTAACTCAAAAACCTGAACTAAAAGTGTTAATCTAAATAGAAACCTGCTTAGTATGCACGAAACCCTTATTCTCTATGTCCAAGAGAGTGTGAAGCTGGTAAGTATCGTTAGTAAAAAGATAATCATGGAAAACTAATGATTGGTTAAGCACATGTCAGTGTTATTTACAGTTGCGTGGGGGGTGGAGGGGCCTTGCCTGGCTTGTGGGGGGTGTGTGTGGAGGGTGAGGGGAGGGAGGTCCAGGTGTCTCCTTCCCCGCCCTTCTGGGTCCATAAGGCCTGTTTGCAGAGCTTGGAGCGGGGAGGTGGATGGGAGTGGAGGGCATGGCGGGGGGCACTGCCTTCCACAGGAAGTGCTTGAGGGTCGGTTCCCTGAGATGTGGCAACAGTGAGCTGGAAAGGCAGACGGATGGCTCAGCAGTCATGGAGTCTGGCCAGACTTGCTGAGGGCAACATCTTGGAGGTTTCCAAGCCAGAGGTGCGTAGGGAGAGAAAAAGCAAAAAGGAGAGAGCATGAGTCACCAGGTGAGGCAGAGGGTGGGGAGGGGCAGGCTCTGTTTCAGTCTGCCTCCCTCCCGGTGAACCTGGTTGATGATGGGTGGCTGTCAGATTGTGGGATTGGGGGGGGGGGAAATCACAGCCCCTTCTAGGCCCTTCTCCAGAGAGGGTGGGTGAGGAGGTGGTCCCCAGTCTCCACTGTCCCTCCAGGATGAATTCACAGTTGCTTCAAGTTCAACAAGCCAGTTTCCCTGAACGGATCAACACTCAGCGGATCAACACTCAGCGGGTCACAGTTCCTGCAGCCATGGCCGGGGCGGGGCAGTGGCTGGGTCCACGCAGGATCCCAGGTCAGAAGCTGGCACAGGACCCCTTCCTCCCTGTCGCCAGGCCTGGGGAGGGGCTGGGTAGAGGCCTGTGTGTGTGTGTGTGTGTGTGTGTGTGTGTGTTACAGCAGGGTTGGGACTCTTGAGAGCAGGTACGATGGTGTCTCCCTTGGGGACTAGGCTTCAGAGAGTCTCTTGTCCTCCAGGTCATGGGTCTAGCCTTCTGTCTCCTGGCTGGCAGGCACCAGGCCTTCCCAGAGAGGGGAGGGGGATGATCCTCAGGGAAAGCACCCCCTGCCCTGCCCTCTTTCCACAAGCATTTGAACAGTCTACTTTGCTTGACAGCTTTTCAGTCAGGAAAAAGTCTTTGAGCTACATCTGTGATCTGGGGGACACAGCAGTGGGGGGGGGGGGGGGGGAGAATGTGTCTGTCCAAGCAGAGACAGAACACAGAGCCCTCAAGAATGGTCAC
Source organism: Dipodomys spectabilis (assembly GCF_019054845.1). Taxonomy (NCBI): domain Eukaryota; kingdom Metazoa; phylum Chordata; class Mammalia; order Rodentia; family Heteromyidae; genus Dipodomys; species Dipodomys spectabilis. The sequence goes on from NW_024870950.1 coordinate 10,302,886, forward strand.
TTCCCAGCCTTTTTAGGGGTGCCGGGATAGATCCCCCTGATGTATGGAGGACCTGGAGTTTGCTCCCTGGAGATTCTAAGATCTTTGGCACCTACAAGGCAGGGGTGAGGGGCTGGGGGGGGGGGGACGGTTATCTCCCTGGAAGACTTGGTGAGTAGAGTGGAACTGGCCAAGGCTGCAGTGGGGCTTTAGGGGGGACCCTTAGTACATCAGCTCCTCCCTGGGGTCGGATCCGTACAGCCCGGCTAGCGTCTTGAACCTGGGCCCCCAGTCGTTGAGAAAATCGTAATCGACGTCGGAGTCATCGGAGCCGGTGCCCAGGGAGCTGAGCGATTCGGCGACGGACTCGGAGCCCTCGAAGTCGTAGATGTGCAGCGTGTCGTAGGGCGGGCCCTCGGCGTCCTGGTCGGCCTCGTCCTTCTTCACCTGGATCATCACGGCCATCTCCCCCGGCGCGCCCTGCGCCCCGGGGGCCACCCGCGGCTGCTTCTGCACCTGGCTGTAGACGGGTGGCCGGGCGTCCAGGGCCAGCCGCTGGGGCTTGGCCCGGCCGTGCCGCACCGAGTTGAGCACCGACACGTCGTAGCTGGTCGTGTCCATCTCCCCTCCGCCCTCCTCGTCGTAGGTGACCAGCTGCTCGTGGATCTCCGGCACGTTCTTGCCGCTCGCCTTGGCCTGTTTCCGGAGCCGTCTCCGCAGGAAGATGAGCAGGGTGATCACTGCCAGCCAACAAGAGCCGCACACGGTCAGGACGGGGTCTGCTGGGCACCCGTCCCTCCCACGTCCCCTCCTGGGGCGCTGTGGATGGGCCATCCGCGGTGGGTGCAGCCCAGATGCCTCAAGGGGCCCACTTCACCCATGGGACAGAGTCCCCACGCGCCCCCATCCTGTGCTTTTTGGCTTCCACGGGTGGTGGTGGGTTTCCTGGGGGACGTGGGGTGCACATGTGAGAGCCAGCCACCAACTTTATCAAGGTCAGCGTGAGCATGAGACTCGGTGCCAACTGCACTGAATGAGATGCTCAGCCAATCTCACCCCACGCCGTGGGTTTCTGCCCCCTTGGACAGCGGATGCCGACTGAGCTCAAAGAGGCCTCACAAGCCAGGGTCAGTGGCATAGTGGAGATCAGCTTGAAGCTCTGGGGGGGTATGGCTGGGAGAGGGTCTGAGAATCCCAGGAAAGGGTGAATCAAGTGGTACCGAGCTCAAGCCATGCCTTCCACTCTTCTAGCCTTGTAAAACAGGGGAGTCCTGAGCCTCAGTTTCCTGATCTGTAAGATGCTTGCTTGTACATGGCTTCTCTGTTTTGGCAAAGATGGTATATTAGCTCTCTCTCTCTCTCTCTCTCTCTCTCTCTCTCTCTCCTGGAGACCTTGTGTTCTCACTTTTGTTTTTCTTAAGGCTGGTGCTCTACCACCTGAGCCACACCTTCTCATCCAGAATTTTGCTGGTTAGTTGGAGATAAGAGTGTTGGGATTTTTTTTTTTCCTGCTCAGGCTGGCTTAGAACCCTGATCCTCAGTTCTCAGCCTCCGGAAAAGCCGGGATGTCAGGCGTGAGCCACTGCTGCATGGTTGAAATGCAGTTCTAGGGATGGGGGCAACTCATTGTTCAGATCGGGGTCTGGACTCTCACGGAAGGGACGCGCCCAGCAGAGCCACTGGTAGGGAAGCTGGGCCCAGTCACTGTGGTGCGAGGGTGAGCCTCATCACCCAAGGGTTTCCTTGGAGTGTGTGTGGATTTACACCCCTGGAAGGGGTTCCCCAAACATCAGCTGATGGATCAGCACCAGTGGGGTACCCTTCCCTCAGGAGGGCTCTGAGGCAGGGCCCCAGGCTGCCTTCAAGCCATGGCCGGAGGAAGGTTATTTCTTGAAGCGTAGGGGGAATGGCTTTGCACCCTGGCCCCTCCCCCCTCTCCCCCCCCCCCCTCCCCTGGCATCCCATTGTGCCTCCTCCCTGCCCCACCGGCACTGACCTGTGATGGTGAGGATGCAGAGGAAGATGGCTACCAGAGCCTGGATGCTAATGCCCACCTGGGCGGCCACCTCCTCACAGAAGGTGAACTCGCCTTGCGCGTTGCATTTGCACACAGCCACGGCCAGCGTGTTCGTGCTTGTCAGGCTGGGCATCCCATTGTCCGAGATGAGCACGGGCAAGTAGTAGACCTTAGCATAATCCCGATCAAATGGCCCATACTTCACGGTGAGATTCGCTGTGTTATCTGCAAAGACCCAAGGCCACACAGTGAGGTTCTGTCAGCAGCATGCCCCCCCCCCCACCTTTGCAGGGGAAGAAAGCTGCCCCTTTCTCCAGGAAGCCCTCCTTGATTGCATGTCAGTCCATCCACGGCCTTGGACTGCGTCTCTACCCTTATGCATCCGTGTGGTCCTAGATCAGCCACCTGAGCCTGTTTTCTTTCACAGTGACTCAGTTTGAGAAAGTGCTTTGAGCCAGCCTGAAAGAATGGCTCAGCCAGAATGTAAAATTCCTGCTCTGTTTTTGTGGGCCACAGGTGGCCCCTGTCTCCTAATTTCCCCCCAACACACACTGATCACACAGGCCTTGTTCCTTTGGCTCAACTAATTATCCTGCAGTTTCACGTTCCCACGAGCAAGTGGGAGGTGGGGGAGGGGGTGGGGAAGGAAGTGAACTTGTGAAATGTCTTTGAGCATGGGACTAACTTGGAGGACTGTTTCTGCTCTCTCTGAAAAGGCATCATAATAAAGGATGTCGACAATTGTAAAAACAATTCCTGGGTCCCCTCAGTCACCAAAAGAATGGTTACATTTGCCACGGTCTGTTTCCAGAACAGCCTGACGCCAGGAAGAAACTTCCGTTCAAATAGTGACTCCCTCTCCCCACTCCTGCCATTGTTTTCCTCTCTAAATCTGGGAATGGTGGCACAACCTTATAATTTCAGCTATTCAGGAGGCAGAAATCGGAGGATCACAGTTGGAGACCAGCTTGGGCAAAAGTGAGATGCCTTGTGTAGAAAAACAACCTAAAAACAAAAGGACGGGGAAGCCTTTCTCAAGGGGTAGTGCACCCGTCTAGCAAGGGCAAGGTCAAAGTACCTCCAGGAAAATACCACCACTACCAAAGAACTTCTCCAGGGATTTTTCTTGTTTTTGGTTTTGGGCTTGAACTCTGGGCCTGGGTGCTGTATCTGTACTCTTCAGCTCAAGGCTAGTGCTCTTCCATTTGAGCTACAGCACCACTTCCGGTTTTCTGGTGGTTTTATTGGAGATAAGAGTCTCACGGAGTTTCCTGCCTGGGCTGGCTTTGAACCTCAATCCTCAGATCTCAGCCTCCTGAGTAGCTAGGATTACAGGCATGAGCCACTAGCGCCTGGCTTTAGGGATCATTTTAAACCATCCTAATTTTCAGACTCCTGACTTCTCCCACCTCTTCCTTCTTCCCTTCCCCCTGGTTCAGTCTCTGTGGACAAAGGACAGACACTCTGCCTTCTTGAGAACTTGCAAACAACAGAGGCTCTAAAAGCCATTCGCTGGATTTCAATCAGACCCAGTTGCATCTCATGATTTCTGCAGACTTGCAGGACTTGCAAAGGGGACCTAAGACCAATCTCTTGGCTTGGTCCTTGATTTTGGTGCTTCAAGGCTCAAATAATTCCCCTCCCCCCTGCATACCCCCACTCCCCATCCTGCTAAGAGCCAGCCCCCCGTTCTGATGCGCACCATGATTATCCGTGAGGGTGAAGTTGCTGTTGTCTGTGTTCAGGGTGAACTTGAACTTGACATTTTTTGGTGTTATGTCCTCATCGATTGCGGAGATCTGCATGACCAGCTGGAGATGGGAGAGACAGTCAGTGTGGTTTGGGGGTGGCCAGGGGTTCAGTGGTGGTGTCCAGGGCTGCCTCTTCTGCAGTTCTAACCTAAATACTCTCCCAAATCCATTTTTCTACCTCCGCCCTGTTCCCATATGTCTAATCTTCTCTTTAGCCATTCTCCTGGAGCCTCAGTCTGCCCATCTGTCAAATGATCGCCTATTTAGCGTTAGTCTCAGGGGAACAAGTGTGTCCCCTGGACTCGGCCAGACTCACTTTGCCCGGCGGCGCATTCTCACACACTTTGGGCTCGTAGGGCTGCGCGAACTTCGGGGCATTGTCATTCTCATCCAAAACTTCAATGTGGACCTGCACGATGGACTCTTTGCCTGTGGAGAGTCCTGTGGGGAGAAGAAGACAGATTGTCACCACCATGGGCTCCACGGCTGCCCGCCTTTGTTTGTGGCAAGGCGTTCTGAAGGACTTTCCACATTCTGCCAGCAGAGGGTGCTGTTGATCTCCAGAAGAGAGGCCTGCAGGATGGAAGAAGGGCATGTGGAGACCCGGAAACCTCAGGTGAGGCGGGTTATTACTCAGGGACAGGTGCACGGGGCCAGCAAGGCACCGGTGGCTCACACCTGTAATCCTAGCTACTCAGGAGGCTGAGATCTGAGCATCATGGTTTGAAGCCAGCCCAGGTAGGAAAATCCATTAAACTCATCTAATTAACCATCAAAAAGCTGGAGGTGGAGCTGTGGCTCACATGATAGAGCAGTAGTCTTGAGCAAAAAAAGCTCAAGGACAGCACCCACGCTAAACCAAAGCCTGGAACCAGCATGCGCACACGTAGGCACACACACACACACACACACACACACACACACAACTCTATCATATTGGAAAAGGTTTAAATTAATAAAATTAACAATTAAGTCACTAAATCAACCAAATCAGTAGACTTGATTAATATGTATTAATAAATAATTATGTAATTATTGAAATAATGTAACCCTTCCCTGGGTCTCTGTGGGATCTTGATACAGTGGCCTGTGAATTTTGCTTTGGGAGGGTGGTTGTGATTCTTTCTCCCCTTTTCCTTCTCCTTTTCCTTTTCCTTTTCCTTTCCCATCCCTTTCCCTTCCCTTTCTCTTTCTCTTTCTCTTTCTTTCCCTCCCTCCCTCCCTCCCTCCCTCCCTCCCTCCCTCCCTCCCTTCCTTCCTTCCTTCCTTCCTTCCTTCCTTCCTTCCTTCCTTCCTTCCTTCCTTCTGTTTATACTCTATTTGGGTTTAAAACTGGCTTTTTATTATCTTTAAGTAGTTACTCAAAGGAGTTTCAATTCAGCATACCCATTTATGAGGACATTGTGTCTTGTACTCAATATCAGTCTTTCACCATTCTCCCCCATCTCTCCCAAACCCACCAATCCCCTCGAGTTACCCGATCGATCGTGACTCTGATACAGGTCAAGCATGCGCCCCACCTCCTCCCTCCAGCTTCCACCCCTGCTTCAGTTAGAATTTACACTCTTCAGTTGAAAGCGGCCTCACCGTTTGAACTCCGCCTGTGAGCTGGTGCATCCCTCCCTTCCACAAAGGACCCTTTCCTAGCCATCGCTGCTATTAATCACTTGATACTCACACAGCTCTTCCCATGAGACTCGCAGGGAGATGTCTGAGAAGCTGTGTTTAGTAAGTACCTTGGGTAGTTTTCATCCTACATGAAAATACTTACCTGTGCAGCCTGCTTCCTACCAATGCTTTTCCAGTGATGATGCAAGTGAAATCCCAGGCTTGGGGCCAGAGATTCTGCATTTCTAACAAGACCTCAGGTTGCCCCCATGCTGGATCACACTTGAGGATGCTTCAGCAGGTGCTAAAATACCTCTAGAGGGCCCCAAATGCCAGATTACACCAGATGTGAAAGAATAAGGCCAAAGGAAAAACACCCAGGTCCCCTGGCACACAGGAACCACACTCACCATTAGAATCCAGTTCTCTGGCCTCGACAGTCAGGTTATACCAGGGGTAGACTTCTCTGTCCAGTTCTTTCTCGTTGTTAATAGCTCCATATTTGTTTATGCGGAAGAATTGGCCTTTGTCACTGGTCTTGCGGATAGAGTATCTGCCCGGGGAAGAAAGAATTCCGTGACTTCTTATTGTCTGCTGAGTTCATCCTCCTCAGTATGGTGGTTCAGGTCGTTCAAGTCTCTCTCTGGCCTCTTCCATCCCCCCCTTCTTACCACTCACCACATGCTGCCACTCAATGCAGTGAGCATGGACGGGCACAGCGACACAGAGGGAGTGAGGGGATTGAGACAGTGGACTGAACCGGGTATCTGAGACTCCATCAACAGCACGTTCAGAGGCGACTGAGTGACACTACAATCAACTACACCACAGCTGGGACTTTTTCCCCTTGGTATGTGTGATTGCTGAGCTGACAGGTGAGCAAGAGCCAGGGAGAAATAAAAAGGGAGCCAGAAATGGTGACTCCAGCTGGTAATCCTAGCTACTGGACATGGGCAATGGCAGTGTGAGGCATACAGATTCGTTAGATTCTGTCTTCACGAATGGCTGGATGCATTGATGTGTAGCTGGCATCCTAAGTGATTGGAAAAAACGCAAATAAGAGGATTGCAGTGCAGGCTGGCCTAGGCATAAAAAAATGAGGCCTTGCTTAGAAATAATCAACATGACAAGGAACTGCTGGGAAGGATGATATTGATACATGTTGGTAGCATACGTAGTGATCCATGGGAATCAAGTTGACCGGAAGGAACACACACTCACTCTTTTTTTTTTGTTGGTCGTGGGGCTTGAACTCTGGGCTTGGGTGCTGCACACTTTAGCTCAAGGTGAGTGCTCTACCGCTTAGTGCCACTTCCGGTTTTCTAATGGTTTATTGGAGATAAGAGTTTCACGGACTTTCCTGCCTGGGCTGGCTTTGAACCTCGATCCTCAGATCTCAGCCTCCTGAGTAGCTAGTATTACAGACGTGAGCCACCAACACCCAGTTCACACTCACTCTTAATGTCACCATGCTTCTGGGAGAATGTGACACAAGTGTCCCCTTGGTGGCTGAGGTTGGAGGAGAGGCGTCTGAGACAGGGGAGTGAGTGTTATGGTCTACAGGTGTTCCTCACAAGCGCATGTGTTGGAAATGGAATCCCTAGTTGTGTGGAGATTGGGCCTTTGGAAGAATTGGGTGGGGTCCTAAGGATGGGGACTCCCAGGATGACATTAGTGGCTTTATAAGAAGCAGAAGAGACACTTGAACTGGCCAGTTTGCTCTCCTCATGTGATGGTTTCTGTTGTGTTATAATAGTGCTGGAACTGTACTCCTGGACTTCCCTTTAGTCCAAACTATATAAGCTTACTATAGTTCTCTCTCTCTCTGTCTCTCTCTCTCTTTCTCTTTCTCTCTCTCTCTGTGTCTCTTTCTTGAACCACAGCACCACTTCTGGCTCTTTCTGTGTATGTGGTACTTGAGGAATTTTTGGAACCCAGGACTTCATGCATGCTAGGCAAGCACTGTACCACCGAGTCACCTTCCCAGCCCGAAGCGCACCGGAGTTCTACTCTTTAGAAAGAACCCTGCTTTTGGGAGGGCCTTATAGTGATAGAAAATCAATTAAGACAGCACTGATGAAAAGAGCACAATGTGATCCAACAATGAAAAACAATCAATGTAAAGCCAGCCCCACAAAGAAATGACAACAAATCCAGCATACAGCACTCTGTGTGCCCATGTGGCCTGGGAAGGAAGATTAGACTGGGCCCACATCAAACCCCTCCCCTGAGTATGTGGGTCATTAACATTTCCTTTACAGACCTGTGTGTTGTTTCTCTGTATGGTGTAGACCCTGAAATTCTTCGTGTGTGTGTGTGTGTGTGTGTGTGTGTGTGTAACAAAGGGGCTTCAAGATGTCATCTGGTTGGTTGCTTTCTGCACTGTCAAGTCTGATTGTATGGTGATCATGGTAACTGTGGTCCAAAGAAAAGGTCCCCTGCCCCCTTACCCAATGGCGTGCCGAGCTTCGTCCGGGTCTTTGGCCACCACAGTGCCGATCAGAGGTTTCTTCTGGTTCTCCCGCAGCTGGAACTGGTAGAAGTGTTGCTGGAAGACGGGCGGCTCGTCCACGTCGCTGATGTTGATGATGACGCGGGCTTTGCTCCTGCTGGAGATGCTGCCTAGGTACTGCAGGTTGATGGTGGGGTCTGTGGCTTCAATGGTGAACGTATATTGTCGGATGTGTTCATAATCCAGCCGCTGAGAGAGAGAGAGAGAGAGAGGGAGAGGGAGAGACAGAAACGTGGTGATATTTGCTGTGAGCCAGGTGGGATCTGTGTGGCCTCCACACGCACAGTGGCCTGGCCCAGGGAGATTTCCAAGGCGATCAGGGAGCTGTCTTCAGCTCATTTCAATTCACTCCCTTGGATGCTATCCAATCCTAATGCTCTGAGTCCGGCCCTGATCCAAGCATCTACTGTGGACACACAGTGGATCAACCTTGGTGCTGCTGTCAAGGAAATCACAGATCAGGTCCTCCCGGGAGCATGTCTTTGCTCAAGAAGCTTCTTCAGGGCTTCTTGCTTAATTCAAATGCCCATTCATCCTTCATGAAGCCAGTGAAGGAAGACTACCAGTGGGCCCCCTCCCCCTGCCCATTACCCATCTGCTTATTAATGAGCTCAGTTTTAGTCCTGTACACGGTTCCTGGAGCTTTCTGGAATCATCTCCCCAGTAAGCAAATGACACCAAATAAATCTCTGCCCGAGGCTCAGGATCCCCAGTGCTCTGTCTGGCTTGGAGCATTCTCCTTTGACAGCCTCTGGGCCTCCGGCATGATAGCACTGTGGCTGGCCTCCATACCTTCATGGGCTTGATGATCCCCTTGTTGTGGTCCGCATCTGTCTCGATGGTGAAGGTGTCTCTGTACTCGCCTTGCATGATGCTGTACTTGGTCATCCGGTTTTCAGGCTCATCTGGGTCCTCAACCAACAGGAAGCCCACGGAGCTTCCCACACGCACGTCTTCAGGCACCGTGAATACGTACAGGTCTGATGCAAATAGGGCACCCCAAGGGGTCCTGGGTTAATGATGTTAATATGGTATTACCCCTTCCTATGATCTTGCTCATGTATGTGTATGTGTGTGTGTAAGGCATGTATACTTCAGTATACATATACATGTATATTATAATACTGGGGATTGAACCCAGGGCTTTGCATGTGCTAGTCCAATGCTCTATCACTGATCAACATCTCCAGCCTTTTTAAAAGATGGAGTGGGTCTCACTATGATTCTCCTGAGCCCTAGATTACAAGCATGCATGACTGCACCCTTCTATCTTCCCATATATACATATATATTTTCATATAGATATGCACATTTTTTTTGGTTGGTCATGAGATTGAACTCAGGGCCTGGGTGCTGTCCCTGACCTCTTTTGCTCAAGGCTAGTGCTCTACTACTTTGACTCACAGCTCCATCTCCAGGTTTTTAGGTTGTTGATTGAGGTAAGAGTCTCAGGGATTTTCCTTCCCCGGCTGGCTTTGAACTGTGATCCTCAGATCTCAGCTTCCTGAACAGCCACCAGCACCTGTCTATTTTCCCATGTTTTGACACAGGACATTGTCATGATAAACTATTGATAACAGCAATTATATTGATGCCCCTTGGGATTCTGGGCCCTAAGGCCAAAAGGCCTGCCTTATCTATTGGTCCATCCACCCAACAAGTAGTCATTGCTAAAGGACTTATTAATTGACAAATCTTGTCTTCAGGGAGCTTACAATACACACCAGGCCACTTCAGGAGGACTGGTGTCTTTGGGGTGACCAGGCCTCTGAATGGCACCTGCAGTTGTGGTTGTAGTGAAGAGAGCCCCTTGACCTTTCTTCCCACCCACCCAGGGCATGGAGAAAGCTCTTGGTGAGCACTTTTGGAAGAGAGTCAGTGTGTGGGTGCAGCCAGGTCCCATCCCTGGCTGTCTCCCAGTTCACTGTGTCACAGGGATTTTTGTGGGTGGGGCTGCGTCTTGCTATATGGGAGAACTGGCTTCTGATTGCATAGTGTCTGGGTGAAACCGCCGTGTTTCGCACAGTAGGGCTTAGGCACAGTACCAGTACCATGAGGAGCTTGAGTCCTCTTTGTCCTATAGGAAAACCTGTGCTGGGGCCAGCTGGATGGCCTCTCAAGTGAAGCACAGGCATGGAGGCAGGGCCTCTCCTGAATCTGAATGACTCAGGACCTCAGGTCAACCCTGAGGAGTGGGGAGAGAAAGAGGGATTTGGAGCATTTTCCCCGGAGTCCCAAACTCAGTGAATCTGAATGATCCCAACCAACCCCCTACCCAGCCAGGGTGCCAGGGATGGGGCTCACCCTGAGTGAAGATGGGGAAATTATCGTTGACATCTTTCAGAGTGATCAGCACGGTGGCAGTTCCAGATTCTCCATGGAGACCCTGGGCATCTCGTGCCTCCACCACCACCTCGTACTTAGATTGCCTCTCACGGTCCAAGTTTTTGTTTGTTGTGATAATGAGTCCTGCAAAAGTGTTCCAGGGAGAACCATATTACCCAAAGAGCTTTGAGGCAAATAAAAATGCCCCTGCCTGGCCTAGAAAGAGCCAGAGCTGTCTACAACTCCACTGGCCAAACCGTGTGCTCTGATATTGGTACTACCCACTCAGAACTCTGTGTTTAGAAAGATCATGAGGCCATATCCAGGCTCAGAGTGGGAGAGTGCAGTGATGGATTAGTGATGTCTGCCTTGGTGCACCACAGAATAGTAGTGGCAGCTACCCTCTGTGTTCATTATTCTTCTGAAAGACATGGTGCTCTTGCCTTGCTTCTGGCACTCAGTCCTGGCAGTTTTATTTTTCCTTCTATTTTGCTAAATCAAACTAAATTTGACCTGAGAAAACCTCTGTACTTAGATCCTTCAGTCCTGTAATGAACGGCAACTAAAAACTTAGAGGAGGTAGGCCCAGCCAACCACAGCTAGCCAGTTGTTCTATTTAAATAAGGCAACCATGTATCAGCTGTTTCTGGGCCTCCTTTCTGTGTTCTCTACATTAGTTCCTTTTCCTGTCCGTATGTGCTATCATGATCACCATATCATCATCCTTATCACTTGCAGTTTCTCTGAACCTGCTTTGGTTCTGGGCCACGCAATTTGTAAATTAAGTTCTATTGAATTCAATTTGTCTCAAGCCTTTCTTGTAGCAGGTCCCACGGGTGTCAGTGTGGCCCTGCTGTGTTCAGGCAGCCTTACCCCAGGTCTCTAGAGGGTGAGTAGCAGTGCTGGGTTTGGCAATCCGAGCTGTCTAAATAAAGAACGGCTACTCAGCAGTCCCTGCTGTCTTATGGTTATGGTTTTGGGGAACAAGTTCCTGATTTTGGTACTGGACTTGAGATACGTCTCAGGCTACCATTGGTTATTTCCTTCTTCCCTGTCTCACCCCTGTCTCAAATCCCAGGCATACTGGGGTTTGAACTCAGGACTTTGCACTTGCCAGGTAGTCTCTCTATTACTTGAGCCAGTCTCTACCTTGTTTTTTTGTTTTTTGGGTCCGGTTGTGGGGCTTGAACTCTGGGCCTGGGTGCTGTCCCTCAGCTCTTCAGCTCAAGGCTAGCGCTCTACCACTATGAGCCACAGCACCACTTCCGGCTTTTTTCTTTTTGCTTATGTGGTGCTGAGGAATCGAACCCAGGGCCTCATGCATGCAAGGCAAGCGCTCTACCACTGAACCACCTTCCCAGCCCCTCTACCTTGTTTTTATGTGAAATGTCCATCATTCCATGGGCCAGTGTGGTTCCATGGCTAGTGATACATGTCAGGCTGGCTTGTCCTCAGCATCGGTGCCTGGAAACTTTCCCCCCTTGCCCTAACCCTTGAGGGTTAGCCACACTGACCAGAATTGTCGATGGCAAAATTCTCATTTCCTTTCAGGATTTGGTACATGACAGAGGCATGGTCGGCCACGGTAGGGTCGTCTGCATCCACGGCGGTGACACGGACGACGGGGGTCCCTGGGGAGAGGAGAGTCCTGGGGTTGCTGCCTGTGATTCTGGTCCCCGTTAGCCCATTTCCAGATGGGGTACTGCTGTCCCCTCATCCCCAGCCCCTGGTTTGAAGGACAAGACTTGTGTTTACATCCCCCGAGAGCCCTAGTAAGGGCAAAGGTGTAGTGGCAGTGGGGGGCAGGGTGTGGCGGTCCAGGCAGGTGAACTGTGAACAGGTAGTGTGTGCATGGGTGGGAAAAGGAGGAGAGGATGGCCGATGTGAGGAGTAGAAATTCAAGAAAGCAAGGAGGTGTTTTTCCCTGTCCTGCAAGGGTGCATACAAAGGGCTGGGAAGTAAAGGAATACCCTCAGAGGGGGACCTTCATCTTCTGGGGTTCTAGGGTTTTGTTTTGTTTTTTGTTTTTTTTTTTTGCCAGCATTAGGGCTCAAACTCAGGGCCTGGGCTGCTATCCTCTTAGCTTTCTGTTTCCTTTTTTCCTTTTTTTTGCTCTAGGCTGATGCTCTGCTGGAGCATCAGCCTGGAGATAAGAGTTTCTTGGACTTTCCCACCTGGGCTGGCTTTGAACCTTGGTCCTCAGATCTCAGCCTTCTGAGTAGTTAGGATTACAGGCGTGAGCCCCTAGCACCCAGTCATCACCTTCAGTTTTCATAGGGAGGTCTGACCCTAGGGCCCTAGTCAGGGATTGTGCACAGGGATAGAGGGGGACTTTCTTTTCTAGTGCCTCTGGAAATAGGACAGAGGAAGGAATAACTTGCTAAGTTTGGGTCTAGACTGATGACACTTCAGGCCCAGGGCTCAGACCCAGCCTCTACTATACGGTCCCTAGACAGGAATGTGTATATATATATGTGTGTATATTATATATTATATACACACATATATGTGTGTATATATCACACATAATATATACAAATATATATAATATATACAATATATATACAAATATATAATATATACAATAATATATACACATATATACACATATATGTGTATATATTATATATTACATATTATATATGTGTGTATATTATATATATCATATACATATTACCTGGTGGCATGGCTTGTACTAATTCATATGCAAATGGCACCTTCTTGGCGTGTCAGGCCTGGGAGTTAAGGGCAATGGGGTGGGGTGAGGTGGCTCCAAAGATTAATGAGGTAGATATCTCTGATGGTCAATGCTCAAACTATGATCAGGATCAAAGTTAGAGCTTAGTTTTAGGGACCTATATTTTTCAAGAGAATTGCAGCAGCCATGGCCCTGAACGCCCTGACCCTTGACCCCCGGCAGTGAGGTGGCTGATGTGAGAGCAGAGGCTGGAGATGAAGGAGGGGGGAGGGGCAGGGACAGGTCCGGGACGTACCCACGGGTGACATCTCGCGTACGGACGCGTTGTACAACCGGTGTGTGAACACGGGCCAGTTGTCGTTGATGTCGTGGACTTTGATGGTGAAGTTGGAAGGAGGCTCGAGGTTCTTGTTGGTGTCCTTGTCCACGATGAGGGCGGTGAGGTGGTACTCTGGAATCTTCTCCCGGTCCAGCCTCTCAAAGGCCTGCACGTCCCCTGTTTCTGAGTTCACCTGGAACACCTTGCCGACAGAGTCTCCTTGGAGCACGTACTTGGCATTCTTCCGGTTCACATTGGAATTGATCTGGGGGAGGGGAGGGAGAGGCACCATGCTGGGAACAGGCAGAGTAGTGGTGCATATGTGCAAGGTGTGTGTGTGTGTGTGTGTGTGTGTGTGTGTGTGTGTGTGTGTGTGTGTGTGTGCATAAGCCTGCATGTAAATGTGCATGTTCTATCCTAGGGATCGAACTCATGCACACTAAACAGGCACATCCCAATTTGAGCTATTCTGCCAGTCTCCTGGTGCACTGCTTATTTCCGAGAGTTGCTTTCTTCTTGGGTGGAGCCTGGACCTTGATCTTCCTATTTGTGCTTTCCCAAGTTGCTGGGATGATGAGCTAGGAGAAGTCTTTGATTGAGATGGAGTCTCATGAACTTTTTTTTTTCTGGACCAGCCTTCAACTGAGATTCTTCCACTCTCTGCCTCCCAAGTAGCTAGGATTACAGGCATGAGCTACCTTGCCAGGCTGGTACTGAAGTTTTTATTTTTTATTTTTAAACTTGACAAGTTTCTCCAATTGATCACCAGTGAGCAGTTCTTTGCCAAGTCAAGGCACACACCACAGTGCTATTGGTCCCCTAGCATTGCTTAAGGCCTAGAACAGTGCCTGGAACGTAACAGGTGCTCCAAAAAACTTTGTGGTATAAAGAGTTTGAACTTAGAGCTTTGTTCTTGGTAGGCAGGTGCTCTACCACCTAAGCCATACCTCCAATCTTTGGGGTTTTTTGCTTTCTAGTTGTTTTTTCAGATGAGTTTTCATGTTTTTCTCTGAATCTTGCCTTGGATCATGTTCATCCAACCTATGCCTCCTGTCTAGCTGGGATTACAAGCATTTAGTACCATACCTGGCTTAGATACATTTTTTTTTTTTTTTGGTTGGTCATGGGGCTTGAACTATGGGCCTGGGCACTGTCTCTTAGCTCTTCAGGTCAAGGCAAGTGCTCTACTACCTGAGCCACAGCGCCTTTTCCGGTTTTCTGGTGGTTTATTGGAGAGTAGAGTCTCACAGAGTTTCCTGTCTGGGCTAGCTTTGAACCGAGATCCTCAGATCTCAGCCTCCTGAGTAGCTAGGATTATAGGCATGAGACATGGGTACCCGGCTGAGATTTTGTTTTTGAGCGGAAGAATACATTTGGTGTTATTGGAAGGCAAGGGGGATTCTATCTCTCTCTCTCTCTCTCTCTCTCTCTCTCTCTCTCTCTCTCTCTCTCTTCCAAAGTACCTAATCTGTTTGACTTGTTTCCTCATCTGTGAAATGGAGCTATGACAGTTTCTGAGGTTCTGAGGTTGAGTTGCTCTAAGGCATGGAGCTGTACTTTTCAAAATGAGCCCAGGAAATCTTGATCTTTTCTGTTGTTCCAGGAACCAGGAAGTTCCAGCAGGTTGTGTGCTGGGGCCAGTTTTATACTGGCATGTGGCTCTTGAGATTCAACTGAAAAGTTCAGTATTTTCTCCGAGTTGGCTGTTAAACACAGCTGTTACGTTAAAAATTGAACCACATACACTTAGGAGCCAATAAAGCCTTAAACACAAAGGTCAACAAATATTAAGAATTTATCACTGGCTAACGATCCTTGCATTCCACCACAGTCTTGAGATGTTCGCCGCCTTCAGCGTGAGTATACTGGCGGTGGTGGCGGTACTAAGTTGGGGATGTGTCTTGTCCCAACTCTGCCCTCAGGGAGGCCCTTCGGCAGCTTAAAACAGCTGCAAAGACAGCGTTTACACTGTGGAAACCGCCAGATGCTGTGCAGCAGGCTGGCTTCTCCTGCGGGCCTGTTGTCAAATATTTATCAGCATTTCTGCTGCTGGTCAATTTACTTTGGGGATGGTCATAAAATGTCTTCTTTTTGGAGATTTACTGTGCCCAGTCTTACAGAAAAGAACTCCCATGAGCCTCATTTAACCCAGAATTTTCCACCATTCTTATAATACCGAGAC
Source organism: Dipodomys spectabilis (assembly GCF_019054845.1). Lineage (NCBI taxonomy): Eukaryota > Metazoa > Chordata > Mammalia > Rodentia > Heteromyidae > Dipodomys > Dipodomys spectabilis. The sequence goes on from NW_024870950.1 coordinate 10,318,277, forward strand.
ATTTTTTTTCCCTTTGTAACAAATACTATTAGTGTTCCAAAGAATAAAATGTAGAGAATAATGTGTCAAGACCCTTCCATTGAACACATCTTTTTTCTTTTTTCTTTTGCTGGTCCTGGGGCTTGAGCCTCTGCTCTGGGCTCAAGGCTAGCACTCTATCACTTGAGCCACAGTACCATTTCTGGCTTTTTCTGTGTATGTGGTACTGAGGAATTGAACCTAGGACTTGATGTATGCTAGGCAAGCACTCTACCACTGAGCCAACATTCCCAGCCCACTGAACACATCTCTCAGTAAATGCTGGCTATTATTAATGATAAAATCACAAGTTAAAGGCCATTAGAAGGTCAGGACTGTTGAACATTCTGTTCATAAAAGAATTCTTAGATAATATCAAGACCATAAGATGATGAATGGTATCTCAGTCACACAATCTGGTACTCTTCTAGAAGGTAGGAATGAGTAGATGTTAATAGAAAAAAAATATATAAATTTGAGGTGACCCCCCATGGTGGGGACACAGAGACATGCAGACACTCTCCTGACTCTGAGGACTGAGCTTGGACTCCTAGGGATGGCAGAATGTGGGGTTCAGATGCAGTAAGGGTTCATGGACAAGCCGGGGGTAGGGGGGGAGAACCAAGAGAGACTGCAGTTTCAGGGAGAAAGTGGGAGGTTCCAGAAGGCTACGATCCAATCCCATGAGGTCTAGAAAGTGTTCTTAGGACTTTAGCAGTTATTGGAACCCCTGGGGCAAGAAATGGCAGCCAGGGCATGGGGCTGAGAAGCAGGGGAAGGTGAAGGCAGTGGACCAGAAGGGAGGACACTATGCCTGGAGGAGGAAGAGGGGAGGGACGGGGTCCATGGCTGGTTACTGCGAGCACCCTGGGGGCGCAGCTTGAGGCTCCTGAGGAGGATTCAATGCCCTGTGGCCAGGATGCAACAGCTAGGTGGGGCCAGAAGCGATTTCTTACTTCTTCAGGGACCATGGGAAGCAGGAGGAGGCCTAGCTTGGGGCCCTGTGGGACTCGTCCAGATTGCAGTGAGATACTTGTCTTTACTGGGTTTTGGGGTGTGTGATGGGACCATCAGGCAGTGATGCTAGGAGGTGTTGAATCAGCGGGTGGCGGGAACTGGAGCAGTAAAGAGTTGGTGGGTATCTAACTTTCTATTTGCTTCCCCCAATTTTCCTTCAATAGATGATTGACTGACGGATTGATTTTGGTGCCAGCACTAGGGCTTGAATTCAGTGCTTGGGTGCTGCCCCTTAGCTTTTTCTCTTGAGGCTGGTGCTGTACCATTTGCATGTCAATCCCCCTTCCGGTTGGTTACTGGTTAATTGGAGATAAGAGTTCTCACGGATTTTACCGTTCAGGCTAGCTCTGAACTGTGATCCTCAGATCTCAGTTTCCTGAGTAGTTAGGATTACAGACATGAACTATTGGTGTCTGGCTCGACTTTATGTTATTTATTTAATTTGTTTTTTGCTGGTCCTGGGGTTTGAACTCAGGGCCTGGGCACTGTGCTTGAGCCTCTTTGTATTCAAGGCGAGCACTCTACCACTTGAGTCACAGTACTACTTCCAGTTTGGAGTAGTTAATTGGAGATAAGAGTCTCATGGGCACTTTCCTGACTGGGCTAGCTTTGAACTGTGATCCTCAGATCTCAGCCTCCTGAGTAGCTAGGATTACAATGCTCAGTCAAAGTTTCTTTTTTAAAAAAAGATTTGCATTATTGGAGTTTGAACTCAAGGCTTTCAGTTCAATTGCTAAGCAAATGCTTTACTATTTGCGCCATGCCTCAAGTCTCTCTTTTTTCTTTTTAGATAGGTTCTCCAGTTTTTGCCGAAGTCATTCTTGAACAATGATCCTCCCTGTTCCTGACTCCCTTGTAGCTGAGATGACAGATGTGAGCCACCGCACTCTGCTTCACATCTCATTTAATCTTGTTTCTGTTTCTTGAGATTGTGATCCTCATGTTCTCAGTCTCCTGCGTGTCTAGGATTACAGGCATGACACATAGGCATCCAGATAACATGTGGACCAAATGTGGTTCCTCTTGCCTGGGACCCCATTCCAGAACCCAGGTGGGGTGGCATTGTTGGCCACAAAGCCTTGGACATGTCCTCCAGACACAGTCTGGTGAGTTGCTGGCTTGATTGTCTTAAGTTTTTCTAACTTGGGACAAATCTCAACCCACAGATTGTCCCCGGGGCCTGCCTTTTTCCTCCGAAGGTGACTCATGGGAATCTACTGGGAATGATGTAGGTGAGTGATGACATTTTCCTCTCTGACATAGGACTCACATGTGCATCGGCCGTCTGGAGCCCTGGGTTCTCCTGGGGTTCACACGTGACCCTGACTGGTGTTTTCCTCTCTGGCTGGCCAGCCAGAAGAGTCCCTGGACACAGGCCCGTGTGGGTGGGGCTGGGAGAGGTCATTCTCAATTGGTCCCATTCACTTCCTTTGGCTCTGGGGGCATTTCCGTTGGCAAGGCAAGTTCCTCCCACCCAAGGGTCCTTGCCTGCCTGCTTCTCTGTCACCAAGGGGTGCTCATCATTGCCATTATATGGGGGTTCTTTTCCCAGTGATGGCCAGGATGCCAGATGAGCAGGCAAACACTGTTAAGATCAGGTAAACACTGTCACTAGCTAGAGAGTCAATATTTTTGGCTTGGTGGCCACATCCACGTTGTCACAGCTATTCATCCCTGACATTCTACCAGGAAAGCAGCCACGGACAATTTGCTAATGAATGGAGGTGACTGTGTTCCAATAAAGCTTCAGTGACAAATCCAGGGAGGGGGCCAGATTTGGCTTCAATTACAGATCACTGCTTAGACCCCTGACTCCATGAGGATGGGGACTACACCTGTCTTTGCCTGATGCTGTTTTCACAGTACCCAGTCTAGGCTTATAGCTGTCCATCCTTCCTCCTATGTGTTTGATCTGCTCTTTCTTCCTTCCTTCCTTCCTTCCTTCCTTCCTTCCTTCCTTCCTTCCTTCCTTCCTTCCTTCCTTCCTTCCTTTCTTTCTTTCTTTCTTTCTTTCTTTCTTTCTTTCTTTCTTTCTTTCTTTTCTTTCCTTTCTTTCCCTCCCTCCCTTCCTCCCTCCTTCCCTCCCTCCCTCCCTCCCTCTCTTTCTTTCTTTCTTTTTTTGTCTGGTCGTGGGGCCTGAACTCTGGGCCTGAGTGCTGTCCCTCAGCTCAAGGCTAGCACTCTACCACTTGAGCCACAGCGCCACTTCCGGCTTTTTTCTTTTTACTTATGTGGTGCTGAGGAATTGAACCCAGGGCCTCATGCATGCAAGGCAAGCACTCTACCACTGAGCCACCTTCCCAGCCCCTCTTTCTTTTTTGTTTTATTTTTTTTAGGGCTGGTCCTAGGGCATGAACTCAGGGCCTGAGCACTGTCCCTAAGTTTTTTGCTCAAGGCAGGTAGTGTTCTACCACTTGAGCCACAGCTCTACTTCTGGCTTTTCTTTTTGGTAGTTAACTGTCTCATAGACTTTCCTGCCTGGGCTGGCTTTGAATTGTGGTCCTTAGACCTCAGCCTCCTGAGTAGCTAGGGTGATAGGCATGGTACTCAGCTTGGTCTAGTATTTCTCACAGTGGAAGTTTAAGTTCCAAGAAGCTGACATGGTGATATTTTAATATACTCAGAACTTCTTTCCTTATATCAGAATTTCAAAACTACCTGCTTCATTTATCTGTTACCATGTGTGAAATTCCATCACAAGAACCATTTCAATGAATTAGAGTGGATGGTTTTGATACCCATGGCCAGTCTTCAGGGTGGAAAAATGTAACACTCAGTTTCAAGCTCTTAGAAGATGGCTTTGGGCTGGTCACATTAAAGGGGGATAAAGTGTGGATCAGAGTCCTTGGCAGTGCCCCGCACAACATTTAGACACTTTAGGACAAGCGTCCTGGAATTTAGAGTTGTGTGAGGTCACAGGGAAAGCGTTGTTATTGTTTGATACAGGGCCTCTCTCTGCAGTTCAGACTGGCCTGAACTTCCTAGGATCTTGCCTCAGCCTCCTGAGTTCTGGAATTACAGGCATGGGTCATCATGCCCTGCTGAAAAGAGTTTTTGAGGAGGTTTAAAGCCTACTTCAAGAATAGTGAACTATGGCCTGGATGATCAATCGTGTCACCAGCACAATTTGGTAGAAGGCGACTGAGTCCTTTTTCTTGATCTCTCAGGAGGAAACTTTGAATGGAAGTCTTAGCTCATTTGGACCTATGTCCTAACTAGCCAGATTGGCCCCTTGGCTTGAGCATGGCCTGGCCCTGGCAGTGGTCCCTAGTCATAGAGCAAGGTCTGGGAGAACACGGACCATACTATTCTCTCTCCCTTCTACCATCATGATCTCCATCATCATCACCACCATAATTTCCTCTGTCCTTCATCCCTACAACTGTCACCATCACTACACCATCGCCTTCACGACCACCACTGTTACTACCTTCTCTATCACTGTCACTCTCATTACCACCTTGCTAGTCAGCTTTCTGTTGTTGTAACAAAATACCTGAGATAATGAACTGAAAAGGAGGAAAGGTTTGTTTTGGTTTATGGTTGACTGGACCCCACTGCTTGGGGTCTGTAGCAATGTAGAACATTACATGTGGCGGAGGAAGTGAGTTCATTTCATCATAGCCAGGAAGAAAAGGGAGGGCGCTGGTGTAGGGCTTGGACCCCTAGATTCTCTTGCAGGGTATGTTATCAATTATCTAATTTCCTTCCACGAGGCCCCACTTCCTAAGGCTTCTGCTACCTCCCATTAGCACTCCAGGCTGGCAATAAAGTCTTTAACCCATGGCCTTTGTGAGGACATGCAGGATCCAAACCGTAACATTCTGTTTCTGGCCCCCCCAAAGCTCATCTCCATCTCACAAGGTGACATGCATTTAATTTCTCTCTGGATCAAGAATCCAAGTCTAAAATCTCCTCCGAGACTCATCTGTGAGCCTCTGTAAAAATCAAAATCAAGTCATGTGCTTCCAAGATATAACAGCACAGGGCAAACATTCTCATTCCAAGAATAAGGACTAGAAAGCAAGGATGGACCAAAAGCAAGGTGGAAATCCAACAGGGAAAACATTGGCTTCTGTAGCTCTATGTCCTGTATCTGGGCACTAGGAGATGTGACATGAGCTCCAAAGGGCCTGGGTAGCCATGTCCTATAGCCTGCCTCTTTCTTGGGCTGGTTCTGCTCACTCCCTGTGGCTTTCTTCATTAGGCTTTCTATGTTCCTGGCATCTTTAACTTCCTGGGGTCCCCAATATAGCATCAGCCTCACAGCTTTCTATCCCTACCCTGTGAGGGACTGACAGCAATTCCTAGGTGATAGACTGGGTGCTGAGCTGCCTGGAACTTTCTTTGCCAGAGAAAACCTTAAACCCAGCCTCTTACAATGTCTGAGGGCACGAACAAAATGTAGACAAGTTCTTTGCTAGAAGGTAGCTTTGAGTCCAGTTCTCTGTAGAGTTCTCCTCTTCACCTGAAACTGCATGAGGCAGTGTGTGTTGACTCTCTTCTTTTTTACCAGCATCCTGGTCTTTTGAGTTCCCACCAGAATTACCACCCATCAATCCCCACTGACGGCATGCTAAGCCTTTTCCAGCCCATGTCTTCAAACGTTTCCAATTTCTTCATGTGAACAAACCTTCCCACTACTCAGAACCAACGATCTGTGTTAGTTTTCCCTTGCAATGGCAAAATACCCGAGGTAATCGACAGACAAGAAGGAAGGATTTATTTTAGCTCACGGTTTTAGAGGTTTTAGTTAATGATGGAGTAGCCCCATGGTCTGGGCCTGGGGAAGGCAGAATGTCACGGTGGCATGTGTGTGGTGGAGCAAAGCGGTTCACCTCATGTTATCAGTAAGCAGGTGCATAACTGGGACCTCTTTCCAGGAGGCCTCGCGTCCTGAGCGCCCTACCATTCTTCACCACTCCACAGGCTCCACAAAGCCTTTCACACATAGGGCACTTAAACCTAGACTGTAACACTCTGTCACTCTCTTCTTTACTATCACTGCCACCATCATCATCACCACCATGATCACCGCCCTTCCCATCGCCATTACCACCATCTACTCTTTTCCTCCCTTTACTATCACTATCCCCACCATCATCACCACGCTTATTGTCACCTCTCCTGGCTTTCTCTTCCCCGTCGCCACCACCTTCACCTCTACCCCCATCCTCACCTGCCTCAGTTTCCCCTTCACCACGACCACCACCACCATCAACACTCTCACTTTTTCCTTCCCTTCTCCTTCTCCATCGCCCTTACCACCCTGATTATTCCCTCCCTCCCCTCCTTCCCTCCCCCGTCACTCCCATTGTCACCATCTCCACCCCATCATCACCATCACGCCCTTCCCGTTTCCCTTCTCTCCCATCACTGTCACCAGTGCCACCCCCACACCTCCACCGTGCCTGCCACCTCCACCACCTCCTCCTCTTCCGCCATCACCCCTGCCTCTTGGAGCACCCATCTCCACCCCTGCCCCCCTCCCCTGGTCTATCACCAGGAGGCTCTTGGCCCCCCCTCTTGGGGCCCAAACCTTACCTTGCCCACGTGGTGGGGCAGTGAGCTGTTCTTCTCTTCTTCGATGTGCATCTGATTCCAAATCCAGTCTCTCTTCTGGCGCCGATGGGCGGGCAGCAAGCTGAGGCCATCCCCATGGGGAGGGTTTGGGTCTGCCATGGCTGCTGCCACCAGCAGGCCCAGGTAGGTACTCATAGTAGCCACCAGCATGGTGGACCTCGGTGTCCTCCTAGGAAGCACAGATCTGAGAATGAGGAGACACTTATCAGGGCATGGTGACCACTGCCCTCAGGGTGAGCTACTCCCCAGGAGGATGGAACACTCTTCATCTTTCCCTTCCTCCACTGTTATCCTACTGACACCCCATTCCTGACCCAGTGAGCCCCCTCCACACCCTGGTCTAGGGCAGGGAGGCAGGCCATAGACGGTTCACATTACATAAAAGTGGGCTGGGATGGGCGCCAGTACACAGAGGCCAGAGCCCCAGGAAGTGGGGTGTGTAGAAGAGGGGGCAGTGCCAGTGCTGATGGCCTCTCACAGAGTACCCCGCAGGGAGCAGCCTGGTTACTGACATCTTTACAGGTGGGGAAACTGAGACCCTGAAGGGTTCAGTCCAGCCTAGAGTTAAGTGTGTATGTGTGGGGTGGGGTGGGGTGTCTGACTTAACTGCTAACCCCCTGGAGGACTTCCTAACTTTCTGACTCTATCTATCTATCTATCTATCTATCTATCTATCTATCTATCTATCTATCTATCTATCTATCTATCTATCTATCTATCTATCTATCTATCTCTGTCTCTGTCTCTATCTCTTTGTCTCTCTGTCTCTGTCTCTGCCTCTCTCTCTCTTTCTCTCTCTCTCATCATTCAGTCTTTCAAGGAGCCCTCAAGGTGGATGCTGCAACCACAGCTCTGGTGTACAAATGGGCTGAGAAAGGGAGGCTCAGCCACATTCCTGAGGTCCCTGATAGTCAGGAGCAGAGGAAAGACTTGAACTAAGTCTGTTCTGAATCAAATGTTCTTTCTGACTGCCTTCCCTGGTCCCAGTGGCTGCTAGGATAAGATATTAAGGCTCCTTTAAGTTCATAGAAGGCTCCCCTTGTTGGCTCAAACACCTCTTTGCAGTTTTTGGGCCTTGCAGTCTTCAGGAAGAACACCCCCACAATATCTTAACCCAGTGGATGGGGTCCATAAGAAGGGGTGAAAAGCTGGGTTCATAAGACGGGCTTCCTAATTTTTAATGCAAATGTAGAAATGAGCTAGCCATCATTTGCATGCTAGGCAAGGGCTATATGACTGAGCTACAGCACCCTCAAACCTTCTCAAGCCTCCAAGAGAATATTAAATCAAGCGTGGGGCCCTATGGAAGTGCTGGCAATGTGCCCACACAGGTTTCACACTCTCAAAGGCAACTAACTCTAGAGGTTAGTAACATGGATTGCCCATAGATTGAAGTCTGGTTTCATCCCTGAACCCCAGGAACAAGGATTTCCTTGTCCACACCACGCCTCCTCAGGCCTTGTCCCATCTGTGCGGGGCACCCCCCCCCCCCCCCCACTGCCCCATCCTCATGTTACTGACCTGCAGCTTCTCGAAAGGTACAAGGGATGGAGTGGGAAGCAGTGATGGACTGGAGAGACTCACAAGGTCTCCTGGAGACTGGGAGGGAGTGGCCACCTCCCCCTCTGTCCCTTGCCCCACCCAAGGGAGGGCTGGCCTGTGTACATCACAGGAAATTTCTAAACTCTAGTAACATTTCCTCTGGTGCCCTGGCGCCAGGGTGTTCGGGGCGAGGGGGACCAGCTAACCTCGGAGTCTGCTGACTTTAGCAGTCAGTGCTCCTGCCCTTGGGCTCTGTCTTAGACCCTGAAGGAAGTAGCCTCCTCAAGTCTAGAAACAAGTCTGGATGGGCCCAGAAGGCAGGTGTAGGTTGTCTGCCCCAGGCCCCTACTTCCTCAGCCTTTGACCAGAGAAGGTCCTGATGGAAGAAATCTGGGGGCCCTTGAAATGGGAGGGGGCGGTGCTCCAGGCAGGAGGAAGGAGAGAACAAAAGAAAAAGGAGGGAGGGGGAGGCTGGAAGTCCTGGCCAGGAAGTCTATCCTGACTCAGGGAGGCGTCTGGAGTCACCCCTGACCCCACCTGGCCAGCCACAGGCACAGTGGCTCATTTCCTTCTTTTCCTTCTTGGCTCAGAGAGAAATCACAGGTTTTGGGTCTTTGGATCTCCCTCCAGTAAGAGACAAGTGGGAAAGGGGAAAGCAGAACAAGTGGAAGGGAAATGGAGAAGCCCCAAGGAGGGCAGAGCTCCCAGGTCTGGCGTCTGGCTAGGATCTGGTGAGAGCTGCGCTGAGGCGCTGAGGCGTGCGGTATAGCTATGTCTGGGCTCCACTGGGGTGCGGGGGGGGGGGGGGGAGGGGGGAGGGGGGAGGGGGAGACAGAGAGAGACAGAGACAGAGGGACAGAGAGACAGAGACAGACAGAGACAGAGACAGAGAGACAGAGACAGAGACAGAGAGACGGAGGGAGATGGAGGGAGAGGGAGAGGGAGAGGGAGAGAGACAGAGATAGAGAGACAGAGAGACAGAGAGAGACAGAGAGACAGACAGACAGAGACAGACAGAGACAGGGACAGACAGAGAGAGACAGAGACACAGACAGAGACAGAGAGGGGGAGAGAGACAGAGAGACAGAGACAGACAGAGAGACAGAGAGAGACAGAGGGAGACAGAGGGAGAGGGAGGGAGAGGGAGGGAGAGGGAGACAGACAGAGAGACAGAGACAGAGACAGAGAGACAGAGAGAGACAGAGAGACAGAGACAGAGAGATAGAGAGAGAGACAGACAGACAGAGACAGAGAGACAGAGACAGAGAGACAGAGAGAGACAGAGAGACAGAGACAGAGAGATAGAGAGAGAGACAGACAGACAGAGACAGAGAGACAGAGACAGAGAGACAGAGACAAAGAGGAAGGGGGGACAGAGAGAGAGAGAGAGGGACAGAGAAAGACAAAGACAGAGACAAGAGAGACAGAGAAAGGCAGAGAGCCAGAGCCAGAGAGAGGCAGAGAGGGAGAGACAAACAGACAAGGACTGAGAGACCGAGAAGGAGGGAGAGATGAAGAACTGCCCTGGAGCAGTGTGTACAGCTCACCTAAACAAGTGGGAATTCAAAGGAGTCACAGCAGCTGGGTGCTGCCTATAATCCCAGCTACTTAGGAGGCCGAGACTTGAGGACTCTTATCTCCAATGAACTACTAAAACAACAACAACAGATCTGGAAATGTTGCTGTGGCTCAACGTGGTAGAGCAGTAGCTTTCAACACCAAGCTCAGGATCAGTGCCTAGGATCTGAGTTGAAGCCCTGGGACTGGCACCAAAAAGAAAAAAAGGGTCACAGCTGAGAGTGAGGGTGAATGGTTGAGACACGGAGACACCCTAGGGGAATCTTGGTGTTGTTGACACAGACGACAGAAGCCAGTCTGTGGGGCCAGTGCCCTCTGGGTGCCAGTTCACTCAGAGCTGTTCAAGCCGACAGCTGGGCATCATCTGTAAGGCCCATAGGGAAGGGAGGAGTTTCCAGGCTGCTACCCCAAGAAGTCACCTAGGAAGCAGCAGAGGGCTGCGAAGGGTTTCCCAGGGCTGGCAGCAGCCATTAGCACAAAGAATAAGGCATGAGCAGTGTCAGTTCATAGATCTCAGGCTACGGCCATGGGGCTCACGGTGTGTGTGTGTGTGTGTGTGTGTCTGTGTGTGTGTCTGTGTGTGTCTGTCTGTCTGTACTAGGGATTGAACTCAGAGCCTTGTACTCTTTCACTTCCACTTCCATCCTTTCGCTGGTTAATTGGAGATAAGGATCTCACAGACATCTCTCTGCTGGAGTCTGAATCCTCAGGAGGATGGGATGGGGGTAGATTGAAGGTGGGGATGGACCTGGGGCTGAACAGCCCTGAGCCCCTCCCCGGCACATCTCATTCAATCCTTGCAACAGCCCTGTCAAGGTGGTAGCCCCGCTGTACAGGTCAGGAAATGGAGGCTCAGGCAGGTGAAGTGAGCCATCCCAGGCCACACAATAGCTAGAGCTGGGGGATTCCCACCCCCAAATAGTGCTTCCTGCATCACCTCTGTCTCTGCGATGATGGATCCTTACAGGTAACAGTCATCAACTCTTCCCAAGGCTTGGTTTTCTGAGATTAGCCCCTCCCTTTTCATGTTGTTCCCAGAATCCTCCAGGACCAGGGAAGGATCATGCCAGACCCATAGAGGAAGGGGATGGAGACTCAGAGACTCAGCTCCTAAGTGATAGATGTGGGCTGTGACTGACGTCTCCTCAGTCCTGAGGCCTTACTATACACATCCTTGGGCTGGAATCTGGGGACTGAAAAGGGGGACTCTAAAGGCAGTCAGTCCCTGGTTGCTGGAAGAGGTGGCTCTTTTTTTCCTGCTGTTCTTTGGTACTGGGCTGAGTCACCAGGTGCTTGATGCAGATTTCCCTCATGGGATCTTAATTCCAGGGAGCCCCTACACCCACAGACCTGTGACATAGTCTTTCCCCTTTTCCTGGATTCAAATGATGCATCATCGCTTTTCTGAGGCCCTCTTGGGAGCCTTAAAAAAGTCACTTGAATGAATGCTCATGACTCGCTAGTCCCTTACAGAAAGCAAACCCTGTCTCCAGTGACCCCCTAGGGAGTCATATAGAGCTCAGAGGATGAAAACGACCCTGGACGCTGGGCTGTCTGTGGGGGGCCAGGAGGACGCAGGATGCGGAGTGTGTGGCGGCTTGGCTGGGGTGGGCTGTAGTGCCTGGACAGGGCCCTGCTGCTCTCGCTCATCTGCCCCAGGATCCCAGGCAAAGCCCTCTTTGTCCCTTTTTCTGTCTGGCCCATCTGATTTGGGGGTGCCTCCTCGAAGAGGTTTGTGCGGTGGACTCAGCTTTGCACTTCCTAGATTACCCTCTGAAGGGGGAACATGGAGAAGGATGGATGATAGGGGGTGAGGAGGAGGGGTTGGGGCTTTTCTGGGGACCTGCAACAACCCCTGACTTTATAGCTAACCAGATGTGGGGAGCTAGAGCCCCTCAGCGGGACCCAGGCCAGTGGCGTGGGCTGGCCCTCCCCTGAGCATGGGCATTTGACCGCGCTAAGGGTCAAGGCCCCTGTGTCTCTTTACTCTTCCTAGTACATGACCTACTAGCCAGATGTGGCAGCTGAATGCAGCCCCAGGGAAATCCTCTACCTCCCAGGCTGGCCTGAATGCTCCCTGCAGGCTCTGGACTCCAGCCTAGAGGCTCTGGGTTGGGTATGAGGGGCAGGGCAGTGGGCAGAGATGGCCCTGAACATGCAGGGGGTTTGACTTCCCCAGATCCTGCTCTATGTGTGGCCCAAGACAGCTCCCCTCCACCCTTCAGCTTTAGTCTCACTTAGGACAAGAGGTAGGACTCCAAGATCCCCTGATTCTTCCAGGGACCCTCAAATTGTCCACTTGAGCTCCGGTGTTTACCCCTGGGCCTTGTCAGTTCCAGACACTAGGAGGTAAAGGGTAAAGTCTGGGGATGTCAGGGAAGGGGTGAGGCTAAGCAGCTAGGAGCTGTGGGCCTTTGGGGGCTTTGTCTGGGTTTGTAGCTCAGTTCAGTTGGGGTACCTTCTCTTGGGGGAGGTGGGACTGCCGCTTCCTGAAGGGCTGTGTGAATGGCTCATTGTCTCCATTCCCTGACTGCTATTCCTCACAATGCTAACTCTTCCCTCCTCACCCCTGTCCTTACAGTCACGAGGAAAGCCAGAAGTTTGTGGAATGCATCGTGCTCTTCCTCTTACCACAGGCTTTTTGCACAGGCTCCTCCTCACCCGGCTCTGTGGGTGAAGGCCTTAAACTTTTTGCAGCTCCAAATCACCTCCTCCATGCACTAGCCTGATTATGACTTGCTTCTTGCATAGTCTCTGCTTCCTGGCTCAAGCAAACATCTCAGCCCAGATAAGTTCTGGGTTCAAGTCTCCATGTTACCTCAGATGTCCAGGTCTGAGGACTTAGGTTCTGGCTTAGTCTCCACGTATAGTCTTGCTCTTGGTAGTATTTCCACATGGAGGACTCCCAAACAAGACTGCATACTTTCAGACAACACTTAGGGTGATCAGAGAAAGTGAAATGGCAGTCTAACTCAAACAAGCTCTTGCCTGTCCCTAGATAGCTCCTTGCAGTCATCACATGGCCAGATATACTACTATTAGTTTTTTCTTTTTCGTGTGTGTGTGTGTGTGTGTGTGTGTGTGTATGTGTGTGTGTGTGTGTGTGTGTGTGTATGTGTGTGTGTGTATGTGTGTGTGTGTGTGTGTGTGTGTGTGTGTGTGTGTGTACTGGGCTTAAACTAAGGGTCTGGTGCTGTCCCTGAGCTCTTTTGCTCAAGGCTGGTGCTCTACCACATGAACCATAAGTCCACTTTTGGCTTTTTTGGTGGTTAATTGGAGATGAGAGTTTCATGGACTTTCTTTCCCAGGCTCTGATCTCAGCCTTCTGAGTAGCTGGGATTCCAAGTGTAAGCCACTAGTGTCTGGCCACTATAAGGATTTTGATTCTTTAGAGGTAATAAAATTATCCTTCATAACAGTTTATAGTGAAAATGCAGATCCACCCAAGAAAGGGCCTGTAAAGGCAGGGCTGGCAAAGCAGGATTCATAAGCTCTTCACTCATTCCCTTCCTGCAACCTTGGCAGGCATCGCCAATCAATCATAACGTTCATTCCCGGTGGATTCAAGCCCATTTACTGAATTCTCAATGCATTCTTTCAGGTAGAAATACCAATAGACCAGACCCAGTTTAGAATTAATTTATGCTGGGTCTCTGGGCTCCAGTCTATCTCTATCTCCTATGTAGCAACTTCAGACTTCAGTCAGAGGACACACACCCTGGGGGGGGGGGGCTTTCCAGTCTCTCTGGGCTCCGTGGCCTTGATTGCAATGGTGGGGACAGTCAGGGGAACAGTGAGCCCTTCCCGTCTGTCTGTTTGAACTTGCCTGTCTGCTTCTGAGCTGTGTGGCCTTGGACCCATCCCTTGCCCTCTCTGAGCCTCAGCTTCATCTGTCATAGAGGTGATGGTGGCTGCCTACCCGAATGGGAGGATTGGATAGGATCATGGGTCCAAACCTAGCACACAGCAGGTGCACAGCAATTGGGCAGGGTCCTGACCCCCATGTACATTTGGTGGCTGTGGCCCTAACTGACCAACTCATGTCTGGCCTCATTTCCTGGCTCTGCCCCAGAGGGAAACCTCGCTCACTGCTGGGCCCCTGGCCCCCGCTTCCTCCTGCTGGTCTGTATACCTGCCAGGATCTGATAGCTTGGAGGTGCCTAGTGAAGGGTCTAGAGACTAGGGCCTTTGCCTTACAGAGATGTGGGGATATGGGGGCTTAGGTCGTGGAGGGGCTATCCAGTGCCTCCTAGAATCCCCGGATCTGCGCTTCCTCCAGGAAGCCACCTGTGATTTCTCCACCCAACACCAGCTCGGACCTGGATCAGGAGGGACTTTTTGTTTCTCTGTCAGACGCAAGCTCTTAGGTTCAGGGCATGTCTCTTGGACGCATCTCTCTCTAAGATCACAGAGCTCTAGACTGGTCCTTGAGCTGCCTTCTGTGGCTGAACTATCTGATTTTCTTCTCTCTGAGCTGGACCATGGATTGTGGTCTAGGCTATGGGGTTAGGAGGGCGGTCCCCACGCATATCTTGCTTCTACTTTGTTTTGGCTGTGTGACTTAGCTCCATCTCTCCAATAGGAGCCTTCTGGTAGCTTCAGCTCAACGGAGGGGTACAGAGAAATGGTTGCGATAAGAGAAATGGGTCCACGAAGACAGGGGCTTGAGACCTTTCTTGGGACGATGGCCACAGTGTCCACTGTGTGTCTCCAAGGAGGCCTCAGAGCTGTGACTCATCCAGTGAATGAGTTGTGGCCCTGCTGGCTTCCTGCCCCCATGTCCGGCCCTTGTTTCTCTGCACAATGGTCGGCTGAAGCTACAGAGTGGGCAGTTTAACCCCTTCCAGGCAAAAGTCACCCGTCCTGGTGCTCAGCGTAGAAAGCTGGCCTCCGTGCGGCTCCAAAGCTTCTAGGGGCCCTTCCCTCTGGAGTGGGGTCTGCAGATGGCGAGGCGCAGCCCAGTCAAGACAGAGGCCACCTGAGGCTGCGCCAAGGCTTTTGGGCCTGTGCCTTGGCCTTTTCCAGCCTCGTCAGCCCTCTGAGCTGCCCATGTGACCTTCCTGTCTGGACCAGCCTTCACCTGCCGGCATCCTGCCCGGGCACCGCGTGTGTGCACTGAGCAAGGAGCCGGGTGTTCAGCATGGAACAGGAGTCAGGTCAGGCTTGCTGTAGGAGTGGCCAGGTGAGTGTCCACCTCTCACCTGCTGGGCAGCCAGCCCCTCTCTGATGGGAAGGTGGGTGAGATGGGTGGCCCGTGACCCTGCCTCAGCAGAGAAAAACCCTAGTGACATCCATAGCCATCATCCGCTCCACCACATTTCCTCGGTGATCTCCGGCTACAGCCATTCCCAGGGAGGAGATGTCTGAGACCCCGAGAAACTGTAGGTGCCAGAAACAGCCTGAGCTCTGGAGGACAGGTTCTGGGTTCAAATCTCCACCCCAGTTCTTCTCCAAATCTCAGCTGTCTTCACTGAGACAGGAAGAGTCTACCTCTGAGGAGTGCAGATAGCCAAATAAGGAGGCTCTTTGTTCCAGAATCTTCTACATGCCTCACCCCTTGCTCTCATAACAAATAACAAACAGTTGCCATCCCCAGTGTTCAGATAAGGATGCCAAGGCTTGGGGACTTGGAGACAAGGGGACAGGGTGGTGGTTTGTGCCCAGGGCCACCGTCTGCCAGCCAGGCTCCTTCATCATGGCCTTGGAAGACAGGAAAGGGAGGGGATTTCATAGACTGCGCCCCTACTGCCCAGAACCAGCCTCAAGTTGCCGATCCTGAGATGGCGGGCACCAACAGAAGATTGAGGCTGGGAGCTTTCATATTGGGGCTCCCCCACCCTAAATCCCAACCCTATGACTTGAGGGGTTGTGGGCGGGGGGGGGGGGGAAGGGGTGCTGTCAGGCCTTTGTAAATCCTCTCCCATCGGGGACCCAGAAGCCAAGACCTGGAGTCCATCCTCCACCCTGGCATGCTGGGCAACAGGGAGCAGAATCCGAAATTTTCCCTCTCTGAACTTGGCTCCGATGGATACCAGTAGGCGTGGCCCACCCATCCTACTTACGAGAGAGCCAAGCCCTGCTTGCCCCTCAGCCCCGAGATGCCCATTCGTGCCCGTGGCACCCCCGCTGGGGACACCTTTCCCAGCTCTGTTCTGACTCCAGAGAAAATCCAGCCTGCCCAGGAGGATCTTCTGTCTCTTGAGAGCCACCCCCATCCCCTCCAGGGCCAGATGGGGGAGTCAAGACCCTCTAATCCTAGACCCATGCCCATGACAAGCGTAGAGAGGAAGGCGGGAGGCCCTACTCACCGGTGGAGGCGTCTCTCTGCTCTGTCCAGCAATCTGTCCAGGGCCGAGTGTGGTAAGCGAGCGAGCATGGAGCTCTACTCTAGTGGGGGGACACACCCAGCCAGGGAAGGGGCCTGGCCACCTCCCCTTCAGGTTTTCCAGTTGGCCCTGGCCTACTTCCCCGGGGATGGTTTCCTGTTATTGTTCCTTTGTGAGGGCCCGGCTGTTGGCAGATAGGCCGCCCCACGGTGGGCGGCCCAAAGGCCCAGCGAGGCTGTCCCTGCAGAGGCCTAGCCTCCGACTTCCCAGGAACAGACCCCAATTCCAGGCCTCAGCTCTACGGCTTTGAGCTCAGATCCCACTGAGAGCATGTGCCTATATATTTAACCCTCCTTAGAACCCCCAAGGCAGATGCTATCACCCCTATTTTATAGCTTAGGGATCTGGAGCTCAAGGGGTCTAAGATACTTGTTCACCAGCTGGGGTGTAGCGAGGTCAGAAATCCAGCCTCGAGCTCTAGCTTGAGCATTGTCCAAGGTGACCCCATGGTGGGCTGGCCTGGGGGGGCATTAGACCTCTCATGGGTGAGATGGTGGGGGTTGTGAACAGACACAAGCAATCAGTGCCCGAGTGGCCCAGGTCAGCTTGAGTGTGGATGTGTGTTCCAATCTCAAGCTTCCGGCCTGGCTCTGTAGGGCCATTTGGGTTTCAGAACATTGGATGAGGTCAAGTGATCTGCTTGTCACATGACCTGGGCCTGTCAGGTCTGTGTTGCCCAGCTATAACTTCATGTCCTTGAGATAAACAAGAGCCAAGAAGGGGCTTGGTAGATAATGACACTGAAGTGTGCCAGAGCCACCGGGAACCTAGAGACCTAAGTGGGGAGAGGCCACAGTTCTGCTCCTCTCCAGAACCAGCCACAAGATCTTTGCAAAACTACAGATGCCAGGGCCCCGCCCTGGACCAGTCTCTGGGCAGGCCTGGGAATCTGGCCTTGGATGAGTTGCCTTGTTTTCCTGTGGGCGAATGCTTGGGAAGTCCCGAACTTGTTCTGTCGTTCAGCTGGGCACACCAGGCCTTGCTCAGGAGTATGGGGGAGAGGGGGGAAGGGTGGAGCTGGCAGGCATGAGACTCCCCCTGAGTGAGAGGTGGGGTTGGTTAGTGGAGCGTGGCAGGGTCCGGCCTGGTGTGGAGGTTGGGAAGTCAGGAGTTTACAGCTGGTGTCCGAGGTCAGGGGCGTGGATCAGCCTCGGGGAGGAGGGGGAGGAGTCCTGGCAGAAGGTACAGTAATAAACTGGCCCAGGAAGCCAGGCAGGGGACAGTGGGTGGGTCAGCTGGGTAAGTCTGGGTACACAGATAGTTCAGATTGAACCCCTGGATTTGGAAAATGAGATCATAGCATGTTAAGGCAACCAGAGGGGCTGATGGTGGGGATAGGGGACAAGGAATGGCCCCAGAGTCCTGGAAGCAAGGCCATCGGTGGGCAGGCTCCGGATGAGATCTGAACCTTCCATCACAGTCTGCGGAATGCACCAACAGCGCAGCACTTTCCCATCCCCAAAGGATCAGCCGTGCCTTCTGCCTCCGGCGTGGGCAGCCCACGGAAGAGCCCCGCTGGGCCAGCTGCCTCTCAGACTTGGCACTGGTGGCAGACAGGGACAGAGCCTGTCCTGGCTCCCTCTGCCAACTCCCTTTGTCCTCCTAGACCCTGTGGAAGTTGATTTCATCCTGCCAGTGGCTCTTCCTGTCATGGGTAAACAAGGAATGGTCAGGCAGGCACGTGCCCTGGGCCCGGGGGGGTCTAGGGTTGGAGGCGCCAGGGGTAGGGTCGCTCAGACCCCAGAAGGGTGGCAGATGTCCCCCACAATACCCCTGAGGAGATCGTGCCTCATTTCTGGCACTGTCCAGTCTCTGCTTTCATCCCTCTGGAAGCTAAGCACTTCACAGGGGGGCATGGGACAGGAAGAGTCAGAGAGAGAAGGAGGGAGCTCTGGGCAGGCAGGAAACAAGGGGATGGTCTGCTAGGCTAGATTAGCCCTGGGCTGGGGGAGAACGCAACAATGGGGATGTGGGGGGAGGGGAATGCTGGAACCAGGTAGGGGGTGAGGCAGGAGAAAGCCCATAGGGAGAAAAGGGGGATTGTAGGCTAGGGGTTTGGCAGACCCAGGCCAGAATCCCACCTGTGCCTGTGTGTCCTGGGGCTGCTGATGTGCTACTCGGAGCCTCTTCTCCGCGCTGTGAAATGGTCTTTGAAGAGCTGTTGGGGAGGATGGGGGACAACAGAAATAAATGACCGACCCAAGGCCCACGATGTGTGATCTTGTAGCTACCCAGGTTGGAATCATTTGGGCGAGTGTAGGGACTGACGCTGTAGATCCCAGTTCTCCACCCCTGCCCTGGTCAGTGGAGACAGATTGGTTGGTGGGACCCCAGGATCTACATAGTTGCAGTCCATTCGGTGATAGGTTTCTGGGTTCCTGTTGGAGAACCATGGCCTCTCTGGGCACTTGGGGATACCAAGAGCTTTTACTGGGCCTCCTTATTTAGTTCCTCGGGACGACCCCCAAGCAGCCATGGTTAGTTCCACGACACAGGTGGGGAAACTGAGGCAGGGATCCACGTTTCCTGAGATCTCAGAGATAGAGTGAAATGTCCCATCTGGGCCTCGGTCTCCAAGAGAGGGCAGCTCCTTACCCCGGCCTTCTCCCCGCTCCCCAGCTCCCCCTCCTCAGCCTTCTCCTTTCGGATCTCACCTCCTCTGCACCTTTGATCACTTCTGGATCCATCGCTCATCTGCCCCTGTCCTTTCTCCCACCCAGATGTGCCTCACCTGTGTGCTTGTCACAGCAGAGAATCTTCCTCCCTCCCTCCCTCCTTCCTTCTCTCCCTGCCTCCTTCTGTTTCCTTTCTTCCTTTCATTCCTCCTTCTTTGTCAAATAGTTGCTCTCCATACTGAATGCAGCTCCATCTCAGGCCTTACTGAGCTCCCTCCTAGGTGCTGTCCCTGCCCCAGGCTCTGAGCTTATCACCCACGTGGCTGTATTGGAGGAGGACATCGATTTGCCCATTTGCAGCATGCGTAATTGGCCCAGTGTGGCCCTGCCCAGTTCAGACCAGGCTCTCATGAGTCTGCTGAGACCTACAGAACACTCTGTTCCAGCCCCGAGGCTGAACCGCTCCGCCTTCCTGACCAGGGCGCTCCGCTTCCTCCTCTCTGCCAGCCCAAGTCCTTAGCCCTTCCGTGCCTGGTTCAGATCACCACCCCACCTCTCCCTGCAGCCTCCATCTCCAGAGCCCTTCAGATGATTCCATCATACTCTGTTCATCCCATCTGCACCCGAGGTCTTCAGTGTCCAAGCCTGCTGCTCTCTCACAGCCTTGCAAGCTGGAGGTGCTCTTCTTCTTAGGAGGTTGCTGAGGCTCAGAGAGGCAGAGTTACTTGTCCAAGGGCATGCAGCTGGAGTAGTGGAGCCAATATTCCAACCCCCCATCTTCCTGTTCTGAGTTCAACATAGAACCATCGGCTTCCTGATGACCTGTTATTGTTTGGCCATGTTTTATGCTCATTTATTTTTCAGGAAGCAAGCTCACTTAACGATGCCCAGGCATTGCCTAGCTAGTTCTGAGCAGACCCTGGGATTACTCGGAGATGGACCCGCTTTGACCTGTCCCTCTGTGTCGGATGAGCGTAAGCCACACGAAGCGGGTTAGGCTGGTGGTGTTCTGAGGAGGGGGGCCTGGGGTCTGTGAACTGCTTTGAAATAGTGGAGCTTACCCGGCACAGACAGGGAAGGGCTCACAGGCAGAGGGAGCAGCAGGGTGGGAGGCCTCGAGGCTGATCTGGGAAGAAGGCATCTGGTGAGGAACACTGAGCTTCCGGGATGGGCTACAGGGCCAGGCTGGAGATGCAGCAGGGAGAGGGGGCTTCGCAGATCTCCCTGAGAGGGCAGAGGGGGTGGCTGAGGGCTGCATGCCTCGTAGGAGTGCAAGAAGCCCTGGTTTTAGGAGAGTGATCCTGTCTAGCCTATCACATCCTCATGGGGTCGCCTGGGGGACTGAGCTGCCTCGTGTGGGCCTTGGGGTTAGGCAGAGGCAGGAGCTGAGGATACAGTCCTGGGAGTGAACCAGGAGGCGGAAGGGGAGCAGGGGTGCAAAGCCAGGAAAGGAGCGGTGAGTTGGGCCTGAGTTCTCAGGACAGGAGAACAATGCCTGTCCTGTCTC
The DNA here is from genome assembly GCF_019054845.1 of Dipodomys spectabilis. Lineage (NCBI taxonomy): Eukaryota > Metazoa > Chordata > Mammalia > Rodentia > Heteromyidae > Dipodomys > Dipodomys spectabilis. Next base: position 10,338,523 of record NW_024870950.1, read on the forward strand.
CAGCCTCTGGGAGGGAGGAGGACAGAGCACTTTCCCAGATGTGGCTCACTTTCCCCTCCAATGTGGTCACCACCAACGCAACACCACATCTACAGGGCAGGGGAGCGGAGCTCTGAGGATGGAGGAGGCCACGCGGCAAGGGTTCAGCCTGGCACCCTGGGGGACCCTGCTGGGAGCATCTGCCTCTTCCACTTACCCACCAGCCGGTGCTGGAATAGCCACAAAGCCTTGCTGCCTCAGTTTCCCCCTTCTTGTCAAAAGGAGATGGCTGCGTGCTTTCCCCACTGGTTGCCGGAAGGAGAAGATTCAAGGCAAGTGCATGCAACAGTCTCTGGTATCCGGTAGGCGCTCCATAGAGGTGGAGCGTGATGGTGATGCAGTAGCGGAAGCCGTGGCAGGGGCGTCTGCAAGTGTGTATGCACTGTCTGTGCTGTTTGTGTGAACGTCAGGGGAATGTTTGAGAATGGATGGAATATGTGAGGGGCCTGTGTGGACTGGCCCTGTGCTGAGTGGTATGTGAATGAGGCTTCTGGCTCCTCCATTGTCAAGGCCTTGCTTGGAGCAGGCAGCACAGGGCCAAGGATCTGCCTCTTGGTCCATCTGCAGGCGGGCCTGAGTCTGGCAGTCCCAGACCCACGGAAGCAGAAACTTCCTGTCTCCAGGCGGCACAATCCACCCAGCCTCCCCATAAGACAGGAAGGAGGGTCGGGCTGGATGTCTGGATGGGACAAACAGACATGGAACCAACACTAGCCTTGTAGGCCCAGCACCAGGCAAATCCCAGGACGCCAGCCTTCTGCTTCTCCAGGCCTTCTCCAGCCATCTCCAGACCCCTGAGCACACACATCCCCGTTGCCTCAGGCAAGCTTTCTGGGAGGGACTGAACTAACTCTGAGACTGCCAGATTGATGGAACTGAGTTATCAGGCTAGAGTTTGGGGCTCCCAGCCTCCCATCCTTCAGGTTACAGAGGGGAACACAAGAAGCTCTGAAATCCAAGGAGATTCCCAGCCTGCACTAATGCTGGGTGCTTACAGGGTGGGCGCTCCCAAACCTGGGATATTAGTCTACAAACAAACAACCCCCCCCCTCCTCCCCCCCCCCCCCTGTACTGATATCAAGAAAGAGTAGGGCAGGACCTCTGGGGGAGAGGCAGCCAGGTCACTGGGAGGGAATGTGGGGGGAGAAATCTGTGGGCTGGTCTTACAGATTTCTCCCAGGCTGGAGTTGTTTCTGTACCTCTCCCTGGCTCCTGCCACGCGGGGGCTCTTCTGCCTGGGTGCCTAAGGCATCATCTCCAAGAACAACCTTGGATGAGAGACCTCCCAACAAGCCCCCAGCCCTTTTGTGTTTGTTTTGGTCTTTGAGCTCTATAGCTTGAGCCACACTCCCTCTGCTGGCTACTCTCTGGTTAAGTTTTGCTTTTATCTAGGCCAGCCTGGACTGTAGTCCTACTTTTTTTTGGGGTCCGGTTGTGGGGCCTGAACTCTGGGCCTGGGCGCTGTCCCTCAGCTCTTCAGCTCAAGGCTAGCGCTCTACCACTTGAGCCACAGCGCCACTTCCGGCTTTTTTTCTTTTTGCTTATGTGGTGCTGAGGAATCGAACCCAGGGCCTCAGGCATGCAAGGCAAGCGCTCTATCACTGAGCCACCTTCCCAGCCCTGTAGTCCTACTTTTTATGCTTCCCTTATAATAGGGATGGTGGGTGCATCCAGAGATTCTGATCTCAGTGGCCTGGATGGAGGCTGGACATCATGATTTTCGGAAGCTCCCAAGAGGTCTCCAGGGCCACCCTGGACTTGGGTGTTAGCTTAGGAGGTAAAGGCTACTGTTAGACCCTTGTGAAGGTGTCACACCAAGAGATTAAAGGAGGTACCTGGTGACATCACTGGGATGAGAGAGGAGTACCTGCCTTTATAGTTCCCTTTCTCCTGTTTGTACTTTTATTTTTTGCCATGATCAGCTTTTATTATTTATTTATTTAGTGATTCATTCATGTATATTATCTTTCAGTAGCTTTACAAAGGGGGCTTCCATTTAACATGTCACTTCAGGCGCACAATGCATCTTACTCAATGCTTGATTCCCAGCCCAGTACTTTTGAGAAGATGGTTCCTGACATCGCCATCTAGTGGCTACTAATTAGAACTGACCAGGATCTTTAGAAATTCTGCTTCCAAGGGATTGGGGATGTGTGTGTGTGGGGGTGGGGGGTGGGGGGGGTGGGCTGGAGGCTTGAGAGGTTGTGGTAACAACTACAGCCATTCACAGTTATCTGGACAGACTTGCCTGGAAGCCCAAGCTCTGTTGTTGCTTTTTTTTTTTTTTTTTTTTTAATACAAAAGTGTCCTTTGAGAGAGAATGGAATGTTGAATGGGTTCACGTTTAAGGCAAGGTGATAGGCATTTTCTCCTGACCCTCAGTAGAAGCACAGAGAGGTTGGGTACGTGGCAGGGACAGAGGGGAGCGATGGGAAATGATGCAGACTAGCCCAGGCAGTACAGCTAGGCCCATCCTCAGGGGCTGCTAGGCCTTTGTTTGGGCCTGATTTGTTCAACCAACAGTCTGAGGGAAGTCGGGATGAGGGGAATGGGACTGCAGGCACCGAGCAGGCTTGTCCTTGATAAAAAACTGCTGGAAGCTGGTTGGCTGGAGGAGGAGGGGTTCCAGTCCAGGGAGGAGCGGAGGTGGCTGTAGGAGGGGCAGTATCTTGGAGCCAGGTACCCCACAGAGATGTGGTACCACAATTGTGGCCCATCTAGCTGGTTCTCTGGAGCCACACAGGAGCTCAGAAAGGATCTCGGGACTGGTTTGATCTGAGGGCATGGAAGAAAAGAAGGCTGTAGGAGAAAAGAAGGGAAGCTGCCTCTTAGCTCAGGGCACATCCCAGGCTGGAGTTCTTTTGTCAAAGTCACTTGGGTGCACAGAATCCATTTGAGGACTCGTACCTTGGGGAGCTCAGTATTGAGGCTGTGTCTTTGTTTTCTTCTGTGATCACAGGCTTCTTCCTTCCCAAACACATTAGGTGTCTCATGGGAGACAAAGGTTCTCAGGGAGCACAGTTTGGGAAACGCTGACTGGGAGGGAGTGGTATGCCACAGGCCTCTGTTCTAGGCCCTCCTGGATCAACCCCTTGTCAATGACTTAGAAGATGACATCCATTGTCTCCTGATGGAATCAATGGGCTAGGCAGACCCTGTGTGTGTGTGTGTGTGTGTGTGTGTGTGTGTGTGTGTGTGTGTGTGCTGGTCCTGGGGCTTGAACTCAGGACCTGGGCCCTGTCTCTGAGCTCCTTTTACTCAAGGCTAGTGTTCTATCACTTGATCTAGAGCTCTGTTTTCAGCATTTTTTTTTTGTGCATGTGAGGGGTAGTTTATTGGAGAGAAGAGTCATGGACTTTCCTACCTGAGTTGGCTTTGAACTCTGATTCTCAGATCTCAGCCTCCTGAGTAGCTAGGATTACAAACATGAGCCACGGGCTTCTGGTACTATTTAGAGCATCTTCTTTAGAGCATCTTCTATGACAGAGATGAGCACTGCACTTATTTCCAAGTCCTACGAGCTGTGATGAATTCCTTAGGTTCCTTTAGGGTTTGTGTTTTAGCACAAAGGTTATGAAGTTTACAGTTGTTGTACGTTTTTCTATATCACACAGCACAGGTCTCATTCATGGGCTGAATGAATGATATCACTCGTGGGAAGATGGGTCCTGATGCACGGCCAACAAATTTACTTGTGGGGGACTCTTTCTCCAGTCTCTAGATTCAGGAAAGTGTAATCTACTCAAGAGTGAGCTACCTGGTTTGGGGGAGCCTCAATCCTCCTGTGCCTCAGTTTCCTCATTTAGGAAGATGAGGTCGATAGAGGAAGGAGACCATAGACCTCCTCTCTGGTACTCCTCTGTGTGGACACTACTACCTTGGGGGCCCCCAAGCCTTGAAGATCAAGGTTCATCCCCTTGAGTGGCTCTGGCTTCCCAGAAAGCCTCTCTGCAAGCAGCATGTTTTCAGCCGATGTTCGAATTTCACCCTAGGCCTCCAAAGCTTGTTTCAGCTTCAATAAATCAGTGCTGGCAGCTGAGCTATGGCTGTGGCATTGCTGTGGCATAAATTTTTGGACAGCTTGGATAATAAATAAGTGTGAAAGCAATACACATTAGAGAGAATTGGAGCAGGCAGCCGCCGGGTGGGGTGGTGGGGTAGGGGTTGTGGATTCCCTGCTCCTACTTTGTAGCTTTCTTTCTTTCTTTCTTTCTTTCTTTCTTTCTTTCTTTCTTTCTTTCTTTCTTTCTTTTTTTTCTTTCTTTCTTTCTTTCTTTCTTTCTTTCTTTCTTTCTTTCTTTCTTTCTTTCTTTCTTTCTCTTTCTTTCTTTCTTTCTTTCTTTCTTTCTTTCTTTCTTTCTTTCTTTCTTTCTTTCTTTCTTTCTTTCTTTCTTTCTTTTTCCTTCCTTCCTCCCTTCCTCCCTCCCTCCCTCCCTCCCTCCCTCTCTCCCTCCCTCCCTCCCTCCCTCCCTCCCTCTCTCTTTCTGTCTTGGAGCTTGAGCTCAGGGCCTGGGCACTATCCCTGAGCATCTTTTGCTCAAGGCTAGCACTCTACTACTTGAGCCACAGCGTCACTTCTGACTTTTTCTGTGTATGTGTTACTGAGGAATAGAGCCCAGGGCTTCATGCATGCTAGGCAAGCACTCTACCACTGAGCCACAGTCCTCCTCCTTTTTTCTTTTTGCATTTGTGAGACCCTTTGTTAGCTGTGGATAGCAGCAGCAGTACACAATGGCTGCCCGGTACACAGTAGATGTGGAATAATGGAGATTCTTTGGGGTTCCCATAGGCCTCTTGGTTGTGGAGACCAGACTGGAAGAACAAAGGGAGGTCAGCTCCAAGTCAGTTATTTGTGACATCACTGTGTGATTATGATCAGGTAAATTGACCTTTCTGTGCCCGAGTTTCCTCACTTGAGAAACAGGAAGTACTTCCGGTAAGCATTGGGTCAAATGCAAGGGCCAGTGTCCCCAGCCACCATACTAGTACAAGCAAGCCTTGGCCTTCACACTGGAGGGAACTTTCACAGCAGATGCTGTATATATGCTGTATAAATGGCGAGTGGTGTTATCCTGGGGGTGCACGAACGAACTCTGGCTCCCCCTGAAAACCCAAAACCTGACCTTGCTACCTGGTATCCGGTCCTATGTCCTGCCACTGGCCCTAGGCAGCAGCAGTCCTAGGAAGAGTCAATACCTTGGAACCCTTGAGCTGGCCCCTCTTCCCTGCTCCGTCTCAGAGTTCAGGGTCCTTGACTTCTGCTGGCCAAGCCCCTCCCATCACCACTGCTGGCCTCTCTGGCCTCTGCTGTATGAAGCAAGCCTGGCTCCCCCCCCCCCCCCCCCCCCCCCGCACCACTGCATTTATCCTAGACCATGAGCAACGTCATCATGGTTACTAGGAATCTCATATAAAACGTCTATTCTCTGCACCTGCTTCTTGGTAGGTGATCAGAGACACATGCAAATTTGCACAGCAGTGTCATTCTCCCATGTGATGTCTGTTTCCGGTCATAAATGTTGCAAACGCATCTGTTTTGTTAAGATCGGCACACTGATGCTGAGAGGCGTCTATTGGGTTGTGAAACCTAGAGTCTCAGCTCCCTCTACCCTCTGTACCTTCAGAGCCTGCAAGCGCTGCTTTCTTGCTTGGGCATTAAGGCCACTGCTGTCCAATACTCCTTCCTTTCCTGCCAAATCCAGGCCCTTCCAGAGGCTGTGCTGATTGGCACAGCACCCCAGTGTGACCTTCCTCAGGGCCCTACATGCAGCTGCCTGCCACTCATTTTCAGCTTTAGAATCAGGCATGCCTGAGCCCACCCCTTGGCTTTATGCTGCCTGACCATATAACCCAAAGGGAACCGGCTCTACTCCGGCAGCCTCAATTTTCTCAGTTCTACAGTGGGAACACAAATGCCCAGTGCCTCTTTACCCATTGGACATAGCGGTCACAACATCCCTGTTACAAGCCTGCTGGTTGGGGTTCTTTTGAGCTATCTGGATAGGACTCATGAGTAGGTTTATGTTGGGCCGTGGGTGGGGTGTTTGTAAATCACTGTGGCAGTGGATGATGCTATTCCTGACACCAGTTCCTTCCACACACGTGTACCAGGATTTTTCTGGATTTTGAAAATGCTGTGGGTAGATCCAAGGACCTTGTGCAAGTGAGACAAGGCTTTACTATTGAGCTACATTCCTATTCTTGCTCCTCTTATTTCCTTGTGTTAACAGCCTTGTTGCTCTCCTAATGATGAAGATAAAAAGTAGGCAACTGGTGGTGCAGTTCTTGTGTGGGCCCTGTGGGCCAGGACGCTTGGTCCCATAGGAAAAAGTGTTACCATTCTTATGTCATAGGTGTTGATAGCTGCAAGGTTTAACCGCCAGAGGCAAGTATTACAGCTCCCGTGTCCCAGGAGGTGTAGGCAGGGCTCCTGAAGCCTAGAGTGCTTCCCAGAATTGTTGATAGCAATAGTTCCTGCGCTTCTGGGGTTAAGGTCCTGCACGTCCATCGCCCCATCGCCATTGATGTTCTTTGCTCCACTTGCTTTAGCTGGTCCTGATTGGCTGCTGTTGACTCTGATGCTATTCCTGACACCAGTTCCTTCCACACACGTGTACCAGGATTTTTCTGGATTTTGAAAATGCTGTGGGTAGATCCAAGGACCTTGTGCAAGTGAGGCAAGACTTTACTATTGAGCTACATCCCTATTCTTGCTCCTCTTATTTCCTTGTGTTAACAGCCTTGTTGCTCTCCTAATGATGAAGATAAAAAGTAGGCAAGAAAGACCACTTGAGAGGAGTCTTTATTGGACTTGCTGTTGTAACACCTGCACAGGAGGGGTGACTCTCAGTTACTCACAATGTGAACTGATCAAACAGCTTATACAGCTAGAAATGGGGTCAGTTATGGGGCTTGAATGCAGCATCTAGGATCAAGGCTAGGGCTCTACTACTTTGGACCACAGCATCATTTCTGGTTTTCTGGGGGTTAATTATGGATATGAGTCTCATGGACTTTCTGCCTGGGCTGGGTTTAACCACAATCCTGAGATCTCAGCCTCCTTAGTAGCTAGGATTGCAGGCATGAGCCACAGGCGTCGTCTGGCTTTTGAAGTAAGAAGGCTTCCAACAGGGCACAAGACCCTTCTCACGTATGAGCTTGGGCTACCTGAGCAGCAGCACCTTTGTGTACTTCAAAGGCCAGAAATCTCAACGTAGAGAGCTGGGAGCTTGCCTAGGGGCTGCAGTGTGAGTCAGAGCTTTTTTTTTTTTTTAATCTGGGCTAACCCCAAATAGCATCCCTTTGGCCTGTCTTCAGAACGTATCTTTTTCACTGAGGGACATGTCAGGAACCGGATGATGAAGTATTTCAGGGATGTGGGCATGGAAAAGCTGCCTGTGACCTTGGAACTAAATCTGAATTTGCCCTGAGTGCAAGCAATGGTGGCTGAATGGGTCCTGGATCAAAAGTGTCCTACAACCTGGGCCACCAGGAAATGATGATGAAGAGAGTCCCCATTTGAGTTGCCTGTTCCTCTTCCTCTTGGGATCTTGGGCCATGTCTAGGAAGAGGAGAGCAGGGGTGAACTCAGACAGCCAACTTCTAGGGGTCAGCTAGCAGCCAGCACCAGGCCCGATCTGTCCTGTTCACCCAGAGGGTCTTTGCTACACAGAGGTCCACAGTCTGACCTTAAGGCTGCTACACAGAGAACAGCCTGGATGGCCGAGTCACCAAAGGGAGGGAATTGAGTTTACTTGGCCAGACTACTGCACTGGTTTGGTAAACATAAGCCACAATCTCATCAAGTTATTGAGATTAGGGAACTAGGTGTTATCGCAGCTGATGCTACTTATCCTAGCTAACTAGCTTCAGAACCCTTCTGAAGATTCACTGCCAGTCAGGGTTGGCATAGGAGATAAAATGCATTTGCCTCCTCTCCTCTCTCTCTCTCTCTCACTCTCTCTCTCTCTCTCTCACTCTCTCTCTCTCTCTTTTGCCGGTCATGGGGCCTGAACTCTGGGGCTGGGCGCTGTCCCTCAGCTCTTCAGCTCAAGGCTAGCGCTCTACCACTTGAGCCACAGCGCCACTTCTGGCTTTCTTCTTTTTTGCTTATGTGGTGCTGAGGAATCGAACCCAGGGCCTCAGGCATGCAAGGCAAGCGCTCCACCACTGAGCCACCTTCCCAGGTCCTCTCCCATGTTTTAACTGATGCTTACACTTCTCACTGCTATCAGACTGCTCTGAATTTCAGCTCTGTCTACCAAATTTTGAGCACCCAAATGAGACATTCTCTCTTATCCAAACCTGCTTTTTGGCTCATGTTCTCAGAAGTAGCACACAGGATAGCTCTGTCATTCAACTTCTCTCTTTTCTTCCCTCCCCATCCTACATAACTAATGAATGGTAGTTTCTCTTAACTATGTTATGAGCCTTCTCCCTTGTTTAGGGCCTCTCTATGGTAGGGGCCAGTCTGAGGCCAAACTTAGTTGCCCCTTAACTCTTCTAGACTCTCACCTGGTTGTCATGGTGATGCATCCCCTCTATGTAAATCTGGTCTCCCAGCTTGCAGACCTAATACCCTTTCATCTGTGGACTTTTTTTTGTCTTTCCTTCTTATCCTTCAGGACCAAGGAGCTCCGTAGGAGCCCAGCACCTGGAGACAGTGTATTAGGACTTGTGGAATGAGGTGTGCTCAGATCTCCGGGGCTCTTCCTTGCATAGAGCTCATCTGTTTGCAGCTGTCTCTAATAAGAATCAACTGAGTTGGCTCTGCAAATCTTTCTCTCACTTCCTGCATCCAAGAATGACAAGATGATGTGGAAGGAAGCCAGTGCACTGATTTCACAGAGTACACAATTAAAAGGCCCAGAGAAAGGGGGTGGCTGGCCCAAGTCAGGAGGCATCAGGAGACCAGGTTCCAATCCTGGCTTTAGTACCAATTAGCTGTGTGACTGCAGGGGGCCAAATCACTGTCCATTCTGGCCTCAGCCTTCACATCTATAAAATGGATCAGTTGGGCTTTGTCATGTCTTTTCTTCAGCTCTTAGTCTGAGGTTTGGTGGCCACAGGGACAGTTTTCACCTCTGAGCATGTTTTTCCTCTATTATGGATGTCCAGGATTAAGTCACGGTCTAGTCTCAGGCTGAGATGCTCTTCAGAGGGGTGCGATGTTTTCAGCTGACTTCCCCAGCTGGAGGAGCATCCAGAAAGATCAGTAGAAGCACCTAGCTCCACCTGCCTCTCCTCCACTGTCAGGGCTGGGCTAAGGTAGAATGTGAGCCGGAGAGCTCCCTCCTAGCTGGGTGGGGCCTGTCTGGCTGGGAATGTGTCCTAATGGCGTTCTCTGAAGCCCCCCTACTGGACTTTTGTTACTGTTCCAAAGAGGGCTGAGCAGGAGCAAGTGGGCAAGAAGAGCACCCCCTGCAGGGAAAGCCCTGTAGGTGCAACCCAGCTCTCACCTGCAAAGTCTCTTGGTTGTGATAAACTTACCTGTTGGATTGCTGAAGTGCCTTTCTCCCCTCCCACTCTCCCTCCTTTCCTCTCTCCCTCCCTCTCTCTCTCCCTCCCTCTCTTCCTCCCTCCCGCCCTCCCTCCTTCCCTTCCTTTCTTCCTTCTTTCCTTCTTTTTCTTTTTCTTCTTTCTTTCTTTGGGGGTTGAACTCAGGTCTTTGTGCTCAATAAACCATTCATTCTACTACTTGAACTATGCTCCTGCAATTTTTTTCTTCTTTTGAGACAGTTTTGTTAAGTTTGTCAGAGTTAGCCTTAGACTTGTAATCTTCCTAACTTTGCCTCCTGAGTAGCTGGGATTACAGGTTTAGACTACTATGCTCAGTGGGTTTCCTTCTCTTAAAAATATTGAAGATTGCCAGGTGCCAGTGGCTCATGCTGTAATCTTAGCTACTCAGGAGGCTGAGATCTGAGGATCCTGGTTCAAAGCCAGCCCGGGCAAGAAAGTCCGTGAGACCCTGATGGGCTCAAGTGGTAGAGTGCTAGCCTTGAGCTGAAGAGGTCAGGGATAGCACCCAGGCCCAGAGCTGAAGCCCCACGACTGAAAAAAAAATTGAAGACTAATGTATGCATACCCACATCCTAAACATACATAGTAAACAATAAGGAAATTATTTCCAGCCATCCAGAAACTCGATCATATGCCTTCCAAGTCCAAACCAACTTAGTCCAAATCCAAACACAGATTGCTCTTACCAATCACTGGATTTTATATGACAGTCACACAATCCCACAGGTTCCTGTATCTAGACTCTTTTGCCTGTGAGATTCATTTGTCTGTATGGTGTTAGTTGGTTTTGGAATTGCTGAGTACCTACAATGATGTACAGTACACTCTCCATTCTTACTGGGGCTCTTTCCTGTTTGGGGCTATTACAGCAAGCCAGAGTGTTTCCTTTGTCTGGGCTCTCACAAACATTCTTGAGATTCTACTTTGCATTTGACTCTCTGCATCCTACTGTGGTCCTGTCCTGACTGTCTTTCTCAGTGGGAGTCTGTCTGCTTGTTATAGTTTAGGGCTTGATCTGGACCATGGGTGGTGCTATGCTGTGGAGTCTTGAACTTCACCTGGGGAAGTCCACAGGTGGCTCTGAAATCTCCCTTGTCTGGCCAGAGTACTGGCTCTGTGTGTATGTCTGTATGTTTTCCTCACCGTTGGGCCACTTTTTAACTCCGTTGAGCAGCCTTTGTGCTTAGACCTGAAGCTGGGAGATTGATTAGAGATAATTCTGGAAAGTTACCACCTTCAGAGACAGTTCTGTGGTAAGATGGCTGTCTTCCTGGAATATTTTAGACATGGGCATTGTAGGTCTGTATTAACAAATACGTGTCCTTACATGTGTGTGTTTGTTATAGTCAACACGTGTTTTGCATGTGAACACATCTTACACATGAATGCTGATGTCAACAGATTTCTCCTGAGCTGTGTATTTTAGTGTGTGTGTGTGTTTTTCTGGTTGTGGGGCTTGAATTCAGGGGTCTGGGTGCTGTCCCTGAGCTCTTTTTTTGTTTGTTTGTTTTGGTTCCGATCATGGGACCTGAACTCTGGGCCTGGGCGCTGTCCCTCAGCTCTTCAGCTTAAGGCTAGCGCTCTACCATTTGAGCCACAGCGCCACTTCTGGCTTTCTTCTTTTTGCTTATGTGGTGCTGAGGAATTGAACCCAGGGCCTTGAGCATGCAAGCCAAGTGCTCTACCACTGTGAGCTCTTTTGTTCAAAGCTAGGGCTCTATCACTTTGAGCCACAGTGCCACTTCCAGTTTTCTGGTGGTTAATTGGAGGTAAGAGTCTCACAGACTTTCTTGCCCAGCCTGGCTTTGAATTATGATCCTCAGATCTCAGCCTCCTGAGTAGCTAGGATTACAGGCATGAGCCACCTGCACCTGTTTATACTTAGTTGTTTAAGATAATCTGTTCTGTTCCCTTCTCTGTACATTCTTGGATTCACCATGAACAAGAGCCAGCAGCTCAGGGAATCCCCCTTCTGTGGATGGAAGTGAAGAGCCTAGCTGTACCTTTAGTATTTATTCTGCCTTAGACTTTGGCACAGCCATGTGGCACTGGGCTGCAGCAGGGTTGAGCTGTGCTTGGGAAGAGCAGGAGGAGATGTAGAACGACAATTTGAAAGAGGAGACAAATGTTTGCAGGCCAGACCTGGATTCATATCTGAGTTTTCACATCTTTAAGCTGTGATAATTTGAGGTAGACCAGAGGTAGAGAGCGGCTCAAGATGACACTGGAGAGGAAGGTTGGTAGACCACGATGGATTGGTACACATATATTATCCCAATGTAGCAATGAGAAGCCGCTGGCGTAGCCAGTACCACCCACTAGAAATACTTCCAGTAATGATGGAAATGTTCTATGTCTGTGCTGGACAAGATGGTGGCCATTGCTAATGAGTACTTGGAATGTAGCTAGTACAACTGAGAAACAAACTGTAATTTTATTGATGATTATGGTGGTGGTGGTGATTTGTGGTATTATGATTTAAACTCAGGACTTTGTGTGCTTGACTCAAGCCACCTTCCCATTCTTTTTTGCTTTGGCTGTTGTTGTTGTTATTTGTGATGGTACTGGGGCTTGAACTCAGGACTGGCACAGTCCATTGGCTTTTTCACTCAAGGCTAGTACTCAACACTTGAGTCACTCCTGTTCTTCTGTTTTTTTTTTTTTGGTGGTTAATTGGAGATTAGAGACTCTCAGACTTTCCTGCCCGAGCTGGCTTTGAACTGTGATTCTCATATCTCAGCCTCCTGAGTAGCTAGGATTACTAGCTTAAGCCACCAGTGCTGGTTTGCTTTGCTATTTCTGAGATAGAGTCTTGGCCTTTTTTTCCTAGACTGGCTAGATCATAGCATTCTATTTACAATTCTCCAGTAGCTGGAGCCACAGGCAAACCCAACATTTTACTGGTTGAAATGGAGCGTTGTGAAATTTTTGCCAGAGTTGGCCTTGAATTGTGATCTCTGCCTCCAGAGTTGCTGGAATTATAGGTGAAAGCCATTGCATCATCATTTTACTTTTACTTTTATTTATTTAAAATTTGCATTCAAATTGCTCTGTCACTAATGGCCACTGTACCAGTTCCACCATTAGAGGGCAGTACTGGAGGATCTTAAGCAATGAAGGAGGCTCAATTCAGTGTAGTGGAAAAACTAAAATCTGTGTTTTGTTTCTTTTAGAGCCTGAATGGCAAGACTGAGATTATTAGCTTTCTTCCTGGGAACACTTAAGGGCATCAGTGGACATTTCCCAAATGGCCAAATGCATAGGTTTCCCCAGTCCCCTGGCAGTGTTTTGCTCCTGGCTGATGGCCAGCTAGCCTCAGTGGGAATGGCCAGAAAGCTGTGTTCGCTGATCTTAGTCTTCTCTCCCCGAGCTTTGGGGAGGTGGAGGTAGGAATGCTCTATGGATAGGTCCAGATCTCATTGGTTGGTCTCTGTAAGAAAAAATAAAGGGGCTCTAGGCTGTTCAAGTCTGTTTTGATTGGAAACTCAGTTCAGAAAGAAGAGAGGAAGGGGAGAACAGAGCTGATCTCAAAGCCAGAAGACCTGATTCTAAGACCAGCTCAGCTGCCTGCCTGCCATGGAACACTGAGCAAGTCACACGATCTCACTTGCATCATCAGCAAACAATGATGTAGCAAACAAAGCTGTCTCTTCTGACTCAATGCAAGGGTGTATAGCCACACTGCCTCAACTTCTCATCAGGGATGTTCAGTGGAGCCAAGTTAGCAAGTTTCCCAGGACTGTAACAAAACATCTGAAGCAATCATCTTTGCGGGGGAGGTGTTGGTTGTGGGGCTTGAACTCTGGGCCTGAGTGCTGTCTCTCAGCTCTTCAGCTCAAGGCGAGCTCTCTGCCACTTGAGCCACAGCCCCACTTCCGGTTTTCTGAGTGGTTTATTGGAGATAAGAATCTCACGGACTTTTCCTGCCTGGGCTGGCTTTGAACTTCAATCCTTAGATCTCAGCCTCCTGATTAGCTAGGATTACAGGTGAGAGCCACCGAAGCCTGTCTCTGAAGTAATCATCTTATAAGAGAAAAGGTTTAGTTTGGCTCATCATGCTGTAGCTTCTAGTTCAAGATCAATTGATTGGTTCCATTGCTTTGGGCCTGTGTCGAGGCCTTACATCATGGCAGGAGTGTGTGGTGGAGTAAAATCCACTCACTTCATCAGCCAGAAAGCAAAAGAGAAGAGGAAAGCACCAGGAACCCGCAGTCCTCTTCAGGGGCCTAAAATCTTCTCACTAAACCCTGCCTCTTGGGGTTCCACCAGCTTCAGGAAAGAATGTCTCCCAGCCGGGCGCTGGTGGCTCACGCCTGTAATCCTAGCTACTCAGGAGGCTGAGATCTGAGGATCACGGTCCAAAGCCAGCCCGGGCAGGAGAGACCGTGAGACTCCTATCTCCAATAAACCACCAGAAAACCGGAAGTGGCGCTGTAGCTCAAGTGGTAGAGCGCTCGCCTTGAGCTGAAGAGCTGAGGGACAGCGCCCAGGCCCAGAGTTCAAGCCCCACGACCGACAAAAAAAAGAAAAAAGAATGTCTCCTGCCGGCAAGTTACACCGGATTGTGTTAGTGTCAGTCTCCAACTCCTAGACATGGAGAAGAAAACAATCTTCTTGTGTATCCATAATGGAAATACTGGAAGTCTGGAGAGGAGTAAGAATCTAATAAGTGTCACATGTCCAAAATGTTCCAGGTAGGCATGTTAAAAAAAAAAAAAGACACGGGCTGGGAATGTGGCTCAGTGGTAGAGCGCTTGCCTTGCATGCTCAAGGCCCTGGGTTCGATTCCTCAGCACCACATAAGCAAAAAGAAGAAAGCCAGAAGTGGTGCTGTGGCTCAAGTGGTAGAGTGCTAGCCTTGAGCTGAAGAGCTGAGGGACAGTGCCCAGGCCCAGAGTTCAGGCCCCACAACCGGACCCAAAAAAAAAAAAGACACAAATTACTACTCAGGAGGCAGAGACCAGGAGGATCATGGTTTGAGGCTAGCCTGGAACAAGAAGTTAGTGAGACCCTATTTCAACCAACAAGCTGGGTGTTGCGGTATGCCTTTGTGATCCCAGCTACACAAGAGGCATAGGTTAAAATATCAAGGTCCAAAGTTGGCCCTGGGCCCAAATGAAAGATCCTATTCCCAAAATAATGAAAGAAAAAAAAAAGGCCGGGGATGTGGCTCAAGTGGTAGATGGCCTGCCTAGCAAATACAAGGCTTGAGGAGTTCCAACTCAAGTACTTCCTCCTCCCCCCCCCAAAAAAAAAGATAAAAAGAAATAGGCAGAACTAACGCTGGGAGGAGGTCTCAGATTTCCTCGCCTTGTCAACGAATGTCTCCTATAAGATGAGAGTGTCCCAGGCTCAATTTGGAGCCTCCTCAGCTTCTGTAGAACTGCCTGGGACCTCAGAGGCTTCGCCCTCCCCTACCTGGCAGGTGTCTCTCCCAGGAACACTGCCTGGTGAATCTTTGCATGGCAATAATCCACCTGTTTCGAAGGAAGCCACTCCAAGATCTTCATCGTCTTAGCAGCTCTTTCCTAAGACCTGGCTGCTTTTCAGCACCCAGAAAAACGAAAAATCCACGTAGAACATCTGGAGCCCTTGGATGGCTGAGAATCCACAGCACAGCCCGCTTCCCAGCTGTGGCTCATGGCTGAACGTCTGCTGTTTGGGCACGTAGCTGGCTGGATAGTTTGGCTACTGCGGTGGCCATCCCAAGTGTTGATACACAAACAAGGGAAGGCAGTGAGAAGCACATTGCCTGGGAACAACCAAACCGAATCCCGACGCCATTCCCCACAGCTGTGCGGGCAGGAAGAAAGCTTGCATCTCGTTGGCTTCCTCCAACCTGGAGCCTTCTTTTTCTGAACTGGCATATGTCTCCTGGCTCACACTTAGAGAGGTCCGTGGTCTCCCCAACTTCCTCTCGAGTCAGTGCTCATGCACCACCCCAAGCCCCAGCTTCAGCTTGAACACTCTGCTCGAATCCGCTTGCCCTTGGTGTAATGGGAGAGCTTCTAGTCATCTGTCAAAGCCTTCTTTCAGCATTACCCATTTGGAGATGCTTATCCTCCTTACTCCAGACAGAATTAATCTATAGCCACTCTGGGATCCCATCTCATCTCAAGCCCTTACTTTCTCCTCACCCTCCCTTTTCTTTTGGTCAGTCATGGGGCTTGAACTCTGGGCCTGGGCGCTGTCCCTCAGCTCTTCAGCTCAAGGCGAGCACTCTACCACTTGAGCCTCAGCGTCACTTCCGGTTTTCTGGTGGTTAATTGGAGATAAGACTCTCATGGATTTTCCTGCCCAGGCTGGCTTTGAACCGTGATCCTCAGATCTTAGCCTCCTGAGTAGCTAGGATTATAGGTGTGAGCCACCGGCACCTGGCTCAAGCCCTTTCTTAGCACAATGCCAGTCTTATATTTTTGGCTTGCCCTTCCCTCCTTTCTTACCTCCCTCCCTTCCTCCTTTTCTCCCTCCATTTCTCCCTCCCTTCTTCCCTCCCTCTTTCTCCCTCCCTCCTTCCTCCCCCTCTCCCTTTCTCCCTCCCTTCCATGCCTTGTCTGAGGTGGACCTGGATCACAGCAGAGAAGTCTTGCACTTGGAATTGTCAATGGAAAACTTGCATCTGGCCCCAGGCTAGTGTTCCCCCCCTCCCCGCCCCCCATCTGCTCTGCGCTCCTGCTCTTGTGATTGTTTGTGCTCTGAGACACCAGTGAGCTCCCGTGGTAGAAACCATCAGCACTTCCAGTGATGAAGAGGGTGAAGCTTCCCGTTTCCTACCTTTCCATCTGCTTCTGGGCAGGGAGGAACTGCACTCCTCCCCCACCATCCTTCCTTTCCTTCTTCCTCTCCTTCCCAGGAGGCTGGAGGAAGGCTCCCCTGGCCTGGAAGCAGGCCATCTGATTATGTTTTCTTCATTCTAGAAGTTTCTACCCATGAGACCAATTTAGATGGAGATACTGCTTGCCTCTCCTGTGCCCATTACCTCTACTTTCAATGTATCCGACACTTAAATCGCTCATGCTCTGTGCATATGCTCCTAATACTTCTACGTCTTACCAGGAAAGCAGGCTTCTGTCAGTTTAGAGGGCAGGGTGTGTGTGAAGAGGTGGTGGGGGTAAGTAAGGCAGGGGGAAGGCAGGAAGGAAGCAGTGTCCAGCAGAGGGAGCAGTTGAGCTCTGTCTTGTCCCACCAAAGAGCCCACCCAGCCAGCTTTAAAGAACTCCCATGGTCCTCAGGACTTGCCTGTGTTGGGACAACCCAAGGAACTACCCGCTCCATCACCAATGCCAGATATTCCCAGAAGGAGGCCCAACTTGGATCAGGAAGCTTTCTGCAATGGACACAATCCCCAGAGATGACCAGAGAGCTGGCCAGCAGCTGGGTAGAGCAAGAGGGATTTTGTTTCTGAAATACTACTACCCCCATCTATCATCTCATTTAAATCTCACAACAATCTAATGATGTTGTTGTTGTTTTTTTTTTTGTCTCTACTGGACAGGTGAGGAAATGGGAAGTCAAGGTCATGAGGCTAGACTAGTCCAAGTGGACCACACCTGAATCTGTGCTCCAAAGCAGCCTCACCTTTACCTGAGTTGCCCCAAGAGCTCCAACAAGGTCACAGCTTCTTAGAAAGAGACCCTGGCAGTGTTTCCTAACAGCTACATAGAACTGAAAATACTGAACTCTAAGGACTGGGGAGGCGGCTCAGTGGTAGAGCACTTGTGTACCATGCGCAAGGACCTGGGTTCAATCCTCAGCATTGGAAAACAAAAAGAGATAAACTCCAGAGACCTTTAAATCAGATTTGATTAAAAGTTGAGAGCAGAGGCTTCTAGTTCCATCCACAGCTACCTTGAGAGAAGCCAAACACTCTGAGAATGTAAAACCCTGGATTCGCCATTAGCCTTTATTTAGATAAATGAGAGGAGCAAGACAAATATTTACATACCAGTTACGATGAAACACAAGTTAAATCTGTATTTATTCTGTATCTTGTCATCATAAAGTTGATTTTCTGTTCAAGTCTATTTCCTAAGGGGACAAGGAACTTTTCCTGAAATATTGAAAGGTTTATTTTAATCGTTGCAAGGACTGTAGACTTTTACATTGGAGACTGTGAATATTTGTTATAGGAAAGGAAATTTATTAGGATGTGGGTAGAAAACTGTGTCTGTTCACTTCAAGTTGTAAACTCTGATTTTTCCTAAGAGGTTGTCTGTGCTCACCGTGTCTGTGGAAACGAGCCCGCACGGACCGCACTCTAATGAGCCCAGTGAACACCAAACACGCTGCTGGTTCTCAATTAGGGACACAAATGAAGCTATTCATCTTTGTAAGGAAGATTATTTTTGCAAGAAAAAGTAATGAGCAATTCCAATGCAGAACTTGGAAACACAGTGCAGAGCCTGGATCTTTTTGTTAGGGCTGGCTAGGGTCAGACCCTCTGACTTGTTATACTCCACTAGTGCTAAGTTCAACCCTCGGATCTTGTCCAGTGTTCTTGTTAAAGCTGTTTGGTCTGTGGGTAGGGGCTGGCTCTTTGTCCCTCTCAAGCTATGTTGATGTCCTAATTCACAGAATCCCAAGATGTAATGTGACTTGAAGACAGGATCTTTCCAGAAGTAACCAAGTTAAAATGAGGTCATTTTGACGGGACCCAACCCAATGTGACTGGCATCCTTATAAAAAAGAGCAATCTGAGCCAGGAGCCAGTCTCTCAGGCATGAAATCCTAGCTACTGAGGAGGCTGAGACCTGAGGATTGCAGTTAGAACTCAGCTCAGTCATGAGATTCCACAAGACTCTTATTTCCAATTAACCACCAAAAACTTGGAAGTGGAACAGTGGCTCAAGTGGTAGAATGCCAGCCTTGAGCATAAAAGCTCAGAGATAGAGACTAAGCCTTGAGTTCAAGGCCCAGGACTGGGGTGCCGCCCCTCCCCTGCCCCCTGCCCAATTTGACAGTTTGGTTACAGACACTCACAGAAGGAAAATAACGGGAAGAGACACAGGGAGATGGCTGCTGACAAACCAAGGAGGGAAGTTTGGGATATACCCTCTCCTCCTAGCTCTCCAAAGGGGACAGCTGGATGGAGACAATAAATTCCAGTGTTAAAGATGCCCTATGGTGGAACTTGGCTTAACAGCTCTAACATACAGTGGACATCCTCACATCACATTCACACATGAACACAGAGCCTCCCTCTCCGGATCACTCTCTGAGACGTGGCAAAGTACCCAATCTTGACTCTATGCCCACCAAAGGGCAGATGTAACTTCCTGACAAAGTACTAGGGTCCTTGATAATTCTCTATCTTGTTCTCTTGAGCTCTAGAGGGCGCCACATCTGTAGCAATGTTCATGATCACACTGGGTGCTCCATGTCTGTTAATGAACTCCACTGCCACCTCCTGACCCTCTCTACTGCTTCCCCTCTCCTTACCTGCCTTGAGTCTGCTTCCTATGGGCCATACCCCCTCACCCCTCACCCCTGTCATTTCTCCTGCTGATTGATTGCAGCTCTAGTCCAACACACCTATTTGAATGTCTTCTTCTGCCCATGACCTTGCATCCTAGCTACAAGACAAGGCCATTTTGTAATCAGGCATCGGGGAGGCCCTGGCTCCGGTCCATTCGGAGGGACTGAGATTCATTTTCTTTCTAGCTCCTTGCTCTTTCTTGGGTATCATTTTTTCAAAATGGAAATTGCCACCGGGTTGATGATAGCAAATCTGGAAAGTGAGAAACAAAATTTATTTTTCACTAGTGAGCTAGGAAAATGCTTTAAATATAAGCCACGGGTGCAATTGGGAAGTCGGGCATTGTGAGTGAGCGCTCTCGGTGTGTGTTTAAATCTGTGAATTCTAGTCCAGGTTTTTTTCCCCCCTGATATACAGGACTGGCATGCACAAAGCATATATGTGCCTGTGTGCAAGATTTGTATCTATGTGCATATGGTTGGGTGTGCAAGCGGGTGTAACTGAGTGCATGAGTGTGCACCGTGTGTGTACATGTACGCACATGTGTGAGCATGCAGACATGATGACTCTGGGTCTGAAGCAGGCAAGGGAAGGCCTGGCTGGGATGGGAGACCCCAAGGAGATCCACAGAGAAGGACAGCCACCACCTCCTGCCCAGTGCTGCCAGAGTTAGATGCCAGGCCTATATAAATAGCCAGATATTGCCAGCTTCCTCCCTCCGGTGAGCTAGGTCTGTCCTGCTGACCTGGGCCCAAGCAGTCTGCTGAAAGCAAGGAAGCACAAATGAAGTCTCTACCGGGATCTGGGCTGGGAAGAGCTCCCTACTTTGCATATTCCAGGGGGCGGGGCAGAGAGAGTTCCCTCCACCAATCCTCTGACCTGAGGACCAGGCCACACCTGCAGAATGTCCTTGGCCATGCTGATAATGGGCCTCAAGTAGGAGAGAGCAAAGTACTAGATGGGCACCCTTGCTCAGACCCTGTACTCTCTCCCTGTACTCTCTAGCCTCCTGTTTGGAGAGAAGGTGTGTGAACAAGCTTCCTGGAGCTTTGTGCTTTGTGGCAACTTCTCCACCAGGTGACAGGCCCTGCTGAGGGAGATGGAGACGTGGTGCTACCTTCAGTCTTTGTTCAGGAACTTTGGCTCTACTCTCTTTCTGGCATTAGTGTCAGTTTCTTGCCAGATGAGATACTCCAACCTCCAAATCTAGAGCAGCCTGCAGATGGGTTAGAGCAGAGGTATCTTGGTCTGTTTGAGGCCAGGGTAGTCAGGGCTGTGGGATCTGAGAGACCAGGTTAGGGGAGACTTGCTGGATGTCAGAGGAGGAGTGTGTGTGTGTGTGTGTGTGTGTGTGTGTGTGTGTGTGTGTGTGTGTGTGTGTGTGTGTGTGTAGGTCCTGAGACTTGAACTCAGGGCCTGGGCACAGTCCCTGAGCTTTTGTGCTCAAGGCTAGTGCTCTACCACTTGAGCCACAGTTCTATTTCTGGCGTTTTAGTGGTTAGCTGGAGATAAGGGTCTCACAAACTTTCCTGCCCCAGCTGGCTTTGAATCACCACCCTCAGATCTCAATCCTGAGTAGTTTAGGATTACAGGCAGGCCTGACTGAGCTGGTAAAGTGAGAGTGTCACAACTCTAGCCGGGCTTGAATTTTTAACCCAGCAGAGAGTTGCTCTGAGGGTTGGCGCTCCTGGGACAGGTGGAGTGTCTCAGGCAGGAAGGGCAAGTGCTACCCCTCCCTGGCTCGTTTCCCCTCCCCTAGGGTCCAGCATACAAGCCAAGTACCAGGCTAACCCCCCCTCCCCCCCCACGGTCCCCATCGGTGTCACCCCAGCTCTCCCCTGACAGCGTCTCCTCTACTCCACTGGGGCCTCTGCCAGGCCCTGAGATGTATGGAGATTAGATGCCAAAGGTTTCAGGCCAAGCAGATTTTCCATGCCCAGGAAAGAGCTGGGAGCTGTGGGGGAACAGCTGTGCCACGAGATCACGCGTGCCTCGGCCGCCCCCCCCCCCCCCCCAGGCTGTAGGATGATTGGGCTTGACACATGCATTTGCTGCCTGTTAAAAGTCCATTTTCCGGGCTGGATCAGGCTCCGCGCGGGCGGTAGGGTTTGTGCGCCTGGCTGTGGACCAGCTGCCGCAGCTACTTAACATGCAGAATAAATATTAGTCTCTCCCAGAAAGAGGCTCGGCCGCAATTGTCTTTGGCCCCCGTGGACACGGCTGGGCGGTTTGCCCACATTCTATTCGGCCCTGCCTGGCCCTGGAGACCCTTCCAGAATCCCCGGAGCTTGAGGGTTGGGGTGACCTGGGTCCACCTGGGGCTTTAGCCTTCAGGGTGCAGATGAGGGAAGAAGAATTCCTTCCCAGGGCAGAGGGAGGTGGAGACTGTGCGGGTACAACATTCATTTGGGATTCATCAGCTCACCTTTTGGGTGACTCAGCCTCCTCAGCTCACCAAATGGGGAATTGTGGCTCTACCTGGTTTTGTGTCTAAACCAGCTCCTCCATCAGGCAGTGCTACCAACATCTAGCACAGAGTAGGACCTCTCTCTGGCCACGGACTGCCTGAATCAATGGCAATGTGGCCACTTCCCAGGTTCTCAGATCCAGGCTTTTCAAACCAATATAGGAATTAAAAAATGATCTGAGGGGCTGGGGAGGTGGCTCAGTGGTAGAATGCTTGCTTTGTATGTGTGAGGTCCCGGGTTCGATTCCTCAGCACCACATAAGCAGAAAAAAGCTGGAAGGGGTGCTGTGGCTCAAGTGGTAGAGCGCTAGCCTTGAGCTGAAGAGCTGAGGGACAGCGCCCAGACCCAGAGTTCAGCCCCCACAACTGACAAAAGTAAATCATCTGAGACACTTGTTAAAGATGCAGGTTCCTTGAGCTGGCTGTGGAGTCCCCTTGAGTGCATGAGTTCGAGACCAGTCTGGGAAGCATAGGAAGATCCAGCCTCAACAATGTCTCAGACTCACTTCCCTCCCCACGGTGATTCAGCAGGGCCATGGCAGGGCCGTGGACTCTGCACTGTGTGTGTGTGTGTGCGCGCGCGCCTGTGTGCGCACGTGCCCAAACTGGAGCCTGAACTCAGGGCCTGGGCACTGACTCTAAGCTTTTTCACTCTAGGCTAGAACCTGAACCATGGCTCTACTTCTGTCTTTTTAGCAGTTAATTGGAGATAAGAGTCGCAAGGACTTTCCTGCCCAGTCTGGTTTTGAACTGCAATTCTCAGGTTTTGGCCTACCTGAGTAGCTAGGCATGAGCCATCAGTGCTCAGCTGAAATCTGGCTTTTCAGATACTACAAGGAGCATGGCTAGCATGTGGAACACACTTTTGAGAATCATGGCTTAGATACCCCTGAGGAAGACCCTCCCCCAAGACTTTACTCTTTAAAGGGTAAGCAGCTGGGAGACCTGAGCTCCTCTCTGCTCTCAGTGTTGGACTGGGCTGGCCTGCTGGACCCTGCAAAATTCTGCTTTGCAATCACCAGCTGCTCAGAACCTCCAAGTATCCTGAATTTATGAACACATCTTCCTAATGAGATCCCGGTGGGGAAAATTAAAGATGGCGGCTGCCCTGGAATGGCGCTTAGAGGGGAAGAGGATGAGGGGCCACGGCTCCTGCCAGGAGAGGGAAATCAGTCTCTCTTGGGGAGTGTCAGGTGGGCTGTGGGATGTCTTGGGTGGGGCTTTGGCCACGCAGAGGTCCAGAGGCTCAGCCAGGGGTCGGCTACCTCCACTCCATCTTTCCTGTGCCTTGCTGATATGCCCAGGCTGAAGTTCGGGTGTAAGTCATCCAAGTTCTTTCTGAGTTAATGGCATCTAATCAGCATGTATCACACACACTAATGTAATAACAGCTGCTAATTATACATCCCCGCTCTCACTCGGCCTCCAGTTGTGGGAATTAAAGCAGGAGGATCCGGGGCCGGGAGAGCCACCCTTCTCTGCCCTCATATGATATTTTATTCATTGGGCAACAGCTTTGTCTTTTCTTTCTCTTTTTAATTGCAGAATTCAGTCCTGTCTGACATTTGCTTTTACTTCCTGCCTCAGCTGGGCACCCCCTGGTTCCACATACTCTCCATTCCCCTCTGCCGCTTTCTAAGACCTCTGGGCCTCAGTTTCCCCATTTACATGAGTGGAGAACACTGGCATTACCCATCTTAAAGGACCTTGGGGGAGAATTAATAGTGCTTTTTCAGACCTGATGATTTATTTAAGGGTGATTAAAACCAATATCAGTGCCTGGTCCATCCTGAGTCCTAAGAGTTTCAATTTCAGCAGAATGTCTATGGAGATAAGTCTGGATGTCAGCCCTTGAAAACACCTCCCAGGCCCAGCTGAGAATGAGGACCACTCTGGGTGGAAGTTTCTAGTTGCATGGCTTGGTATACCACAACGTCTCTGACAAATGAGAGTCTTTGCTTCACTATGGTTTATTGTATTAAAAGTATTAAATGGCATTACACGTTAAGCTACTCATTTGTTGATGCCAATGGACTAAGAAGAGCGTCATTAATTAAAAAATGGGACGGATCAACGGAGAGAGGAAGGGTGGGTGAATGCAGTCGTAATATCCCATGTATACATGTGAAAATGGATAACCAGTGGGTCAGGATGTAGCTCAGAGGCAAAGCACTTGCCTAACAAGTGCACCTCCCTAAGTTCTATCCCCAGTACTAAAAAAGACCCATACATGCACACATGCACGCATGCACACGCATGTGTGCACATATGCACACACACACACACATACATTTAAAATAAAACAGAAAAGAAAATGAACCAGATACATTGAAGGGATGGATGGGGCTGGGCGAGATGGGGAGACCAATGGATGAAAGAGGTGGTATTGATCAGGATGCATTGTACTCACAAACTGAATGCCTTTGTACAACGACTTAAAGGTCATAAGCCAGGTGCTGGTGGCTCATGCCTGTAATCCTAGTGACTCAGGAGGCTGAAATCTGAGGATTGAGGTTCAAAGCCAGCATAGGCAAGAAAGTTCATTAGACTCTAATCTCCAATTAACTACCAGAAAACAGGAAGGAGCTCTGTGGCTCAAGTGATAGAGTGCTAACTTTGAGCAAAACATGCTCAGGGACAGCGCCCAGGCCCAGAGTTCAAGCCTCAGGACTGGCAAAAATCAATCAGTCAATCAATCATGACACAGTAAGGGATAGAAGAAATGTAAGTATGCCCATGTACAGGGTGATTTAGCAAGACTAGGTAGATCAATTTTAGTGTCTCCTTTCCCCACTCCATGTCCAGGAAAGAGGAAGAGGGTCTGGAAGTACGCATGCTCAGGAAGGGGAGCAGTGGAGAAGGTAGAAGGTAGACACCAGGACAGGCCCAGGGGAGCGGCCTTTGTGGGGCCTCGGAAGGTCCTGACTTTGGGGATCCTTAAGGTCCTGACTCAGCCTTTCCAAGAGGGAAAGAAAGTTCGGGAAGAGTGGGCTATGAAGTCAAGGTAATCAGAGCACCCTCTAGACCAGAGCTATTACCACTCAGACTGCCCCAAAGCACACCTCACCCATCCCAAGAAATTGAGACTAAGTTTCTTACTGCTGTGGGATGTAGGGTCTAGAGATGGATATAATTGGCTATTAAAAAATGTAATAAGGTATTTCTGGCTCTGCAATAAGGTGGTATAAAATTCCTACCGATTACTCCCCAAACACACAACTAACCAGAAATAACAAGAGTTGGGCCAGGGAGCTGGGATGCCCAGCTGGGGCTCCTGCCTATGGGGCAGGTTGATTTGGAAGGGGGAATGGGGCTTGGGGGGGGGTCTCATCTGCAGAGGGACTATCGGAATAAGGGAGAGAGAAGTAGTCTGATTAGAAAAGAAGGGCTGGGTGTGTGGGTTGTTTAGGAGAATTTGTTAGTCTACGTCTCAGATTTGGATACAATTGGCCCGGGGCCTGGGGATCTTCTGGTCATGGCACAATGCGATGTGGGGGCAGGGGAAGGCCTGGTGCCGGGGCTGTACCATGGAACAATGTGGATAATTTTAGCTTCCCCACACCCGGCCTGCCTCTCTCACGCCCATCTTGTTCTCGAGGGGAGCAGGGGCTATAAGCTTGTCCTAGTTTTCCTAGGAGAACCTTACAAATCCTTCTGTTATGCTCTCTTTGTGGGCTTCTCTTTCCTAGGCTGGACCTGGTTTGCCCTGGAGAAAGCCAGGCTCTGCAGAGAGAGAGAGAGAGAGGAAGAGAGAGAGAGAGAGAGAGAGAGAGAGAGAGAGAGAGAGCATACACTGATACCCTATTTACTTGAGACAAGATTTTTCTTTTTGAGTCCAGTTTCTTCTACTAATGCTCAAATATGCCGCTGTGCCATTCTGCTTGCAGATTGCTTTTCTCTCTGATGAGCACTCTGTCAAAGACACCGAGGACATGGACGGAGGAAAACAAAGGCCATAACTAACAGAAATTAGGAAGGGAAGATTTCATACCTGGTCCTGGCTGGCCTTGAGGTGGTAATTCAGGCCTCCATCGGTGTGAGTCAGTTTCCTGTCTCCATAATGAACTAGATGAGATGGTTAACGCTGAAAACCAAGGGTTTATTTTAGCTCTCAGTTTGGGAGGTTCCAGACCATGGTAGGTTCCCTCATTGTTTAGGTGAGGTAGCATATCATGGTGGGTGGGTGTGGCTCAGCAAAATTGCTTACATCAAAAGACAAGAGGGAACTGACCAGAGTTCCAGTAGGCCCTTTAAAGACCCATCCCCAATGACCTAAATACCTCCCACTAGGCCCCACCCCTTAAAAAGCTCCCTCCCCACCCCCAACAGCATCATTCCAGGGTCAAAGCCTTTAACATGGAGACCTTTAAGGTACACTAAAAAAACCCAGACTTTAGTACCAGAGATGCCCAAAGGCATCTAGTTCAGTCTCACGGGCTGTAAGGCTGTGGCTGAGGATCAACAGCATCCTCACCAACCTTCCTGCAGCTTCTTAACCACCTGGGTGTTCTGTGTATACCACCTGGGTATTCCCATCCCCTGCTCAGTCCCTTCCATGCAGGCCCCATCCTTATAAGCCTTGACACCACCTGGCATGGGTGGCCTTGGAGAACTGTGCGGCCACTGCCCCCTCCACCCCCCAGATGCTTTCCAGATGTTCCATGTATTGATTGCCAAGCCTCTGAGTGACACACATTCAGACTTGCCCTGCCTACACCCATCTTCTCAGCACCCTTGCTCCTGCCAGTGCCTCAGCCTGAGTGCCTCTTCAGTATCCAACCTTGTCAGCTCGCCAACGTCCAGCTGAAAACCTCTTCCTGTTCCAGGCCTGCTTGGTGGCCATCAGCCTCCAGGATGGAGATATCTCCATCTTACTCCTGTGATTCCATTGCAGCCTATCTGGAATCCTGGGTGCCCTTTTCAGTAACCCTGTCCTCATTGCTCTTCTCTGAGTCTGTTTTCTCTTTACTGTTCCTTGATCTGTGCTCAGTGTGGTTCCCGGCATGCAGTAGGCACACACATGGTGATCTGCACCCCAGAGACACGCATCTAGTACTCCGGGTGTGCTCAGGTCTTCTCAGAGGCCATAGTGGGGAAGGGCCTGGCTCTGGAGATCTTAGGGAAGACCTGGAATTTGCCTGAAGGATCCAGGTCTCTTGGGCTTTGTTTCCTCTTCTCCTTGATGCCCAATTCCAGCCTCTTTCCCTATGAGGCTGATCCTTGCTGACTGGGGCCCAACTAGCCAAGGGCCTGGATGAGAGACTGGACTGTTTTACTGGAACCTGGGCTGAAGAACCAGGCTTCACATTACCTAGTCTTGGGGTGACTAAGAGTCCCCCACAGTAGGACAAGAATCCTCTCAGGAGGCGGGTTGTATTGTCAGCACATGAGCTTTGGAGGAAGACGTCTTTCTTTTCCTATCTCAGGCCTGTTAGTAACTGGCTGTGTGACCTCAGACAGATCCCTTACTTTCTCTGAACCTTAGGCTCCTGGTTTGGGAAATGATGCTTACGGTTGTAACTGTGGAGGGTAACTTCTGTGAGTGCCTGGCACCTCACAGGAGCTCCATAAACACTGGCTGGCATGATCATTGTTATCATCATTAGCAGCCCTGAGGTTTTCTTTTTTTCTTTTTTGGTAGTCATTCCCTCCAGCTGTTGGTACCTGTGCTGGGATCACCTGGAGCTGTAAGGCAGCCTGGAAGAGCGATTTCATAATTAGCTTGGCAGATGCAGGATGTGTGGGACCCCCTGCCAGGGATCACAAATTAATTAGTGTCGTCTGTGGAGGAGGAAGGCCTTCAGCAGGTTTGATGGGGATGAACAAGATGCAGGCGTCTGACCTGGGTCCTGGAGACTCAGTAGAGAGGTGATTCCGGTCAGTGCCGGCAGGAGGCAGAGCCTTGGAGGGAACCCTGCATGTTTGGCAGGGTGGGGCTGGGGCCCACTCACTCTCAGGACATCCCAGAGTTCCAAAGAGGGTGTGCAGAGGCTGTCCTAGGAAGCCTCTGTTCTGATGTTTGGCATGGACCACATGCTTGTTTTCCCAAATAGCCCTCTACCTGGTTTTCACAGCTGTCTGTCTGTCCATCCATCCATCCATCCATCCATCCATCCCCTGGCTGAGCCAGGGCTGCACCGTGTACTCTTTGGCCTCAATCACTGGACTGCCCTCCTGTGTCTTCTCCATCGTCCAGCAAGGTGCCTGGCTAGGGTCCTCTGCTTCTGTCTGTGCCAGGCCATTGGAGGGTTTTTTTTTTTTTTGGTTTGCTTTTTGTCCTTGCCACTACTGATCACCACTGGATCAAGACTTTCCCAAGTCCTGTGGTGAGTAGACTCTTCACACCCATGAGTTATTATACCTCTGTAGCCTTGATATACCAGGTAAGAGCCACTATTATTCCCATTTGTAGACAAGGAGGCTGTGTAGAGCTGCCTGCAGGAAAACTTTATTTTCTTTTCCTTTTTTTTTTTTTAAATTTGGTTCACAGGACTCAAGCTTGCTCAGTTTGCTTGCTTGCTTGTTTGGCCAGTGACCTAACACTTGAGCTTACACCTCCATCCCTGAGTTTTGAAGGCTACACTGGACAGGAACTCCAGTGAACTTTTCTGCCCAACTTCTCTAACTTGAATAGAGAGCCTCTGGATCTCAGCCTCCTGAGTAGCTAGGATTACAGGTGTGAGCCATACCAGCCCGGCTTCTTCTCAATTTCGGTCCCCTATGTGGAAGGACCTACTGTTCTGCTGATAACATACATGAATTTTGTTCTTGGATTTGGTAGAACTGTTGTAATATTTCTTTCATTCAGAATAGTGTTTGGGAGATGGATCCATGCTGTCACACAGATCAATAGGTTATTGCTTTTAGTGTTAAGTTGGATTCCATTATATCAATAGATCACAGACCACAATTTGCTTCTCCCTTCCCTTAATGGTGGGTGTTTGAGATGCCCGTGGTGGTAGGCCTCAGATCACGGCTCCTCGCTCACTCTTGTCCTGAAGCAGCCCAGACCCAGAGCTGTTTCCCTGGATTCCCCATTGCTGGTCCTTTCTCTGTGATGCCCAGTAGCAACAGGGCCCAGGCAGGGTTTTGGCAAAAATTCTTTTGCCTCTTTCAAATCAGTCTTTCCTGTGGCAGCTCTAGTTAAATGAACATCACCCTCTAGTAGGTTTTCCAAGCTGAGGCTCCAAGGTAACTTGTCCCTAAGGAGCGCCCAACCTCTACCACAGCGATGTCCGCATCTACTCTGCACATGCTGTGAGACTCCGCCTCCTGCCTCCCTGGGAGACACCTTGAACTACAGAGAATGGAGCATCTTGGCTTCGAGGTCAGAGATGGATGGAGATGGGGTTGGGACTGTATTTCCCTCCCTGACTATAGGCCTGTGGTTGGCTCAGGCCGGTGAATAACACCAGGATTGCCAACAATCATTGTGGTTACTGAAAACCCAGAAAACCCTCCCTTCTCTCCAAGGCAAAATGAGGCAAAAAACAAAACAAAACAAAAAAACCAAAAAACAAACCTCTGCTAAGTACCTTAATAAGAGGCTGCCATTGCTCAACAATAGCCATTAAAAATGACCCATTATTTAGACATGGGAAACTGGGGGGAAAAAGCTTTTAAGGGCACTTTTAAGGCCCCATATAATGTCAATAGCAATGTTATTAATTTCCAGCTCCAAGATTGTATTTAAGCCTGGTTACCAAAGTCTTTAGGGGTTAAAGAAATTTGATAAACATTCAGATTCTGAGCTAATGAAATTAGCGGTGCAGACTCTGCTGCTAGCACTGCCTGTTGTTAGATGCTCAGCCCGGACATCTAACAACATCTAACCCCAGAGCAGTGCCCAGGCTGTCCTGGCTGGATGCCCTTGACCTTCCTCTGGCCGGCGACCTCCCTTCGGCTTGGAAGGTGCTGCTAACCATCATGGCCACTAGGGGGAGCTAGGGTTCCCTGCAAAAGGCTTCTCTCCGAGCATGTAAAGCACAGGGAGATTGTTCCTTATCTGTGGCTTTGCTGAGCAGGTTCTTTTTTCTCTTTTTCCTCTTTTATTTCCCCTTTTCCTCCTCTATTTCCTCCCATTCCTCTTCCTCCCCCTCCCCTCCTCCTGCTTCCCTTTTCTTTCTTCTTTCTTCACTATGATTCCCAGGCTAGCCTTGAACTCTTGATCCTCCTGCTTCAGCCTGCCAAGGGCTAGAATTACAGTTGTCAACAATGGTGCAATGATCCATGACCCTGGTAAAAATGCCTGCTGGAGAGGTGTTGCAAGTGCAGCCTTTGGCCATCCTGGCTTTGTCTCTCGCAGGGGTGTGACCTCTGAACCTCAGTCTTCCCCTCCTCTAAATGGTCCTAATAACCATTTCTCTGGGAACTATAGCTAGTAAGAGCTATGGAGACCACCGACATCACACATGCAAAGGGCTGAGCACTGCGGCCGGCATACGGTAGATGCTTGATGATTACACATCATTAAAAGGGTTGGTTTGAGTTTGCAGCAGTGGGGGATGGGGGCTCTGGATTTCTGAAAGCTTAAGGGGGCAGGGTATCCAGGGGGTAAGACTTATGGGTGGAGGCAGAAAAGCCCCGCCCATCCACAGCCTGGCTCAGCCATCTTCTAAGCTCTACTGCAGGATTATAAATGTTCATACCAAAAGCTTGGCCACAGAACCTTACAGGTCCTCGGTTCACATTGTCTACAGAAGCTCGGTACTGCCAGGTGCACCAGATCCTACCCTTGCAGGCTTCGCTCAAGGAGTTTCTCTGTCTCTGACACAGGTCTAATGTCGGCGTCAGTTCCTTAAACCTGCACAAAAGGCAGAAATTTCAGGGTTCTTGTCACTGGGCTTTATCCAAAAATTTTCTGGTTCATTTGCTTCAAGTATCTGTATAACATTCTGGGGACACACACACACACACACACACACACACACACACACACACACACACACACACACACACTGTTCTGAGTTACCTGCCTGTAGATTAACCAGAGTGACCGCATTGGTCTGCTTGCTTCGTTTGTGATCTTCAGGCAGGAGAGAGCAAACACTCAGAGCTCCTGACCCTTCGCTGGGCGCTGTGATGCCACCGGGAGCAGGTCCACAAGTGGGCCTGCAGCCAGCGGTCAGCTCATCTGTCCCTTGCAGCCCTCCTCGCCCCATGCACTTCCATCTCCACGCCAGCTAGCATAGGCTCCCCTTCCTGTATGCTGTTCCTCCTTTCAAGAAAGCTGTCTTTCATCCTCTTACAGAAGAGGA
Source organism: Dipodomys spectabilis (assembly GCF_019054845.1). NCBI lineage: Eukaryota > Metazoa > Chordata > Mammalia > Rodentia > Heteromyidae > Dipodomys > Dipodomys spectabilis. Next base: position 10,369,280 of record NW_024870950.1, read on the forward strand.
TGCAAATTCTTCCTTCTTGGTGACACTCTTCTGAGAGTTTCCAACTTCCTTCTCTCTGGGGTGCCCAGGTTCCCGAGTCTGGATCACATCACAGGGCTGATGGCCTTGGACCAGGAGTCACTTCTCATTCTTAGTCCTGCCCCTGTTGAGGGGGACAACTCCTGAGGTCTAGTCTTCTGACTGCTACTTGCAGAGAACTCATGAATCAAGCCCACCGCTGTCCACTCCACGACCCAAACCTGTCTGTCCAGGCAGTGCAGTGCCAGTCTCCTATCAGCTTCAAGATATTAAGGGTCGTATCCAGGGTGCCACAGCAGAAAGACATAGGAAGATTTGAATAGTTCTGCCTCTCTCCACAGCAATCCTCTCCTGCCTTCTCTACGGCACAGAGTCGGGCTCAGGGGAGGTGCGGAAGATTCTGGTCCCTGTGAGCCTAGGTGCTAAGTGATAGATAAACCTGGGGACCTTTCTCCGTCTGTCTCTCTCAGCAGTACTCGTTTTCTGAACTCAGGTTCTCACACTTTCTAGGCAGGTGCCTTATCTCTGGAGCCACTCCCCCAACCCTTTTGTGCTTTAGTCATTTTTCAGATTGGGTTTTGTGTTTGCCAGGAGGCTGGCCTAGAGTGTGATCCTCCTGTTTACATTTCTGGTATGGCTGGGACGGCAGGTGCACACCACTGCCATCACTTTACTGAGACTCTTATGGACTTGTTGCCTGCATTGGTCTTGAACCTTGATCCTCCTGATCCCTTCGGACTACTAGAACACTCCCATCTGTCACTGGATGCAATCCCCCAAGTGCTTTAATTCAAAGTATTTATTTATTTTGCTTTGCAGTATCCCCCAAAGGACTGAGGTGATCTACAAGAAAACATCTAACAGAGACATAATAAACTATGAATATGGTTCTCCAGCTGGCACGCTGTCCCCATTCAGCCCAAGCGTTTTCCCTCTGCAGCCTGTCTGGTTCCATCCACCAGGCTTTCAGCACCAAGGGCAGAGGCCGGTCTGTCTGATTTCCTCCTTACACCTTGATGGCTGGTGGTGCCCAGGCATTAGTAAGTAGGAGCTCCTTCATCTTTTCTGCATGAATAAATGATCGAGACCTACCTTTTATTTCTACCTGCAACCGGCATATGCTCCAGACCTCAGGCCTTGTGCACCTCCTTTTCTTCATGGGCAGCTTTAGAGACCTTGGAACTAAGATTTTTTTTTTTTTAACTGTGTGGATTTTCAGCATGTGTTTTTGTTCTGTGTGGTCCTGTTTCTCCCTTCTCTGTTCTACTGCCGACTTACACAAAGCACTCAGCTTTTCCCCATCCCTGAGCCCACCCACTCTGTTTCTGTTGCTGAGACCCTTGGATTCTTCAATAGGAGGACTTTTCATCTTCCTGGGTACCTTCATCTGAGAAATGCCTTTCAAAGCCTCTTGAAAGTCAGAAGCTGCTTCTTTGATGTCTCTCTTAGCTTCTCTGCAGGGGACAGGCATGCTGACTCAGGTCACCCAGGGCCTCAGCACTGGTAGGCAGTGTTCCTGTGCCATCCCAGGGTGGTGTGTGTGTGTGTGTGTGTGTGTGTGTGTGTATGAGAGGGGGAGGGCCCTAAGGACCAGCCAATTGGAACTGAGAGTGACAAGGAGACCCTGCCCTCTCTATCAGGTCCGATGTCCTGGACTCTGCACAGACTCCACCTTCAGGACCTCACACCTGATCACAGGTGTTGGAATAGCTCCCAGCTACATCCTGCCCTGGAACTTGCCAGGAAGCTACCTGCCCCAAGATTGAGCCTGTTCCTATCCCTGAAGTCCGGTTGATTGCAGAGTGGAGGGGAGACGGTCATAAAGATCTGCCCTCCGATCCTGCCTCAGTTTAGGATAACTCAGAAGGGTCACCCCAGCTCCAGAGCTCCCTGAGGTTCCCTACTGGTGTCAGCTCTGTCCTAGCTTCCCCTCCCCATGCCCACTCAGGAAGCAGGTGCAGTAAATGTTCTGCAGGAGACTCTCCAGCTCAGGGTCATTTCCAGGGAACCTACTAAAGTACTCTCTCATTGGTTAGGTAAAACTAGGCTCCTTGACCCCTTCTCCCAGCAAGAGGGGATGGTTGGGAGGGTGCTGGAGAGCAGGCAGCCATGAGCATCACCTGAGTCCTCGCTCCATCTCCTTTCCCGGGCCTGCTTCTTGTAATGCCTTTCTTATAGCCTCGGGTAAGGCAACCCCTGGCCCTGCCATGTGTCACCGGTGTGAGCAAGTTGATTCATCTCTCTGGGCCTTCATGTTATCATTCAGAGAATGTAGAAGCCTTGACTATGAAGCAATGCCTAGAGGAGGATTTAGAGCAGTGTCCAGAATACTGTAAGCCCCCAGCCCTGGGCTTCCTGTCCTCTTTACACTCTGCTGTGTTGTGGGCTCCAGGGACTCCTAGGGGACAGAAGCTGTAACCGACAGCAGGGAATCTGAGTAGCCATCTCTCTCCACTCAGGCTGTGCTAAGTCTGGGTTGGGTTTGTGCCACTTTCCAGAGGCTCCTGAAGCCAGCGGCATCTGATTTCTACGAAGGTGACACATTTCTTCAGACTTAGTGACCTACAAGATCAGTTTACTATCTAAGGTCAAAAGTCTGGAGCATCCAGGCCCTGGTGGCTCACGCCTATAATCCTAGCTACTCAGGAGGCTGAGAGCTGAGGATTGCAGTCTGAAGCCAGCCTGGGCAGGAAAGTCCCTGAAACCCTTATCGTCTATTAACCACCAGAAGTGAAGTTGTGGCTCAAAGTGGTAGAGTGTAAGCCTTGAGCAAAAAAGAGCTCAGGGACAGTGCCCAGGCCCTGAGTTCAAGCCCTATGACTGACCAAAAAAAAAAAAAAAAAAAGAAAACAGAAAAGAGGGCTTGAGCAGGTGCTGCCGAGTCCAGATGGATCAGTTGTCAAGGTCTTCTGGGAGACTGCTTCTCTGCCATTTCCAGCTCTCAGGGGTGGCCAGCTTTTCCTGGCTTGTGGCTCCCCCTTCCATCTCCAAAGCCAGCCATGGCCAGCTGATTCTTCACACATCTCATCACTCCCATTTCTCTATTCCCTAGTAATCATTTTGGACCTACATGCACACTCCAGAATATTCTGTATCTCAAGGTCAACTGATTAGCAACTGTAATGACCCATGTAATTTTAATTCCCCTCTACCGCATCACACGCAATGATCATAGGTTCCAGATGTGGCTTAGATCACAGGCGAACATGTAGCTCACTTTGTGTTATGCGTTCTGCCTGCCGCATCACCCCTGTGCTGGCTGCGTTAACAACACACCTTTTGTGTCTGGTCCCTCTTCCTGGTCCTTCTTCACTTGCCACTTGCCCTTGAACCCTTCCTTGTCTCAGGGCCTTCCTCTTGGGGAGTTCAGGAGGGTGCAGTTGGGGACAGGGGTAGGAGACCAAACCAATATGCTCAACAAAAAATTAAAGACCCAGTGCAGAATCTTAATAAACCCAGCACTCCCATTGGACTGGGCTCTCCATTGGACCCTGCACTGCCAGTCCTGGCCCTGGTTGGGTTATACGCAGTCTCTCCTCCCATTGAGGAAATGACCAGCTCCACCCACATCTCTCTCCACCTCCCGACTTCCTCTCCCTGCCAGGTAATGCTCACCCTTGCTAATAAATGTTTCATTTTCCTCACTTAGCAGATTCCAATTTGAAGCAATTGCTTGAATCCAAGTTATTAATTGGGTCCTTAATACACTTCAGATTTGAAGCTGGGTTTGATTAGTCTCTCTCATTATGAAGATGGAAAAATATCCCATTTCCATTGGCCGGTGATTTTCCTCTGCAGTGGCCTGGTTGCTAATGCACACAATGGTAGCCATGGAGGAACACAGAGTCCACGCCGCACCCTCACACAGCGCCTTTCCTGTTCTCAAAGGAGGTTTACATAATCACTGCTCACACTTTGATGAGGCCTCCGGTGAACACTCAGTAACTGATGGAACAATTCCACGGGCCATTGAAAAAGAGAAAATACACAGAAGAGGGCCCAGTCAATAATAACCCTCCTCACATTCCCGGGTATCTGAGTTGCATTGTGTGACCACAGTGCTCCACAGCCAATGAAAAATGACGGAATGCAGCAGATCAATCTCAAATCTCCCTCTCTCTAAGTCCTCCTCTCCTCTCCTCCTCCCAGCAGTATCCTCTATAATGAGCTTGATATATTCAGTCCTAGAAAGAAGGGAAGCCTTTCCTCCAAACTCTGTATCCATAGGAAATAAGAATAGCCTGCATATATTACTGTTCCTAATGGACATGATGATATCCGCGCCATTGTGGCATTTGCTTTATTTCACTGGACAACGTGGTTTGTAGGCTTATTTCCAAACTGGAAGTTCAAGTTCATTTCTTTAAACTTCTATGTTCTACTTCAACAAAGATAAATCATGAGGCAGTGAAGGGTCATGCCTATAATCCTCAGGAGGCTGAGATTTGAGGATGGAGGTGTGAAGCCAGCCTGGGCAGATAAGACACTTACCTGCAATTAACTACCAAAAAGCCAGAAGTGGAGCTGTGGCTCAAATGACAGAGTGCCAGCCTTGAGTGGGAAAGCCCACCCCAGACTGGGGGTCTATGACCAAGTCTCCAGCCTCTGGTTCAGGGTGGGGTGAGGCCTGAGCTCAGGTGGAGCTTTGAAAGTCAAGGCATCTGGCTGGCTTCTTGCTCCCAAATGATTCTTGAGTCATTCTATCAAGAAGGATTATTACTGCTATCTTTTTCCTACTGCAGGTTGTTGGAGTATTTTGAAAGGAACAAACATCACTAAGGCATAGTATCTCATTTTAGGGATATCTGCCTCTGAGATATTATTTGCCATCACTAGACACACCAGTGCTTGTCTTAGAGGAGACAGGTTACAAGCAGGTCCCTCGGTGGTCAGTATCCAGTGGAATCTTGCTGTAGCTTTGGGGCAGCCTCCGATGGTGTGATCTCTTGGATGGGTGGCAGTGGGAAGATCTGATCTGATCTCTTCTGTAAGCAGGGCCCAATGAGAACTGTCTTTATCTTCTCAGTGAGATCAGAGATCAGAGACAACCTTGCTGTATAGTTCAGACTGTCCTCAAACTCTTGATCCTTCTGCTTCAGTTTTCCCAGCGTTGGAATGACAGGCATGTGCCACCAGACCTGGCACAGAGGCCATTTTAATTTGTAGTTTTGTTTTCAAAACATATCATAGAGTCATCCTGGAGAAGAGCTTTCTGTTTAACACGAGTCCGGGGAAATGGTTCTTGTTTATTAAAACATACACATAACAAAACCTGCTTGACATTATTACCAGAATCAGCCTGAAGCTATTTATTTATTAATTAAAGGAAACAGGCTTTCCAACTGCTTCTCTTGGCCAGAGGTGCAACTGCTCCAAAGAATCACGGAACCCCAGGGGTAGAGAACACATCAGGAGGGAGGGAAGGGAACAAAAGGAGATCGGGTTGTCCAGCTCCTCTTCCTGACCCTCTATTGTTTCTGTTCCCCAAGCCCTGGTCCACTGGCAAACAGATGAATGAAAGATCTCATTCAATCCCCAGCAACCTTGTCGGTAGGTAAATGTTCTTTGTTAATTTTCTTTTTAAAAAACCTTGCCACCCGCCTCCTGTGAGCATTGGCGTGTGCATGTCACCAGGTTTGTGTCTTTCCTCCATCTTGGGCTTTTTGGCTCTATCTGCCATGGACCTTCTGTTCTCACCTGAGCCCTTGGTCCTTTCTCCATCTTCCTGTTCCAACTCCTCTTGGTGTTGACGCATTGTAAGGTCCTTGGGGACCATTCAGGAATGTGGCAGCTGGGTCTGGAGTTCCCATCTCTCTCTTAGGACTCTTTCCCCGGCTGCCCACCCTCCAGAGCCCCATTTCCCGAGTCCTACACATGCCAGAGGAAGAAATCTGCAGAGCGTCTCTCTCCCATGTGGTGAATTTGGCTCTTGGGCGTCCTCCAGACTCCGCTGTACCCCTTGAGCTTAGAGTGCTCCCTGTGGAGACGCTCCTGCAGGAAGGAAGCTCTGTTCGGTTGCTGGGTGTGTCCCAGGGGCACCCCTGCAAATGTTCATTTCTCTTCTCCCAGCTGGAAGGCACTCTGGAAGCTGGGGCCCTCAGGGTGAGCCTGGGGAGCCTCAGGCCAGGCCAATCCTCAGAGGGGAGAGTAGCTCAACCTGCAAGGGGAGGACATGGGACTCTTCCCTGGAGACAGGGCAGATGCCAGTAGAGTTCCCATGGACTTTGCAGGTTACCTGGCATGTCCAGTCTCTTCCTCCGAAACCCGAAGAGCAGGCTGTGACAAAAGATGAGCTTGTCACAGGCAGCAAGGGGAGAAAGGAGCCAGACACTCACTGGTGGCTCCCATATTTGTGCTCCAGTTCCCAGCTTGGGGGCAGTCTCCTCTGCTGTGGCCTCTAAGCCTCTGTCTGTGACTTGGGGTTTGGGTCATGAGTTGTGCCTACCCCATTGCCAGCTCTCAGATACTTCAGTGTGCTTCCTGATCTTTTGTGCCCAGGAAAAGTGGGTTACAGCTGGGTGGGACATTAGTGTGTTCTGTTTTGTTCTTGTCTGTCCTCCTAGTCAGTAGCTCTGTCCTACAGTCTTTCTTCTGGATGTTTCTAGGGATCTCGTAGAATTGTGTCCTGTAGACACTTTTTAGTTTTCTTCGTTTTTCCCCTTCTCCTTGGATGGAGTGATTTTAAATGAACTGTCTTTAGCTGCCTCTTCTGCCTGATCAATTCTGCTCTTGAACTTTAGTGAGGTTTTCCAATTGCACTTGCTGTGTTTTTTTTTTTTTTTTTTAAGCTCCAGAGTTTCAGTTTGTTTCTTTCCTTTGGTTTACTTTTGTTGATAGTCTCCTTTTGTTTATCTACATTTTCCCGATTTAACACAGTGGTCTATATTCTCTTTTCATGTTTTGAGAATCTTTAGTATGGTGATTTTGAAATCTGTCAGCAAGTTCAGCAAACCTGTACTGCTTTAAGGCTGGTTTCTGGAGTTTTGTTTTGTTTTGTTTTTTGGGTCTGGTCGTGGGGCCTGAACTCTGGGCCTGGGTGCTGTCCTACAGCTCTTCAGCTCAAGGCTAGCGCTCTACCACTGAGCCACAGTGCCACTTCTGGCTTTTTTCTTTTTGTTTATGTGGTGCTGAGGAATCGAACCCAGGGCCTCATGCATGCAAGGCAAGCACTCTACCACTGAGCCACCTTCCCAGCCCATGGTTTCTGGAGTTTTGTTCATTTGATTGGCCCATATTTGCCTGTTTATTTGTATGTCTGTGAGCGTTGTTTGTGTTTGTGTATTAAAACACAACCATCTCATCTTATATTTTTGGTCTACTTGTGTGAAGAGGAAAGCTTTTGCCACGCTCTGGGACCCCCCAAGCCTCTCCTGGGGTTGTACTTTCCCTGGGTGTGTACTTGTACTTTTAGCTTTGTCAAATCCTGGAAGCAGCTAGCTGTTTCTTCTAAGGAGTCACGTCTCTTTCTCCCCCTAGTGTCTGTCTGTGGAACTGCACAACTTTTGTACTTGGAAGTGCAGGTCTGCAATGGCTTCCTATCCTGCCTCTTCCCTTGGCCTTTGAGTCAGGGGGGACAGGAAACTCATTCTCAGGCAGCCCCTAGAGAAGCCAGAGTGTTGGAACCTCTTTAACCTAAGCAGAGATGATTTTTCTCCAGGCTGTGTTACATTGTACTGGGCCCAGGAATTTCTTACTGAATCTTGGACTACCTTGTGGCATTACGAGAGTATTGTATCATTTTCTTTACCTAGTTGAAAATGAACATAACATCTATAGACTGTGTTCTGTCATAGCCACTGGGCTGTGCATTCTACAATGTCAAGGAAGGAAGAGGAGACAGCAGTCTCTCTCCTGACTGCAGCTCTTTGGTCTAGTCTGTCTGTGCTCCGGGCACTTCACCCACACAACCTTTCTGATTCCTACAAACATTTCATAAAGTCGATGATGTTCTCCTCATTGTAAAGCAGAAGAAGCTGAGGCCTGGGGGAGATGGATACCACTTGTTATATTCTCAGCAGTAGAAACTGTGTTCTAGCCCGGGTCTTCTGACCTGCAAAGTTGCCCTTCCTTCCATGTGACACTAGACGAAAGGGCTTAATCTTTAGCATGTGTATCTTCTACTCATTTGCTGTAGCCAGCAGAGTTTAGCAAGTTCTCATTGCATGCTTGAGGTTGGACACTTGGGGTTAGCAGCCTTGCTGGCCACCTGCCTGACTCCATGTCCAAGTCATGTGTCTGCTGACTTTTGCTTCCCCTTTTTATGATTCAGATGTGGTGGTAGTTTCTCTCCCCATTCTTGCTCTCTTGCTGCCTCACGCTTTTTCTCTTTTTCTGCATGCATTGGTACGATAGCTTGAATTCAGAGCCTTGCACTCTTGCTTAGCTTTTTTCTCCTCAAGAATGATGCTCTACCACTTCAGCGACACCTCTGCTTCCAGCATTTTGCTGGATAATTGAAGAGTCTTTTGTATTTGTCTACCTGGGCTGGCTTCAAACAGAAATCCTCCGATTTCAGCCTCCTGAGTAACTAGGATTACTGACATGAGCTATTGGTGCTTGACTTAGGCTGCTGGGGGCTTCTGAGCTTAGAAAAAAACGAATGAGGAAGGGATAAACTGCTCCAAACACACCATACAGCCCATTTCAACACATTAGTCAGGGACCTTACCTTTCTCAAGACATTTACCTCCACCCATGGGGAACTTGGCCTAGTATCCTGGTTTTGTTAGCATGATTCTCTTTACTGCCATCTGCTGGAAATCTATTGAAAGGCATCCATTTCTTTTTTTTTTTTTTTTAAATTTTATTTTATTTTATTTGAGAACATACTGTACAGAGGGGTTACAATTACATGGGCAGGATAATGCATACATTTCTTACCAAGCATTGCAGCCTCCTCCTTTGTTTACCCTTCACCTCCCTTCCCAGCCTCCCCCCTCCCCCCCAATCATACCCCCCCTCCCCCCCACACCGACATTGTAAAGCTGGTTTTGACATGACATTTTGTACTTCTCATTGTTGCAACAGGTCCACCTGAATCCTTAAACGACTTGTTTGTCCCCGTCTCCTCCACATGTTATACTGACATCAAATATAGTGAAAGCGGGGGTTACACTGTGGGGGAGGGATATACAAAGCAACAAAGAAATAATCTTATAAATGCGTTAGAAACACGTGCATGAAAGAAACAAAAACATTAAAATACATATTTGAGGGTTCGTTTTCCTAACATCACATTCTCTGACTTTTTCCGCTTGACTCATACCTATACTAGATATTGCAAATAAGGGAAACCATGGGACCTATGTTTCTTTGGGCCTGGCTTACTTCACTTAATATAATTTTTTCCAAGCCTTTCCATTTCCTAACAAATGGGGCAATGTCATTCTTTCTGATGGGGGCATAGAATTCCATTGTGTATATATACCACATTTTCTTGATCCATTCATCTACTGAGGGGCATCTGGGTTGGTTCCATATCTTAGCTATGGTAAATAATGCTGCAATAAACATAGTTGTGCTGGTAGCTTTAGTGTGGTCTTTTTTGTAAACATTAGGGTAAATGCCCAAAAGTGGGATTGCTGGGTCATAGGGGAGTTCTATGTGAAGTCTTTTGAGGAACCTCCATACTGCTTTCCAAAGTGGTTGAACAAGTTTACATTCCCACCAACAATGAAGTAAGGTTCCTTTCTGTCCACATCTCCTCCAGCATCTGTTGTTGTTAGAGTTCTTGATTTTTGCTGTTCTAACTGGAGTGAGGTGATATCTCAATGTTGTTTTGATTTGCATTTCTTTTATGGCTAGGGATGTTGAACATTTCTTCATGTGTCTATTGGCCATCCTTCTTTCTTCTTCAGAGAAGCTTCTCTTTAAGTCTTTTGCCCACTTACTTATTGGGCAGTTGTTTCTTTGAGGATTTATTGTTGGGTGGTTTAATTTTTTGAGTTCCAAGTATATTTTAGATATGAGACCCTTGTCCGTTGTATGGCTAGTAAAGATCTTCTCCCAATCCGTGGGCTTTCTATTGATCTTGCTAGCTATGTCATTTGCCCTGCAGAAGCTCTGCAACCTTATGCAATCCCATTTGTCCAACCTTTCTTTGATTTGTTGTGTTTCCGGGTCTCTATTCAGAAAATTTCGGCCTGAGGAGACCCAGGGTTTCTCCTATTCCATCCTGTAATGTTTTCAGAGTGTCTGCTTTGAGTTCAAGGTCTTTGATCCATTTGGAGTTGATTCTGGTGCAGGGTGATATATAAGGATCTAGCTTTAGTTTTCTACATGTAGTTAACCAGTTTTGCCAGCACCATTTACTGAAGAGGCTGTCTGTCTTCCATTCTATTGTTTTAGCTCCCTTATCGAAGATTAGATGGCTATAGGTCTGTAGGTTCATTTCTGGGTTTTCAATTCTATTCCATTGGTCCTGAGGTCTGTTCTTATGCCAATACCAAGCTGTTTTGATTACTATGGCTTTATAGTAGAGTTTGAAATTTGGTATTGATATTCCTCCAGCAGTGTTCTTTCCGTTGAGGAGCGTTTTTGCTATTTGGGGTCTTTTATTGTTCCATATGAATTTTTGGATTGCCTCTTCTATTTCCTTGAAGAATGAGGGTGGGATTTTGTTAGGTATTGCGTTGAATTTGTAGATAGCCTTGGGAAGTATTGCCATTTTCACGATGTTAATCTTTCCAATCCAGGAGCATGGGAGGTTTTGCCATTTTTTAAGTTCTGTATTGATTTCCTTTTTCAAGATTTTAAAGTTTTCATCATAGAGGTCCTTCACTTCTTTAGTTAAGTTAATTCCTAGGTATTTTATTTTTTGTGGGGCTATTACAAATGGAGTTGCTTTCCTAATTTCAGCCACACTTTTCTCATTGTTGGCATACAGAAAAGCCATTGATTTTTGGGGGTTAATTTTATAACCTGCTACTTTGCCAAAGTTTTGAATCAGCTGGAGTAATTTGGGAGTGGAGTCTATGGGATTCTTTAAATACAAGATCATGTCATCTGCAAAGAGGGAGAGTTTTATTTCTTCTTTCCCTATTTGGATCCCCTTTATGTCTGCATCTTGTCTTATTGCTGTAGCTAGGCATTCTAATACTAGATTGAAGAGAAGTGGAGAGAGTGGGCATCCTTGTCTTGTTCCTGAGTTAAGAGGAAATGGCTTTAGTTTTTCACCATTGAGTATAATGCTGGCTGTAGGATTGTGAAAGGCATCCATTTCTGATCAGATACTTTCTTGTGTGTGACAGCTACCCTGATGTCTCTTAGTGGTGGGTGGCCATTCTGGAAGAGAGAATTCTGAAGCATAGGAGAGGTTGATAGATATTCATTGCTGTTTGGCTTTGTTATTCTGTTCCCATCCAATGTAGGGCCCCAGACTCCTTGGTGTTCAACATAGAGGCTTGTTTGAATGCATTGAAGGGAAGAGACCGCATCCTATTAACTCTTTTGGCCTGCTGCCTCAGTTTCCTCAGGGTGGACAGCTCTGCTCACTGATCCAGTTCTTGCCAGTCTTGGCGCTTTGGTGACTGTGCTGTGGGAGCCTTAGCTATTGGCTGGATTTGCACTGGGGACACACCTGATGGATGAGGGCCCTTTGCACGTCTTACATTCATTCAGCAGGTAATTACTAAGTCCCTCCAGTATGCCAGCCCTAAGCTGGACACTGGGGATCAACAAGGAGGAACACAGGCAAACACAATCCGTTTATTCCAGGCTGCAGCCTGAGCCCACATGCCAGGCAGTCTCCACGAGGGACACACACACACACACACACACACACACACACACACACCCTTGCCCCCAGCTGTTCCAGCGTTGCTTTGTCATAGTGAATTTTGCTCTTTTCTCTCCATCCTCTTTACGCATTTTTCTCCTTTGAATCTGGACCAGGGTTAAAATCCCAATTCCCCTCTCTGTGAGTTCCTTCATCACCCTGTGCCTCTTACCCATTGCACGTTAGGAATGTCACTAGGTATGACCTGAGGATCACACTTGGGCAGAGCTGGGCACGGTCCTGGCACAGAGGAAGGACATTTCGGTGGGTTTTAAGATGCAACTTGGGGTCGCATCACACGTTGGGGTTAGGGTAATGGGGATCCTGTCTGTCTGTTGGCAGCGGTCACCCTGCCGTGTGTCCCGTTAAGTGTGTCCCGTGTGTGTGTGTGTGTGTGTGTGTGTGTGTGTGTGGGCACCTTGTTTGCTAGGCCCATGCCAGGTGGCTTGTGGCAGGGTGGGGCTTCTGGGAAGCTCCAGGCTCAGCGGCGACCCGAGGGGCGCGGGGAAGCCGACGGCCGCCAGGGGGCGCTGCGGCCCCGCGCGCGGCCGCCCGCCACGGGCCGCACGTCCCGCCGCGGTCCCCGCGAGTCCCGGCGCAGGCGGACACAGCCCGCCGAGTCCACCCGGGGCCCGAGTCCACGCGGGGCCCAGCCCGCCGCCCGGGGGCCCTGGGCCCCCGCAGGGCTTCTGCCCGCCAGGGATTCCGGGCCCGGCCCGGCCCCGGCGGCGCGCGGCCCTGCGATGCCTGGCTGGGGAGAGGGGCCGGGAGGGGCGGACCGGGAGCTGGGGGCCGCGATCCGAGAGCTCGGGGAAACCGAGGCCGGCAGAGGGGGCGCCTGCCGCGGGCGGGCACCGTCCTCCCCCCAGGCACGGGGTCCCCGGCTCCTCCCTCCCCTTCCCTCTTCCCCCTCCTTCCCCTCCACTCTCCTCCCCCTCCACTTTCCTCCCCCCCCTCCGCCTCCCCCACCCATCCCCTTCCTCTCCCCCCTCCCTCTTCCCCCTCCCTTCCTCCCTCCCCCTCCCTCTCCCCCCTCCTTCCTCTCCCACCCCCCTCCCTCTCACTGCTGGTTCTGGGCCCAGGAAGGAACTCAACCCCCGGGTCTTTTCTGACGGGGTGGGGTGGGGTGGTGGGTGGGAGGGTGGGATGGTGGGGGGGGGATGGAGTCTCTGTGTCGCACAGTCGGCTTGGACTGCATTCATCTTTGTAACTTGGAAGCATGATCCTTCCAGCCAGCCCGCCTCTCCTCTAGTCCATCCCAGGACAGGCACCCGCAGGAGGGTCGGGGTGGGTGGGTGGGTGCGGGGGGGGGGCGTTGTCCAGTGCGCGTGCGCAGGAGAGGTGGTGTGGACCTTGGAGGACCCAATCTGTGACAAGGGTGTGGACCTGCGGTGGAATGGGAAGAGGGAGAAGAGAGGGAGGAGGCAGGCAGAGGCTGGGTCTGCAGGGGTGTGGGGTGGGGCAGCTGGGGGGGGGGGGATCCAAAGCCAGGATCCAAAGCCAGAGGAGGCAGGCAGCCCCAACCAGGACTAGCCCCAACTTCTGCCTAGAGGAGGCAGTGGTGAGCTCCAGAAAGTTCTAAAGCATTCCTAAGGCTGAAGGAGCCTTCCTGAGCAGGGCGTGGCAGGTCTCCACACTGGGCTCTGCTGCCTGGGTCCCCAACGTGGTCGTGGAGGGGAGTGTGCTAGCTGCCGCCGCCTCCTTCCTGCCTAGCCTCAGCCCACAGCCTTCCTCAGCCAACACCACAAGCGCCATGCTTCTGTAAAGCCTGTAAAAGCAAGGACAGGGGGCTTCCCCAGGCCTGTGTTTAAAGGTATGATAGGGGAAAAAAAATGTAAAAAGTACCAAAGAGTGCCTCTCTCCCCTCCCTGACTCTGGCCTCCACTGCTCTTCCTGTAGGCCACAGTGAGTTGGAGCTTCCTGCTTGGCTTTCCCAATCCTCTGCAGCTCCAAACATGTGCCACCATATGTCTCTTCTTCAAAATAGAGCACATTCGGCAGGCGGTTCCACACCTTGCTTTTGACTTAAAATACATGTTAAAAATACAGCGTAGAGGCTGTTGAGTATTCACTCGGTGAGGGGGCTCTGTGTCTGGCAGAATAGTGAAGAGGCTTGTCCCTGACACATCACCCTCGAACCAGAGTGAACTACTGAACAACTTAATTCTAATGACATCTTATGGGATATGACCTGTAAGATTTGGCTGTGGTTGGCCTCCCAAGGGGTCATAGCTAGGCACCTTGGGCTTCAGTGCGGGAAGGGGATAGAAACTTTGTGGCCAGGCCACAAAGGGAGGTGTATGGGTTGTTGGGGGGAGCAAAATGACACGTGTGTGTGTGTGTGTGTGTGTGTGTGTGTGGCTCTATGGTTTCCTGATGGGAGAATCTCTCTTCATGCCTTCACTCTCCTACTTTTGTGACATTCTCTACCACGTGGCTCTGACCCTGGCCGACTTAAAATGGGTGAACCTCCAGAACAGCTAGCTGAATAGACTTCTTTTTCCTAGTAAGGTCAACCTGCCTCTCGGGTTCTGTGATAGTCACAAACATGGATGAACACAGGACTGTTGCAAGGTTGATAGAACAGAAGACATATGGGAACGTATGGGGCACAGCCCAGTGAGGCAGATGAGGAGCAGGATGCGGGGAATAGATGGAGGTACTACACCCCAGTGTTTGCCTGGTCCTCAGTCCACCTCGTGGCCATGCACACACTCGTATATCCCACAACACCCAGTCCCTGTGGCGGGCAACGTCTCCTGTGAGTGTGCCTGATACAGTAGAGGACTCCAGCTGTGGGCTTGAACTCAGGCCCCGGAATGCTGTCTCTGAGCTTTTGCACACAAGGCTAGCACTAAGCCACAGTCCCACTTCTGGTTTTCTGGTGGCTAATGGCAGATAAGAGTCTCATAGACTTTCCTGCCTGGGCTAGCTTGGGACCATGATCCTCAGATTTCAGACTCTTGAGTAGCTAGGATTATAGGTGTGAGCCACCAGCATCCAGCCTCCAGGGAATCTCTCTTTCTTTTCTCTCTCTCTCTCTCTCCCTCTCTCTCTCTTTCTGTTTCTGTTTTTTGTTTTTTAAATTTTTATTGTACAGGTGATACACAGAGGAGTTACAATTACGTAAGTCAGGTAATGAGTACATTTCTTCTTTTTTTTTTTTTTTGGTCGGCCCTGGGACTTGAACTCTGGGCCTGGGTGCTGTCCCTCAGCTCTTCAGCTCAAGGCGAGTGCTCTACCACTTGAGCTACAGCTCCACTTCCATGAGTACATTTCTTTTTTTTTTTTTTTTTGGTCCGGTCGTGGGGCCTGAACTCTGGGCCTGGGTGCTATCCTTCAGCTCTTCAGCTCAAGGCTAGCACTCTACCACTTGAGCCACAGTGCCACTTCCGGCTTTTTTCTTTTTGCTTATGTGGTGCTGAGGAATCGAACCCAGGGCCTCAGGCATGCAAGGCACGCGCTCTACCACTGAGCCACCTTCCCAGCCCCCATGAGTACATTTCTTATTGAACAGTGTGTCTCCTCTCCCTACATTTTCTCCCAGTTTTTCCCTCCTAATCCCCCCACCTCCACCCACAGCCCACATTCACTACGTTCATTTTCAACGTAGCGTGCAGTGTCACTGCTGCATTTGTTCACCCTTTGTCCCACCATTTCTGTGTTCCCCCTTACCCTCAACCCCAAACAGATAAACTTACATACAAGACAAAAGGTACAGAAATCAAAAAGAGTGACAAAGGAGAAAAACAGAACAAAAGAAAAACAAAAAGCAAACTGACAACCCCCCCCCCCCCAAACAAAACAATCCTCTTGTTTTCATTTCTTGGAGTCTGGAAAGTAGGGACAGGAGTGTGTACAGGGAGGTGGGTGGGGTGGGGCCTGGGAGCTTGCTGGATCCTACTGAGGTTTCTCCAGCCCTGGCTGCCTAGGTCCTTCCTGGCCAGCCCATTGCACGCACATCTGGATGCAATTGTCAGCCACTGCAGGGCGGGGCGCAGGCTGTGGTGGATCAGTCGGGACTGGAGGCCCACGCTGCCCAGACTTTGCTGGGACCCTGATTGTTCTGAGACCCAGACATCCACTCCGGCAGGGTAGGAAGGCTTGTGGGTGGGTGGTAGTGGGGATGGGCCCCAGAATGCCTTTTGGTTCTGAGACTGCTTTGACTTTTCCCGGCAAATGAACAAACGGGAGCCAGGAAGCTGGCGTCCCTCTGGTTGCACCCGGTTTAAATCAAGCAGACCCTCCACAAACAGGGTTTTGTTCCCAAACACATCAGAGAAACATCAGGCCTGTACAGAACTCTGGGCCTGTATCAGGGTCCTAAAAATACATCCTGAACACCTCTCGAGTTCCACCTTCTCCTCTGGTTTTGGTGTGTTTTCGTGATCGCAACACCACCACCAATGCGCCCTTCTTGCTCTGGCCTCAAACAGCAATGGGGCCTTTCTAAAAAATCTAGAGAGTCTGAATTAACTGGGGGGCGGTTGGGTGTGCTCTGGAGTAGGGGGAAGACAAGGGGCTCGTAGGTTGAAATGGGTTGTTCTCTGACACAGAGGCCCAGAACCATCTTGATCTACCCCTTTATCTTACAGCTGGAGAAAAGCAGCCCAGAGAGGAGGCTCAGCCCAGCATCTGGGCCTGGGTCTTCAGATTCCCTTTCCTGGGGTGTGTTTGGGTATAATTCCCCCGAACTCTTGGATTCCCCATTTGGTGCCAGTAACTTTAACCATGATGAAAACAACACTTGCCATTCAGAAGGACCTACCACGGGCCCTTTGCACAGTTCTCCCAATTGCCCTCACATTTTCAGGCAGGAAACTGTGACTTCTGCTCTCCAGAGCAGGCCACTGAGACTCAGGCAGGTTAAGGGACACGTCTCAGTCAAGAGGTCCGGGTTGGACCTTCTCGCTGCCCTTTGCCTCACAAGTCCAAGTGAAATTAGATGGGACAATGGTGGAAAGGCCCTGGCTCAGCAGTTCAGCAGCCGGGCCTTGGGAGCCATTGAAGCAGAGGATCCAGGGTAGGGACCCTGTCTCTTTGGGCCTCTTTCAGCTGTTTTCCCTTCTCCCTTGGAGTCCCATGGCCTCTGCAGCTGGGTCCTGGTACTTCCTGGGCCTCATGCCTCCCAGAATTCATTGCAACTGACTCTGAGCATGTGTGTGTAGAGGGAGAACCTTATTGTCCAATCAGGGCTGCTGTGACCCTGGGGGGTGGGACCTTGACCCTCGGATGCCGGCTCTGTGCTCTATCCCTGGGATGGCCTGGCCCACCCGCTGCTCAGCCCCTTGCCAAAGCAAAATGAAGATGGGAAGATCCTACAGAAAGAGCCTTAAGCTTTCCTCTGGCTAACTGCACAGACCTTCCAAGTGGCTGACAGGAGGCCAGGGAGTGAGGATTCAGAGCTGGAAGCTATGACAGACCAGGCAGGCCTTTTGGGAACCGCTGGGACAGAGTGCCCTGCCTCTGACTGAGCCAGGGACTTCTAGAACATTCTTCTGGAGGATAGCTCTGGCCAGTAATGGGTGCTGGTGCTATTTCTTACAGGTGACAGATGGCACTTCAATGGTTCGCTTTTACTAGATGTTAAAATTTTCTCCTCCTCAGGGCTGGGCATTTATCTGTTGTAGATCAGATAAGAGGGCTGAGGTTGGAGGAGGTTTTGTGACCATAATTGAAGGGCTGCATGGGTACTGTGAGGAGCAGCGGTGTGACTTCTGGGTCTATTGTGTGATTTCTGGGGTCCATTGTGTGGTGGCATCCGATTAGAGAGCATTCAAAGTGATTTTGAGGTTTGGTTTCTGAGTGGCCACACACCCCTTTGCCCAGTGGGCACCAGTTCTCTGGCTTCATGCCCTGGTTCCAGGATGTTGAGCAGGGCTGGGCTGGACACATGGTATCGATGGTGGGTTTGAAGCAGCCTGGACATGGTTCCAGGTTTCTTGCTTGCTTAGAATGTAAAGTGGAGCCAGGCTCGGGTGGCTCATGCCTGCAATCCTAGTTACTCAGGAGGCTGAGATCTGAGGTTCACGGTTCAAAGCCACCCGGGTCAGGGAAGTCCATGAGACTCTTATCTCCAATTAACCACTGAAAAGCCAGAAGTAAAGTTGTGGCTCAAAGTGATTAGAAACACTAGCCTTGAGCACAAAAGCTCTGGGACAAGACCCAGGCCTTGAGTTCAAGCCCCAGGACAGGCACACATTTAAAAAAAAAATAAAAGAATGGGAAACAAAGCGTCTGGTCCACCCTCGTCCAGGCCCAGAGCACAGGCTCTCCTGCTCCACTTCCCATGCTGCCCAGCCCCCTTTCTCTCCGGCATGGTGGAGGCGGCGGATGTCTGGCTGGGTCTCTGGTGCAGGCCATTGGCAAGAGGGGGGGGGGGCCCTGTCCTTGGCCCTTGAGCCTGAAGGTTCAACCTGAGAAACTGTGTGAAACAGCAGGAGGGAATTCTCTGCTTGACAGAAGGTTTTGTCTGTTTCTCTTAGGAAGTTGCATCTCACCATAGCTGTTGGCACCTGAAGACATTAAGCCAGAAATGGAGAGTATGCAGAATATTCACCTTTACTCTTCCAGATCATTGGACACCTTGCTGTGTATTTGGGGTGCAGCCTGTAGTACCCAGGCTCCCTCTGGCTTGGGTCCCCTGTGCTGTTTGCTTGGGGGAAGGAGATGCAGGTGGGGTAGGTATTTCACGCTCTCTTCCCAGGGGATTGTGCTGGATTCAGGGACAATCCCCTTCTCCCCTCCCCCCATCTCCCCCCCACCTCCCCCTCCCATCTCCCCCCCCCCAGGCTCACTGCTCTTGGCTGATGGAATTTTCAGTGCTCATGTGCTTTATTGGCTTATCTTAATTAAGCCTTTGGTAGAATAGTGGTTTCCAAAAAGATGTTCTCCTTCCTTCCTTCCTTCCTTCCTTCCTTCCCTCCTTCCTTCCTTCCTTCCTTCTTTCCTTCCTTCCTTCCTTCCTTCCTTCCTTCCTTCCTTCCTTCCTTCCTTCCTTCCTTCCTTCCTTCCTTCCTTCCTTCCTTCCCTCTCTCTTTCTCTCTTACTCTCTTTCTCTCTTCTTGTCTTTCTCCCTGTCTTCGCTTTGTCTTGCTCTCTGCCTCTTTCTCTTTCTGTCTCTCTCTGTCTGTGACTCTGTTCTGTCTCTCTGTCGACTTCACTCTCTCTGTTACAAGGTAGGCAACTTCCTTCTTTCGCCTGCTTCCTACCATGATATTCTGTTTTGCCACAGGTTCAAAAATGATGGGGCCAAGTGCCCACGCACTGAAACATCTGGAACCGTGAGTCCAAACAAATCTTACTTGGGACTGGGAAACCAATCCGCTTCTTCTCCTCCTTAAAACAAATAAGAAAACAATAGCAGCTGCCAATTTTGGGTTATTCATTGTCAGTTATGTGGCAAACATCATTCCATTTCTATTCTCACAGCTCTGTGAACCCATTTCAAAGTGAAAAAGACTTAAAGACTTAAAATGATGACACTGAGCTACTAAATTAGGTTTCTGAGACTCAAACCCTGATTTTTTTTTTGACAGTACTAGTGTTTGAACTCAGGGCCTCATGCTTGTCAGGCCAGTGCTTTTTCATAGAACAACACTTTCCACCCATTTTTGTGCTTGTCAGTTTTGAGATAGTCTTGAATTTTGATCAGGTTTGTACCTGCACTATGATTTGCCTATATTATACTTTCCAAAGTAGTGGGAATGATAGGTGTGAGCCGCTAATCCTAGATTCTTCTGTCGAGGGGGAGTCTCTTAGACTTTGCTAATTGGGCTGGCCTAGAACTGTGATTCCTTTGATCTCAGCCTCTCATGTAACTGAGATATGCCACCATGGCCAGTTATCAGTTGGGAAGGGGTCTCCAGTAGCCTGTGCAGGTTGGCCTTCACCTGCCATCTTCCTGATCTCAACCTTTCAAAAGTAGTTAGGATTATAAGTATGATTTTCTGGCACTGGATTCAAATTCAGATTCTTTTTTTTTTATTTTTTGCTTCTGAGAGCATGTTATTAACTTCAACTGCTGGTAAAGCAGCCTGAAGGTAGAGGCTATTCATTTTTGTTTTTAAGAATACTTAACTAACCAATTAATTAATTGACATTAGAAATTGAGCCAGGAGCTTCTAACAAGCTAGTTAAGCGCTATAACCACTTGGGCCATGCCCCCAATCCTCATTCAGTTTTTACTCCAGTGTCTCTGTGTATTCAGTAGAGCTCCTTGCCTATACCTGGCAGTGAAAACATATTGATTCTTGCATCCGTTAATGATCTCTTAAGTCTTGACAAGCGAGTTCAGTTCAATCAGAACTTTTGACAAATCCCTAACCAATTTTCTCTCCTATGTTGATTTATTTATTCTGTAAACATTTGCAAGAGAGCCCCTGTGTGCTTGGGACACGCTGTAGGTTATTTATTTATTTACTTTTGAATAGACAAATTATGCCTGTGGTTTTGAGAAGGCAATGACACCCAGGAGCTGGTGGCTCATGCTTATGATCCTAGCTATTGAAATGTGAGGACTGTGGTTTGAAGCCAGACCATGCAAGAAAGTCCTGGAGACTCTTAGCTCCAATTAATCACCAAAAGAGCCAGAACTAGAGCTGTGGCTCACATGGTAGAGCATTAGCCATGAGCACAAAAGCTCCCAGGCCCTGAGTTCAAGCCTCAGGACTCACACACACACACACATACACACACATACACACACACACACACACACACACACACACACACACACACACAGAGCAAAATGGAAGATCATTGATATTGGGATAGCACACCCAATGCCCAGTGGGTAATCTCCAGGGAGCTAGAGCAACAGTAGGAAATCTGCCTTCTTTTGGGGGACTCACATTTTAGTTTCCAGTTTACTTCTGGCCTTGGCGCTTCTGTTTCCACAGGGTTTTTTGGTCAGCTTGGATCTCTGGAGGTTTGCCAGCCTCTCTAGTGAACACAAGCATTTTGCTGGTCTCTAGGATGTGCCATTGCTATGTCTTCTAAATACAGAGCCATTTTTTTACCTTTGTTACTCTCGAGACCCTGTAGATGAAAGAAATTCAGGAGCCTTCAGGATGACCAGTCCTGGTGTCTTCAGTGATCCTAGGCTCCCAGGAGCAGCTATTTGTAAACATCTCAGTGGATGGCAGGAAACTTGATATTTGTGTCAAGCTGTATGGGAGAAAAGCCACCACCACCTGGTGGTGGTTGGGGAATACTGAAGGTAGCCAAAGGGAAAAACATGTCAACACAAAGAATGAGCTATCATTTCTTGTCCCTCTGCAGAATACCAACAATGACATTTCTTGCTGATACCCAAGTTGCAGGATCTCTCTGCAGAGCAGTGAAATGGAATTGTTGTAACTTCTCAAGAAGAGCGAGCAAGCTAGCATCCCTCATTGAACTTCTCCGCTTTGATCTAGCACTTGCTTCTCTAGGGTGGAAGTGGGTTAAGTCACAAATGCAAAAAAGACTCAGCTGTGAGATGGTTGATTGTTGAATAGTGGGCAACACTTTGGAAAGACTCTATGCACCTAACCATTAGGTGTTAAGTCAACAATTTACACTCCTCTATCTGCTCAATGGAATGGTATCTATCCATTTAAGATGATGGACTTGGGAAAGTTTTTGTCACCATGGCAACTCAATAATGGTGCAAGAGTCTCCAGCTGGTGCCAGACACTGCTTCAGAAGGGAAGTAACCTAGTGCCAGGCAAGGCTTCACAGGGGAACTAAGCTGGTGTGTATGTGTGTGTGTGTGTGTAAGCTGGTGTACTAGTAGAAAAATATTGTAGACTTAACTAGACCAGAGTGGTCTTGAACCTCAGTTGTTTCCTGGCTAGGCACTATTCTGCAAGTAATCATGACCACAGAAGTTGAAAACAAAAACCAGGGACACATGATTACAAGTCCAGGTTGAGACCTTAGTTTTATATTGAAAGAGGTCTTTCATGCATTGGGAAGACTAGAAAGAACTCATTTTTTTCTGGCTACTGTCATTTGTAATGGTGGTAATCTATTGAATGGTCAGATAAGGAGAAATCAGCTATTTTGTATTAAAAGTAAAATTTCTTTACAGTGATTGCTACAGCCATGATTATGGTCATCATTTTCTAGAAGAAAAGCTTCTCTGAGCACCTAGCCCTGGCTCATCTTTGAATCTAACAGCACAATTCTCATTTCATTCCTCCCCCTTTAAGATGGAGGAGAACCAACAGGTTACCAGCTTTCAGATTTCTTAGTCATCTCCTCCTGAAAGTAAAGAGAGCTTCAGGTCTGTGCTTGATCTTTCAGAACCCTCAGACAGGTGGGCTGCCATCTTCTCTGTCTCGTTGGTTTACCAAACAAATCCTCTTTCTTCCTTGCCCACAAACTTCTCCTGGGTATTTTGCCCTTTTCCAGTGCTAGTTAGTGGAGTTGGGTTTGGTAACACTGCTGGACTGTTGATGATAGAGGAAGTAAGAAGGAGGGGAATATCTAGCTGGGTGGCAGGCATCTGAGATGCCTTTCGCTTGGGGTGGGGGCTGTGTGGGAAATCCTGGGTGTTAAGCAGTCTCACTCCTGGTTGTTCCAGGACTCCTGGGAAGGAGATGGACAAATATCTGTGTCTGTAAAGATAGAAACAATGAACTCTGTCTTCTGACCCTGGCTGGCTGGGGCTGAGAGGTGGTGAATACTCTTTAGGGACCATCTTTTAGACATTTTTCCTGCTAAGACCTATTAGAAATGAACATCGGTGCCGGAAAGGGGGCTGAGGATTGTCCTGGACATTGATTTTTTTCCCCCTCATTTTTCTTAGTGGCAGACTACTTCAAATGATGCTTAACCTTGAAGCAGGGACAAAACATTATTTCTTTGGGAACAGGGACTGTCTGGCATTGTAGGCACCTTTGGGGTGCAGTGAATGGTAGAAGGACACTTTGGGGAAGGGAGTGGGGAGAAAAGCAAGACCGTGTATATGGAAGGAGCTGGAAAAGTACTCTGAAGAGCAGAGAGGTTCAGTGATTTGACTTCGAGGGCTTTGGGTATGTGACCTTAGGAGAGTCATTTCACCTCTCTGAACTGTGGTTAAGTGGTCATTGGGAACTACCTACTTTTCAGGGCGAGGATGAAGGATTAGATAGGGATTGTGTTGGTCCCAGGCCTGGGTGTGGTCAGATCAATTCTTTCTGGTCTCTGATCTGCGGATAGGGGCCTGGGATGACCCTACAGCTTCTATGTGAGCTGGTTCCGGGTTGGGATCCGCATGGGAGGCTTTCCCAGGAGATTGGAGGGGGAAGATGGGAGAGGCAAAGGCGTTTCTAGCCTTTAGTCTTCCCCTGAAAGGGGGCTTCTGGGACAGTGGTTGGGTCTCTGCTGAGGTTCCAGCTCCTCTAGGAGAGGCCTACTCAGCTTCCAGCACTGGGTCACTCAGGTGACCCAGCCCTGGGCCAGGGAGATAGGTGGTGTCCCGTTGTTTGTAGCACTGGGATATAGTATGGTCTCCTGGATGGCTTATCAGCTTTTCCATTGCCTTTTGAATTTGTTTTGGCTCTGATGACTGATAGGAAACATACATGCACACACATACACATGTACACGCACACATATACTCATAGATTCGGCTCACACAATTATGGACACCTGCAGTAGGCTGGAGACCCTGGAGAGCTGGTGATATGGTTCCAGTCTGAGTCCCAAGTTCAAGCTCAAAGGCAGAAGACCAACGTTCCAACTTGAAGATGATCAGGCAGACATGATGCATTCCTTCTTATCCATCTCTTAGTTCTATTTAGTTTGTTCTGTGGCAAGTGCAAAATCTGCTTTACTCAATCTATTGGCTCCTCTTAACTCATCCAGAGACAATGTTACAGACACACCCAGAACAATGAACAGCCAAAGATCCCAGCACTCACCTTGCCTTGAGTTTAATTAATCATCATGCTTACTCTTTGAATTAATTCTGTCCGAATGATTTTGTAAGAGACAACTTAAAAGATGCTCTCACTGGGCCCTGTGAATTAACTAAAAGTCCCTCAAATTTGTTTCTGTGCCCTTTGATCTGAGTTATTCTCTGCTGTAGTCCCCTTGCAAATAACCTTGGGTCCCAAGAAAGAGAAAATTCACCACACAAGGCAAACTGCTTCTCAGACAGGCATATTTGCTTCTTCTCATCTTAAAAGGAAACACCCAGACCAGACTCTGGCTCATACTTGTAATCCTAGCTACTCAAGAGGCTGAGATCTGAGGATTGTGGTTCAAAGCCAGCCTGGGCAAGAAAGTCTGGGAGATTCTTGTCTTCAATAAAAGCCAGAAGTAGTGCTTGAACAAAAGAAGCTCAGGGACAGTGCCCAGGCTCTTGAGTTCAAGCCCCTCGACTCATACAAAAAAAAAAAAAAAAGAAGACAACAGGCAATTTATCCCAACAGTAAAGTGACAACACAAAGACTGAGCCAATGGTCAACTCAAACAGGCTGCACCTGTGACTATGCAAACCGTTCTCAGCCCTACCCCTAATTCTGTCTACTTAATCTGAAGGCAGTTTCTACCCCAGAAGACAGTTGAAGATGTTCTCAAGTGCTATCTTCCCATGGCTGCCATGTGATAAATCTCCTTTCTCTGCTCTTCACCCTGTTGACTTGGCAATTAGTTGGACCTAACTTGGGACTCCTGGACTTTGGGCCTGGAGTCAAAAATTTGGTTTCAATGTCTGTTTCCCTGATTGGACTCTATCTGATGCTTTGATGTTGATATTTAACTTTGATTATATATATATATGTGTGTGTGTGTGTGTGTGTGTGTGTGTGTGTGTGTGTGTGTGTGTGCATGCATGCACACACACAGTGGTATGAATTCAGGATGTTGCATTTGCTAGTCTAGTGTTCTACCATTTGTGACATGCCTCCAATTCTTTTTACTTTAAGTTGGTTTCCAGACAGAGACTCTTGCTTTCTGTCTGAGGTAGCATTGTACCTCTTTTCTCCTATCTCTGCCTCCTAAGCAGCTTGGATTACAGGTATGAGCCATGATGTAAGTGGTATTCAATTTTGGATGGCTGAGGAGTTGAATGCCTAGTTGAGGGTTACTTCTATGATCTATGAAATTGTGTTACCAATGATTGAATGAGCATATAGGTTATTATCTGCCTCATTTACATCATACTAAGTAGTTATATGGAAATGCTGTAATTTTGGATTTTTTTTTGTGTTTGGAACTTTTTTTTATTGTGCTTCATTTGCAAATCAAGTCTGTCAATCAAAAGACAAATATATATATATATATATATATATATATATATGTGGAAAGTTCTTTGTTACAAAAGACTCAAAACTATTATATGTTCTTAGAAAATTAATGCCTAGATATCACCTTCCAACTACACATAAGCATTCTGGATGTATTATACAGAAAGTGTTTTCAGTTAATAATTTAAAATATTATCAATTGTTGGCAGCATGTTTATTAGAATAATATATTTCAAGTATTGGTTTTGGCTGTGAAAGTTAATTTTATTTACTAAATCATCCTAAAATACTTTCTATTGACAAATAAGTAGGTAGATAGAGTGAGAACACAAATATTGAGCATGTAAGCCAGCTAGCACTAAGGAAGAACATTATCTCCTTTTTTAACCAATGTGTATAATTTTTAAATAATAATAACAATACAGAACAGAATAATTGACATCAAATTGTAATATTTGTAAAACCTGCATTCGTAACATTAAACAGAATTAGCTTTGATAACTACATTTGAGTTTTAGTTGCTGAGTTCTGCCTGGGAATTGTATCTAGGCCATGAGAATTTCAAGAAAATATTTCAGATTTAAAAAAAATGGATATTCAGAGAAAATGATTTGAAAATGAAAGGCCACCTTTGCTACCTCCACAGAATATATGATGTTCACGATGAATCAGATCCAGCTGTAACAAAGAATGCAGAGTCTAAGGTTGGAGAAAGATGAGGCAGTGAGCCCCCCAATGTCATGCTTCTCCCCTTACCTCAGTGGAGGGGGAACATTTTGTCTAGTGTCAGTGTCACAGGTGTGAGCAAAGAGGTCACAGGGCCACAGAACCACTGAACGACCTGAGGGGGTCATTGTTCTTGCCTTGTGATGATGAACATTCAAAATAGGACTTCTCCAACATAAATGATAAAAACAGTAGTGAAGTTCTAAAGAACACTGAGAATGACCATTCCAGCTCAGAAGTGTGCTGTTCCTCAGTCACAGTTGTGCCTCTGTGGCAGTGATGTCCTTTCAGCCTGGAAATATCACCCGAGGGAAATGTCCCTATCCTTCTGCCCTGCCCGTATTGGGTGCAGTCCCCATATTATGCATCCCTTTGTCTGAGTTGCAGAGCAGCAGCTGGAAGGGATGTCAAGCCCCAGCATGGACCAAACCTTCTGAGATTTGGACTACTGTTTCCAAAGCAAACGGTAAAGTCTTTATTTATTAGATGATTTTATTTGGTGTTTACCAGGTGCCAAAGATTGCATGATGCATCTTTCTCTGATTATCTGATCTAACTGCCCCAACCACCTACTATGAGATCTGCCAGTCTGCATCTCATTTTCCAAATGAGAAACTAGGGCCAAGTAATTTGCCCTTTGCCCCAAGCTATAGGACTAGAAAATGGCAGAACTTGGACTTGAACTGTTGTCCTGCTGACTTCAATATACATCCACACATCCGCTGTGGTTGCACGCTGTCTCCTGGAATGTTCCAAGTCATACAACCCCGCTTGCTGATGGAGCAAGCTGGGGAGGGGGTGGTGGCGCACAGGTTCAGGGTTCTCACCCAGAAGGTCAGTGACATTGCTGGTGAAGTTCAGGTGTGAGCCTGGAGCATGACGATGAAAGCCAAATAAAGGCAAGACAGCATCTGTCTGTCCTTGAGTGCGTGTCTGGGATTGGTTGGGGAAAGCTCCTAAAGGCTTCACGAAGCTCTCTCCTCAAGGGACAAAGTCGCCAGAAAGCAATCCATGTGGAGCCAGTTGGAGAGGGAAAAATGTGGGTTGCTTTTTAATTTACCTTGTGAAATAGCTGCTGTTGGGTACTAGTGAACCACAGCTACTGGATCACAGGGACGAGAGCCAGGCACTTTGGCCCAGTCCCTACCCTGGATGTCTCCCGCTGACAGTACTTTGAAAAACTCTCTGAGTATCCTCAAGCACACACAGAGCTGGCTCCTCTGCTTCAGGCATTTTCATTACCCAGTGTACTGGCAGCCGGGGAGGCAGGGGTGGGACTGAGAGACATCAGCAGTTTGGCTGGAATGGAGGCGTCCAGATGTTGCTGCTTCTAGCGTCTCTCTGTCCGGATTCATGCAGCCAACGCACCAGGGAAGGCCTGCCCAGTAGAAACGTAACTGGGGTCACATAAGTGATTTAATATTTTCTAGTAGCTACATTAAAAAAAGAGAAGGAAGTCGGTAGGATTGATCTTAAAAATCTAGTTTATTTGACTCAATGTAGTTTCCTCTTGGAATTCATGGAGAATGGATTCCCAGATCCTCTTGGATACCAAAATCTGCCCCTTTCAATTACATTGGGCTCTGTATTATTGGCCTGAGGCTAGTTGTTCACATCTTTCATCTTAGCTACTCAGGAGGCAGAGTATCGGCCTTCAGTGAAAAATCCAAACGAAAGTGTGTTGCCCTGAATTCAAGCCCCAGTACCAGCATGCACGTGGGTGCATGCGTGTGCACACACAAACACACACAGACATACAGACACACACAGACACACACACAGACACACAGACACAGACACAGACACACAGACACAGACACACAGACACACGCACAGAGAGAAAGCCTGTGTTAAGTATATGGCCTCTCTTGGATTTTCCCTAGGATGAGCAATAGGCAGGCAGGTGGAAGCAGCAGAGAGGCTGGGTCGTCTCTTGACTCTCATGTCCTTGGGTATCAGAATGCAACAGCAGCTTGGGCTGGAGGAGTGCTGACCGTAGCCTCTTGGGGAGCTGGGTAGAGCAGAGCCAGTGCTTCTGGCAGCCAGGCAGCAAATTGGAAGCTCTTTTGCTCTCGATAAATGTCCACACGGTGCCCCCTCCGTACCCTGCATCAGGCTGATAACTGGAGCTCTGCCTCTCTGGCTCCATCAGACGCTGCTATTTATGTGATGCGTGATTCACACTCGTTTATGGCCAGAGTGTAGGATGCTTCAGCCTTGGTTCCTGATTGAGAGCACAATAAAAATAAAGATGAGCTGTTCATAAAATGTCAAAAGAAACTGTCAATTAGTATTACACACAAAAAATTGAAGCTGACATTGTGCATCTTCTCAGTGAATTCCCTCTAATTAGAAAAATAAATATGCAGGCCTCCCACTCGGGGTATGTGTGTGTTTGCTGTAAATGCAGTAACAATACCCCCTGCTTTGGAAAGTTCTGAGAACTGGGACCTCCACACCTGGGTGTTGGCTAAGAGCAAGTGAGCCAGCCTGTTTCCCTGGACTAAAACTCCCCACCTGAGGATAGTACGGAGACAGCGACCTCAAAGCAGGCCTACCTGCTCTTCCCTCACTCAAATGCTCTCTGTGGTTCCCTAGGGCTCCTGACCTCCACAACCCACTCGACTCTACATACTGGAAAGTAAACCCGGCAAAGATGCTAGAGTGAATTCTGAAAGTCTTGGAGCAAATGCCTGATGCCTGGGCTTCGTCTTTGATGAAAGGAGTCAAATGTGACTGCCTGCCTCAGCACCAAGAAAAACTCATTTCCACCGTCATTATCTCTTTCCGCCCTTCTAGTTTGTTGTCCTCATCTCCTTCCAGCAAGAAAACATGGCCACTCCAGTTTACACTTACTGTGTATCTATTTCTTCCATTCTTGGGCATGTTAGATTATGTATTGAGATATTGACATACACAGAGCTGCACTCTGAATGGGTACACATGAAGAAATACAGTAAGCCTACCTTTAGTTTGCAAATTTATGATGTGTGGCTTTGACTGGGACAAAAACAAACTAATAAAAGAAAAACAAAAGTAATTCCCAAAACAACAAAAAAAAGGAAGTTTTCTGCAGGAGCATTACACCTCTCAGTGGAGTGGCTCTCAGTCCCTCATCAGCCCAAGTTGGGTTAAAAATCATTGTGTGTTTGCTAAGCTTTTCTCTGCCCTTTAATCTTGTGAAAATCTGCCTCTCCAAAAGTAAATGGTGTCCCAAGCCCCCAAAGCAAGTTAGAAGTGAATGTACTTAATTTAAGTGATAAAGTACAAATCAGATTTGTGGAAATGTGGCTTGCCTCTAAGTGGAAGTTGTGTAGCACCATGGGGAAAAATGAATGCGTGGTACAGGACTGAAGGGTGTTTGTCCCCAGCATGCGCAGTACATGATTGAGGGCTGTGCGTCCTGAACATGCGCAGGTTTCCCCCCCTGAATGACAGTTTCCTTGGAGTCATAGACCCTTAAATATAGAAGGGTCTACTATATTCATACATAGGTTGCTAATGTCTCTTGACAAAACTCATTAATAAAAATTTTGTACGGTTGAAAAAAAAAAGTAGAGACAACTAGTTCAAGGAACATGATGGAATAAACTAGAAGGCCAGCTTGAGGATTCTCGTCTTTCCCTTTGCCAAAAGTTCCTGGTCTGGGCAAGATGGCTCTCCCTGGTTCTGAGATGGGAGAATTCAGTATAATAATGGGCTGTTTTAAAGGGAAATTATACTGAAGGCTGAGTGATACAATGCACGTGAAAAGCATTTGTCATCTACTTTGTGTACATAATATAGGGACAAAGTGATGGATTAAAAGCTCCACGAAGCTGGAATGATTTTTCACCAAGTAGCTCAGGGGACAGCTTTAGTGCAATTGGGATGCACAGCCAGAATGGGCTCATATCCAACTTTGCACCAGAAGTTCATAGTCTTCCCGCTTCACCACACTCCTCACTACGCAGCTAGAGCCTCATCTCCAGACTCACACTGCAGTCTGTGAGCCTGCTGGACAATTTTCTCTGTGTCTTGTTACCAGTCTAGGATAGATTTGCTCATTTAAAGATACACTGACCTTATCTAATACAAGGAATCAGGATCTAAGGAATCTATTTAATTCATTATTAAAGATCATTTCCTGTTATTATCTTCCCTGTAGCAAAATTAGCTGTTAACTCTCCTGTTAGCATAACCCAGCCAGTATTTCTAGGAAATTAGGGGGAAAAAATCAGTTCAGTGATACGTGAGTTGAGCCCAGGGAATTCCCCATCTTTGGTGCATATTAACATTATGCCTTAGAAGTCAAGGAAATGTTCTGTTAAGTAGAAAAAGAGTGAGAGAAATTTTACTTTTAAAAGTCAAGTAAAAAGTTACTTTTTTTTCCCAAGTCAAATTAATTTTTGTCTCAGGGCAAGAAAAAATAAATTAAAAATCACATGCTACCAGCTCCTCCCAGGCCCCATTTCCTCCTGGGTCTCGGTTCTTCCCTCTTGGCTGGAGTTCTGGGTTGCTCTGGCCCAGATTGGCTTCAGTCAGTGCCTGGCTTCAGGGGTTTTTGCTTCAGGAATCACAGGACATGGCAAGGTGATGAAGCATGTCTTTCTGTCTTCTCTATCCTTCTGATCTAGGAGTCAGGCAAGGTGTCATACTGAGAACCATGGCTTGGTTGTTGATATATTACAAAGACCATATTCTGGACCACTGGCATGAACAGGTCTACCATTGACATATGGTGAGTTTTGCTGACCCACAGCCTCAGCAGCCTTTGGGAAATGACAGCTCAGGTCTCTCCATCCAAGGCCAAGAACTCCCCTGTCTGCCCGACATGTGGGAGGGTTTGGTGATATACAATCCAATCTCCAGAAGTTAACGACACATGAACTTAGTTTCCCAGGACTGACCACATCCGTATCCACAGACCCTAACAGAAACCTGAGGTCTTGGGGTGCCCTCCCCCTTCCTTTAATCTCCAAGAGATGAAGTTTCTTTAGACTCATGTCACCTGTTGCTCTCTGACTTACAATTGTTCTCTGCTAACTCCATTAGCTTTAATTTGCAAAGATGCAGCCAACAGGAAACCTCTGGACACTTTCTCTTTAATGAAACACAATTTGATTACAAATCATCAGAGTCCCCTGGCAGACAGCCTTTTCTGGAGGGCTTCGCGGGCTGTAGCCATGTTAGCATAATTTCTGCCCTTCATGGAATCCAGTGGAGGCTGCTGAAGTCCTCCACGAGGAAAGGGGCCCCAGTGCCCAGGCAGCCCTGGTGCCAATGCCAGCGGTGGGAACACTTGCCTGTCCCTTTGGGATGAGGCATAATCTGTATTCCTTGTGGGTTCTTGCACACAGAATGCCAGCAATAACTCCTAGGTTCTCCATAGAATCTTGCTGATTGTTACAATAGTCATGACCACTGACCAGAAGACTGTATGGCCCTGGGTCAACCAGAACCATGAAGTCAAGGTCAGGACCATGAGGTTCAGGTCAGAACCGTGGAGTCAAGTTGCAAGAATCCCTCTTAGGGAGACTTGGCTGTGTGCAGTGTCAGCCCTCCTTCAAAAAACGGAGGCCCAGAGTTTCTAATGTGAACATGTGACAGATGTGGTGACACCAGGTCTGGGACCAAGTGGCCATACTGAGGATCCTTTGAAAACTTTTGTTCTTACCATATGTGTGCCAACTACATTTTTATCATGCAGTTCAATGGCTGCCACAAACTCTAGAAAGTTGATAACCATGATTCCTAAATCTTTATTTTCTTCTGCCAACTCCTGCTACTCAATCCCAAACCCACCTCCAGCCCTCAGCCATCCAAGTATGTACCCCCTCCATTCCAGTACAAGTAAACCGTGGCATTGGGAGACATTGGAATTGGCACATTTCTCAAGGCTTAGCGTGCCACCAGAGGACCTATCAAACCCAACTGGGGTTGATGTGAGCTTTCTATTCATTGGCAAAGCCTTTGCTTGCTCTGAGCTTACCTACCTTAGCTAGAATATGACATTAGCATGGGTGCTGTGGCACTGAATGTATGGATGGCAGAGGGGAGAGGACTGGGAATTTGCTAACAGCAGGTGGATATGGGTCTAGAAGCCATTTGGGCCAGGTGCTAATGGCTCACACCTATAATCCCAGCTACTCAGGAAGCTGAAATCTGATAGCCACTGTTTGAAGCTAGCCCAGGTAGGAAAGCCCATGAGGCTCCTATCTCCAATTAGCCAGTGAAAAAACTGGAAGTGGAGGTGTGGCTCAAGGGGTAGAGTGCTAGCCTTGAGCGACATAAAAAAGCTATGGGACAGTGCCTAGGCCCTGAGATCAAGTCCCAGTAAAAGCACCAAACAAAAAACCCCTTTGGCTTCCCTGGACCTGAGTTTCTCTAACTAGAATGGGGACAAGGGTGGCACTGACCTGATACTATTGTGATAAGGATGGAAGACTTGCAGTAGAAGCAGATGCCTGGTTCCATAGGCTGTGGACTGGGGGATTCAGTGCAGCTGGTAGGTGTCTTGGATCGGACAACGTGATGGTTCACTCTCTGCACACAATGGCTCTTGTACTACCAAACTCCTTGGTGCTCTGTAGCAGAACCAAAGGCTGTGAAGTGTGGAATAAGTAGTTTGGGATCTTAGGCATAGTGAAAGTCAAGGCTCTGGTGCTTCCTGATAGAAGGGCTAATCTGGGCCTGGAGGAGGTCATGGACACAAGAAGATGGATGAAATCTCCTTAGGTTCTTCCATTACCACAGAAGAGGCGGAGGGTAGCATCGGGAAAGCAGGAAGTGGGTCAGGAGGACAGGTTCAGTGTAGGCCTCCCTGTAGCACAAGCCAGCCATGCGGGCTTGGTCCTGTTGGAGAACTGGATTGACTTATCTCTGTGCTCTCACTGTCTTCCTGAATTCTGTGATTCCATTGGGGCCATTTCCGTATCCCTTCCCCTCTACTCTCTCCCTCCTCCCCTCCCTTGCTTTCTTCTCTCCCTTTTTCTCCCTTCCCCTTCTCTCATCTCCCCTTTCCTCTTTTCTCTCCCTTCCCCTCTTCTAGATAGTCCAGGCTCAAGTTTGGAATCTTTCTGCCTCAGTGTTGTGAGTGTTGCGATACTAGGTATATACCTCTGTGTTTGGCTTAAAAAGATTTTGTTCTTTTTTTCTCTCCCTTGCAGTGCTAGAGTCAGACTCCAGGGCCTTGTGCATGCTGAGTCCATGTTTTATTCCTGGGCAGCAGCCTCATCCTCACCCCCATTTTTCTCACCTCAGAGCTGATTCTTATTCTTCTCAATCACATGGTACTAAGACTTCCTGTGCTCCACTCAAGAAAACGGGTAGGTGAAGTTTCTTTTTTTTCCCCATATCACGGGGAACTTTTCTTTCAAGAAATTTCTAAAGGGCAAAGTGATGCATTGCATCTTCCATTTTTGGCAACTCTAAACAATAACGTTAACAGCCCCCTTGGCTTCCATCTCTAAGGGAGGGCAGTTCAAGTGTCTGTGGTCACAGAGTGCTTGTGGTTTAAAATGGTAATGCAGGACCCTTACCCCCATTTGTCTTGATTGGCTGGTGCCCTATTGCTGGCTTCGGGGCAGTCACTGAGCTCTGTAGACCCTCCTGCGTTGAGTAAGGCTGGCTCTCCTTGCTCCTGCGAGCCCCGATTCTATTATCATCACAGCTAACAGGCTCCACTGGGGCTTTCAAAGCTCACTGGCAATTTGGATGTCAGTAGCTGGGAAAAAAAATCAAGCTTAATATTTGATGACATTCCAAAGTCAACCTGTTCTCTTTTCATTCCAGACAGAATTACAAAGCAGAGTTCTTACCAGGAGATTTCCCCTACGGAAGTGGCAGACAGTTGGTCTGGGAGCCACAGCAGGTTGGTGACTAAGGCTGGGCAGAGAGTCAGCAAATGTGGGCTCTAGTTTGGGCTTGGCAGTCAACTAGCAGTTGACCTTGGGCGAGTGTCATCTTCTGTCTGAGCTTGAATGTCTTCCTGTACAAATAATCCATCTCTCAAGCTCTGTGTACTTGGATTTGAGAACTCCACTAGCTTGAACACAAGGTCCACTTGTGGCAGTTTCTATACCCGCACAAAACTTCAGGAATGGCCAGGGTTGTTCTTATTTAAAGGGAAGGGTTCAGAAGAGCAAGAAGGGGTCTTGGAGACCAGATGAAGAAGACAAGAGAAGGGCTGAGCCCTGTTTGTGAGGCCTGTACAAAGTTGAGGCTGCCAAGTCACTGTGCTTAAGGATCTGGGTTGGTGTGCAGAGGCTTTGGGGATGAGCAAGGAGAAGCTGGTGCTTGGATGTGGTCGTCAGGTTCCAGTTCCCGTGAGTCTCTGGTCTGATGCTCAAGGGAGGGTGGTTCCGTTGTCATCATTCGACTCACGCTTGTCTTGTCCCCTCTGTTTCTCCAGCATCCGCAGTTCCTTACTCAACCGCACATCCCCAGGTCCCAATTCCACATCTGTGGACCTTGGGCTTTGCTGTTTTGTCAGGATGAACACTGAACTCAGCGCTGGACTTGTTTCTTTTCATCCTTTGTGTAATACTGTGAGCTCGGGGTGACTCTTACCCCTAGTTTTACAGTGAAAGAAAGTGAGACCAGTGAAACCAAATGGCTTCCCCAAGATCACGCAACAGGGAAAGGGCAGACCCCTTCTCAGTCCCAAGCTCTCTCAGTCACAGGCCTATTTGTTTCTGCCAAATTCCCAAGCCTCTCCATTCTAGATCAGAATATCTGGATAGAATCCTAATCCAATATGGATGTCTCTTAATGTGCTGGAATGGCTTTTCTTTGACCCAGAGTTGGCTGGAAGGAAAAGACAGGACTGACAGGGAGGTGTCAGCAGGGACAGGTGAGGTATTATGTTACCAGTTGCCTGCAGGACAATTCTCTGGCTGGCTTTGGAGATTGACATATTTTCTCAGCTTTCTGAGTTGTAGTTTTCAAGAATAGCTGTAGAAGGAGCCAGGAAATCTTTGTTTTCTGAGAAGGAGGAGCTGGCTGGAGTAGCCTGGGTTCTGTTCTGCCTCTTCAAGTCCTATGGCTCTCAGGGCATAAACCTTAGATATGTGTGGCTGCTCTTTTCTGAAGTAATCAATTAGTAAGCCTGCTTTGCACTGCATGATGGGGCTTGGGGGAGACATTCATATTCATGACTAAATAGGAAACTGAGGCCAAAACTCTGCAGTAGGGACTGGATCAACATACTGGGTGGGTGAGGTAGGGTTAGGTGGATACAGAAGAACAATGCAATCTATAGAAACAGATGAGAACATTTGAACACCTATGAAAGAATTCTCCTTTCATCTCTGCAGGACTCCTGGCATGATATACCTTGACCTAGGATCTCACTTATTTCATAGTTTTTTACAAGATTGGAATTTTCTGGGAGACTCCAGCTGAGGTAGGAGCTGTTGGCTTCATAGGCAGAGATCACCACCCCCCAAAGTCTTAGGAGGATTTTTAGAATGGCTCAGAAATAAGCTGGGGCTCTAGATTATGATCCCTCAGGAGAAATAGTCATTTGCATGAAAACAGGGATCCATTTTCTCAGCTTTCTCTTAGGTTCTATGATCTTCAGATGCAGAAAGAGGGTTTCTTTGAGTATTTTTCATTTTTGTTGGTCATGGGACTTAAACTCAGGGCCTGGTTGCTGTCCTTGAGCTTTGTTGCTCAAGACAAGCACTCTATCTGTTTGAGCCACAGCTCCTCTTCTGGTTTTTAGGTGATTAACTGGAGATAAAAAGTCTCATGGATTTTCCTTCCCAGGCTTGTTTTCAATTATGATCCTCAGATCTCAGCCCCCTGAGTAGCTTGAGTATTTTTCTATGGAACTTTCTGTCCTGTTTCATCCCTTTATGATCTCACATGACAGAAATTCCAAAATACTGCATCTGTGAATGAAGATAGCAAAAGGAAATACACTGAAAACTATTAAATAATGGGGGATGGAGAAAGTGAGAGTAAGTCAGGGGTCAATCTGATCAGAATAGTATATGTGTGTGATGTTCCACACATTGAAGTGTATGTCTGAAAAATGAATGACCAGAGTATAAAACAAGTCCTGTCTATGGTATGGGTAATTAGTGGGAGGGGAAAAAGTGAACAGAGAGGGTCGAAGGAGGATGAATGTGGTTAAAATACTTGGTTTCCATGTTCGAAGATGAAACAAGGAATCTTGCTGAGACTGGCTTGGGATAGGGGAAGGGAGAGGAGGGAGATGGGCAGAGGGCTGAGTCTGAGCAAGGTACATTCTATGCATATATGGACATGTCAAAATGAAATCCCTTGGACAATTAATTGATGACCATAAATAAAATGTAGGGCCAAAAAGAAATGATATTTTTATAACATTTTCTCAAGTCTGAGACCAAACCTAGAAGCCACAAAATAACATATTAATAAATATAATTATATGAAAATAGACTTAGCTTGACATGTCACACACAAAACCAGAGACAAACATCAAACAGGAAAGGTGTTTGCATGTCATGTCACAGAAGAAGGGCTGGTTCTTTTGTTATGTAAAGAGCTTCTTCAAATCACTAAATAAAAAGGGAAATGGATAGAAACAAAGTCCATAGAGGAGGAGGTAAAAGCTGCCTCATAAGGATTTCTTACTAATAAGATATGAAAATTGAGACTCCGTGTAGATAATCCTTTCCATTTTTCACGTTGGCAAAGATCAAAAAGTTTAAAAATGCTAAGAGTAAGGTGTTTGCGTGTGTGTGTGTGTGTGTGTGTGTGTGTGTGTGTGTGTGTGTGTGTGTGTGTGTGAGAGAGAGAGAGAGAGAGAGAAAGAGAGAGAGAGAGAGAAAGAGAGAGAGAGACTGCTTGTGGTAGTGTGTATAATTTTAGCAGGGTGGGGTTCTGGGGAGGGCCAACAATATCTTTCTTATTTACTCATGAATCAAAAATCATGATTGTTAAATCCATACATAGCAAGGTTTTCTGACATATATTGAGGTTTCCTGGAGTGGGTTTTCCTAAGACATCCTTGGTAAGCTGTCAGAATGCATCTGGGAGCTGCCCACTCTCTCAGGTCTAGCAGGGTGATGTCGGCTGTCTTTCTTTAAACAGAGACCTCTCTCTCCTCTCTACCTCCACTTTCTGCCCTTGGAATTTTTCCCATCAGGAGTTAAATGCCAGAGCTGTGAGACAGACTGCCTGGTGAGCTGCCTGGGGACCGACCCTGCGCTCCGTGGCAGGGACAAGTTGATGGCAGGCTTTTCTCTTCCCAGGAACCTCCCTGGTGTGTGACAAGAGGCCAGAGACTTTTCCTTCTCAGCATTAATTAGGGAAGATACAGCATTTGGAGACAATCTGTTCATGAATCTCTGCCCAGGACACATTTTCACCCAGGGCTCTGGGGCTGATCTATGCCAACCACCCGACTTCACAAGCCTCGATGGAATTCACTGGCAGAACCTCACCAAGATGGTGTGGAAAAATTTGTCTCTCTGGGTTTCCCTTCTTTGCTTCAAGGTGAAACAGGCGGCTTCTCTGACTGCCCCTCTCTGGGAGCAGGATGATCACTAATTACCTGCTCACTGTCAAGCTGGCCCCCACACCAATGGCCATGGAATGGCCCCACCTTTTCTAGAGCAGGCCGAGCTGGGGGCACAACAGAAGGATGAATAGGCACAGAAGGCCGCCGGTAGGGACTGGGGATGGGGCAAGAGCTTCAGGCTGTCCTATTCTGCAGAGACAAATGGCTCAGGGCTAGTTGGAGGTGCATTTGCCACCTGCTGTTCCTTCTTCAGGCTCATCTTTGACTCCCAGGGGATGGAGTTAGTAGCCCATGATATTCCATCCCACAGAGGCCTTTCATAGTTATTCAACATTGACTGTGCATAAAATCACAGGGAAAGTTAACAACAGCAACAACTAACCAACACAATGACCAATGGCCAGGTGGTGGTGGCTTATCATCCTAGCTACTCAGAAGACTGAGTTCTGAGAATCACAGTTCAAATGTAGTCTGACAGAAAAGTCTGTGAGACTCTTAGGTCTAATTAACCGGCAAAAAGCTGGGAAGGGAGGTGTGGCTCAAATGATAGAGCAATAGCCTTGAGTGAAAAAGCTAAAGGATGCTGCTCAGGCCCTGAGTTCAAGACCTAATACTGGCACAAAAATAAAACAACAAAACAAAACAAAACTACCAATGGTTGGATCTCCCCTCCAGACATTGTGATTTAATCAAGATGTTTAAATGGCTACCTGGCAATTCTAATTTTTAGCAGTGGTATGGTTAGCAAATGATCTTGTATACTTGAATATTAAAAAAATATTTTTAGTTGTACAAAGAAGTTTCAGTTTAACGTGTCAGAGTACAGTCCATCATGATCCATGTCACCCTTTCAATTGTCCTCCTCCATGTCTCCCAAACCTACTCATCTGCTCAAGTTTATCAGAATACTTTTTAAAAGTGTGAGAGGGACAATTAACTATTATTTTAGGCAGTTTGTGTAAAGTGGTAATACACTAGGAAGTTGGAAGGTGGGCTCACTTGCTTTGACCACGAGAGGCTTCTGAGCACTCCCTCCCATGAGCTCATGGCCATGGTTCTTGTATTTTCCCTGATGAAGATACTGAAATACAGTGTTGGAGAGGGTTCCGGGTCTGTTTTTGAGTTCTATTTGAGTTCTGTTGAGTTCTTTTGAATTCTATTTTGAGTTCTATTTCTGATAGTCAGGCATGCCCCCTGCATGGTCCCCCCTTCTTCCCTCTGATAAATGCAAGAGGACACAGCTTCCAGTAATTCTGAGGTTTCACAATAATTCTTACAGCCCAGCCAATTGTACTCCTGGGGGACCCCTGAAGGGTCACCTGGCTCCTGCTTGTCCCCAGTGTAACTGTCCTGGAGCATGCTGGACAAGGGTGGCAGAGAGCACTGGATATGGACTGGAAAACCTTTCAGAGCCCCAGTTTCCCCATCATTCATTCTACATTTGATTCTACCTGACCCCAATGTTCAAATCCAGATTCTACCAGGGGTGGCTATGCCTTAAAGTTCCCGTGTATAGTATGGAAAGCTCCAGAAACATTGCTTTGCCTATACCTCTTTAGAATCCCATCCCAGAGAGAACTTCCAAGGTCACAGCATGGCCATAGTAGCACTTGGGAACAATGGCTTTGGAGGTGAAATCTACTGTGGCTCTTGCCTTCCGCCCATCACAGAATTTACTGGTTCTCAGAGATGGCTCAGTTCCTTGCCTTATACTGGGGTGACAGGGGTTGTCTGTGACCTGGGGCCTGCTCTCTAGCAGCTTCCAATCTAGCAGGAGAGGCCATTGGGAGGCAGAGACTCATTCTGCAAATCGAAGCCCAAGCTAAGCCAGGGTGGATGGAGCATAGCAATGTGGGGAGATAGAGGGATGGCACAGAGGAGGTGAATTTGAAATCTGAGTGGATGCCAGAAAGACAGCTCATATTCAGAAAGGATAAGACTAGTGGTGGAGAGACCGGAGGCAGCTAGGGTCAGCTCTCGAGCTTCAGATATTCCATTTGCTCTGGCTGTGATGGGATGCCACAGCACATGGCTCCTCCCGCTACGTACAGTTCACGCTTGGCATGCAAAGCTGGCCTAGCTCTCCCAGCCTCGTCTCTTCAAATTAGGCTACAAAGGGGAAACAACTTCATCACTGTTGTTTTCTAGTCTCAGGACCCCTCTAGCTGCATCTGTCTTGCTGGGTTACTCAGAGAGAATGGTGTTTGCTCCCACCATGAGGCCTTCTGGATCATTCCTCTGCCATGCATTAGTGACTTCCCTGTGCTTCATTCTTCTGGGGCCTTTACCACTGTCTAATAATATATATATATATATATATATATATATATATATATATATATATATATATATATATATATGTGTGTGTGTGTGTGTGTGTGTGTGTATGTATATGTATATATGTATATGGTCACACTCTCTACAAAGGCCAGCCTTGGAAATATATTCTGTGTATGTTTCTTTGGAATAATAGACCATATTTAAATCATAATGCTGTTGTTGCTCACTGAATTTTATTAGCATTTCACCTGTGGTTTGGTGACAGACACAAGCTGGCTAGAAAACTATCAAAAAGGGATTCTTTGTTGATTAATTTGTTTTTCTTTCTCCTGGCTCTGACACTTAAGAGATATGTAAATTGTGTTTTGCCACTTTGTGAAAAACCAGTCTGAGTGTTAAGAGAGCTGTATGGATAGAAATTGGATTCTTAAAAAAAATAACGCAATGGTGGAAGGCAAGTTTGAAATTCACAGAGTCAAACACGTCTGCAGGTGGAAGGCTGTCAGTGGCTTAGAGGTCTAGTGTCCTAGTTGACAGCTATTGGCTGTAAACTGTTGCCATTCCTGATATAGAGATGATAAACTTCTTCGATATCTCCTGTGATGGAGAACTCACGACCTTCATATCAGTTGTAAGTCACTGTTAGAGCTCATGCAGAATGAGATTGTCCAGGAAGTATCACAGTGCCTACCTGCTTCACTTTCATTTCTGAGGTTAAGATAGCAGAGCGTCTTGAATGTAGGAGAGATCAGACTCCAAGATGGAGCATGTGGCCTATCCCAAAGCCATCTGACAGCGACTTAGAGATCTCTGGAGTCTGCTCCAAGCAACAGATGAGTAAATATTCAGCATCTAGGGTCTCAGGAACAGGAAGCTGGCATTCTCAAGCAGGGTCTGCTCCAGGAACGATAAGATGGAGGCAGAAATAATGGGGCATGTCTTCTGCTGACCTGATTAAGGTCCTTAGCAGTCCTTACAATTGGGAAGCTGAGATCAGAAATCACCATGAGCCTGGCATCAGGCTTCCTATAAGTTCTAAAGAGTAAATGACAGCAAAGCATTCTTCTTACAGAATGGATTTGGCTTCCATCAAATCTTGGTCAGGAGTTTAAAGCCACTTTTAGGGAGGCATTACTGGTACATTCATGGACCAAAGGGCCTAGGAATTTGCTCAGTGTCTAGAGGTCTGGTGCAGGAAAGGGAAAGAGTTGTGTTCACATCAGGGACTCTGGAATCATGTAGGATGCTTGGTAATCAAGCAGTGACTTGGAAGGGTGCATCTGGTGGGGTGCGGGGAGGGGGAGGGAGAGGAGGTTGGCCTCTTTGGTTCTTACAGCACTCCTCCCCCCCAGGAAATGAGAAAAGTATTTGTGCTTCAGAGCTCTGCCTTCTAAGGCCCATTGCTCTGGGTATATGCTGCTTGACACAAGAGTGAAGTGAAAAATGATCCAATGTGTTGCCCAAATGTCATGAATGTAGAGGGCCCTGGGTGTGGTGTGGGTCATGGTGGCATTGCTTCATCTTATAATTGTGCTGCATCCCCCACCCTATTTCTTTTTCTGATCCATAGAGAACTGTGGCGTGTAAGAATACTTTTTGAAAGGGCTTGACACCCTCTCAGGAGACCCTGGACACACACACACACACACACACACACACACACACAGACACACAGACACACACACACATCCCTTCTTCACACCTTGGCCTGCTCCACATCAGGGGAAATTTCTTCTTTTAGTCACCTCTTCTGTCCTTGGGAATAGCTGAGACTATTCACTGCTCACATCTAGCCCAACCCAGCCATTTCTCTCTGATGCTCCTGGGCACTCACAGCTGTGAGCCCCAGTGCTGTAGATTGCTGCTGTCAGACAGAGCCTTGATTAGCAAAGAATGTGTTATGTCACCCTTGGTGCCCAGAGATACTGTGAGCTGGGCAGGCTCGGAAGATCCTGATGGTGAGATGTGGTTCTCACATTCGCTGTTCACAGGTCTTGCAGAGAACAGCACCACAGCCCCCAGCTGAGGTGGGAACCAAAGATCCCTCTGTGTTCTCAGATGCTCACTGCAGTGACACGTGGCCAATGTGATATCATCGGAATCTCACAGAGGCTCTGCA
This sequence comes from Dipodomys spectabilis, assembly GCF_019054845.1. Lineage (NCBI taxonomy): Eukaryota > Metazoa > Chordata > Mammalia > Rodentia > Heteromyidae > Dipodomys > Dipodomys spectabilis. The sequence goes on from NW_024870950.1 coordinate 10,410,910, forward strand.
CTTCCTACTTGTTCTCCTTTATGTTTCCCAGGCACAAGGTTCCTGGTAAACACGAAGACTCTGTTGACCTCTCTCCACTTGGGTCTTAACTCTGGCATTAGTTGGTGAACTTGAGCAAATGATTTCACCCTTCTGAACCTTTATGATAGGCGATGCTGTCTTCCAGAGCACTTGTGAAAGGCCATTCTACTCCCTTTCCCTGTCTCATCTGCATAGTGTACAGATATAATTTTTGTTTGGTGGGGGGCTGGTCCTGGAGCTTGAACTCAGGGCTTAGATGCTCTCCTTGAGCTGCTTTTGCTTAAGGTCAGTGGTCTACCACTTGGAGCCACAGCTCCACTTCTGGCTTTTCTTTTGGTAGTTTACTGGAGAGTTCCATGAACTAACCTGCCTAGGTTGGCTTGGAACAGCAATCTTCACATCTAAGCTTTGGAAATAGCTAGGATTATCGGTGTGAGCCATAGGCTCCCAGCTAGATCTTAGTTTTTGCCTATGAAGACAGAGCAGTATTTTAGCCTTACTTTGGACTCGTCATTGCATCTCACTCAGAGCTGGGTATTGTGGAAGACAGAAGCAACTGAGAGATCTCAAGCCTAGCATGACACATACTGAATAGACTCCTAGATGGGAAGAAGGATTGGGGTGAAGTTGGAGTTCTGGGATTGGGCTGTGTCAATATCTGTTTGAGTTGACTTATCCAGAATCAACCTGTTTTGCGTCAAAACAAACCATTTCCATTCACCTTCTGATCCACTTTAACCACCCCATCTCCTTATAATCTTGGAGTCTTGGGGCCCATTATCTACCTGCATTTGAGTCTGAAGGACATTTTCATTCTGAGGTCTTAGTTTCTCCCTTCCAATTTTGAACGAATACAATTAAAACCAACTGGGTAATAACATGCCAATGGAAAGAGCCTTCAAAGATATTTGGGGAACTGATCTGGTGTTTTAACCAATATTCTTATTTTGTTGTAATGAGTCCAACTTGCTGGTTAGATTAAAATGTTATTTTCTGATACTGCATAAATGCAGTATGTATGCAATTGAGCCCAAATAAAATTACTGTTTCGGTTTTCATCAAATGGGGAGCAAGCTGCTGAGGACAGTTGAAATGCAATTTATGATTATGCAAATGAAGCTAGCTTCAGGACACTAATATGTAGATAAACGAGACTTTCATTACTGCGAATCAAGATGCCATTAACCTTGAAAATTATATACAATTGTCACAAATATTCCTTAAAAAATGAAAAAAAGAGAGACCATCTCTTCTAATTTTGTGGTGCTGTCGTCCTGGGTCATAGACCAGGTTTTCTGAAGGTTCATCCTAAGGGCACAGAATTAAGGTTTTAATCATTCTTGGAGTCTCTACTGACTTGCTTGGGGCACTGAACCAAGCAAATGAGGTTGACACTTTCAGTGTGGGTCCCTTTCCATACTTATTTTCCTGCGGAGCAATGGTTTTTACACTTCCTCCCAACTGTCTGTTTTTGAGATTTGGACGATGCTATCAGCAAGTGAATGTGGAACCTTACATATTGCCATATTCCTTCTTGGCTCTTGATTCTCTCATCTGTACATTGGGTTATATTAGGTAGGATTCTTGGGCTATAAGCAACAGAATCTGGTCATAGCTAACTTAAGCTTACAGGGGATTTGTTGGGAGGAGATGGGTAGGGGAGCTTTCAGAAACAATGGACAAACTAAAGAACTTTCTTAAAAAGGCAGAAAGCCACGTAGATCCTGAGGACTTAACCAATGGGCCTTAGTCAAGAATGGGTGGAACAGTTTGGTTTCAATTCTGGGTCACACAACTTTAGGTGAGTCTAATGGACTTCCATTGTACCAGGTGTCCACATCCTGCCTGGGAGAAAGGGCTCATTGGCCTGCAGTTCTACCAAGTTCACATGTAGAGGATGAGGGGGAATGTAAGCTATGTAGGCAAAAGCAAAAGTTTCCTCATGTGGTGGTTTTATCCATTATGGTTGTCCATGGACTGGACTAGGATGCGGCAGTCAGGACTTGAACCCATGGCTTCTGCTCCATTCTCTCATCGCTTCCATCCACATCAGATGTCTCATCCAGAAGAAAGGGGACAGGGCAGGGGATCCAGTGACAAGATCCAAAGACAGGGCAGGGAGATAAGCAGAATCCCACTTGAGATCTGAGCAGGGATAGAAATAGAGCCAGCCTCTTCACACCCTCTCACTTATTTGAATCCTGGGAGGTTGGCCTTCTCAGTCCCAGTTTAATATACCAGGAAATTAAGGCTCACAGACTTGCAGAAAGCCCAACAAACCACCACTTCTTTGATCCTTTGCTTTCTAACTGATTGTATGTGATGGTTCAGACAGAGGTTGGGTGTATACTCCAGGGATCCATGGATGGGGCGCTTAGTCCCTAGTGGTAGAATCTTTAGGGGCTTTATGGATGGTGTTTAGCTCAACAGAGAAGCTGATCTCTAAAGGAATTAAGGTAGCTCTTATGGGAAGACCCCTAACTCTTCCAAAAGGGGATGGTTATGGGTGAACTTGACCCTGAGTTGCTCTCTGGTCTTCTGATTTCACAGTGTGATATCTTGTTCCCACACATCATACTCTTATGATGCTATTCATTGTGTGGGGGGGAACCAATGGGACTGTCTGGTCTTAGAATTTCAGCTTCCCAAATGGTAAGCTTCAGCTTTGTTTTATCAAGCTGTTCCACTTCAAGTATTTTGTCACTGTATCAGAAAATGGACTAACAGGGGCTGGAAAGGTGACTCCGTAGTAGAGTGCTTGCCTTGCATGCATGAGGCCCTGGGTTCGATTCCTCAGCACCACATCAGCAGAAGTGGTGCTGGGCTCAAATGGTAGAGTGTTAGCCTTGAGCTGAAGAGCTGAGGGACAGCGCTTAGGCCCCATGACTGACAAAAAAAAAAAAAAAGGAAAAAAGAAAATGGACTAACACACCTTATATACATGGAATAATTTGAGGGAAGAGGCAAACAACAAATAATGTGCATTTTCACATCCAAGAACACAATTTTTCATTGTAATTTTTTTGCCAGTCCTGGAGCTTGAACTTAGGGCCTGGGCACTGTCCCTGAACCTCTCTGTGTTCAAAGGCTAGCACTCTACCATGAGCCACAGAGCCACTTCTGGCTTTTTCTGTTTATGTGGTACTAAGGAATCAAAGTCAGGGCTTCATGCATGCTAGACAAGCACTCTACCAATAAGCCACATTCCCAGCCCTTAATACTTTTTAAATGTCTTATAGTATGTTTTTCATAGATAGTGTGTGTGTGTTTATTGTTAAATACATTTTTAGATAAGTTATAATGTGGTGCATATTTTGAATGTGATTCTGCTTTTCATGATGTCTTACTTTCCCCAGTATATTGTATAACTGACCTTTGCTTATGTAAAGTTGAAACTATAGCATTAAAAAATATTTACTCTTGTAATTTGGATCTGAAATGTCCAAGCAAATGCTTGGCCCCCAACTTGGTGCTACTGGGAAACAGTAGAAACTATAAGAAGTGGGGCCCAGTGGAAGCTTTGGATCACTGGAGACATGCCTTGATGTGGTGATAGTAGGATTTTCCTCTGCCTTGTCTCCCATGAAGTAAATGGTTTTGTTTTCCCGCAACCTCCCACTATGATGTGCTAGCACAGGCTCAAATCAGTGGGCCAAGTTCCCTCGGGTTAAACATTTTTATTGATTGATCATCTCAGGTATTGGTTGTAATAACAGAAAGCTAACTATCCCACTCTTGGAAGACTTGGGGGACGATCCATTTCTGTGGAGACCTTAGAGAAGAGGAGAGAGTAAAAGAGGGGTGAGCAAGTGAGTTGGGAGGGTCCCAAGCCCACATCTTAGGGCTGTCTCTCTGGCATGATGAGCTTCATTCTAGGGTGAGATTTTACTTTGCTTATGCTTTGGGTACAACTGAGTCAGTGTGTCAGTCCACCTAGGGAGCTTCTAGCATCTGCAGGCCTTGGTGAAAGCTATGTGAAAACATGTTACATCTCTCTTTCCCAAGCCTCTTTCAAGGCTCAGAGATGGGGGTCTCATGGTCCAGAGATGGAGTGTCTGTGGTTCAGACACGGGCAGTCATGGTTGAGAGAGGAAGTTTAATGGCTTAGTGATGGGGTTCCATAGCTCAGAGATGGGATTCCATGGGATTTGGGAGCTCTCAAGTCCCCTCTAGGGACCATCTCTGCCTTTGGACTGGGCTCCACATCCAGCACAACTGAAATCACATACCGAAGCTTTCACAATTAATATGGGAAACTGTCTAACAAGCTGCGCCATTTGGTTTAATGGGATGTCTGATGAGTGACACATGTTTGTCTGTCAACTAAAAATATCTTGAAGACCTTTGTGCAAACGGAGGGAGACCTCTGTTGTGTTGCATCTCACAAACAGCTGCGCCCTGCCCTGGGGGCACAGAATTGCTGAAACTGATTGGGAAGGGCTGGAAGTGTTGTTGCTGTCATATTAATTTGTTCCATAAATCAACACACGGACTTGACAGCCTTTTAAAAATCTTTATCATTGTGCATTTATTTCTTGTATTCTGAAAGGAGACTTATCTTCCTTGAATCCCAAACAACTCACATTCATTAAATGAAACAGGACTGTGTTACAGGGCTCAAGGAGTGAAGAAGGGAATTCAAGAAAGACTTCATAGGCCAAGTATTATTTGAGGCAAGTCTTGGGGCATGATAAGTGAGCAAAGTACATTCTAGGTGGTAGGAATTGTGTGTGCAAAGGCTCTAGGGTGGGTAGGTGAGACATATTGGTCATGATGAGGAAGCAGTACACTGTAGGACAGTGTAGGACAAAGCTATGATGACAGAATCAGGCCCGGGTGACATCATGATAGTCTTGAATGGCCAGCCAGGGACTCTATCATTGTCCCCAAAGCTCATCTACCTCTAGGTCTTTGTTTTCCATTTTTTTCAACTGCCTCCCTTTAGAAATACCAACCTTAATTGTTCACATACTAAAAAGCACAATACCAACACTCATGCTTGAGGCGAGAAAGCAAGCTTGATCAGCGAACTGAATAGAGAATCATGTCATTTATCCAAAGGACACTCCTTGCTCTCGGAAATGGAAAGTTCCATGGGGTAGACCAGTTGACTGTACTAGCAGACCTTTCCAGTTAAGTCCACCACTCTGGCAAAGAAGTGAGGAAATAGCATCCCCTAGAGACTTGCCTCTATCTACAAACTTAAAACTCTTGATCTACTAGAGTGGAGGGAGAAAGAATGGAGCTAGTTCTCACACTCAATCACAGTGAAGAACACAGCAGCCTCTCAAAGGAAATGATTCATTAACTTTATTTTTATGGTGAGAGTGCTGATATTTGGGTAAGCCCAGAAATAGGTTCCAGACTACTGCTACTAAAAGGGTTGTGTGTGGTCCACAGCTAGTACCAGCAGCATCTCATGGAAGCTTGTTGAAAATGCAGAGCCCCAGATCCCACCTCTTCTTAGACAGATGGAATCTGTACATTAACAAGTTTCTCAGCCCTGCCAGCCAGGACCATGCGGACCAATGGGAGAGAAACATTGTGACATCAGAACTTCTAAGTTCCTTTGCTTTCCAAGGCTGCATCTACCTCGACTTCCAGATATTGTGTTTATTCCTAATGACACACAGCACTTAATGTTGAGGAGCCCTAGAGAATGTGTATTTCTAACTTCTAGTATGTAATATGCTGATAATGCTTCGTGACTGATCTGAATGAAAAAAAATGCACAAATAAAAACATATGGAGTAGTCAAACTTGTAAAAGTATGAAAACCTTCTTCACGGACAACAGAATGGAAAATTCACATCTGACAGCTACCCAAATGGCATCTTGTTAAGAAAAATACAACAAAACTTAAATACCGAAAAAAAAGGCTGGAAGTGGTGGTTACTCCTATAATCCCAGCATTTAGGATACTGAGGCAGGAAGATGGAGGTTCTAAGCTAGCTTAGGTTACCTAGTGAGATTCTCTATCAAAAAACAAAAGTATGAACAAATCCCTTAAGCTCCTAAAACTCTATTTTACCAAGACCACTTGTTGGAGAATGTTTTATAGAATTGTAAAGTATTTTCTACTTTAATTACTGGATGTGTGTATTGGTTCATTAGTTCATTTATTTCACAGCCTTTGTTATTTGTACTCAGTGTTTTAGAGACTCAGAAGGTCACGACAGGATCACTCCTTTCAAAGAAGGTCTGGGAAAGAAGATGGATGAAACAATAATTATAATCTAATTAATAGGTGACAAATTACAGCCCTTCGGTGTCACAAACTTTTCTGTGCCTCCCAATTTCATGTATTCTGTTCAGTACATAGTGTTTCATGAAGCTCTCTTTCACCCTTTTATTAGAAGTATATTGTCACCTTAGTTATAGACCGGTTATAAACAAAGTGCTTGGGGAAAAGGGCATGGTTCAGAGGACAGGATGGCTCTTCTGGGCCCAGGAGTAGTCATGGAGGAAATGACCTCCACTCATTCATTGGGCAGACATTTATGTTTGTCTGATGTTTGTCTGCTGTAAGATTAGCTGGATTAGGGTGTTGGGAATTAGACATAAGCAGTCTTTCATTCTTGCCCTTGCTCTACCAAGAGAAGATGCTGTTGATAAAGTTTCATGACGATCCAACCAGTCATTTTTGGGGAAGTTAAAGATCCTCAGAGATACTGTGATGGAAGAGTTGACCCAACACCAAGACATAACTTTCTGGAGGCTAAGAATGACAAGCTAAAACTTGAAAGAAGAACAAGGTTCTATTAGCTGATCCAGCAAGAGAAAGACTCATGGGTACAAAGAAACATACTCTTTTGGAAAGTTCTTTTGAAAGTTCAAAGTTGCAAGGACATGGGCCATTCTGGATGGGCCATTAGAGATCCTCCTTCCCCAGCAATTGTTCAGATAATAACTTTTCTCTAGGATTTGTAAACAAACATAGAATGAGAACTGGTTCAAGAGATCTCTTATCCATCATTTAACCACAGGCACGGGCTTTAGTTTCTCCATTTGCCCAGTGGAATTCCTGTCTCCTTGTTCACTTCCAAGTCATGGTGGATTGGGAAAGTGCTCAGAAGAGTAGTAAAAAAAAAAGTGCTCCTTCATTGTTAGGAAGTTATCCCTACTCTTCACCTCCCGGAAACATCTGCAGGGTGAAGTGAGGTAAGTGGATTTGTGGGAGACTTCCATGTGGAGGGATGGAGGCTAATTAAAAGACTTAAGTTTTTCTTCTTACGCACACAATAGCTTTTAGGGGAAATGGCTGACTGTCCCCCAGCTGCATGTAAATACCCAACCGGAAGCGGCAGACAAAGAACTGATTATGACAGAGTGGCATTGGGCTGTGAAGCGAGGAACTGCCAGATGCTGTTAGCAAGTGGGGAATAGAAGTGAAATTGGCCATTTGCCTGGAGAGACGAGCCTCTTGGAAATCCAGCAGGCAGTGATACTGATGGGGCTTGGCTGGGGTGAAACTCAAGGCTGGGGTGGGAGGAATCCAGAAAACCTCCAGCATTGGAGACATGTGGCAACATAACCCTTCCCTCATCAGGGGTTAGTGGGAACCAGTGTCAGGCAGTAGATGCATTAAGGTTAAATTTTGAGGACCAGCAGTTGAAGTGTGTTATGGGTTAAATTTTGCTCCTTCCCAAAATACATGCTGAAAACCTCACTTTTGTTCTACAGGAAGTGAAGTTCTTTAAGACTAGGTTCTTTACAGGTTTATCCAGTTAAAATAGAGTCATTGGGTGGGTTCTGATCTACTGTGGCAGGTATTCCTATAAATCAAAGATGTGATAGACACAGATGGACACACACATAGACCAGGTTGCTGGGTAGTGCTTTATAAACCAGACCTTCAAGGATTACAGCCTTGGAAGCTAAGAGAGACACAGAAGGATTCTGCCCTACTGGTAACAGGAAGAGCAGGGTCCTGTTGATGCCTTGATTTGTATCTCCCAGGCTCCAGAACATAAAACAACACATTTCCGTTGTCTTAAGGAGACTTCTTTGTTATAGCAACTGCAGGCAACTAATACATCCTGCTCTCTTTTCAACCATAGCCTTCTGAGAAGACGAAGGGAAGATACTTTTGATATAGACTGGGGCAAGACAACTATCCTCTCGGGGATGCTTGTTACGCATTCAAATACTTACTGCAGGCTGATTATGCCAGTCTGCATGATTGTCTACTCTGGTTTGGTCCTATGGAAACAGAACTCACTCTTGGTGAGAAAAAACAAATGCTTTTCAGCCAAAAGCAGACCCAGACTAAATCTCAGGCTGCTGCAGTTCCTGAGCGGTGTGATTCAGGGGTGCCACATCTCCAAGCCTGTTTTCATATCTGTATCAGGAGGGCTATACCCTCTCCCTCCTGAGTTGTAGAGATTAGTAGAGAATAGACAAGTGAAGAAATGAGAACCTACCCATCAGAGGAGGGGCTAAATCTATGATTGATAACCACAGGTATTATCCTCTCTGACAGCTATTTCCTTCTGCTCTGAGCATTGTGTATAGAGAATGACAGGCTGTGGGAGATGTCTCCACATTTGAAGTTGTGTGTGTGTGTGTGTGTGTGTGTGTGTGTAGGCAAGGAAGGGCCATGCCATTGGTATGCTCCCCTCACATTCTTGCCTACACCAGGGTCTGAATTTGCCTTTTGCTGGCTCTAGACTTTTCCTAACGTTGACACCCTAAACTCTGACTGCTTCTTATTAAGGATCTCTTCCCCATAACTCCCTTCTGCTTGGATCCATTCAAACCTATGGTTTGTCATCATGACTAATCTAAAAGGAGATTCTAGATTAGGAAAGCAATCTGATTTAAAAAAAGGCTTAATTTGGTGATTGATTTAATCATTCTAAATTTCAATTTCCTCCTCTGTAAAACTGAGATAATAATTCTGAGCAATTCTGAATTGCAAGTGATCTTTGTAATGTTCTTGAATTGTAATAAAAGGTCTTCAAATAACGAAACAAAACATACTCAAAGGAATGAACAAATGAGAGTTCATAATACTTCCTGGGATTTTATCATTAAAAAAATAAAGTTTGTTAAGTTGAATATGGTAGTTTATGCCTATAGTCCTAACTATTCAGAAGGTAGAGATTGGAAGGATCATGGCTTAGGGACAGCCCAGGCAAAAAGTGCAAGAGATTCTATTTTTAAACAAAAAATTATTTTATTTATCTTTTTTGTCAGTCATGGGACTTGAACTCTGGGCCTGGGAGTACTCTACCCCTTGCGCTACAGTGCCACTTCCAGTTTTCTGGTGGTTTATTGGAGATTAGAGTCTCATGAACTTTCCTATCTGGGCTGGCTTTGAATCGCGATTATCTCAGCTTCCTGGGTAGCTGGGATTACAGGCATGAGCCACTGGCTTCTGGCAGGAGATTCTATTTTAACCAATAAAAACTAAGCTTGGTAGCATGTGCCTGCATCCTAGCTAGCATAAATAGGGGGATGGAGGTCTAGGCTGACCACAACTAGACAAGAGACCCTATTTGACAAACAACTAAAAGTAAGAAGAACTAAGAGTGTGGCTCTAGTAGTAAAGCACATTGTTTAGCAAGCACAAGGCCCTGAGTTAAAAAACTTTAGTACCATTCCCCAAAGAACAATCAGAAAGCCTTCTAAAAAATCAGAGTTTAATTCTAAAAAGATTCTACTTAATGATGAAAAATAGGAAATATTCATGATCTGCAGTGCTCTTTCCTTTCAAACTGACCCCAGTAAAAGGGTTAGTGTTGCAACATTTTTGTTGTCACTTTTTTGTGTCTCCTAGAATTAACATTGGACTTTAAAGTCAACTTTAAACAGGACCTATAACTCGGAAAACAAGGCATTACTCTAGGGCTAACTTTATATTTAGCCAGATTCTCCGACATTCTTTGACTTTTTACCTACTGGTCCTCTACCTGGAATATCTCAGCAATTACCCGTGGATTCCCTCTCAATTCCCTGTGAATTTTACAAAAAACTTGTTTCTGGTAAGTTCTTTTTTTTTTAATTTTTTTTTTTGGGTCCGATCGCAGGGCCTGAACTCTGGGCCTGGGCGCTGTCCCTCAGCTCTTCAGCTCAAGGCTAGCACTCTACCACTTGAGCCACAGCGCCACTTCCGGCTTTTTTCTTTTGGCTTATGTGGTGCTGAGGAATCGAACCCAGGGCCTCAGGCATGCAAGGCAAGCGCTTTACCACTGAGCCAACTTCCCAGCCCCTCTGGTAAGTTCTTAAAAAGAGAATTCTATATAGGATTCAGGGGTCCTGAAGACTGATGTCATACAAAATATACACAGTTGTTCCTTAGTATCCACAGGCATTGGTTTTAGGATGCCTCATCTCCTGTCTAGGGATTTCTGAAAGAGTAGATGTTCAAGTCCCTTATATAAATGGCTCAACATTTGCATAGAACTGAAGCAATCCTCGTCCCATATCCTTGATTAATTAATTAATTAGTTGAGCTTGAGCTCAGGACCTAGTGCTCTTGTTTGGCCTTTTTGCTTAAGGCTGGTGATCTACTATCTACTGCTTGAGCCACAACTCCACTCTTGGCTGTGTGTATGTGTGTGTGTGTGTGTGTATGTGTGTGTGTGTGTGTGTGTGAGAGAGAGAGAGAGACAGAGACAGAGACAGAGACAGACAGAGAGAGATAGAGAGAGAGAGAGTGTATCCTGGGGCTTGAATTCAGCTGTCTCTAAAAGTTTTTCCTTTCTTAAAATTGGTGCTCTATCACTTGAGCCACAGCTCCACTTCCAGCTTTTTGGGTGGTTAATTGGAGAAACCAGTGTCATCAACTTTCCTGCCCAGGTTGGCTTTGAACTGTGATTCTTAGATCTCAGCTTCCTTAGTATCTAGGATTATAGGCATGAGCCACTGGTGCCTGTCTCCCAAGTCCTTTAAATCACTGCCAGACTTGTAATAGATCATACAATGTCAATGTTAGGAATCATTGTTATTCTGTATTGTTTAGGAAATAAGAACAAGGAAAAAGAAGTCTGTTAATGTTCAGCACAGACACTAGTTTTCCTAACATATTTCCTACCTGTGGTGAGTTGAATCCATGAACATGGAGGCTGAGGATAGGGAGAGCCAATGGTATCTGCCGTTATTTAAAGAAAAGGGGCGGAGCCTTTCCCAAAGGGAAAGCATTGGAGGAAACCCCACCTTCCACATATTAGAAAAATCCCCACAAAACACTAACCCCCATCCCCCACCCCTACTCTGGAGAATTTTCATTCATTATTAAGCCTAAACATACTTCCTAATATGGGAAAGCCTTTGCTCTTCTTCCCTGGCTTCCAGGCTCCTTATCTGTACAACGGTTATAATTATACTGTTGTACTTGTTTTATGGAGCTGTGGGACCCCCACAAGTTCACATAAATTGTGAAATGTTGAATAAATGCTAAGGTTTGATGGGTATTATTATGAATATAGCACAAACCATCCATCTCAGTGCAAGAAGCCTGTGAGGTGACCAGGAGAATTAATGGAACTGGTGATATTTATCCCTTGACAGCCATCTCCTCATAATCATCTGTCTCAGAGTCTTTGCATGAGGTCAGCCATAGAGAGGTATAGACAAGTAGTCGAGTTGAGAGTAGTTCCTGTCCTGTTTTTTTGTTTTTTGCTTTTGTTTTTTGTTTTTGGTCTGTGATAGGTCTTGAAATCAGGGCTTGGGTTCTGCCCCTGAGCTCTTTTGCTCAAGGCTAGTGCTCTACCACTTTGAGCACTGTGCCACTTCTGGTTTTCTAGGGGTTAGTTGTAGATAAAAGTCTCATGGACTTTTTTGCCTGGGCTGGCTTTGAACTTGGATCCTCAGATCTCAGCCTCTTTATAGCTAGGATTATAGGCATGAGCCACCAGCACCTGACTGTCCTAGGTTTTTACTATTTCTGGCTTGGGGTGTTTGTGTGGGTCACTAAAGGATGAGACTTCATCCTTTTGAGACTTGTGAGGAGGGTGTAACTAGTATATGAGGCTTTCCAGAGTCTGCCAACTTCTAAGCTCTACCTGTAGGTGAGTTCACATTGTCTTCTCCTGACACATCCCCTGCTGCTGTGAGGGTATCTTCATCCTTCTAGGAACCCTGCTAGCAAAGTCCATCTCCCAGGACCCAGCCCACACACTGAAAAACAAGATACAACAATAACAAAATGTTGAACCAAATCTGAATTTCTTTTTTTAAGGGGTCCTGGGTCTTGAACTCAGGAGTTTGAAGACTCTACCACTTGAGCCATATTCCCAACCTACTTTTTTTTCCTTTTGTTATTTTAAATACAGTCTTGTGTTTATGTGTGGGCATGTCTGGACCCATGATCCTCTTCTTTATGCTTCCTGGGCAGCAGGGATGACAGGTGTGAGCCTCCTGAGATTTTATGAGAGCCGGAGAGCACAGAAGAGCTTAGATTCTGATCTATCAGTCATGCCTTCTGTGATATGCAGGATGAAACTCTATGCCCAGTACAATGAAACAAAGCAAACTAAAACAAAAAGAAAAAAGGCAATCACACTTGCTGATGAGTGACTTTATTCCCTAACCTAAAGCCAGTTTCTGACACAGTAGGCTAGACTCTGTGCAGGATTTCTATGAGTACTTTCCAGGGTTCTTTGAGTATCCTTCCCCGTTCATGAGACTCGGCTAGACCATTTTCAGTAGGGTTTCCTTGGTGAGAGAAAAATAGCACCCAAGGGCTTCTATAGAGCAGATCTAGGAAGGCCTGGACTAGATAGGGGGCCTCTTCCTGGAGGGGATTTGTACCAGGTGATGACCAGGTTATTGATCTCAGTGACCTCTGAGTTTATCAGGCCGTGATAGAGAAGGGAGAGCAGACCCAGGCAGCAGAAGGCTGGCTCCAGCTGCTAAGTCTTGCCAGTCTGGCTTTCTGGAAGGAAGAACTAGAAGAGAAGAGACTTTTGCAGGGGAAGGAGGGCTGTTACTTGGGATAGAACTCAGGGCTTCTCTCTCATTCAGCCTTTTCACTATTGTTGATGCTCTACTACTAGAGCCATGCCTCCATCTCTGATGTTTTGCTGGTTATTTCAAAATAATAGTCTCTTGGATTTGTCTGTGCAGGATGGCTCTGAACTATGTTCCTAGATCTCAGCCTCTTGAGTAGTTACGATTATAGGTGTGGATCACCAGTGCCTGGTGAGACCATATTCTTACAGGCTCAATTGCATGCCTAGCTTGGTAAGACTTCCTTCCTGCCTTCCAAACTTTTATTAGATGCAAAAATGAGTTTTAAAATTTAAAGCAAGAATAGATATAACAAATCACTCATTTAAAATGACAAGTACAATATATGTAATAAAAGTCCAGAAGAGTAAGATAATTTTATTATTTTCTGGGTATATCTCTAATATTTTTCTCCTATAGTCTTTGACTGTATACTGTCCTTGTCTCTTCATGAGACAATAAATTTATAATACATTTTTTACAGAGCACAGGGTAATTGAGCTTTCTCTCTAGCATGATTGATTGAAATGTATTTATTATTGATGCTATAGGACAGTTTCTTTTGGCTTTGCTACTCTTTGGCAGCAATAATATGCACATTTTTAGGAATGTTTTTGAATTTGGAAAAACATCCATCAAGTTTTTTTCATATTGAATCTCTTCCAATTTCAGGGCATTCAAAATTTCTTATGCAATTGCTCATCTTTTAAGAATATTTATTTTTACTGAGATATAATTCACATCCATAAAGTTACTTCTTCAAAGTGTCTGATTCACAGAGTTGTACAACCATTATCACTCTCTAATTCCAGAACATTTTTATCACCCCCGCAAAAACCAGTATCCTACTAGTATTCACTTTCCATTCCTCTGTCTTCCCAGTGACTACTCTCATACTTCCTATCTCTATGGAGTTACCTATTCTGAATGTTTCATATAAAAAATACAATCGTACAAATGCAGACATTGGTGTCTGCTTTCTCTCAGTGATTCAAGGTACATCCACATAGAAGACTGTTCCTACATACACATGAGTGAATGAATCAGTATGTGGTTCATGTATGTGACCAAATAACGTTTTCATGGTATGGGCAGACCTGATTCTGTTCATTTATTCATAAGCGGATAGACATTAAATTGCTCCCGCCTTTGGGTTATTGTGAATAATGCTCCATGAACACTCATGTGCGATTTGTTCATAGCTTATGTTTTCATGTCTGTTAGGTATATGTACTTTGTGCTTAACCTTTTTGAACATTTTTTAAACATGACAGACAATGACACTTCTTCCTCCCATATTTGTGCTGTACTGGGCAGTGAACCCAGGGCCTTGCACATACTAGGCAAGTGTCTTACCACCTTGAACTATATCCCCAAACCTTCTTCCTGTTGAAGGCAGGGGGAAAGGTTCGTGTTGAGGATGTGGTGGATTGGAGTGGGGAATGTTGAACTCCCAGCAGAGGCCCTCTCCTTCCTTCTTTGTTTGTCTAGCTCAATAAGATTTCACATCCGTCAGATGTCAGGAAAAATAATAAAATTTATGGGTTGTGTTCTTTTTTTTTTTTTTTTTTTTTCTTTTTTTTTTTTATTGTAAAGCTACTATACAGAGGGTTACAGTTACATGAGTGAGGTTATGAGTACACTTCCTCTTGAACATTGTTACCCCCTCCATTGTTTTCCCCCTACCATCCCCTCCCTCCCTCCCTTCCCCGAGGTTCTTTTTTTTTTTTTTGATTGTGATTAAATGATTACATAATTTCAAAGTCACAAGTTCATTCTAACTTCCCTGGATCAAATTGTCTACCACAGTCTGTAATATATAACAGTGTTCACATGTTATATACCATATTTGTGATCAGCAGCATGAGGATATTTAGTAGTGGTTCAACCAGATGAGCGGGAGTTCTTTGTTTCTTAAGTCCTGTTAGTTTTGTCGTATCACCTAACCTTTTGGATTTAGCATCCACTTATGAGGGAGACCATGTACCGTTTGTCTCTTCGTTCTTGGCTTACCTCGCTCAACATGATTCCTTCTAGCTCCATCCATTTCCCTGCAAATGCCATTATTTTGTCATTTCTAATGGCTGCATAATATTCCATTGTGTATAGATACCACAATTTTTGGATCCATTCATCTGTGGTGGGGCACCTAGGTTGTTTCCATATCCTAGCTATTGCGAACAGTGCTGCAATAAACATGGAGGTGCACGTGTCCTTGTATATTGGTTCCTGTTGTTCAGGGTAGATGCCTAGAAGTGGTATGACTGGGTCGTAAGGGAGGTCAATCTTTAGCTTTCTAAGGACCCTCCAGACTGCTTTCCAAAGTGGTTGTATAAGTGTACATTCCCACCAGCAGTGTAATAGGGTTCCTCTTTCTCCATATCCCCTCCAGCATTTGTCGTTGGCTGATTTGTGGATGTGGGACATTCTGACTGGGGTAAGGTGGTATCTCAGGGTTGTCTTTATTTGCATTTCCTTCACCACCAGGGATGATGAACATTTCCTCATGTGTTTCTTTGCCATTTTTATTTCTTCATTTGAGAAGTCCCTCTTTAGTTCCCTTGCCCATTTAGTAATTGGTTTGTTAGGTTTGGGAGGGATTAGTTTCTTGAGTTCCCTGTATATACAGGATGTTAACCCCTTGTCTGATATATTGCTGGTAAATATTTTTTCCCAATTAGTTGGTTGTCTTTCTAGCTTAGTTGCGATAGATTTAGCTGTGCAGAAGCTTTTTATTTTAAGGTAGTCCCATTTGTCGAGTCTCTCTCCAACTTGTTGTGACCCTGGGACTCTGTTCAGGAAGTTCCTTCCTGTGCCTATTAGTTCAAGTGTCTCTCCTACTCTGTCCTGCAGTAGTTTCAGAGATTCAGGTTTAATGTTAAGGTCTTTAATCCATTTTGAGTTGATGTTGGTGCATGGTGATAGGCTGGGGTCCACTTTTAGTTTTCTGCATGTGGCTGCCCAGTTTTCCCAGCACCAGCGGTTGAAGAGGCTGTGTTTCTTCCATTGTATGTCTTTGGCTCCTTTGTCGAATATCAGCTGGCTGTAGGCCTGTGGATTTATATCTGGATCTTCTATTCTGTTCCATTGGTCTTCGGGTCTGTTTTTGTGCCAGTACCATGCTGTCTTTGTGATTATAGCTCTGTAGTAGAGTTTGAAGTTCGGCATGGATAGCCCTCCCATATTGTCTTTATCCCCTAGAATTGTTTTGGCTATTCTAGGTCTTTTGTTGTTCCATATAAATTTTTGGACTGTTTTCTGTATTTCAGTGATGTACATCATTGGGATTTTAATAGGAATTGCATTGAATTTGTATATTAGTTTTGGAAGTATCACCATCTTTACTATATTAAGTCGGCCTATCCAGGAGCATGGTAGGTCTTTCCATTTCCTAGTGTCTTCTGCAATTTCTTTCTTTAACTTTTTATAGTTCTCATTAAATAGTTCTTTTACATCTTTGGTTAGGTTAATTCCTAAATATTTTATTTTTTGGGAGGTTATTGTGAATGGGGTTGCTCCCTTTATTTCCCTCTCTTCCTGTGCGTTATCAGTGTATAGGAAGGCAACTGATTTTTGTGGGTTTATTTTGTATCCTGCTATTTTGCCGAAGTGACTTATGATTTCTAAAAGTTTGGGGATGGAGTTTTTGGGATCGTGGAGGTATAGTATCATGTCGTCTGCAAAAAGGGATAGTTTCACTTCTTCTTTCCCTATGCGGATCCCTTTAATGTCTTTTTCTTGCCTTATTGCCCTGGCTAAGGGTTCTAGGACTATGTTGAAGAGGAGTGGAGACAGTGGACATCCTTGCCTTGTTCCTGTTTTTAGGAGGATTGGTTGTAGCTTTTCCCCATTAAGTATAATATTGGCTATTGGTCTGTCATAAATGGCTTTTATTGTTTTTAGAAATGTTCCTTCTATTCCTATTTTCTCCAGAGCTTTTAGCATGAATGAATGTTGAATTTTATCAAAGGCCTTTTCTGCATCTGTGGCGATAATCATGTGATTCTTGACCTTGGCTCTGTTGATATGCTGGATTACATTTATTGACTTACGTATGTTAAACCATCCCTGTGTCTCTGGGATGAAGCCTACCTGATCATAGTGTATTATTTTTTTTATGTGTTTCTGGATTCTGTTAGCTAGAATCTTGTTAAGGATCTTTGCATCTGTGTTCATCAAGGAGATTGGCCTGTAATTCTCCTTTTTGGTTGGGTCTTTGCCTGGTTTGGGGATGAGTGTGATATTGGCTTCGTAGAATGAGTTTGGGATAGCTCCCTCCTTCTCTGTTTCTCTGAAGAGCTTGAGGAGTATGGGTATTAGTTCTTCTTTAAAGGTCTTATAGAATTCTGCTGTGAATCCATCTGGTCCTGGGCTTTTTTTTGTTGGAAGACTTTTGATAGCTTCCTGTATCTCATTATAGGATATTGGCTTATTTAATTGGTTAACTTCTTCTTTGCTCAGTTTGGGTAACTTGTATTTCTCTAAAAATGCATCCATTTCCGCCAGATTTTCTTCCTTTAGAGAGTATAGCTTTTGAAAGTAGTCTGTTAGAATTGTTTGGATATCTTGGGTGCGTGTTGTGATGTTTCCCGTGGCATCCCTAATCCTATTAATATGGGTTTCCTCTCTTCTTTTTTTAATTAATCTTGCCAACGGGCCATCAATTTTGTTTATTTTTTCAAAGAACCAGCTTTTTGTTTGGTTTATTTTGGTTATGGTTTTCTGATTTTCTAATTGGTTAATCTCTGCTCTCAATTTGGTTATCTGGCTTCGTCTAGTAGCTTTAGGTCCCATTTTTTCTTGTTTTTCTAGCTGTTTTAGTTGCAACATGAGATTATTTACTTGGTCTGTCTCCATTCTCTTGATGTGGGCACTGAGGGCAATAAATTTGCCCCTCAGGACTGCTTTTGCTGTGTCCCACAAGTTTCTTTGTGAGGTGTTTTCATTTTCATTGAGTTCTAGGAAATGCTTTATTTCTTCTCTGATCTCTTCTGTTACCCAGGCCTTGTTAAGGAGTGTGCTGTTCAATTTCCATGTATTAGAGAAATTTCTGCGGTATGCTTTGTTATTGAGAGCTAGCTTGATTCCACTGTGGTCAGATAGGATACAGGGGATTATGTCGATCCCTTTGTATTTGCTTAAGTTCCTTGAATGAACTATGATATGGTCTATTTTGGAGAAAGTTCCATGAGCTGCTGAGAAGAATGTGTACTGTGTTGTTTTAGGGTGAAATACTCGGTAGATGTCAGTTAATTCCGCTTGAAGTATGGCCTCACTTAATTCGGTAGCTTCTTTGCCAATCCTCTGGTTGGTAGACCTGTCCTTTGGTGAGAGTGGCGTGTTAAAGTCTCCTAGTATTATCGTATTGGGATCTATTTTATTCTGTAAGTTTGAGAGCATTTGTTTAACATATCTGGGTGCACCAATATTTGGGGCATATAAGTTGATGATGGTTATATCCTCCTCTTGGATTGTTCCCTTTATTAATATGTAGTGTCCGTCCTTGTCTTTCTGTACTGATTTTAATGAAAAGTTTATTTTGTCAGATATCAGGATAGCTACACCTGCTTTCTTATTGGGGGAATTTGATTGGTAGATCCTTTTCCACCCCTTCACTCTGAGTTTGTTTGTATGTTTGGCTGAGAGGTGGGTCTCCTGAAGGCAACAGATGGATGGGTCTTGTTTTCTGATCCAGTCCTCAGTTCGTTTTCTTTTAATTGGCGAATTCAGCCCATTTATATTAAGAGAAAGTATAGAGAGATGCATTGTTGTCCCTGCCATTCCGTTTTCCTAAGTTTTTCTTCTTTCCTTTCCTCCTGTGCTTGCTCAGTTAGACTTTGAGTAATGCCTGTTTGGGGCAGGTCCCAGTTCCTGGTTGCTTTCTTCAGGTTGTGTCCCCCCTCTTAGAATTCTTTGTAATGCTGGCTTAATGTTTATGTATTCATTTAGTTTTTCTTTGCTATTAAAAGTTTTCAGTTCTCCATCGAATGTGAATGCTAGCTTTGCCGGGTATATCAGTCTGGGTTGGCAGTTATTGGCTCTCAGGGCTCGTATGGTGCTTTCCCAGGCTTTTCTTGCATTCATTGTTTGTGTGGAGAGATCTGCAGTGATTCTAATTTTTTTCCCGTTGTAGTATAGCTCCTTCTTCATTTTTGCTGCATGCAGGATTGTTTCCTTATTATTCAGATCCATCATTGTTACTATTATGTGCCTAGAAGTGTTTCTCCTGGGATCTTGCTTGTTGGGTGTTCGATAAGCTTTTGTGATGTAGTTAAGATGGTCGTTTTTGAGGTGGGGAAAATTTTCATTGACTATCTTGTTAAATAGGTGTTGCATTCCCTTGCTCTGGAATTCCTCACCTTCGTCCACTCCGATTATGCGAAGGTTAAATTTTTTAGCATTATCTGCTTGCTCTTGAATTTCCCTTTGGTTTAATTTGAGTGATTTTTCCATATCTGTCACTTTTTGGTCCAGTTGGTGTATTCTGTCTTCTGTATCTGACACTCTACCTTCCATTTCATTCACTCTGTTGACCGTGGCTTCTATTGTGGTTTGCATGGTGGAAATGGATCCCTTTATGGATTCAATGTTGGTTCTCAGAGTACTGATCTCACCTCTCAATGAGGTGAGATCAGTATGCATTACCTCTAATTTGGCGTTTATCTCACTTCTTACTGAGGTTTGTGCAGCTTCTATTTTTGCATCCAATTTTTGTTTGATATCCTGTATATCTTTTGATAGTTCATCCTTGTGCTCTTTCAATTTCTGATCCATTTCTCGCTTTATTTCTTGAGTCATTGCCTCCAGCAACCCTTGGATGTAGTTTTTGTCTTCCATTCCTGCTTTGCTCCCACTGGGGCTCTCCCCTGCGTGGCTGCTGGCTTTTGAGGTGAGCTTGCTGTCCTGGGTAGTGGTAAACCTTGTGATTTTTCTCTGTGATTTTCGCATGGGGGTTCAGGAGACTGCTCTTCAATCTTGTTTTGGTGTGTCTGTCTTTGCTTGGTTGCTGATTCTGTATTGGTAGAGAGAGTCTGTGCCTGATCTGGATTCTGTTGGGAGCCTATTTCCAGCTGCTATTCACTTAGGATTCTCAGCTCTCTGCTGTAGCAATTCCCGCCTTTGGAAGGGTTGAGCAGCCTGGACTGCTTGTGTTTGCTCCTGCGGGTGCTCTTGGGAAGATCAGATGCTCTGGATGCACTCTCCCAAATACTGGAGTCTGCTATGGGCTCCTGATGTGTTTTTGTTTGTTTGTTTTGGGCTGGTTGTGGGCTTGAACTCTAGGTTTGGGTGCTGTCCCTCAGCTCTTCAGCTCAGGGCTGGCACCCTACCATTTGAGCCACAGCCCCACTTCTGACCCTTTTTGCTTTGTTCAGGCGCCGGTCCCCTGGCCTGGTTCCGGCCCCAGCCTGGAGCGCGCTCGTTAGGCCTGTGCTAATGTGTATACCACCTTGGTTATGCAGCCTGGAGGACACAGTTCAAATTTCTTCTACTGTTGGTAGTCTTGACCCAGGGGCGCTGTTCCTGGCTTGAGCATTTAAGCTCCCTTCCAGGGGCGCTCTTGCTCTGGCCTGGCCAGCAGAGTGTGCTCTACCGGCTGGTGGAGCTCTCGAACAGTTCCCAGTTTTAGTGGGTCCTGTGGTCCGGGTGTTGGGGTAGGGAGTCTAGGTCAGGGTCTGGGGATTCCCTCCAGCTCTGGTCTCCCTTGATGGATTCCCTGTCCCCTGATGGGTACTCACCCTGTAGGTCGTCAGTTGTTGTTGCAGTCCGTCAGTTGTTGTTGCAGTCCGAGTTCAGTTGGGGTGGTTGCGGGCTGGGTTGGGCGGCCCCCCCGCCGGGTCGTTGCGATTGCGATTGGGCGGGTGGTCTGCGGACAGGTCCCTTTGTGGCGCTGCTGGTGCCGGGCGGCTTTGGCGGGATGGAGCCTCTCCGCTCCGGTGGAGAGTGATGGGTGGGGTGGGATCCTCCTGGAGACTCCCGGCTGGTAGGTTTCTCTGTTCCTGGCGATCCGCTGTTCTGCAATCCGGTACCTGGTGATCTGCAAGCAGCCCCCTGTGTCTCTGTGGCTCCGGCAGCCCCCGCGGGGCCGGCTGGCCGGCGGCTTGGCGCACTGCCGCGCGGGCAGTAAAGGTTGGGGGAGGGGTCTTCGCTCTTCTCTGTTCTGAAATTCTTCTTTTCCTCTCTTTCTTTTTTTTGTTATTTTCCACCTCTGGTTTTTCTCTGAGTGTTCGTCTTTTTGTTGTTGTCGGTCTCTTGGGGAGATTAAACGTTGGAACTCGAACTCTCTTTTTGGTTGGAGAGAGCTGTGGCGTTTCCCTACTGCCCCGTCGCCATCTTGGTCCCCCCTTCTATGGGTTGTGTTCTAAAGGATAGAAAATAAAAATTTTATCTGGGTTCAGGAAAAATGTATTCTTATCATTTTAATTACCTAGTAGTGTGGGGAGCTGTTCACCAGCTTCTTGGGTTGAAATTGGGTTCTTCTTCTTCTTCTTCTTCTTCTTCTTCTTCTTCTTCTTCTTCTTCCTCTTCTTCCTCCTCCTCCTCCTCCTCCTCCTCCTCCTCCTCCTCCTCCTCCTCCTCCTCCTCCTCCTCCTCCTCCTTCTTCTTCGTCGTCGTCGTCGTCTTCCTTCTCCTCCTCCTCCTCCTCCTCCTCCTCCTCCTCCTCCTCCTCCTCCTCCTCCTCCTACTCCTTCTGTCATGGGGCCTGAACTCTGGGCTTGGGTATTGTCCCTCAGCTCTTCAGCTCAAGGTGAGTGCTCTAGCACATGAACCACAGCACCATTTCTGGCCTTTTCTGCTTATGTGGCGCTGAGGAATCGAACCCAGGGCTTCATGCATGCAAGGCAAGCACTCTACCACTGAGCCACCTTCCCAGCCCAAATGCTCAGCTTTTAAACTGACCATTCTACTAGTCTTCTATAGGGATGGAAACACATTAGTGAGAATGTCTGAAGAGTCATTGGCCACTAAAATGGTAATTTCATGTTTGAGAAGTAGCAAGCAGGAAAGGGCACCTAGATGTTCGAGTCTAGCATTAATAAAATGAACTGAAGCCTGGTCTTCTCCACAGAGCCTACCTACTCAGAGCTGGTGGGAAGTGGGCGTGGCTCTGCATAAACTCCAGTGAGTAACTCTCCACTCTTGGTCAACTTGGCTCTGAGGTTTGTAGAGTGAGAAGGAAATGCTGACTTCAGTTATAAAGTCTGTTGGTGTGTCAGAGGCTGTACTGGACTGCTAAGATCTTTGGGATTTTCCCTGTGAATTGAGATTTGCAGAGATAGGTTTTGCTAAGAGAAAAGAAATTGAGTTATCCATCAATTGCCTCTTCCCCACTCCTTTTGCTAAAAACCTTGTCAACTTTTACTTGAAAAAAAGTATATGTTTTCTTTTTAGAAGAAAAATGCATTAGTCATTGGGAAGAGAAGTAGACAAGCTCTAGGAAATATGGTCCATCTATCTACATGCCTATCACTTACGTATTTATGCGTCCATCTATTTATCTATCTATATATTATTTACCTACCTTTCTACTTACTCATCTATTATTTATCTATTCACTTATGGATTATCTATCTATCTATCTACCTATCTATCATCTTTGTTGTTTTCTTTTATAGCTGCGATTTTTGTGTTTCTTACTGATTACTCAACTAAGCAACTCATCTACCCACACACCAATGTTTATAAACATAGTAAGCCAGGCACTGTTTGGAAAGATGGAGTAAGAGATAAATAGGGGTGTGGTGGATCACACTTGTAATTCTACTCAGGAGGCTGAACTCAGGAGACTGAACTCTGAGAACCAAGGTTCAAAGCAAACCTGGGCAAAAAAGTCTGTGAGACTATTCCAGTAACCGGCAAAAAGCCAAAAGTTGAGGTATAGCTCAAGTGGTAGGGCACTAGCCTTGAGCAAAAAAGCCAAGAAAGAGTGAGTGGCCCTGAGTTCGAGTCCCATTACTGGCATTGAAAAAAGAGTTAAATGAAGAATAAGCATTTGCAACTTCATGTGAGAAATTCAAGAATGGAACTCAGAAAAAGAATAATAGTAATAGAACAATTTGGCATGAAGGGGACATTGGACTCAGTGGATGGGTAGAGTTTCACAGTAAAAAAGATCAAGAAGATGGTACCAGGTTGGGGGGATATGTTTTCAGAGATACAGAGGCATTATTGTGTGTGCTGGGACTGAAGGTGTGACACAGAGATTCTGGGACATGAAATTGAATCAGAAGGGTCTTGGATTCTAGACTAAGACATTTGATTTTAAGTGGGTGAGTGACTCTGTTTTCCAACGATGCCTCTAGCGGTGGGTGTGAGGACAAGGTGAGCCTAGTAGGGAAGGAGGAGACAAGAATGATGATTAAAAGGCTCTTTAAGCATTAAGCTTCTAATCAATAAGCAATTCGCTTGTGTTTCATAAGGCTTTACTCAGATAATGTAGACCATGACCCCAATTTGACGTCATGAGAAACACATGAGGATATGTTATTTATGCTACTTGGTGAATTTTATTTTCCTCTATTTCCTTCCTATTACGATCAAGGATCCTGAGTGGTCGATACTTTTTTCTAGAGTCCTTTTTCCTACCACACACACACACACACACACACACACACATACACACATACACAAACACTTAGAACCCACGTTGGAACCCACGTTACTGGCACTGAGGTAGACCATTAAGATGTGGCTTCAAAATACTCACAGAGGTTGCAGAATAAATGGGTGCTTCCAGAATAAAAAAAAGGAAGGAGGGAAGAGGGAAGGCCATATTATGTTTTATTTGAGTCCTACAATGTAAGTATTGCCCTCTTCCTCAAAGACAGTGAGCCCTGCTTTTGCCAGTTACCCTGGCAGAAAGATTACCCTTTGGGGAAGCCCAGGAGAGAGACTGAAAGATTTTGCAATGCACCAGGGACTTTCTTCAAGGGAACCTGTTTCTCTTTCATCCAAGGGGTCTGGGCCAACAAATTGCTCAAGTCTGAGCAATCCAGGAGCCACAATTCTCTGTTCTTATGATTTGTGTTGGACTTTTATTCCCTTGACCTAGAAGTTTTCTCCTCACCTAGATAAGTATAGAGTGAGTCCAACCCTGCACAGATACAGTCTCTTCCTCTGAACCCTGATGCTGCTGGCCCATCTGTATGCCTTATCTAGCAGGGACCAGGTGGTAGCCATATTTATCAGTTTAGTTGATGGCTTGAGCTGATAGTTCTGTGCCCAAACTGAAGGGTGACATTACATTTTAGTTAAGAGAATTATTAGAGGTCTGGAGCAAATCACACCTAATTTATTTGCTTGATCTTTGTGAAGAAACGCAAAGGGTTTGTGTTGCACTTTCTTTCCTCAAATACAATTGTTGACTTTATTAAGTGCTTTCAAAGGATTAACTCAATCCAATAGGTTGGCTATCTCTAGTGAATGTGGGCCGTCAGGTATGTCTTGGCTGCTTCAAGCAGGACAAGAACTCTGTTTTCCGTAATTCTTCATCCTTCTTTACCTCTTCTGGGGCTGTGTCTGGGCCCTGGGCCCAACCAGCACTCCATCAAGGCAGATTACTTAAGTGACTGCTCCCAAACACCAGGTCATTTGCTTACCACACTATCTGGTAGCTTTGGCTGCCAAGGTGCTCACCTGGACACACATCCCTCAAGTAGGGCACATCTGTGGGAACATCTGGAAGACACAAGTCTACTGCTCGAGTGAGTAACCAATGCACTGGCTTGAGATGGTGCCAATGGCCAGAGCCACTCAGCCACAGGGAGTGACAAATGTACGTAATTCACCATGGAGAGAAACAGAGCTCCTTGTGGGCGCCTCTTGGAAGGTTTTGTGGCCTGCCAAGAATTCTACCCTTCCAAAGGATTGGCAGCAGCTTCCTTTGCATTTGGGAAGGTCCTTTGTGCCTTCCACACCCAATGACACGTTTAGGCATCAATATGGCCATGTGAGTTTAATTTTGGTGAAAGCTTTCTATAAGACAAACATGGTTCTAGTCTAGGTCCTTTGTGTGCCCTAGGAGACAGCTAGTGTTACTTGTGTCCATTTTTACAGATGAGGAAACAAGACTAAGGCGTGAAGTGACTTGACCAATAATGGCTAACAAAGTTCTTTCTATGGGTCAGCCACGTCCCACTTTTCTTATAACACGATAGTTCTTCATGTTACCTTTATTTGATCTTCCATAGTGTAGGTGCTGTCAGCGACATCTTTATTCATGAGGAGACTCAGGTACAAACGAGGTAAGGAACTTGGTCAAGGTCAAGGTGATGATGTACTTTGTCAGGGGCTCATCCCTTGCTGAGAACTCTCTCAGTTCCACAGCCAGCCTGCTCTCCTGCCTCTCAGGACAGATGTTGATATAGAATAATTGGGTTATTTGTGAGCTCAGATATGTTGCTGAATTTTCCCCTTCAAAACATAGATGAATGGCCTAAAATGATTATAATGCGATGTTCGTAATTTATTTCCATTTCTGAAGCCAATCTGCAGAAACTTAAAATATAGCAGACTGAACACAAAATGAGATTTCTGCAACCTTGTGGGGCCGTAATCTGCAGTGTGTATTAAAACGAATCACACTCTGGTCTTTTCTATTCAGCAGTCTCACTTTGGGAAATTCTCCTATTGAAACGTAAGTGCTAGGTAAGGAGTATGAGTCAGGAAGATTCTACAGCATTGTTTATAATGACAAAAACCTGGGACAGTCTGATAGTCCATTACCAGGGTGTGCACATGCTCATGCTTGCATGTGTGTGTATATTGGCACACATGTGTGGTAGAGACAAGCAGAAAGGTTGATAAATGGTGCTATATATCTTCAATAAAATGTTTTATAGTTATGACCTACAATTGCTGACTTGGAGCAATTGTTGACCTGGAGAGTGGGTACCATGTGGTAGAAATGTGTACAGCAAACTCTCATTTCCAAATAAAACAAACAACCTTCCCCCACCACTGCCAATCTCAAAATAACTCCACCAGTGCCACATCCCCCCAGTATACTTGATGCTATGACTTGTGACTCTCTGAGTCTTAGACGTATGCGAAGAACTATGGGAGGTATACTCTAGCTGGCTTAGGTTCATCACATGGGAGGAGAGGATAATGCAAGGGCAAGAATGAAGCCAGAGGGCTGCATGGAACTTTTCTGCCTCCCATAATTTGTGGAACCCCATACATAGCTCTTTTTCTCATTATCCTTGCCAACTCTTGGAAGTAGCCATTGTCTGCTTACATGGGAAGGCAGGGGTTCTTGAACTTGGGCTGTCTTTCCTGTCAAGGCTCTTGGAAGTGGATGATCTCTGCTCCTCCAGGGAGCTAGCCCTTTTCCTTGACGAAGGAAGAGTTTCCTTGATGCTTGATTATTTTGCTTCCTTCTCACCTGTAACGTTGAGGCTCCTGGTGAATTATTTTTAGGGAGTAAGGAGATGACAAATGGGAACTACCCATCTGATCACAAGGAAGAGTTTCCTCCAATCTCAAGTTAGATCATCCGGTCTTCAAAGTAGGAGCAGCTTCTAGAGATTTCCCACACTGGCTCTGGGATATTTAAAGATGGCAGATATAGGGTTGGAATCCAGGCTTTTAATTAAGTTCAGCCGGATTCTCACCCCAATAGCCTGAGTAGAATTAGAACAACAACAACAACAAAAGACCTCTCTCAAAACAGGGTCTCTGTGTGGACATCCAGGTGCAGAGCTGCTGAGTGATTGTGACTTAGTGACTTCATGCTACCGAAATAGAACTGGGAACCACCCACCCAGCACTGCAGCAGGCCAATAGTGGCTTCTGCCAGACGAGAAATCTTAAATAGAGGGTTTTAGGGACATGCAAACGGCAGTGTCTCAACAGGATATTTTTGCTTGCTTGGAGACACTGCTGTGGTGGTTTGGTAAGTTTTCAAGCTAAAACGGTACTTAGATTACCACATTCTCAAATCATGACTAAGAAGATCCAGGCTGTCTAAATAAAGGGAGACGGTCCTATTTTGTGGCCTCTGAATGTAATTAAACAGCTGAATCAGTAATTTCCCTTAATGTAGACACCTCATGTGTGACTAACGCCTTCATTCCCCAATCAAAACACACTAAAGGATAGAGGAAAACAAACAGAACAAAACCAAACAACAGGAATATTTCAAAATATACCCTGAAGAGTTTAGCCTTGGAAGGGCGTGGTGGTACATCGCTTTACTTCCAGCACCGAAGAGTCTGAGGCAGGAAGATCATGAGTTTGAGACCAGCCTGGGCTACATAATATAAGACTGTTTAAAAAAAAAAGGCAATAAAATAAGCAATAAAAAGCAAACCACAACTACCCTCCCTGAAGAGCTTAGTTTTAAACTCGGTATGTTTTATTATAAACTCGCGCCTAAGTTGGAAATTGCTGGGAAAAGTCACTTATTTCATTTGACAAGGTTGGCTGAATGCTGATGGGAATTTTGGGAAAAGCAGTGACTTGTGCTCACTCCTGAACTGAGCATGGAAATTTCCAGAGCATTCAAGTTTGAGAAGTCCATGGACAAAGCTTTGATCTTGAACTGTCTGGCTCCTCTACCTGCAGTGGATCAGGCCGTACTCCTGGTGGTCAGAACTTGGAGGGGGCATGCTCATTCTCTTGGTCTGCTGAGCCAAAGGAAATGGGAGGTAAAAGACAGGCAAAAAAGTTGCCAGCCTAGACTTGTGGCTCAGGTAAGTTTGGGATGAGCAGAGATGGAAGGCAGCACCATCTCCACTGGGTTCCAAGAGGCTTGCAGTGGGTTTTGCAGTGCCAGCTCAGGGACGCTCCTCCAGGGAGAGGCAAGCTGGTGTTTTATTTAATATTGTGTGTGTGTGTGTGTGTGTGTCTGTGTGCGTGCACCAGTCCTGGAGCTTGAACTCAGGGCCGGGCACAGACCCTAAGGTTTTGTGCTTAAGCTTAATGCTCTTCCATTTTGAGCCACAGTCTCATGGACTTTCCTGACCAGGCTGGCTTTGACCTATGCACCTCAAATCTCAGCCTCCTGAGTAGCTCAGATTACAGGTGTGAGCCATGAATGCCTGGCTCAAGCTGGAGGATTTGATTCCAGGAGGAGGTGAATGGAAGAGTCAGCTTGTTTACTGGACTACACGCATGCAAGAAGTTGATATTGGCAAAAATTTCAGCTTCTGCCTGAGACAGAGCTATTGATGCTGAATGGTTCCCTCCCTCCACCTCTGATTTCCTCTTCTACAATGCAGGCCTGCTTTTGTCCCCAGCCAGCCTCCAAAAGCTGTCTGGCATTCTCTCTCTGCCTTAAACAGCAAGGCATCTGGCTAAACAAATGCCCCGCCTGAGTTCCCTGAGTGCTCAAGTTTAATATGCACTTGACTTCTTTGTCTTTCAGAAATGAAATTTATTGAGTTTGGATTCCGGCGCCCCTGGCCCCCACTAACATCTAATTAACCAGACCATACTTTGACTTCAAAAGTGCAGGAGAAAATGAGGAGCTGTATTATGATGTTTTTTTCTGCAGGAGCCTCCTTGGAGTTGGGGGCGGAGGGGTGGAGAGGCCAGGCGGCGGAGCCAGGGGGTCTTTTGAAGTATCTAAGTTGGTGGTCTGTGGTTCTGCCAGAATTGCAAGATAAGCAGGTCCACTGTCCTTTGTGGTTTTTTTTTGTTCCTCCCCCAGTAAAGAGAGATTATCTTTTCTTTTGGGGCCATTGACTCTTGGCCTGAATTTCCCAGGCTCTGATTCTGAGCTCCTTTGATTTAAGAGACGAGGGGGACAGCCAAATCAATCTTCCACCTCCCTCCCCCACCCCTTCACCAATTTATATCTTCCTACTACCTTGCCTCTCTCTGGGCCTAGGTACCCAGCACGAAAGCCAGCCTTTATCACCAGACATTGTGTGCAGCGATTACTATGAAAATATATCAACAGAGACAGGATAATGTAGTAATAATGTAGGAGAATTAGAATTACTGCCTTTTAGAGCCGAGTTTGAGGTAATCTTAGGCTGCAAAGGTAGAGGGACAATGGAGAAGATGGCCAAATGTGATGTTTGTCGAGAGGAATGAAGAGTACTACAGAAACTTTCTTTTCTTCCTTTTTTTTTTTTGTTAGTTAAATGAGATTTATTTTTTTGTAGGTTTTTATTGTCAAAGTACTGGACAGAAGGGTTACAGTTACATGAGCAAGGTAATGAGTCCATTTCCTATCCAGTATTGTTGCCTCCTCTGTTTTTCCCCTACCATCCCTTCCCTCCCGTCTCCACAACTACTCCCCCGCCTTCCCCACCTCCCCCAATCCGGAAGTTGTAAGGTTCAGAAATTTTCTTTTCTATTTTTCTGTCTCTGGGGACTCTTAACTTGAGAGGATAGTGATCATGATTTATTCATTTTTTTGGGGAATAGGGCTAGTTATTGGGGTACAGCAGCAGAGGGTCCCAGGATAGGCTGCCATTGTAAGAGATCAGGAGGACAGGACGGGCCAGGCCTGGGCAGGATATAGCCATGGACTGAGCTAACACTGCAGGCTTTCCTGCAGGAAGGAGCAAGTGATCAGATGGCCAAATGCAGGGGCTAAGGAAGATGGTTGTGACACCTTACATTTCATTTAGCTTCTCTTACTTTTCAAGAAATGTCCATCAGGCAGGTGAACTAAGGCATGAGCATACGACCACAGTTTGTTGTTGTTGTTGTTTTTTAGAGATTTAAATGCTATTATTTCATATAACACAGGGAAAAGCCAGTGATGAGCATACAGTATGTGCTCAATAAATGGCATCATTCAACTTTGTTATCATAGATAGCGTATCGGAAGGTGACCTTTCTGAGCCGGAGAAGGAGTGATGGAAATAAGGCAAAGGATGGGACATGGAAGTCAAGGACTCAGAGAAAGTAGGTGACCCCTGGGTGAGCAGCAAAGCCTGGCCTTATAGGGGGGAGGAGGGCACGGTGACTCAATCTGTCTCTTCTGTGACAGACAGAAGGACAGGGACATGTAGCCTGTTGTTTGCTTCTGGGGATTGTTTTGGGCTTTGCATCATGGATGCTGCCAGGGCAAGTGACTCAGATCTAGGCACAGAGGGGAAGCTGCCATTAGTGGTTGATACCTTGCTCAACTCTTCTAACCTTTATGGATGATCTGTTTTTGCTTGCTGATTCTGCTGCATTTCGCTTAGTGTACTTTCTTGAATTGCCAAAACCTATTTTATCCCCATAGGTGGCAGATGAGAAATGGAGGAATGACACCACTTGGAAAATCAGCCTTTGACCTCTGGCTGAGTGCATACATACCCCTAGCTCCCTCCCTTCTATGGAGGGATAAGACTAAAGTACAGACTATACACCAGCTCTCAGAGATGACTGTGGGAAGACTTGATGACACACACTTGCCTGCTCAGCCTCCTATTCCTTGCTTTGCTTTTTTCTCCTCCCTAAGAATTTTCTCCATTTTGCAATCAATTTTCTTTTGACATAGAAATTCTCAGTTCAGGGTCTCTGAGACAGTGCTCAATACTTGGTGGTTGAATCAATGCACAAATGGGACCAACTCAGTGTCTGCCATTTTGCCCTTCTCCTTGGTCATTGCATTCTACAAATCTGCAGAACACTCAATGGATGGCAAAGAGGAACATTCTCGGGCTCAGAGCTCTCACTCTCCAGCCGCCTTTTGTTTTGTTTATAATTTTTACCTCCCCTTTATCCCTCTCCCCCCCATCAAGACAAAGAGGGAAAGAAAAGGTCTTGTGCCATGGGGCCTCTATCTTTGGGTATTCTGCTTGGCAATCTATCTTGCAAGAAGAAGCATCTCTCTTCCCTACTGCTTTTCAGAGTCTGCCTCTGTCTTCTCTCATTCTTAATGATTCTTTATGAAAGCAGTCAAGAAACACAGCAGACCTTTGTAGCTTTATCTCCAGGAAAGGCTGAGAAGATGGGGATAACAATGCTTGTCATGCAAAACAAAAAGCCACATGCAGAGAGAGACGACCCAACTAGACAGATAGAATCTGAGTGTTTGGGAATCTAAGCTTCTGTTGAGCCCTCCTTAGAGAAATTTGTTAAACAATCTCCCCTAGCCTTGTACAATTAGATGACAACATTTATTTGCAAATAGGACGGGTGATGGTGACAGCACTATAATTTATGTCTTCAATAAGTGGCTCATGCCCGGCGTCAGAATGGATCCATTGCCATTCAATCTTGCCCTTAGTTCTCACATTTTTGCATTTATATTGGGGATGTAAGTGACAAAATAGAGCATGTGACAACCCAGGTTGTCGTCAGTTTCATTCTCAGATTGCCAATCGGGCCGGGTTTTGATAAGATAATTACTCTATTTTGTGTGGGTTTTCTTGCTTTTCTTATGGCAAATGAGACCATATTGGGACCATCTCTGGAGTGCTTCTCCTCATGCATGTGTAGAGGGAAAGAACAGGGAGCTGTTGCTTTGTTACTTGTGGCTGAAGATTTCCCAGCTAGGCAGGGAATATTCTAGAATCTCTAGGCTGAAAGAAACCTCCAAGGTCTTTTTATTTATCTCACATTCAATGGCTAATTTCTTTCCTGGACTAAAAAATTTTTTTATGCCTTTTTGGCATAAAAATGAATTTATTGTCTAAACTAGAATCTTGAATGAAAAGGAGTTCTATTACTATTATTAATAGATGTAAATTTGCCAAAATTGGACACAAAAGCATGTTACCTTCTCTGCTTTTACAACCGAGCAACTTCTTTTGCCTGACACAGCACAGCACATCATAACTTACACATTCCCTCATATTTAATGAGTGGAGAGAGATTTCTTTCAAAATTAGGAAGCCCAGGATGTCAGTTCTTAGCTTTCCTTTCAATATGATACTGAGATGACATAAGAATATCAAACAGGAAGTACAAGAAGTAGAAAGAAAAACAGAACTGTTATTTTCATTGATAATTATGATGATCCATGTAGAAAACTCAAGAGCCTTTAAAGTCAATAATTGGAATGAGTAAGAGTGAATCCAAGCCTCTTGGATATAGGACCAACATAAAAGATCAATTACATTCTGCATATCAGCAACAAGCCCTTCAAATATTATCTACAGCAGCAACAGATTTCTATGAAAGATCATTTAAATACTTACAGAAATCCCCACCCTGAACAGAGAGCTATCCCTTGTTCAAGAATATATACATTAAATGTTAAAAAGAATGTTGGTTCTTCTAAAATTAGCTGTATGAGTCAATATAACTCCAATAAAAATATTATCAGGATATTTGTGGAACTTCAACTCATTTTTTTCTAAATTGGCTATAGAATAATCAAGGATTCTTTGGGACAGAATTCATTAGACTAAACACAAAGACTTGTTATAGAGCTATATTAATTAAGAGTAATATTGCTGTGTACCAGTGTCTCACTCTAGTAATCCTAGCTACTTGGGAGGCTTAGAACTGGAGGATTAAAGTTCAAGGCCAACTCTGACAGAGAAATTCACAAGACTCCATCTCAACAGAACTCCTTCTCAACAGATGCTATGCCACTTGCTTGCCACTCTTGTTATGACAGGAAGTCTAAATAGGTGAACCAGAGTCCAGGCATGCTCCTTAGCAGTCAGTGATATCCCATTTCAGAAGTAATCAGCCTGGCACCAGTGGCTCACACCTGTAATGCTAGCTACTCAGGAGGCTGAGTTCTGAGGATCATGGCTCAAAGCCAGCCCAGACAGGAAAGTCTATGAGACTCTTATCTCCAATAAACCACCGGAAAACCAGAAGTGGCGCTGTGGCTCAAGTGGAAGAGTGCTAGCTTGAGCTGAAGAGCTGAGGGACAATGCCCAGGTCCAGAGTTCAAGCTCCACAACCACCACCACCACCACCACCAATAACAACAACTACAACAACAAGAGGTAATCAGCACTTAAAAGGTCTCGAAGACATGGCTCAGTAGTAGAGCATCTGCCTGGCAAGCATGAGGCCTTGAGTTCAAATATATTGTTTTTTGTGAGGATAGAAAAATATATGAATAGTACAGAATAATAAGTTACACACACACACACACACACACACACACACACACACACTTTCTAGTGAAATCCACAAAAATTCAAAGTGAAACAAATACCTGGGAATAAAGAACAAAACGTTGTAACATTTAGTGGGAGCTTATGTTCATTATTTCAGTATAGAACCCCTCCCCCATTTTTCAAAAATAAACTTTGGGGAAACATAATTGGACTAATTATAGTTTTGGTTTAGGCACAATTCTCCTGGTTTGTTAGTATTTGTGTTATAGTTAGCTAACAATTCAATAAACACCTACGAACCCACCACCTAAAACAAAAACAAGGGCTTTAAGACAAACTCCGACATTTAAGAGTGTGGCCAGGCCAGGCCCTGCCCCTTTCCCTCAGCAACACAAGGACACTATCACAGTGAATCATGTGCTTATTGTTCTGTTTGCTTCCTTTTTATATTACTTTATTCTACTTAACTTTTCCTAGAAAAATATGTTTTTAATTTAGTTATTTTTAAGTTTATAAAAAGGATATTAATATGGTTTTATGTTCTACGATCTTGTTAAGAGTCTTCCATGTTATTGTGTCTCACTATAGTTAAATTGTTCGGCCACTTTATGATATTCCAAGTATGAATGTACCACATCTTGGTTATCCGCTCTCCCAGTGATGGTGTTTGGTTACTTCCAGGACATTTGCTTTTATGAATCAGGCTGTTGGGAGTGTTTTTGTACAGTGTCTCACCTTCCATAAATAAAAAGTTTATCTTAAGTATTTCTAAGGGTAAAAAAAGATTTCTTAACATGATAAAAAGAGCATTGTGTGATTTTTTTTGAATAAAAGAGCTTTTAAATTTGACTTTATTAAAATTGAAGACTTTTATTCTTCAACAAATACTTTAAAAACAGTGAAAGGGCAGGTTATAAACCGGGGAACAATAAGCAAAAACCAATTATATTATACACATTAGCAACAAGCTATTAGCTTAAAGAGGATTAGTAACAAGAATATAAACTAACTCTTATAAATCAAAAAGAAAATTACAACCACATTAAAATGAGTAAAAGACATGAATCAACATTTTGCATATAAATACAATGTAGAAGGCCAATAAACACACAAAGGAGTGTTTAACATAATCAGTGATCTGGGAAATGCAAATTAAGCCCTAATGAGATACCATGCCCAGCCATTCAATTAACAAAAATTAAAAGTTTGAAAGTGCCTAACATTGGAGGGGAGTTGGGTCCACAACATTTTTGAGAAATTGCCTTACTGATATAAAGATTTTGACAAGTACTTGATCTTTCCACACATTTATATTTGTGCCCTGAAATCCCATCTATAGGAAATAATGATTCCACAGGAGATAAATGCACAGACTCTAGGACAACTGATAATTATTTTATGGATTAATATTTATTTCCAAGCTCTGCATTCAGAAGATGTTATTGAAAAGGAAGCACTAATAAACTGGGAAGAGAAACTTAAAATATCACCAAAATATCTGGGTCCAGAATATGGGAAAACAAACCTGCCAAAAATCAACCAAACATCACTTTGGAAAAGTAGACAAAGGTATGAAAGACACACTATGGAAAAACACAGTGGCTACTGAGAAAAAATACTCTTTTTCACCCTCTCAACTGATTAGGAAAAATGGAAATGAAAGCTAGAAGATTTTCTTTTATACTTGGTAGACTAACAGAAAAAGAAAAGCCATATAGTACCATATATGGTTGAGAATTTAGTACAACAGAAAATAATTAATAGTTATCTTACTTTGCTGTTGAGAGCATAAACTAAGAAAACCAATTAAGGAGAGAAAAATATTGAATTTCTAGAAAAATTGAATACACATAAATAGTTTTAAATGAAGATCCTAGGAAAACTCTTACATGAATTCTCAGATGCATGCAAGATGATTTGTGGCCACAATCTGTAACAGCACTGAATCTAAATATTCCTATAGTCCATCAACAGGAGAATGAAGACATTAGTGGAATCATAGTTACAATGGAATCCTTTACCACAGAGATTAGAAAACCTCTTCTATAAAAGTCCAGATGATAAATATTTTAGACATCCAGATCACACAAGTCTTTGCTAAGCTATTTAGAACTACCACTGTCATAGGAAAGTAGCCATAAGCACTACTTAAATAAATGAACATGAAAATGTTCCAATAACTTTATTTACAAAAAGAAATGGACAGCTGGACCAGGGAACAACAGAAATAATTCACTAGAGTGATGTATGCCAAGGTAAGTGATGTTGGTTGATCACTTATTCCTTATATAGTTGCTGTAACCAAACTATTTGACCAAAACAAGAGTAAGGATTGATTCTGGTTCATGGTTTCAGAGAGTTCAGCCCATAGTTTCTTGACCTCCTGTGCTGGAAGAAAACCTTATTGAGCAGAAGAATGTGACAGAGGAGAGCTGGACAAGAAGCAAAGACCAGGAGAGTAACAGGGGCAGAGACCCAGTATAACTTTCAAAGGCATGCCATCCCCCACCCACCATCATTTATGTCTTCCAGCTGGGTCCCATCTCTCAAAGTTTCCATTGCCTCCCAAAATAACATTGCCAGCTGGGGACCAACTGTTCAACACATGAAACTTTGGGACACATTTCATACTAAAACTATACCACTCATCAATATGAAGTTGAGTAAAAAAAAAAGTTACAGAAGAATGTATATGCATGATACCTTTCATAGACTGAAGTTGTATGTGCCTCAGAAATTTACATGCCGAAACCCAGCCAAGTAATATGATGGTATTTGGAGGAGGTGCTTTGGTGGAGGGTAATCGGGATAAGATGAGATGATAATAGTAGAGCCCCTTGGAATGGGATTAGTGTTCTTATATGAGTATTGAGTACTTGCTCACTCACTCTTTCTACTATATGATGCAAAGAGAAGTCAGCAATCTACAGTCCCTAAGAGGAACTTTACCTAACCTTGGCCATGCTTGATCTTAGACTATGAACTTGGAGAACGAAGAGAAATTAATGCATGCTGCTTATCAGTCATTAAGGCCACTTAGTCTGTGGTTCTTTGTTATTACAACCTGAAGACAATAGTATTTGCATACAGTTTACAAACATATAACTATTATCTCATATTGCTTAAAGCCATCTTGTGCCCATAGTAAAATGTGAATTACAAACACCAAATCCAGCATAGAAGTCATATCTTGGGGACGAAAGCAAGATATAACAAACAGGATTTTGAATTTACTTAACAGACCTGAGGAATCTGGAAGCCAGGACCATTTTCTTTTTTTTTTTTTTGGTCGGCTGTGGGGCTTGAACTCTGGGCCTGGGCGCTGTCCCTCAGCTCTTCAGCTCAAGGAGAGCGCTCTACCACTTGAGCTACAGCGCCACTTCCGGCTTTCTGGTGGTTTTATTGGAGATAGGAGTCTCACGGTCTCTCCTGCCCAGGCTGGCTTTGAACCGCGATCCTCAGATCTCAGCCTCCTGAGTAGCTAGGATTACAGGCGTGAGCCACCAGCGTCCGGCACCAGGACCATTTTAATAATTACCCTTTCTGCACAGGGTTGTTGTGAGGGTGTATGAGAATTTGGGTAAGCATTAGGCACAGTGCGTTGTTTAATATGGGCATATGCAGCTTAGCTCTCACTATCATAGATAAGCTATTTGCTCACAAAACAGGGTGTAGAGCTATGTCCAAACCCAGCTGGTTTGTGGATACTGCTTTAGTTCCACATCAATGATGAGGCTAGTTATTTGTCCAGGGAGGAACTCAAATAAAAAGCTGCACAAACTGGGTCCTTTTATTCTCTCAGAATTTTGGAGCTAACAATAAGACTCAGCACCAGTTGAGTGATGAGAGCTTTCTTCTGGACTAAGAACAGGAGAAATGAGAGATGAACTCTCAAACCAACTTCTCAAGCCTTAGGGGTTGGAGAGTCATAAGTAAATGTCATAAGTCGGGGGTGGGGAGAGGTGGAGGGGGGTGGGGGGAAGGTGATGCTAACAAAGGGGAGGTATTTATGTCTCTTCTGGGGATGTGAAGATATTTTTTTTTGAACTCTGGCCCTTTAAAAAATTGCTCTTTTTATGGTTCTTTCCAATCATCATCATGGCAATTGTCAACTCATGTCGTGCTAGTGTGTGTGTGTGTGTGTGTGTGAGAGAGAGAGAGAGAGAGAGACAGACAGACAGACAGACAGACAGACAGACAGAGACAGAGACAGAGACAGAGAGAGACAGAGAGAGAGATGGAAATAGGAAAATAATAAACTTCAAGGTTGTCTGGTAGTCAAACCATTCCTAGGGCTAAAGAGTTCCCCCGATCTAGGTACCCTATCCTCAAAGATAAATAAGATTAGGAGGAGGAGGGTACAACTTCATCTAAGTCACTTAGCAGTGCTCAGGGCTATAAGTCTACCTAAGCTGGTGCAGTGGCTCATGACTTGTAATCCTAGATATTTGGGATGTGGCTACTTGAGAGGTACAGATCAGGAAATCACACTTGAAGGCCAGCCAGGGTACAAAAGTTCCCAAGGCTCTGTCTCAACCAATGGCTGGGCACAGTAGGCATACCTGTCATCCGAGTTTACAGGGGAAGAACAATGTACTGGGCTGAGAGTATGGCTCGAGTTAGATAGATTACCCACTTAGTAGGCAGGAGGCCCAGAGTTCAAACTCTAGTGCCAAACAACAAACAGAATTAAAAAGGAAAAAAGAAAAAGGAAAAAGAAAGGAAGACGTTTTCTAAATTTCTTTGCAGGGATGGATGGTTCTGGTTCTGCCAGACTTCCACTTCACATTTGGAATGTGATTACAGGCGTGCTTGAGAGCCTGTGCTGCCTCCAACAGTGTGGTGCAGGCTTTGATGAGGGTACTAATTAGAGGCTTAGTTTCTCGGGGAACTTAAAAATAACACACCCAGCCTATTGACAAGGCTTTAGAATAAACTCTTTTCTTAATTGCTGCTGCACAGAAGAATGGCTGTTGGTGTCATATGCATATATATTATATGAGATGTGATGTGTGTGTGTGTTTGTGTATGTATGTGTGTCACCTGCATCCCTTCTTCCCCAGTCCTCTCTTCCTACTGCACATTTAAAAAAGGGATTCCTTATGATTTGGCTGCAGAGGAGCTTGGGAAATTGCTGGATGTTATAACCACGGAGAGCAGGTATCTCTTCATTCAGTGCTTCTCCTTCCTCAGGGCCCAGCATATGAGACACCTACCTATGTGTCCTTGATACTGAGATGCCAAAAGACTGGACAGAACATTAATTCTTATTCTGAGATCAGGCAAGACGAGGGACTTTGGTTTCAAATTCTTTTCTTCGCCTTTTGACTGAGTAAAGATAGTAAATATGCTCATTGTGAAAGAAAATTAGAAATGACCTAACAGCGTTAGGCAGAAATCACAGTCTCACAATCAGAGATCTGTCCTGCCTATGGGGGTAAAGAATTAGTGATCTTTATAAAAATGTCAAGGTTGGAGCCTTAATAAGTCTAACAATTTTAGTCAGAAGCACAAACAGCAGCAGAAACCTTTCCCTAAACAGCCTATTCATTTTTAGCTTGTTCAGTTCCCTCATCCACTCTCCTTGTATTGTCTCTAGTTAATGGATGTGGGACCCAAGTTGTGGGAAGTTTAAGGAACTTGTCCAAGATCACCTTGTAAGTGGCAATATGTCCTCTCCATTACCGTGTCACATTGAGTTTGGGATTCTGTCTCTCTTTGTCTCAGTAGATGACTTCCTATGCACTTGATTATAGAATAAACATCTGTAAATAGGATGGCCACAGGCTTTGGGCTGGATAATTGGCAGTGTGAATGTGTGTGCACATGGCTAGCATGCTATCTTTTTTTTCATACCAATGCCTTTATTCAGAGTCAGCAAATATCAACATACTAGTACCATATACCTCATACGTCAAATATGAATGAGATAGCATGCTATTTTATAATCTAGTGAGTGACTGCACCTATAATGTACCTAAATGATCCCTAGGTATTTAGATTTTGTCTAACTCTCTTATGATATATTTGGAGACCAGGACTTTGGGAATTAACTAGCTTGAGATGAGGTCATGGGTAGGGGCCATTGATGATGGAATTAGTGCCCTTGTAAGAAGAGGGAGTAGAGGGCTCTGTGTGTGTGTATCTTTCTGTCTCTGTTTCTGTCTCCTTCTCTCTCCCCCTTCCCACCCCTCCCCCAGGCCATATGAGGGAATGGAGAGAAGGTGGCTGACTATCTATAATCCAGGAAGAGTGCCAACACCAGAAACTGAGCATACTGGCACCTGCTCTCAGGCCTCTAGCTTTCAAAACAGAGATTGGATGAAATTCTGTATTTAAAGCTACCTCATCCATGCATTTTTTTACGGATAAGCGAGGGATCAGGGCCAACCCTTGCTTTTCTTAGTGGAGATGAGCTGATGGAGGAAGCGGGGACTCAGTACACTACTCCTTTAAAAACCAGGGCTGAGGCACCCTGTGGGTTGTAGGTTTGTCCTGATACCTTCCAGATCCCAAAGAAGCTGGAGATAGCTTTGTATGTTTCACACCTGCAGCTCCAGTTCTGTCTTCCACAAACGAAGGGAAAACATAGAGGGTAGGGTTGTGGGAATATGAACACAGACCAGAGCCTGAGGATTTGTGGGAGTCCTGACATTCTCTAATGTTCCCGTTGGAGAGGGTTCTGGAATCAGGGTTAGAGTCCTGGCCTGAGCTCACAGCTGGGGAAATAGAAACCCAGGAATAGAGAAGGGAACTCAGAGGCTACTATACAGCTGAATCTGAGCTTGGGAAAGGACCCAAGGCAGCTGCCGCCGTCCAGGCCTTTTGTACAATCCCGAGTGACAAGGAAGTAGAGTTTGGAAATGCAATTTTCCCAATCCATTGGCCCTCTTCCTCAGCTAACTTGTTAATCACAAAGTGCGTTAGTCTTTGTGTCATATCAAGTAACCCATGAAATTCCCTCAGTTCAGAAGCTCCCAAGGCTGAGACACAGACTGACTCCAGCCAGTCTTTGAACCTAACCTCTCCTGCTTCTGAAAGTGGCTGAGTCTGTTGATGATGGAGAGCAGAAGTTTATTGACAGACATGTGAAGGGGGATGCCCAGAAAAGATAGTACTTGAGCCTGAATTAAGATAAGTCTGTGTCATGGTGGGGCCTGGGTGGACTAGGGTAGTCTGGTATGAGTGAGTGTAGGAATGTTGGAGAGGAATTCTGGGTATGGGAAGGTGAAGAGGCCATGGTGGGAGATGCTTTTCTCCATAGGCCACCACAGCAAAGTGTGGCCTAGAAAGATGAACGCCTCTGTGTGTCTGCCTTCAGGAATGCCCTGATGGCCTTTGGAAAGCAATCAGTTAATGGCCTGAGTGCTCCTTCTCTACCTCACAAACTTCTCCATGTCACACTGGGCCATTATTCTCCTTAATAAAATAATACGAAGCTCAATTATGCTCCTGCTCCCTTGTTCCTGGACTTCATTAAGCACAGAGGGATTAAAAACTTGTATAAATTAATCAATGTAGTATAATCCTAAAAATTAGAAGATGAGTCCTTGAGGAAGTAATGTAATACGGGCTTTTTAATTAGCAGGGCTCCTGAGAGTCATTGTTCTCTCCTGCAAGTCTCCTGTTTATGAATTGCTTTATCCTTTGAAGGGAAAGGCCCTGTAGACTCTGGACCTGTGGTAAGGAAATGGGAAATGCTGTACTAATTCCTCAGAGCCAGAGTGCAGAAGTGGAGCTGGTCTTGGCTTTCTTACTCCTCTAAGAAGAGCTAACTTGGAAAAGGAGATTCAGAAAGAAGGACCTAAAGGGAGAAATAAGCACTTTGGATTCTCCTTATTGGTCCTGTCTTATTAGGATCTGGATTTGAGGTATGGCTTTGTGAAAACCAGAAAGGCTACCAGACCTCTTCGATCTCCATTTCCTCATCTGTTCCAGCAGTTGGAAACTGTCTGCTTACGCTCGAACTCCTCACAGCCCCAGGAGCTTTCCTGGCCAATCTCTTTCTTCCTACTTTCTAATAGGGGGCAAAGAGCCTCTTGTTCCGTTATGGCGTTGTGGCTTGGAGTGTAATGGCACCTGAAAGGTTTAGTTCCCAGTGAAATGTCCAGGGAAATGTTGATGGCATTGTTGGGAGGTGGTAAAAAGGAGGTAGCAAGGTGTCCACCAGTCACTGGTGTACGCTTGTGAAGGGGATAGCTTGTCCCCATCCCCTTCCTGTGCTCTCTATCTCCTGTCTGTCATCTGGTGAGCAAATCCTCTCCATGATGTCCCTCGTCTGCACAGGTCCAGAAGCAAGCGAGTCAGGTGTCCACGTGACCTCACTGTCCCTCCGCCTCCTGCCTGTTGTCTCTTCTCTCCTTTGCAGTGCGCTCTTGGTGTCACCTACTGCATCCTCCCTCCACTGCAGCCCTCAACCTGACGCTGACATTTTCTTCATTAAGATCTCCCGTGGGTCTTTGTCTTGGTAGCAGTGGATTCAGACGACTCTTCTTTTTCCATTCAGATCCCTCTGTGGTATCTTCCTGGCTCTTTAGATTCTCTTTACACACACACACACACACACACACACACACACACACACACACACACACACACACACACACACACACGTGTATATCTCTATATATCTCTCTATATACACACATATATATATTCTTCCCTGTATCCTGGAATTTCTCAGGTTTGTTCTCTTGGGGGCACTTGTCTATTCCAGAACTCTTCTACCATCTGCTTAGACTTCTTTGGCCCCATTCTTTGTACCCTGCTCTGAACCCTAAAATCCAAAGACTCATAGACTAATCTACTTTATACCTTAAAACTGAATGTGCCCATGACAGCCATCTCCCCCAATGTGTTTCTTATTTAGACTCTTAGTCTAGAGAATGGCATTGATATCTATCCAATAATCCAAAGTCCTCTTTTCCTCCACATGAGCCTGGACTGGGTATCTTGATCCCCAAGCCTAACCCAGAACCTGGGACAAAGCAGGTCTATGCATGGATGGGCGGATAGCTCCATTGTTTTACTCCAATCATGAATGAGAGCAGGTCTGTTTGCCTCAAGTCCATCTTGCCTAATGATTCTACCCAGTATTGAGGCTGAGCCTGCTCCCCATCCTGGTAATACATCTCAAGACTCCTGTTAGGGAAAGATTTTCCCAAGTAGGACCCTGACATTCTGTGTCTTGTTTCATCGTCTCATATTGAATAGGCTTCTAGACCAAGTATCAAAAAGGCTCGTGAAATCTACTTCACTAGCCCATGAAAGAAAAGAAGACTCCATTCTGCATTGGGGAATTTTAGAAACCGAGCTGTGCACCTCTTGCAATGTTGCTTTCAGGTGGGGACAGTGTTTGGGGTGCTGCGGGCACCTTGGTTCTACTCCCTGCCTCTGGATATGTTCTGGAGAAGGAACTAGCAATGCAGTCTTCACATTGCAGGGA
This sequence comes from Dipodomys spectabilis, assembly GCF_019054845.1. Taxonomy (NCBI): domain Eukaryota; kingdom Metazoa; phylum Chordata; class Mammalia; order Rodentia; family Heteromyidae; genus Dipodomys; species Dipodomys spectabilis. The sequence goes on from NW_024870950.1 coordinate 10,453,303, forward strand.
GGCAGCTCCACCCCCAGATCTCAGCTGCCATCTATTTTTGTCCTGGCTCATTTACCCTATGTTTTTGGAAAACACAGATAGACATATAACAGCCGTGCTGCCAATACTCACACCTTCTCCCCCTTATGGGATTTTCCCATGAAAGCTGATGCTCTTCGAGAGCCAGAACTGTCTGTGGACGGGGATGAGGACTTGGGGAGAAGCCAGACAAAGTGCTCTCTGATGGGCAGTTTCTTCACTCTTGAGTATCAAGAGCCCACCTGGCTCTTCCATCCCATTGCTGGTGAATCCCTTCTTCAATCCCTCTTCTGATTCCTGCTTTCACTCTGAGCAGTAGAGATAGACTTCCTTTTGAAGAAGATATGGGTCTCTTAAGCCAAGCATTGTCTCCTCTCACCAAAGTTTCTCAGCAATGTGACTGGAGCCCTGTCTCTAATTTTTGCTGAGCATAGAGGATGGAAGTGGGCGCTGGATCAGGAGTCTCTTCTTAGGCATTGTGTTACTGTGTTAAAATGCCAAAGGAAAACAATTTAAAGGAAGGAAAGTCTTGTATTTAATCTCATGGTTTCAGAAATTTCAGGGCTTGGCCCGCCCTTCCCTCCCTTCAGCACATTAGGGACTCTTTGGGCTTACATGAAGGCAGAATGTCATGGCGGGAGAGCATGTGGTAAAGCAAAGCTGCTCACCACATGGTTTCCAAGAAAGAGGGGAGATAGAGGCAAAATATATTCCCAGGGCACACCCACAGTGGCTTGCTTCCTCCAACAGTTTCCACCACCCGCCAAAAGTCCATTCAATTTTGATACATCAATGGATGATGACGCTAGCACCCTGAAAATCCATTCACCTCTCCTCACGGATCAGCCTCCAACATCTTCAACACAGGAGCCTTTGGGAACACTTAGTATCCAAGCTGTGACAAAGAACTTGAAGTGATCAAGCCTTATCTCTTCAAATAAACTCTACCTGCCTTGGTTTCCCTAGTTGGCCTTATTGCCATGGGAGTGTTAAGTCTAGAGACACAGATGATCCTAGTTCTGCCTTATAGTGCTCCAAGTACAATGAATGGACCAGGAGTTGCTCCATCAATTGTGAAGAAGATCGCTAGAATATAGGAAGATGGTACTCTGAGGGCCTGAGGGGTAAAATTCCCAAAGTTGCTCTAGAAGTGTTGGCTACCTTCTATAGCCATTGTAAATGTATATATGTATACACACAGCTATACACTCATACTTGTACACACACACACACACTCACATGGGTTGAGAAATGTCTTCTGGGTTGTACTAGTCTCACCATGGAACAGCCAAGCCAGTTTCTAAGCCCTGGTATTTTGCACATAAAAGACAAGGTGACTATAAACCAGTCTGCAGAGCCTGGCTCTTGTTTTACAATAGTAACAGATCCTGGTCTGATGGTCCAGCTCTCATGTATTTAGAAAAAAAAGTTCTGTATAAAACTGAAAATGGCAATGCAGTTACAAAGTGTGAATACCTGGGCTGGGAAGGTGGCTCAGTGGTAGAGCACTTGCCTTGCATGCCTGAGGCCCTGGGTTCGATTCCTCAGCACCACATAAGAAAAAAAAGCTGGAAATGGCACTGTGGCTCAAGTGGTAGAGCGCTAGCCTTGAGCTGAATTGCTGAGGAACAACGCCCAGGCCCAGAGTTCAGGCCCCACGACTGGACCCCCCCCCTCCAAAAAAAAGTGTGAATACCCAAGGGAGAGGAGAGCCAGAAACACTTCATCAATTTTTTCTTTTATCATTTTCATTTGAAAATGCTAAAAAACAGAGGGGTTGCAATTACATAAGTCAGGACAAAGTACGTTTCTTTTTTGAACAATGTCACCCTTCCCTTCCCTTTCTCCCAGTTTTCCCCACAAGTTGGGTCGTTCGTTTTCAACACAGTGTGAAAATTTTAACATAGTTGGAAATGCAGCAAGGTAAACCTCCCAAGGCGGAGATGGGTTTGTCAGCTCTGCTCATCTGCTCAGGCTTCCCTCCCTTCAGCATTTTAAGGGGTTGCTTTGGACCAAATATGAAAATTACCAATGTGAATCTAGCTACCTAGTACCCTAGTACTGAAGTCCTGAGCCCAGGTGACCTCAGCATCATGGGAATTGATGACGAAGTGACCATTATGCCAGTCTCTGATGGGAAGGGATGGAGGCCTGGACCTGAGTCCTGAGTGAGGCTCTAGGACATCACAGATACAGGGTGAGTGGGAGTGATGGATGGCTAATTCCCATTCAGACAGAATAGGGTGAGCTTTACCCCAGCTCTACTCAGAGGCAAGCCTCCCCTGGGCCATCTCAGACCCCATTGTAGGTCTGCCCCTTCCTTGCTTCCTAGATCAGACACTTCTTGCTTTCCTCTTGTGGCAGGTACCACATTTTATGGTAATAACCCAAACCTAATTGGTGTCAGAAACTTTGTAGCCACAGCACAAGGTTCTATCAGTCACCCCAGCTTTATTAAGACAACTAGAAATTTAGTATTTGCCTTATCTACTGATTTAAATCAATGGGAGCCATTGGGGATTGTGCACTGGTTCTGTCTTGTACCTTGTAGTTAAAGAACACAATTCTGGGGGTTAAACACAGAAGAAAGTTGGGGAGAAGTGACATGAGTGTCAGTGGGATATTTTCAGGCTTGTTGCGCGTGTCTTGATCAAGCATACCCGAGGAAGCTCCGCCCATTGCAACGTGTATAACCCCGTCCACCATTACCAGGGCAACTCAGGGGACCTATGGGGATGGGGTCTGTTTATCACCATCACCAGCCCAGAACTCTGTTGCTTGGCCTCAGAGTTCTACTCCTGTTTCACTGTGGGAATCAATATTTTTATGAACTCTTTGAAGGCGATGAGGTTTTACCCTACAGGTGGCTCATCTCTGCAGGAGTTGGAAATGGTTCACAGTGGCCTAGCAAAAGTCATAGAGTGGGAACGTAAGGTCATGCAATGGTGACCCAAGGTACCAACAATGCACAGGAGCAGATTCCATCACCAGATAGGAAGATTAGTTCTTGCTGTCAAGGCTGCATATCTGCACTCTTTCCTCCTGCGGCTCTTGCTGACGCCCTCGAACCTTGTTAGGGGATGTGGGTTGCTATGGTGATAAGAAGGTTGCTAACCAGGAGGAAACTGAGTGGGAAAGTTCCAATGAAGAAACCGAATTTTGACATCATACAACTCTTGTCCCAATTTTCTCCGTAAGAGCTGGGCTTCAGGCAATCCCTAAGGTATCACTGTTTGATAGGTAGACAGCATCGGATTAAGAAAAGTTCCAAACTGCTGAAAGGCAGAAATGTCTTTATTTCATTCAGTATCCTGGGGATTTCAGGGGACACAGATGCCTGTGGGAAGCCCTCATCATGGTAAATTTGGGCTCTGGCTTCAAACATGTGAGGGTGAGACTTATGTCAATCTGGAAGCTTTCTTTTGCTGGTAACAAAGGCAGCTGTCTCCCTCACTAGCATTGACCAGCTGCTACCTCTTGGCTTCTTATGGACAAAGGGGTCTCTTCCAGGAGTATTGACTTTTCTCCTTATATACGACCTCCTCATCTGCACTGTGGAGTCAGATTCTTTGGGTATCTCCCCTCGAAGCTAAAGACTGAGGGCGTCAGTGAGTAACAGGAGTTATTCCCACTGGAACACTGACAAAGTTGTGACAAACGTAGAATTTAGATTCTTTCTCATCCAGAAATCCATTTGCCTGCTCTCCTTCCCCCCTCCCTCCCTCTCTCCATCTCTCTCTCCCATTCTTCCTTCTTTCCTTCCTTTCTCCCTTCCTCCCTCCTCCTTCTCTCCCTGCCTCTTGACTAGGATTTGATTTCAGGGCCTGATCTTTGCTAGGGGGTTACTCTACAATTTGAATCATGCCCTCAGCCCTCTTTGCTTGTCATTTTTCAGATAGTTTCCCTGCACTGATGGCCTCCTACCTCATTTACAGGTGTGAGTCACAGGTGCTAGGCTGCTTCACATCATTTGGATGCATCTTTTCTTCCATCTCTGACTTCCTTCCTTCCTTCCTCCCTTCCCTCCTCTCTCCCTCTTAACACCTTCCTTCCTCAGCTTCTCCTTCCCTGATAATTTTTTCCCTTATGCGTCTGCAGAGGCTCCAATTCCCCCAGGATTCAGCGATGAGGAAGCCTGGGAACCTATCTAAGATTTGGCAGACCAGAGGAATTCAAGCTGATGGTGAGAGCACACTTTGAAATCTTCAGTGGAGGCTGCGTGGGGTGTGTGTGTGTTGAGAAGAAGGGTAGGGAATGGACTCTGGAGGATTGTGAAAGGCTTCTTAGAGGTGGTGACCCTGAAGTTGCACGTTAGAAAAGATTTCCAAGGGGGTGGCTACAGTGCTTGGCAACAGGTGCAGGTCTCACACGTGCAAGGGCAGAGGACAGATTGAAGGAATCCTGGCCACTTCTGTCCTAACCACAGAGGCTGGCTGTGGCGATTAAAGTGGAGCATCCTCATTGTGCTTTTTCCTTTTAATATTGCAACTTTCCCCTGTCCTAGGAGTCCCATTTTCCCCCTGTGGCCTGATCCATCCAGTGGGTCCCTGGGCCCTGAATTTCAGTCTTGGTGAGTTGCCTGAGTCCCTCATTACTAGTAAAAGGCTTTTGTTTTTACAAGCACAAGAGCTGACATCAGTCCGAGAGCTTGAGAAGACCAAAGGCAAGTAGAACAGCTTTTCCAAAATAACGGCTCAGAGACGTGGTGGTAGAGGGGTGTCGGTCAGTGCTAACCCCAAATTCGATTGCACATTATAAAAACTATGGAGGGAGCAGATTTCCAGATTATTCTTTAAATCCCTTTAACCTCTGCAGGGGCAGACATCATCTTGGAGTAGGTGGGATCTTTCTTCCCAGAGGCCTTGGCTACAGAGATCCTGGCCTGAGGTTCAGGTGGGACAAGGCAACGCTGAGCTGCCTTGGGCAGTTTGTGTTTCTCCCAGGTTTACTCCTGTAACTGGGTTGGGTGATGTTTTGGCCTGGGGCAGGCTGGTGTAGGATGGTCTCATTTTGTGGTATTTAGATGGCTATGGCTTGTGTTGGGACACAGGGATGACCTGGACACACATTGATTCTCTCTCTCTCTCTCTCTCTCTCTCTCTCTCTCTCTCTCTCTCTCTCTCATTCTGTTCTGGTTGATTGGAAATAAGAGTCTCACAGACTTTGAACCACCATCCTCAGGTCTCAGCCTCCTGAGGAGCTAGGATTACAGGCATGATCTACCAGTGTCTAGCACATGTCTCTTATTCTATAACAGGTCACCTGCGCTTTCACAGGAAGTTTCAAGAGAGAAAGAGGGATTGAGAAAGGAGTCCTCTTAGGCCTAGGTACAGAACCAGCCTATTTTTTTTTAAAATTTTATTTTATTTTATTTGAGAACATACTGTACAGAGGGGTTACAATTACATGGGCAGGATAATGCATACATTTCTTACCAAGCATTGCAGCCTCCTCCTTTGTTTACCCTTCACCTCCCTTCCCAGCCTCCCCCCTCCCCCCCACCCAATCATACCCCCCCACCCCCCCCCACACCGACATTGTAAAGCTGGTTTTGACATGACATTTTGTACTTCTCATTGTTGCAACAGGTCTACCTGAATCCTTAAACGACTTGTTTGTCCCCGTCTCCTCCACATGTTATACTGACATCAAATATAGTGAAAGCGGGGGTTACACTGTGGGGGAGGGACATACAAAGCAACAAAGAAATAATCTTATAAATGTGTTAGAAACACATGCATGAAAGAAACAAAAACATTAAAATACATATTTGAGAGTTCGTTTTCCTAACATCACATTATCTGACTTTTTCCGCTTGACTCATACCTATACTAGATATTGCAAATAAGGGAAACCATGGGACCTATGTTTCTTTGGGCCTGGCTTACTTCACTTAATATAATTTTTTCCAAGCCTTTCCATTTCCTAACAAATGGGGCAATGTCATTCTTTCTGATGGAGGCATAGAATTCCATTGTGTATATATACCACATTTTCTTGATCCATTCATCTACTGAGGGGCATCTGGGTTGGTTCCATATCTTAGCTATGGTAAATAATGCTGCAATAAACATAGTTGTGCTGGTAGCTTTAGTGTGGTCTTTTTTGTAAACATTAGGGTAAATGCCCAAAAGTGGGATTGCTGGGTCATAGGGGAGTTCTATGTGAAGTCTTTTGAGGAACCTCCATACTGCTTTCCAAAGTGGTTGAACAAGTTTACATTCCCACCAACAATGAAGTAAGGTTCCTTTCTGTCCACATCCCCTCCAGCATCTGTTGTTGTTAGAGTTCTTGATTTTTGCTGTTCTAACTGGAGTGAGGTGATATTTCAATGTTGTTTTGATTTGCATTTCTTTTATGGCTAGGGATGTTGAACATTTCTTCATGTGTCTATTGGCCATCCTTCTTTCTTCTTCCGAGAAGCTTCTCTTTAAGTCTTTCGCCCACTTACTTATTGGGCAGTTGTTTCTTTGAGGATTTGTTGTTGGGTGGTTTAATTTTTTGAGTTCCAAGTATATTTTAGATATGAGACCCTTGTCCGTTGTATGGCTAGTAAAGATCTTCTCCCAATCCGTGGGCTTTCTATTGATCTTGCTAGCTATGTCATTTGCCCTGCAGAAGCTCTGCAACCTTATGCAATCCCATTTGTCCAACCTTTCTTTGATTTGTTGTGTTTCCGGGTCTCTATTCAGAAAATTTCGGCCTGAGCCAAGGAGACCCAGGGTTTCTCCTATTCCATCCTGTAATGTTTTCAGAGTGTCTGCTTTGAGTTCAAGGTCTTTGATCCATTTGGAGTTGATTCTGGTGCAGGGTGATATATAAGGATCTAGCTTTAGTTTTCTACATGTAGTTAACCAGTTTTGCCAGCACCATTTACTGAAGAGGCTGTCTGTCTTCCATTCTATTGTTTTAGCTCCCTTATCGAAGATTAGATGGCTATAGGTCTGTAGGTTCATTTCTGGGTTTTCAATTCTATTCCATTGGTCCTGAGGTCTGTTCTTATGCCAATACCAAGCTGTTTTGATTACTATGGCTTTATAGTAGAGTTTGAAATTTGGTTTTGATATTCCTCCAGCAGTGTTCTTTCCGTTGAGGAGCGTTTTTGCTATTCGGGGTCTTTTATTGTTCCATATGAATTTTTGGATTGCCTCTTCTATTTCCTTGAAGAATGAGGGTGGAATTTTGATAGGTATTGCATTGAATTTGTAGATAGCCTTGGGAAGTATTGCCATTTTCATGATGTTAATCTTTCCAATCCAGGAGCATGGGAGGTTTTGCCATTTTTTAAGTTCTGTGTTGATTTCCTTTTTCAAGATTTTAAAGTTTTCATCATAGAGGTCCTTCACTTCTTTAGTTAAGTTAATTCCTAGGTATTTTATTTTTTGTGGGGCTATTACAAATGGAGTTGCTTTCCTAATTTCAGCCACACTTTTCTCATTGTTGGCATACAGAAAAGCCATTGATTTTTGGGGGTTAATTTTATAACCTGCTACTTTGCCAAAGTTTTGAATCAGCTGGAGTAATTTGGGAGTGGAGTCTATGGGATTCTTTAAATACAAGATCATGTCATCTGCAAAGAGGGAGAGTTTTAGTTCTTCTTTCCCTATTTGGATCCCCTTTATGTCTGTATCTTGTCTTATTGCTGTAGCTAGGCATTCTAATACTAGATTGAAGAGAAGTGGAGAGAGTGGGCATCCTTGTCTTGTTCCTGAGTTAAGAGGAAATGGCTTTAGTTTTTCACCATTGAGTATAATGCTGGCTGTAGGTTTGTCATATACAGCCTTTATTGTATTGAGGAATGTTCCATGGATTCCTAATTTCAGAACCAGCCTATTACTTCTACTGTGTTCTGTTGTCCATGAGGAGTTATGGGACTTGGAGTAGGAAAACAGATCTACCAACCCTCCTTTAAAACAAGAGGAGCTGCAAAAGTCACACTGCAAAAAGGGTATGGTTCCCAGAGGGTTTAAGAACCTGGCCATTTTTGCTGATGGTCTACCCCAAGCCAGCCATCTTCCTGGCTCAGTTGGAGCAGTTCAGCTCTGAACTCTTTGTCTAATAAGCATTTCACCATACAGGGTAAGGACAGCAGGCATCTAACTTTTAGTACCCCATTATGTCCAGAGCTCTAGCTGGACTTCTCATATGTAATTGCAGAAGCATTTAAATCATCAAACATTGATTCCAGCATCCTGCCTAAGGCAGACATACAGAGCCACACAAGGAAGGTAGAAACTCTGTGGGTTAAGGGCTTTGACTGAAGACAGGTCTAACTTTGAAGACAGATAAGTCTGGCTTTGAATCTTCTGTTCTTACAGGCTGTGGGCTTTGGGGCAAATCATGGTCTCATCCCGAGATGGTTTGTTATCAGTAAAATTCGGATGATAATGTTGAACTTACAGGAGAATTGTGAGGCCCAAGTCAGATACCAGATGTAAAGTACGTAGCATAGTACCTGAGATACCATAGATACCCACTAAATGGTGGCTATTATTATCAATAATAAATGTAGTCTGAAGGAATGTGGACATGAATGAACCACTTTGTAAATTTCAGCCAAATATACATCATTCATGCTCCCATCCTGGCCCAAATAAAACATATACACAACCCATTAGCTTGTTGCTAACTTTCCTTCATAACAGGAAATCTCACAGCCAAGACCAGTACTCATTGGTTGACCCAGGCATGGAGGTAGATCAGCAACACGTCATTCTGCTTCTAGATGTTTCCAAAAGGCACGCAGCATCTCTTTCCTGCGTGGCCATATACTCCTCCCCTGCTTTCTGTACACCCACCCCATGAAAATGGAGGCGCACCTGCACCTGCAGTGTGTGGAGAGGCATTGCCCATGGTTGCCTGGACAATTTGCTTTCCGCACCTGCAAACAGTCTTGCTTTCCTTTCTCCAGATCAAAGTTAGTCTTTGCTCTCCATACCGCCCGCCGCCCAGCCCAGTAGGCAGGGAAGACAAGGAGAGAACTGAGCAATTAGACACTCAGCGGCCTCTCTCCCGGGCTAGAGCTGTTTTTAGCTCTGCCTCTCAGGCAGGCGGGCCTGGCCTTGGGGTCTGAGCCCAGCCTGGTAAATTAATGACAGCAGAAGACTGTCAGACCCCAGCAGTGTAGGAGAGGGAGGCAGTGCTGGCTTGTTCATTTGGTGTGGAGTCTATGGCTCTTCCTTGGTCTTTATTTTTGCTGTCAGTGACAAACCTGCCTTGCTTTCAGCCATATGTAAATAAAAAGCAACGATAAACTCCCTCTTCATATATTTTCAGTGGAAAAACAAATGGTCCCACATTTTTGAATTCCAAACCACATGCCCATTTGAGACATAAGGAACTCGAGGATGCAGGGTTTTGGAGCAGTGGTAGCATCCTGAAGCTTCCAGAAGGGAAGTAAAACTCCCCCTGTCCCCTGCACGGTTCATGTTGGGGGGGGAGGGGGGAGAGGCTGCTTCTAGGGGCCTGGGGGTGGCAGGAGTTGGGGTGATGGGTGTGTGGTGGTTACGTTTTGCTTTTTAGGCAATAGGTGTCCTTTCTGGAGCAAAGAGCTCCAGGCTGATACAATCTGTTGGCGAGACTAACTCTGGATTTGGATCTAACAAAGACTATAAAGGGGAGTTGTGAGACTTGTTTTCCAACCTTGTGGGAGTCAGAGTGGTTTTAAATGAAGGGCAGATGTAGCCTGAAGCCAATATCTGCCTCCCCGGGTCCTGCTGTAACCTTATTAAAGAATAAAAATAAAGGCAAGACTTTTATGGTAAGGAAGAAAAGGCAGGGCAAGGCACTTCCTGAGCAGAGAGGTGGGGTGTTGGGGGGACTCTGGGACCCATGTGAATGACATGGGTCATGTCTTCCAGCAGAGGTTGCAGGGATGGACAGGAGGGAAGGGGACCCGGGCAGGACAGAGGCCTTGATCTGACTGTCAAAGCCGGGGCTGGAAGAGTAGGAAGGTGCTGCATGCTCATCAGATCAGTGCCACGTTTCCTCCCCCTCCCCCCACTTCTTCCACTGTGGCTGGCATACCCTGTGCCTCTGTGTGAAGGGAGGTTGAAGTGGGAGTCTGACTTCCCAAGGTAAAACAGGACGTGGTACCTAAGGGGGGAAAAATCACATGCTCTTGGAAGTGTAAGCTCTTCCTCTGTGGGCTTTCCCATACTTCCAGTAGGGGGCAGTAGAGGTACCAGATTGAGTCAGAATCTGTACTGCTCTCCTGTGTACTTGAGACTTTCATTTGTGTCAGGGGATACCTCTCCCCGTTCAAAGATTTGTTAGGACTCTGGTGCAGTGGCTTATGCCTGTAATCCAGGCTACTTAGCCTAGGCAAAACATGTGGGAGACCCTATTTCATCTCAACCGATTAAAAGTTAGATGTGGTGGCGAGTGCCTGTCATTTCAGCTACACTGGAAACATAAATAGGGGGATTGTCATGATTGAGGCTGGCCGGGAGTCAGGAATTATCCCAGACTTCAGTCCTATTTCTGGAAGGAGTCAGCTCCTTGGAGGACAGATATGGGAATGTGCTAAGAATCAGAGCAGGCATTGGGACTAGGCTTGGGACAGGGGCTCCTGAAGCATTCTGCCACTGTTCAGGAGCTGGAATCTGGGTAGGGAAACTGAGGCTGCATCCAGCTATTAGAATGACACCTCAAGGGGGTTGCAGCAGGAAGCCCACTGTCTGAGGGACCCAGGATCAGCTGAAGTGGGAATCTGACTGTGAAAGGAAAAAGGCATGTTTGGGGCTCAGAACCAGGAGGGAGGGTGGGTCCAGGGAGGATGGGTCCAGGGAGGGTCCAGAGGCCTTCTTTCAGGTGTGTGTGTGTGGGGGGGGGGGGCAGAGACAGACATATTTCCTTCTCTCTGGTTTTAATCCTCCCAATACTTCCTCCCTAAGTGGTCTTTTCAGCTTCAGTCTCATTTCCGGCAGGCAGCCAGAGCCCTCTGTGCAAATCACCAATCTGACCATAACCACTCTCCCTTCTTCAAATCCCTCCCTTGGCTCCCAATTACTTCCAGGATAGAGTCCAAATTCCTTAATGCATTCTACAAAGCCTTCTTCAATTTCCAGTATTCTTTCTCTTCATGCTTCTCTCCAGCCCAAAGTGACTAGACCAGTCATTGCATTTTAAATTTGCATATCGTCCCAGGAACAATCAATGATCCACTGCAACTCTTCAGTCTGTGACTGGGCACCTACATCTATGAGGGATGAGTCCTGCCCTTCAAAATCTCCCCGTGTCTCTGCATCAAGTCTTGCCCTGGTACTTGCACGATGCTGAAACTGCTTTTGAAGAGTAGCTATGCATGGGCAGAGATGAGAGATGCTGCAACCAAGAAGTGACAAGAGTTGGTAAATAAAGTTCAAGCGTCCCATGTGGCACAGCTTATACCTTCATTACTTTCCTCTCTTCCCAGTGGGTGTCACTCCCCCATTTCCTACCAGCTTCCTGGGATGATCTTCCCAGTATTCACTCACACCTATCTTCTCTTCTCAGGGTTTCAAGATGTCTGTGCTCTGTGTCCTCTCTGTATGATGGGCTTCTTCTCTTTTGTAACTGGTCAGCTCAGGCTTTGCCAGCAGCTTAGCAAGGCTGGCTGCCTCCTCTGTGCTCCAGGGCTTCGGCTCTGTCCTCTGCTCACCTCCTGTTCACATAACCTTCTTTAACTTGCTGATGGGATCCATGAAGCATGGGACTCTCTGCTCTCCACATATTGCATCTCATACCTCTTCTGGGTGGAAAGCCAACAGATGGGTGTTCACACCTGACCTGAAGAACACCGGAAGTGGTAACAGCAGGTGGAAAGGAAAGCACTGTAGAGTCTTCTGTAGAGCTCGGACTCTTCTTCAGGCAAGGCACTTCAAAGATTTTTTTTTTTTTGGTAAGTCCATACAACTCCATCTCCTGTTAAGCAGTTAAAAAAACTGGCCTAGAGATGTGGCTCAAGTGGTAGAGTGCCATCTGAGTAAGCAAGCCATGTCTGCGTAAGGATCTGAGTTCAAACTCAGCTACTGGAGAGAAAATTAAAGCAGGGTGCCAGAGGCAGAGGTAATGACCTGGAAGAATTCCCATGGTGCCTTGGAAAGGGTGGGGGTGTCAGTGGAGGGTAGGCAAGTTGTAGGGTGCTGCCTAGAACAAGGGCCCCCTCTTGCTCCCATTTGTATCCACAGCTTTGGTGCAGACCTGCCTAACCTCACAGATTGCTCTGCTGATGTGACTCATTTCTATTTTCAGCACATAAATAATGTTTAATGAATGAACCCAACTTTGCAGAATGCTATGTAGGAGCATTGGGAAAAAAAATTGGAAGGATCTCCATGAAGATAGTCACAGATGGTGTGAGCAGTGGAGCTCTGCTCGGGGCAGGACGGGCAAGGAGAGCGGCTTCAGCTTTGCACATTTCCGTATTGTGCAAATTTGTGTTATTTTTGGCCATTATAATAAAAAAATCCAACAGAAGTGGAACAAAAAGATCCCTTACTATCCTCCCTGACAGCTATGCTGGGATATCTGCTGTTTTGAACCCTCCGCATATACATGTGTGCCTTTGCAGACCTGGGGGTCAGCTCTACCTGGGCTCCTTCCTCCCTGGGGCAGAAGACACTGAGAACTCTTCCCGGGGTGGGGAAAGACCATCCCGTGCAGTAGACACCTCCTGCTGCTCCAGCCCGCACAGATCGCTCATCACTTTCATCATCTACCTTCCTGACTCCTAACTTTATCATTGACTCTTATTCACCTTTTCCCCACACCCCAAAGCCTTTGTTAACTTCATCAGAATAGCATCACTTCCTAGCACATGATCAGAGATGAATCCAACCCAATGTTACCATTTTTGTGAAAGCCAGTGTTCAGAGAGCAGCTCACCTCAAGTCACAGAGCTTGCAGACGGTAGAAATGGTACCAGTGGTGACTTCAGATGTTATCTTTCTAAGATAAAATAGAAGCTGGGCACTGGGGACTCATGCCTATAATCCTAGCTACTTAGGAGGTTGAGCTCTAAGGATTGCAGTTCAAAACCAGCCCTCACAGGAAAGTCCATGAGACTCTTTTTTATTTTAAAATTTTATCTTATTGTAAAGATGCTGTACAGAGGGGTTACAGTTACGAGTAAGGCAATGGATATATTTCTTTCTTTTTTTTTTGGTCCAGTCGTGGGGCCTGAACTGTGGGCCTGGATGCTGTCCCTCAGCTCTTCAGCTCAAGGCTAGCGCTCTACCACTTGAGCCACAGCGCCACTTCCGGCTTTTTTCTTTTTGCTTATGTGGTGCTGAGGAATCGAACCCAGGGCCTCAGGCATGCAAGGCAAGCGCTCTACCACTGAGCACCTTCCCAGCCCCAATGAGTACATTTCTTGTCGAGCATTGTTACCCCCTCCTTGCTGTTCTCCCACTATCCCTTCCCTGCCCCACCTCCCTCATTCCTCCCCCTCCCTGAAGTGGTAAAGTGGGTATCATTGTTGCCATGGGTCATCCTGTGTCTTCGTTTCAGCATTTTGTTATGATCCTTTCCCTCCCCAAATTAGGTAAATGCATATACAAGATGCAGGGTACCAAAATCAAGTACAGTGACAACAGGGGATATACCATAGGGGAAACAACATACAAAGGAAACAAAAAAAATACCATAGTACATTAAAAACAGCAACAAAGAAAGACCTCGTGTGTCTATATCTTGGGCTTCATTTTGCTTACCATCATCTTATATGGTCATATGTGCACATAGATTTTGAGCTTTTCTGCTCATCTGATAAAATTATCTTAGACGGATACTAATTATTGCAAATGAGGGAAACCATGGGACCTATATTTCTTTGGGTCTGGCTTACTTCACTTAATATGATTTCTTCCAAGTCTTTCCATTTCCTAACAAATGGATCAAAAATGTGGTGTATATATATATTTATTATTTATATAATGGAATTCTATGCTTCCATCAGAAAGAATGACAACCCCATTTGTTAGAAAATGGAAAGACATGAAACTCTTATCTCCAGTTAACCACCAGAAAACTGAAAGTGGCACTGTGGCTCAAAGTGGTAGAGCATTAGCCTTGAGTGAAAGAGCTCAGGGACAGTGCCTAGGCCCTGAGTTTAAGCCCCACAACTGACAAAATAGAGAGAGAGAGAGAGAGAGAGAGAGAGAGAGAGAGAGAGAGAGAGAGAGAGAGAGAGAGAGAGAGAGAGAGAGAGAGAGAGAATAGAAACAGAAATTCTTTCCCTAAGGGGAAGGAGTCTCCCGTGAGGGCGTTTCACCTGTCAGAAGTGGTCAGGCTAGGGCTCACTCCCTCTTGCTCTGGGAAAGGAAGAGGCGTGTGGCTATGCTTCCCTGGCTGAACCTCCCCAGCTGCAAGCGCATTCAGCCCATGCCCCTCCCAGTTTGATGTCTTTCTTGATTACCACAAGCCTTATAGTGAACCAGACATAGGTCAGATCTCTCTTATAATTAGTTCTGGAGCTAATTAGGAAGCTTCAAGTTACGGAGCTGCAAAATGAGGACAGGGAGACCTACTTGTGGGGTGACTTAGGTGGGTGGTAGGTGTGGCCAATGGGTTAGGTGATTGGCAGATCTGGCTGTGTCTTGTCCCTGGAAGATAGTGCTCCACAGATTTGGAATAGGATGAGAAAGCAGTGTTTAGCCACTGGCTGTAAGACATGTAGTTACTTTTTGGCCAGGGATCTCTGAAACATGTATGGTAGAAGGTAGTAGAGTGATTACAGTCATGGTTGCAGGAGCCCAAGGGTACTGAATCTGAGTCCCAGATCCATCATTTACTGTCTGGCCTTGGGAAAGTCTCTCGAATTCACACCATCTATTTCCTCACTTGTAAAAGCTGTCTAAAGTAACATCTATCTGGTCATGTCTATTAAATATAATAATAATGGACATGAGACACCTAGCCCAATGCCTGCTATTATGCTGCAAAACAAAAACCAAGAGATGTCAGCTTCTTTTAATATTTTATCATTGGTTTTGTGCTTTTACTTTTGCAGTCAGTCATTCAGGTATTTACCAAGTGTTTCCTGTTGTCATTGGGCAAGTAAGATGACTGTACTTCTCTGGGATGGGATTTGCACAGTGACTTCGATGATAGAAACTCTGCACACAGCACACAGAACAAGCAACAAACCCTTGGTGGACTGAGCAGCTGAGGGTGGTGGTTAGTGGTTACAGCAATGTACTTGGCCTATGATGACTAAGACTGGCTGAGCTCAATACATGGCGAGATCAAAGGTATTACCTGGCCCTCTGCTTTGTCACGTGATGAGAGAGAAGAGAGGCAGAGAAGTTCACATGCTTCCTCAAATAGGATTTTTTTTTTGTCTACCAGCTCAATTAAAGCACACAGGCCCCAGTACCCTGACTCCCTAAAGCTGGAAGTGTTGGGGGCTGTGGATGGATGGACAGGGGTAGCATACACTAGTGTGGTTCTAGCTGGTCCTCTGTCCATACTTCCCTTATGGATTTAAGCTGCAAAGTGTGAGCAGCCATGCTCACTTCCAGTGATCATGATGCATGGGAGTTTTAACACCCTCCATTTCTGGAGGGGTGGAAATTTGCACCAATTGTTACTGCCAGACCTGTAAGAGGGATGCAGGAGAAGTGTTCTGGAGGAAGGGACACCTTCAGACATCTTTTAGGTCCCTTCTCCCAGAATCCCAGGAGGAAGGTGGTCAGAAGCCCGGGGACTCAGCAGATGTTTTGACTCATGCACATTTCGACTAAGGTGTGAGTGATGGACACAACATCATTCATCACGGAAATGCTCGTTGTTTCTGGGAAGATGAGGAGTAACATGGAAAGTCCTAAAAGCCGAGAGAGGATGGAAAGGGCAGGAAAAAAAAAGCAGTGAGCATATGATATATGCTAATTATTAGTCTCTTTGGAAACTGTCCCCTGCTTGTGGCTTGAGCCCCTTTTAAGGGCTCTCAAGAGTGAGTTTGATTAGGGCCACCCATTGGAGCCAATTGGACAGAGTTAGTTGGTCTTGGGGGTCTGGGCAGCTGCCCGCACAAGAGAGGGGGTTCTTGTCCATCTCTCCATATTTGCTACTGAGAGCCAGCCCTCCACAGTCTTCCTCTGAGATTGTAATGGAGCTACATTATGCTGGAAAACTTGACCTTATGGCCCCTGTGGTCCTGGGCCAGAGGATTATCTTCAATGTGGTAGTAGCAGAGATTCACAGGGAGGTGGTGATAAGCTCCAATCTCCAGGAGGAAGGTGGTTGTAGAGGTGGTTAGGTACCAGCCAGCCTAGAGGAAGCCCCTGGGATTCTTCTTTTTCAAATGTCACTGCCTTTTGCAATTTATGGGGCTAGACTAGATGGCCTGCATTTCCTGATTATATATTTTCTTAGCTCCTAGGGTGACCTGATTCGTTTCCAGCTGCAGACTTCCTGGCACCATCAGCCATCCACCCTCAGATATAGTGTGTCCAGGACAGTGGACCATGCAGGACTGTGGGGGGTGCAGGGTGGCTTTTCTCTCTGGGAAGGTGGGGAGACAGTAAGCTAGCCTGTAGAAAGCCAACTGTGTAAGCCAATTCAGCTATCAATGGGGACCTAGTGGGGTGATTGATAATGGGGGTTAGCCATTGCTTATAGAATGATTGCCACTGAGAGATGGAAAGACAGGCAGATGAACTGTCAGTAATATGAACAGGAAAGAAAGGCCCTAGGCCTGCTGGGGGGCATGGCTGGTAAGGGCGGGGCCTGTGAAGAGCTGTCTAATAATGGTTTGATGGCCCTTGGTAGACTTGGGCACAAGGATGTGTCAGCAATTGATGGCTAGGAGGTCCAGGGGGAACCTGGGGATTTGTTTTGAGTCTTTAGCCTTGTGGTTCTCTAAGCTCTGAATGTCCATGAAGAAGAATGTCCATGTGTGAAGTTCCAGTAGGTAGAGAAGGTGTCAGTGGGAAAAGGTTGTGCTTGAGGCTGGGGAAGATGGTGGAGGGTAGGAAGATGATAAACTCCAAGGAAAAGGGCAACCCTGTGAAATCCATGTTTTGCAAAGTCTTCTATTTGCAAGCCCCTCTGATAGTTAACTTATTACCTCTGGGACAGCCCCTTCCATGTCTTCAATTCTGACCAATAGATTTAGTCAGGACAAAATGTGGTCTTTCCACCCTTGCTTTGGCTCACACTAGAACTATGAGTATTTGTTTCTTGAATCAACACAATGACTTTGATGTGACTATTTCAAAGATCAGACATGGATCTAGCTTCTGGAACATTCCATAACAACCTAGGTTGACTCCTCCTCGTGAAGGGCATGTGAATTTCTCTCAGGTCTCAGATCCACACAGATCTCCTAAGTCCTCAATGATCTGACTCCCTTGGGACCCTGTTGATGTCTTTTTCTGAGTACCCAGGCCACCTGACACAGACTTCTTGTGGTTTCTGCCCTTGTATCTGTTCAGGGCTTCATGCTTGGTTCAGTTTCTGTTGGCTTTGTTTTGTGGGCTTGAGCTCCAAGAGGAATATGCATTTTGTAAGCTGCTTTGGTTTTTTTTTTAGACAAGACAATTTCCCCCCTCTTTTAAAAATATTATCTTCAAATAGTTGTACCAAGGGGCTTAAAGTCAACATGTTCATTTATGTGTACAATACACATGGCCATTTACGTGTACCATGTGGTGTGATCAGAGCCACTCCTCCCATTGTTTCCTCCCCCATCTATCCCTTCCCCACCCATCTCCTCAAAATTCCTACTTCTGTTTCCACAGCAATAAGAATATTTAGTAGCTCATTCTCTGGCCTGAGTTTATCTCGGGGTGGGGGGGGGGATCTGGGGACTTTGAGTCTTTAGCCTTGTGACTCTGTGAGCTCTGAACATCCATACAGACAGCTTGCCTGGACACAGGTCTGAGCAGGTTACTGGAATCACCTACCACGAGAGAAGATCTCCTTCTCCCCACACCATACATGGAGATTCAGATGGAAACACAGAGATAGGGATGTGGGTACAAGTAGGGGCTTGTCTAAAGTCAGACAAGTTGGTGGCAGAGTGACAGCTCTCCTTCCCTGTGAGCAGTCACACAAGGCACACTATGAAAGCCATACCCATAAGGCCTTCATGGTGCTGAATGTATTTCTTTGCAAATTCTAGGACACGTAAAAATGTCCCATTCCCCACAGCCAGATAATTTCATGTTTATGGAGCTGATTACCAAATTACAATGAGAAAAAGACAAATTCTCTAGACTTTAGGAAGTGAATTACAATGATGAATCTCTCCTTTCTTTTAATCTCCTTCAGTCTTATTGCAAAAAAAAAAAAAAAAAAAAGGAGGAGAGAAGGAGGGAAGACAAGTTACCAGCATCCTGCAAGATTCTTTCTTTCTTTCTTTATTCTTTTACTCAGCTGTGGTTTTCAAAAAAAAAAACAAAGCCCAACATTCTGAACAAGTATATTAATTTGAATTTGAAGTCCTTTCATTCAAATGATGGGTATAGGAACACACAAAATGACATATTTTTGTTGTCTTTGCAATGAGATATATACTCAGACTGTCCAACTTGACAAGAGATAGCTTTATTTTCCTGGCAAGAAATAAAAAATGCCCAACCACACTGATAGTTAACATTATGAGTTGCAGTTAGACATGGTGACACTAAATTTGGAGCATGATAATAACTTTTCTGGGGACCTAACTTATCTTCTATGCCTGCGGCGCGTGGACTCCTACATAGTTTATGGGTTTAATATTATTCTGCAGGTTCGTCCAAATCATATTACAATGAAATTCCTCTCAAAGAAGATCCGACGGAGTAATAAAAAACAATGTTCGCCTTGAACTTCACCATGGGTCGCTTGGGCTGAAACAGCCCATTAGGACTGCATTTTGTCAGAGGCTAATCAATTTGGTTACAAGCAAGAGTTTGCCTTTCAAACTCCATACTTGTGTATTGGGGAGGGTTTGAAACTCTGTATACTTTATTCTACAAGGACAGATCACTGACAACATTAAAGATGTCAGTATAGAGAGCTATGAGGTATGCTGTACACAACCAGACATTGGAGGATGCCTTTTTTTTGTTGTTTGTTTATTTTTTTTCTGTTCCTGGGGCTTGAACCCTGGGCCTGAGCATTATCTCTGAGCTCCTTTTTGCTCACAGCTAGCACTCTACCACTTGAACCACAGTGTCATGTCTGGCTTTTTCTGTGATTAATTAGAGATAAGAGTCTCATGGGCTTTCCTGCCAGGGCTGAGTTTGAACTGTGATCCTCAGATTTCAGCCTTCTGTGGAGCTAGGATTACAAGTGTGAGCCACTGGTGCCCAGCTTCAGATGTCTTCTGTATCATGCCCATGTATTCATTCAAGTACACATGGGATTGGATTCTAAAAGAGCTGTTTACTTAGGATGTTCAATCTCAGCGAGACACTTGGGCACAGGAGGTAGGCAAATTCACCTGGATTGTGGCTATGGCACAGTGGAAACTGTTGGTCAAGAGAACTGGATTCTTGTTGGGTCTCATAGTGTCTGCCTGTAATCCCAGCATTCGGGAGGCAGGAGTAGGTAGTTCATGGGTTTGAGACCACCTTGGGGTTTATAGTGATACTGTGTCTCACACAAAAGAGAGAAGGAGAGCAAATGGAAAAGAAGAAGAAGGGGAAGAAGGGAGAGGAGGAGAAGGAGAAAGAGAAGAAGAGGAAGGGGAGGAAGGGGAAGAGAAGGAGCAAAGTAGGAAGGGGAAAGAGACAGAAGGAGAGAGAAAGGGGGGAGGGAGGCAGAGAGAGAATATAATAATGTAAGGATAGCATTCCTGCTCCTACTCTGAACATTAAGGTTGTGTGGATCTGGCCAGACTCTTCCTTTGGAAAATGCAAAAATGGAGGATCGAAATATAAACAAACCCAAGGTTCCTTCCTCTCAGAGATACTTGGACATTATAACCCTGGATCTAATTTTTATTCTTGGAGATTTTTAGGAGGGAGGTGGGGAGTCTTCCTGGAAAACTCAGTCACATACTTCATGAATTGGTGGTTTTGGTTTGGAGAGGAGTCTTTTCATTAAAAAGTAAGTATCTTGTAACAACAACAACAACAACAACAACAACCACAACAACGACAACCACCCCAGAAAGGCAAGTAGACATGACATTGGCTAAATGTGTAAAATGAAGGGAGAGGAAATACTGTCTTTCTCTGCACCTTAGAGGCCATTCTTAGTTTGCCTGAATTGTACAGTGCTAGTGTTATTTTAATACTAAACAGTTGTCAAGAAATTATTAAAAATCAGCAATGGGCTAAAAAATGCAAGGTGACAGATTGGTGCCCAATGTACTGAGGAAAGAATAATTTACAGCCTCTGAGTTTCACAGCTTGTTTGTGCTTCGTTTCTAGCAGCTTAACACAACATTTGCAGTGAGTGTTGGATAATTTCACCTCTTGTTATTTTGAAGGGCCGCTGTCATCCCAACTTCCTTTCCTCTGCTTCAGCAAAGAGGCGTACTCATGATGGATGGGTTCTAGCACAGTTTAGGGGGTGTTAGCACCCTTCAGTCTCCAGAGAGGTCCTGTTACATCACCTTGGACTCTGGAAGACCTAAGAGAGCAGGAACTGGTTCACATTATTGGTGCCTGACATGTAGAAGATGCTCAAGAAATTAGTTTTTGTTTGTGACTTCACTCAGCTTCTGAGAGCAATATTAATAGGAAGGAGAAGACAAGATGGAGAAGATGAGTGGAGGTAGGACTTGAGGGCAGGGGGTGAGAAGACATTCTCATTTTCATTCCCTCTTCAGAGGCAGGAGAAAATAAGACCCTTCTTTAGGGGCTCATCTTCTCCCTGTTCTTCATCCGGCTTAAATGCTTAAATATAAGGCAGTGTAAAGACAGCCAACAGAACTGGCAGACATGCACTCTTTTCTTGTACGTCCCACATGGAGGGGACCCAACAGTAAGTTCCATTCTTCCTTGGAGATCCCAGAATCTTCTCTGAAATTGAAGTCATCAAATTTCACCCAGAAGCCCTTGGGAGGCAGAGCAGCCACCATGCCCCGGCCTGGCCTTGACTTCCCAAAGAAAGGCAGGAGTGGTCTATGGCTCTGTTACATGGATGACCGGTAACTTGTGTTTCCATGATCATATTCCCATTTCAGTATTACTCAGATTGTTCTAACTGGCCTTACAATAGTCTCAGTAGTTAATACTCATCCGTTCAAAATGGAAGCATAAATAAATAACTTCGGTCCGAGCACACCTTCTTATTAGGTCATACATCAAGTTAGAGACTTTGAATTCTTTAACCAGGAAGATGAAATTAGAAAGATCTTAGGAAAAAAAAGCCTTCTTGTTATCAATCATGTCATCTTGAACATGTTTCAGAGCTTGCTCCTGGAATCAAGAATAGATGTTTTATTCAAAAGAATATATTTAAAGAAAATGACAGCACTTTTTTTTTTTATTTTGGCTTCTGAAAAACAGGAGGTCTTTCAAGTCCTCCTGACTCTGAGTATCCCAGGACACTGGAAGATGCTTAGGATGGCTCAAGCGTCCTCGGGATGTATCTGAATGGTAGAGAACTTTCTGGACGGTAGAAAACTTTCTGTGCCTTCAGGATAAGCATGGCATAGAAACAGACTGTCCATGGTTCAGCAGGTTGATTTGGGTCTCCTGTGGCTAGAAAAAAGTCACTGGCCCTATTTGAGTTTTAGTCTAGTTATATATGAATGAAGAAGTTGTTCAGTATTAGTGACTATGTCTGCTTGGGATGCTATCCCCAAAGTCCCATACTGGGAAGCTTTAAAAAAAAATCCGTGTATTTCTTACCATTATGGAAGCTTGAAATTCAAGGTCAAGGAGTTGCAGGGTCTGACAAGGACTGCTTCCTGCAGTGCAGGAATGTGGAGAGCAGAAGTGGGACCTGGGTCTCCTCCTCTTTCTCTAAGGGTATTAATCCATGTGATCACACCCTTCCCACATCATCCAGTGTTACCCGCCTCCCAGATGCTCCAAATGCTCCATTATGAATCCTCTCACAGCGGAAGTTAGCATTCCCATGGCAATCTAATCTGAGGGCAATGCAAATGGAGAGCTACTGACAACTAGTGCATTTTGGGGGACAAAGCAGAACAGCTCTGTGCTCTTAGAGCACAGGGAGAAAAAAAAGAGCAAGCAGTAGGCAACTTCATTCATCATTCATGATCGAGATTCTATACCAGATTTCCTGATGACATGTTAGTTTCAATACAGAAAAGGAGAGTGTGTATTACCTCCATGGAGACAAACTGACCTTTAGAAAGATGCACTTTGTTCCCAGCCCCTCTTTCTGCCTCTTGTTCACTGAGCATTCTTCTCAGGATGGAAATACAGGGAAGACATTTTCCAATACCCCTATGGCTCAGGTGATAACCCTAGAGAGATGAGGGCTTGTGATGATGCAGGTGACGCTAGGCCTTCATCCCTATCCTTTCAGGGTCTCTTCTCAGCCCCAGCCGTGAATCCTAGGCCATCCTTGAACCTCACAGCATAGAGTACTTCATGTCTTAATCACCACACCAAGAGACCAGGTTGCTCTCCTCAGTTCCCAATGTCCTTTATGGCCTTGGAGAAATCACCTCCTCTCTCTTGACTGCCCTCTCTCCATCCTCAAAAGGAGGCAGTTGGGTGCATCAATCTTCAAAATCCAAGATTTATGAATCACTGCAAGGATTTAAAGGAGAAAAAAAAACCCTGAATGAGTTTCTGCAAAGCACATGAAAGGCTACAGCTTGGAGGGAGGGTGGGGCAGTGATTTCCTCTTCTTGATGATAGTTTGGAGTCTTTGCAGCTGTGAATCCAGAACACTGTTCTTCTGGTCCAGTTTCTGACCACCCACAAATGTCATTCTGGGGCTAGAGCATTTAAAGCCCTCTCACTTCTGACGACCTTCAAGGTCAAATGCCAGCTGTGCAGATGCCACTGGCTTGACATTCAATGATGGCTGGCAAGTTAGTCCTAGGATGGACACTAAATGCGTTCCAACTTCCTCATTTGACAATTGAGAAAACAGAGACCCTGAATCCTCTCTCAGGTATCTACTTGCTGAGGGTCACCCCCAGACAGTGACAGAGGGGTGGGGGTTAATGTCCCAGGCTCCTGGCTCTTTTTCCCAGGTCCAGTCTCCAACCTTCAATTCTATTTTTTTTCATCACAAAGCATTCACATTTATTTCTCCAAATGTGCAATTCCATTTTGAATTCTTTTCCTTCTTCATGCATAAATAGCAAGGCGTCATTTGTAAAAATACAGGAACATTGACCCGACATCGAGAGCCATATGCTGCAAGCCATCCCCACCTGCCACTGAATTTCCAACACGATGGTCAGATACTCATCACAGACATTTTGCTAAATGCATCCCAGCCAAACAACTTGACAATTAATGCTAAGAATGTGCAGGGCATCTCCTATGCTTCAAATGGGGTGATTTGTGCCAGGTCTGCTTTCCTCATCCCATTCCATTTCAGCATTGGACTGAATTACTATGGACAGGGATAATGAGGACAAGCTGTGGACCCTAAAACCCATTGTCCAGCAGGACCTTGCTTGGTAAGTAGGATTTTGGAACCAGAAGGATATCCCTTGAGGTCCCAGGGTGAGAACAGACAATGCATCCTGGAGGAACAGTGGACACCGGGGATTAGATTGGAAAAGGCCTCTTGGAACCCATCTTTAAAGACCTCACATGCCAGGATAAGGATTTCAGCACTTGCTGAGGAGGCAGCAAAGTAGCCGGAATACCAAAAGTTGACAAAGGTGGTCTGTGGTTTGAATTTCAGATCAAATGCTTGTAAGTTGGTGATCTTTGGCAAGTCACTCGGCCCTCTGCCTGGGAGTTAGACACCAATTTCTAATTTATAGGGTATTTCCTCTAAGTTACCTGTCCTATTTTACCATATTTAAACAATTGGAAATATGGGGGGACTGTGCATTTTGCATTGTGCTAAGCTTTCTGCACCTTCCACCACCGGATCTTCAGAACAACACTCTGGGCCGCATCTTCTTCAGTTCTAGAATAACAGATAGGCACCTTCACACACAAACCATGTGGTCTTAAGAAGACCCAAACATGGGTTATGTAAGCACTTGACATGAGCTAACCTATATAATCTCCCCACCATCCCTAGGAGAGTAGCATATTATTCCACAGACGGGGAATGTGAGGCCCAGAGAGGATGAGTACCTGGTGGTACCTGGGAGCCAGGGTTGGGTTGATATATCTGCACCATGTTGCCTGCCCAGAGACTCCCAACTAAATTGCCCAGGATGGAGTTGGGTTATTGGAATTTTAAAAGTGGCCAGGTTGGAAAGGATAGTAGGAAAGAATGAAGGTGGGGATAGAAATGTTTGACAAGAAATGTACTCATTACCTTACTCGTGTAGCTGCAAACTCTCTGTACAGCATCTTTACATATATGTATATATATATTAAAAGCTGCCTGGGTGATTTTGATGTGGAGCTGGCATTGAGACCCACCAGGCTACCTGATAGCAAAGGTCAGGTACTTTCTGAAACAATGTTTTTACTGTGTATTGTAGGCTGGCCTCATGATCCTCCTACCTCCGCCTCTCTAGTGCTGAGATTACAGGCCAGTGTCACCTTGCCATTCATGGCCTTAACCAAGATGTTCAAAAGGAAAAATCTAAGCACCTCACTATTCATAATGTCCGTGGATTCCCCAGCCTCGTTCTTTGTTCTACAAACAAAATGGCTCCAAATTAAATAAAATTTGAATTATACTTATACTATTGTTAAAATAATAAAGGGCAGAGAAGATATATATATATATATATATATATATGTATATATATATATAATTCAGATATATTGGTACATTAATAGGAGTGCCCAAGGCAAAAATAGCTTTTACTCACTTGCCAGGATTCTGTCATCACCTGCCAACACAGCCAACTTTCTTTGTTAAAGATGTTTAAAAGGATATGAACGGTGAGGTTCTTGAATGGGTAGAGTATGGGTTTTAGGAGAATAGAATGCAATTAGCTTGCATCTTTATTTGTTCTCTTCAGGAAAGAGCCCTTATCTGAAGGCTCTTGGATAAACCACAGGAGGGAACTTGTATTTATGTATGTTTTGGTGGTACTGGTGGTAGAACTCAGGTCTTCACACTTCCTAGGCAGAGGTACCACTACTTGAGTCATGTCTCAGGCCCTTTTAGTTTGTTTCAGATAGAGTCTTGTGCTTTTGCCCAGCTAGGCATTAGCTTTCAGTATGTCAGAATTAAGGAGATGAGATTTGAGGATTTTTATAATGTGCAAATTTACCTTTCTTCCATTTTACAGGAAGATGATTCTTCTGAGCTCACAAAGGATTCCCAACCTCCATGTGTCACCTTGCCTTCCATGGGACCTGCACATCACCTAAGTTAACAAGTAACTTTGCTTTGTAAGCCTGCTCTCCGGTCACCTCTGTCCCTGGGAGCTCAAGGTAGGCTCTGGCCTTGGTGAGAATAGACTTTGCTATGCTTTTCAGAGAGGGTCTTGACCCTTTCAAGGAAGTCAGGTCTTAGGCACTGTCACCATCAGAATTTCATTCAAGAAAGAAGTTTCAAGAAATGAGTAATGACACAAGTTGAGACCTGCAAGCCCCAGTGGAGTTGGCTTCAGCGATGGGGTCTTCCTGCTCTATTGAGTAGTATTTCTCTGGTCTATGCTGAGGTCATGCTGAGCAATACCAAAGAGGTTCAGCAAGGAAAGGCACATGAGATTCCTGCCTCCGTGTGCACATTTCAGTGCCACTGGAAGCAAACCAGCCAGCAAACAAACAAAAGCCAGCCGACCAACAGTCAAGCAATAGACAATCTAAAGTTAGTAATTCTCAGTGCAATGTTGTATGGACCTTAACTGCAGTTGCTTATCTGAGACAGCTGTGTTAACCATTCTTCAACGGTCATTTGCTATCATTCCCACTGCAATACTTCAGGGTACTGCAATGCCCTGGAGGTAGGTTTATCTCCTTCATTTTACAGAAGGGAGAAACTGAGGCTGAGACCATCCAAGCAGATGGTTTCAGTCAGTGGCAGAGCCCTTTCATCATTTAAGAGTGGAGACCTAGAGAGCTGTTTTGTCTTCTGATCATATAATATAACATTTATTGAAATGAACTCCAAGAAATGGAAACAAGAGTTTTTTTTTCTTTTCTTTCTGTCTTGTTTATTCATTTATCTGTCTTTGAGGGGAGGAAGGGGTCACAGGAATGGAGAGACCATAGGGTGAACAAGTGTAGCAGTGGTATTCACTAGATACGATGTTGAAAATGAACTATACAACTTGTGGGTGGGGACAGGAGGGATAAATTGGGAGAGAGAGAGAGAGAGAGACAGAGACAGAGACAGAGACAGAGAGAGAAAAGGGAAGGGGAGCCATTGTCCTGGAAGAAATGTATTCATGACCTGACTTATGAAACAGGAACCCCTTTATAATAACCATAATAAAAAATATTAATAAAAATGAAAGCTATTTTGTTATTTAGCTGGCAGCTGCCTCCTGGAAATTTCTGAGATTGGTTCAGGGCTTCACTCTGGGGGTTGGAGAAGCACAGGTGCACTGCCTCCTGTGGTTTGGATGTCCCTGCTCCCCTGTTCTTCCCTCTCTCAGCTACAGAACTCTGCTTCCTTCAGCCACATATCTATCTATCTATCTATCTATCTATCTATCTATCTATCTATCTATCTATCTATCTATCTATCTATCTATCTATCTATCTATCTATCTATCTATCTATCTATCTATCTATCTATCTATCTATCTATCTATCTATCTATCTATCTACCTACCTACCTACCTACCTACCTACCTACCTACCTACCTACTTACCTATCTATCTATCTATCTATCTATCTATCTATCTATCTATCTATCTATCTATCTATCTATCTATCTATCTATCTTTTGAATCCTTCACTCTCCTGGGCTGTAGCCATCCATCAATCTTCCTCTTAAACTTTCCCAGAGACAAATAAACAAATACAATCCCACCCATGGCCCCCTTTTATTGCTGCATGGTTTAAATATTGGAACGACGCAGGATCTCAAAGGCAATTGAACCCAGGCTCCTCCCAGGAGGGGGTGGTGGTGTGTGGGCAAAGTGACTGAGGCCAGGCCAGGACTGAGGCTGATGGCAGGCTGGCACTCCCACATCTCATCAGCCTCACTTCACTCCTCTGCAAGGTGAAGAACTCAAGACCTCTCCCAGGAGAAAATGCCGTAAGTGGGACATAAATCAATACAGTCTGTGGGGCACAGAGGTGTGGCTGTGTCTTGAGGAGAGCTGCAGGGGAACTCTTAGTGGATCCTGAGAAGAAAGAAAGGGCTCAAGAAGTCAAACATGGGGGGAGGGTGGCAAGAGCAGTGGACTCCAAGTCTTAGGACCTCTGAGATGGGCTTCCACTGGCTCTCTCCCTGGGCAGAGTGCGAGGCCCCTGGCACATGAGCACTCTGAGACCTGCCATGAATCTCATCTCTTGGACTTTGCTCTCGGGGAGCCTGTGCAACAACAGAGAAGATACTTTAGAAGCACTAAGAAGTGCCAAAGCAGCAAGCAGAGAGAATGATTTTTTTTTTTTTTACTAATTTTGTCTAGGCTGGCCTCTCTAATTGTGATCCTCTGTCTCTTGCTTCTTGGGTAGCTGGGATTGTAGGCATGAATCACCATGACTGGCTCATCCCAGTATTTTAAAGATGATCCTAAGAAAGCCCAAAGCAGTCATTGGAAGACATTAGTTCCTTCTCCTTACTGCTCTTTCCCGTCTTTCTAGCCTTGTTGGGTGACATCACTGGAGGGCTTTCTATAGCAGCCAGGGGATCCTGGGACTGTGGCCAGTTTGAGCACAGAGCACTTTTCCTTTGGGACAGAACAAACTCTTTCTCAAGGCTCAGCCTAAGATCTGGCTGGGAGTAAACCCAAGGAAAGTTGTCACTCTGGAAACTAGCTCAGGAAATCCCAGATTTTCAAGAATGATTTCTGAACTCAAAAGGCCTTATTAAAAACACGATCCACCTGAATTCATCAGCTCAATCTGAACCCTGTCACAATCCTCATAATCATTGGGAGGGTAAACATGGGGTGCTGCCAACACCCCCGGAGTGCACGCCGGGTTTACTTCTGTAAAGAGGTAATTTGCAGAAGTGCGGTTAATCCCACCAAGCTTTCTAATTTAAATGCCACTAGAAATGATTGCTGACATGCAACTGATTAACAGCAGCCCTTAGTGCCAAATTAATCAGCCTCCAATCCAGGGTAGGTATTAAGATGGAATGAGATAAAAAGAAAGAAAGGCAGGAAGAAAACCTCCACCACCTCCTCCAGCTCTCAAATCAACAGAATGTCTGCCGTCTCCCTACAGTTGGGAGCTTGACTAAAAGCTGTGTTTGAGTACTTTTCTCAGGGGGAAAAGGACACATAAATGATAAACTGTCAAAACAAAAGTGTGATTCCCTCCCCCCCCTTTGGGGAAATTGAATTACGTCCTCCTCTTTTGATGTGGTAGGGAGAGCTGTCAATCATTTTCCCCAAAGTTGAGGGATGGGGGAAGGTGGGTAAAGCTACATTATCCAGAAAGGTATCATGTTGACATGCCCAAGGTATCATGGTTGGTTTCACCTTTGATTCTGTGAATGACCCTAATTTACACTCTTCTAGCAATTTTTTAAAATAAAAAGGTAGATATTGTGTGTTTAAAGAAATTATTGGGCGATAAAATAAAATAAACATATTGAAGGAAAGTAATTCTAACAAAAAATACTTTCAACGAAAACAAAGTGGTTAAGAGAATCCATTTCAGAGAGAGACTGCAGTAAAAAATCCAATGTATATCTTACAAAATTAAGAAAAGCCAGGGAGGGGTGGGCTGGTTGAAAGGGGTGACATTCATTAAGACATATTGTATTCATAAACTGCTGTGTTGAATGGCAACTCCTTTGTGCAACTGCTTAACAATAATAACAATATATATTCTTAAAAAAGAATATATGTCTTTGAAATTCTTCCTGAAAATTGACAGTATTTTCAAAGAAATCAGGAGTGAAAAGGAGGGAGGGAGGATAAAGTGGAGGTCCTCCAAACCTTAGTAAAGCTCTTAAATTATATGCCTTAATACCTTCTGCTTCTAAAGCCAGACTTTGGGGCTGGAACATAGGCATCAGCCCTTGGTGAACACGTTCATTTTCTTCCTGAAGGCTGTTTTCCAGACTCTTTTCCAGCAGCCATCCCTCCCTGATGCCAGAATGCAGCCTGCTCTGCAAATGCAATATCGCAGCCCAACAGAGCTAGGCCAGGGTGCAGGATAGATTGTGACTCATGCCCTCTGACCTCGATAGACAGATGACAGCTCACCAGGGCGGGCTCAATGGTGGGACCAATCCCTTGATAGGTTGTCCATCCTGCCACTTATTCAATCCTTGACTGTTCGGTCTAAAAGCTTTGTTCCCTTCTTTTTAAAATGTTGTATAGTCCATGAAACAAATGTACCAGCTCTCATGATTCCAGTTTGGGCTTTGCAAAAAAGAAACATTGTATTTGCAAAGTTGAAACAAAGTGTCTTGAAATAAAATGGATGATTACCTTTGTGCATTTGGTGTTTTGTTGCCAACTTGCCCCAAACAGAGAACCTAGGTTTCCTTCTCCATAGTCCATTGTAACCCATTGGAAGCTCTGAATTCCTTCTTTGGTTGTGATTGGTTTTTTTCCCCACCAGTAGCTCCCCTCCCCCACATCCTCCTCCTCCTTTTCCTCCTCCTCTTTCTCATGCTCTTGAACGACACCCACAATTCCCTTTGCTTTTCAGATAGGGTCTCTTGCTTTCACCTGGGTCACTGAGGAACTCGAATCCTCCATCTCCTGTGATTATATGTGTGTTTAGCACCAAGCCTGGCCCAGGCACAGAATTCTTGAAGGAATGGCTTTTTCCATGGAAAGCTGTGACTTCTAGTGGCTCTCAAAAGGCACAAAGCTGTATGTGGAGGTGACTTTGTTCAGGATGGTAGTTTTCAAATCTTCTGCTTTTCTTTTCTGAAGCAGCAGAATCTTACATTTAAATGCTGTGTTGCAGAAGGCTCATGTATGAGGTAAAGCCAGGGCTGACTCACTGACTCCTCACAGTTCAGGATGAATTAATTGATCTATACATTTGCATATCGTTAGTATTCTGATGATTTATTCCTTTCATAATAGGAGGTAAAGTGTTGACCCTGAACTTTTCTGCCTTGATTGGTCTGTAGGTTTCATAGGTTAAGGTAGACTATGCATGGTGACTCAGATGAGAGCATCCATTCAAAGCCAGCCAGCCTGTTGGGATCACGAGAGACCTTGACCTGGACTTTCCCATCTTCCCGTTTTCAGATGCCTACATTTCACAGAAGTTTCTGCTTTGTTGTGTGCCAGATGCACCTGGGTGTGGCATCTGATTCAGTGCCAAAGCATGCCTGAGACATATGGACTATTTCCACTGCCATTTTACTTATTAAACAAATTCTAGTCCAGAGAGGTTGAGTCACTCACACACAGTCACACAGTAAAGAAAGAAAATGATGGAATCTGTATCCTGGGGAGAGACTTCAGAGCCTTCTCTCTAAGCAAAACCACCCAGTGCATTGCAAATCTCTCAATGCAGAAATAGGGAACCCCTTCTCCCCTTTTCTGCCACCTTCCCATCCCATGCTTCCCTTCTCTCCTCCTCCTTTTTCCTTTGCCTGGGGACAGCAGGATCTATTTCTCCATCTCACTCAGGAGCTGCTGGCACTCATTTTCTTCCTTGCTGAAGTGGAAATGTCACCAAAGCCGGCTACTGGCATCCGCTCTAGGAAAGATAAGGTGGAAAGTTGATGTGGCAAAGCTTCCCAAGAATGTGCAGAGAAAATGGCTTGTGATGTGCGATTGAAACACCCAGTTCCTCCTGCGTTTGGAGCTGGGTCCTGCCCCTGGGAGCTGTAGGAATGTTCTCCACCCTCCCAGCTGGGCCATGTGTGCCTGTTAGAAGAACTCTCCAAGTCAGGAGAACTAAGCTGCCAGATGTGTCCGGCTTTCCACAAGTCAAGGAACTGGGCTTCTGTTCTTTTCAGC
Organism: Dipodomys spectabilis; assembly: GCF_019054845.1. Classification (NCBI taxonomy): domain Eukaryota; kingdom Metazoa; phylum Chordata; class Mammalia; order Rodentia; family Heteromyidae; genus Dipodomys; species Dipodomys spectabilis. Next base: position 10,484,382 of record NW_024870950.1, read on the forward strand.
CTGTGATGGAGGCCACAGCAGTAAATTGTTTACCCAAGCCTCAATGTCTCCAAATTCATGTGTTTATCTGCCATGCCTGCTTCTCCCTGCTCCACACCATGGCTGTCCTTCACTGATTCACATCTTCATCCCATCTGAGTTGGATGAGATGGGAGAGGAACCTTTATACTTATAAGCCCACTTTTACAACCACTGTCCTAACAGATTGGACAAGATAGGCCCACCCAGAGCTTGATCTTGGTGATGGGCTCAGGAGTGACATACTAGGTCCAGGTAACAATGTCAGGTCTAGAAATGAGGCTGGGACATTGGGGGCATCCTGGTGACATCTTTAATTTAGGAGGGAGGTTACCTAAAGTGGGGGGTGGGTGAGAGTGGGCAGCCATGTGGATCCTGGCAGGAAGAAGGGACCTTGGATGTATAGAATGTGGATGGTAGAGGATAAATGACATCCCCAACTGGCCCTTGATTTCATGGAGATACCCTACAGTCTTGTCTCCTGGTTCTTCATGCCTTTTACCATCCCACCCTTCCCTTGGTATATATGTATGTCTTCTATGTTCCCTTTGCTAGCTCAACTCCTCATTGTTGTCACCCTCAAATCCCTGCATGGCATGGCTGTAAGTCCTATCCAGAAGCTGTGGCAATTCAGCTGGAGACAGAGATTGGAGGAGGAGACACTGGCCTCCCAGCATGGAAGAGGGTCAGGTGCCAGCCACCAGAAAGACAGACCAGCTGAGTTGAGCTACAAAGCAGAAGCAGATGTCTAGTGGTGGTGGTGGGGGGGGGGGGCGGGGAGTGCACATGGCAAAATCTCATTGGTAGTCAGAATTCTCTAGTGGCAAGTGACAGAAACTGAACTCCATCTGCTTCAAGAGACGTTTTATTTTTTAATTTTTTGGGAAAGTGTTGCAGTGGTTGCAAATTTGAAGAAAGTTGGTCTCCATAGAGCCTTGAGCTCTCATAGATCCATTCTCTTATCTCCAATCCCTCAGAAACACCTGTGCAGAAAGATCCTATGGGTAGAGCACCCTATCACTTTATGAACTTGGCACCCACTCACTTCCTTCTAGTACTAACCCTGATTGAATTCAACTCAGCATCCTGGTCCTCTTCCAAAGCCTCAGGGAAGGATCTTACTGGGCTGAGTTATATGAACATCTTGAGTCTTCGTTTGTCTCCTACTTATGTGGATAGGTTAGACTAAGTGATCTCTCCCAGAGTCCTGTAGTTATAAGGGAAAGATGTCTTATCATTTTTGGACCCAGAGCATAGAGAACGGATCACAGAAGATCCTCTTAAATATGTGTTCAGGTGGCTCCTATTTCTCCCCAACAGTCACTGTTGCTTTGACTCTTTGTCACCTAAATTCTATCTTGGTGGTATATTTCAGAATCCTTGAGTCTTGGACCAAACCCTGCATGGGAGAAAGACATGTTTATGATGCAGATTGTGTTGGGGAGACTTTTTTTTTCCTCCAGAGAAGACCAGCAGCCCATGGTGGATGGCTTTATGAGAACATTGTTGTCTGCATTCTGCATCTTGGCCCTGCCTGCTGGGGAAGGAAGAGGGATGGACATCCAGAGAACTGGTGATGAATGATGTGAGGATAAGCAGCTGTAGCTTGTGCGCGTGCTCCTGCCCTGTTCCAGGCTGTGGGCCCGTAGGGACGTTCTTTGTGAATGATAAGTATGCCAAGCCCACACATAGACTTCAGGCTCTGAAGCCGAATGAACCCAGATGGCATTGTAAGCATGTAAGGATGTTGGAGAGCTAAGAGAAGTAACCAGTCATCTCTTTTCCACTTCAGGAGCTACGAAGGGCTGAGCAGGAATTTTGCCAACCTGGAGAACAATTAGGCCTTCTACAATAGAAACACAGCGTGGACCTGTGTGGCTGAATCGCATTTCTGTATGCATGTCCTTGCACTAGGCAGTTTTAGCTGTACAATGGAGTTGATGGAATTACCTACTCAACAAGGGTGTGAGTGACTGGCTAGTAACTGAACACAAGGTTGAGTTTTGTTTAGTCATTTTGATCATTCTTGATTGAGCCGTTGCTCTGTGAAAAGTTATTTCCTAAACCCACAGCTTGTAGACTCACTGCAAACCTAGGATTGTGGTGTGGGATTGGGAGTGGGGGGTGGGGCTCATCCTGAAGCTGAACTTGGATCCTAGCAGAATCGGACAGCAAAGTGGAAGGAACATAAACTGTGGACAGGCTGGGTTATCTACAATTCAGCTGTGGAGGGCAGTGGGGAGGAACCCGGTTGGTCACGCTATCCCTAGACTTCAGACAGGTGCTTTGCTTCACCATACCCATAGAAACCTCACAAGGGGGCTTGGGTATCTCTCAGGATCTGGAATTCAGCCAGGGTAGACAACTTATATAGAGTTTCATGGACAGTAAATAAGGAGACCAAGACTGGAAGTCTGGGAGATACCCACTTGGGCTGTATACAAGTTGGTATGGTTTGAGTCTATCTCTCAAAGTTCAAGGGTTAAATTCTTATGTTAATGATATTTAAAGGTGATGCTTTTGGGTAGGAGGTGACTAGGATTAGATGAGATTGTGAGGATGCCTCCCTGCCCGCCCCCCCCCCCCCCCCCCCGTGGTATATTAGTGGCTTTATAAGAATAAGAATAGTCCCAAGATAACATGGCTGTCCTGTTTTACAATGTGTTGTCTTTTGCCCTGTTAAGACCTTTCCCAGATGCCAATGGTCCCAGTGCCATGTGCATGGATATTCTATCCCTCAGAACCAGGAGGCAGAGAAAGTGATTAGACACAAGCCCTGCTTGACCTCACACCTAAGGTGGCCTTTTCTATAGCTGTCAATGAGGAAACATGCCATGCTAATTTGACAACAGGTTTATTCCTGCTCTAGTTCTCCCATATCTTGCCTCTCTCCCCTCCCCTTGCTGCGTTGGTTCACTACATCTGGCTTCTGTCCTCTCTCTGCTCCATTTTCTTTTTACTTTACCCAGGACCTTCCAGAGTCTGCTGGCTTGCTATCTCAGAATCAAGAGGAAGAAGTCTGCTTGCTAAAACACCAGGGTTCCTGTTAACTTTGGCCGTGGTGACTCTTGCTGCTGTCCAAGTCAGATGGTTCTCTCCCCTCCCACCTGGTTGTTCTCGAGATGAGCAAAGGTCCCCCGGGTCCAGTAGTCAGCTCTTCTTCTCTGAGTAAGTGAATGAGACAATGCTCATTGCTGACCAACCCATACCAGCATGAGGCCCTGGCATCGCAGAAATCAAAGATGCCACGTGCTCAGTCAAACCCACCCATGGTTCTAACTTGGTTGACCTATTTTGTAGAATATATTTGGCTAATTCATAGAAAAACAGAAACGATCACATTGCAAAATGTTCTCTATTTAGAAGAAAAAAAAACACACCCTAAATTTTCTTTTGTTCTTTTGTCTCCATGGTGCCATCCGCTGGCACATATCTCTGCTGCATAAGGCTGACATGTGTGTAGAGAGGAAGTGTGCAGAGAGGGAGACAAGATTGGAGCAAAGATACAGAAATTTATAAAATAGAAGCAATGGTGCCTTGCTATTAAAAGCCGAGAGAGGAGCTGGGGAAATGAGCACAATAATTACCCATGACCAAAGGGAACTCCCAGTCTTGTCTTCTCCAGAACATGTGTGTCCACAGAATGTTCTCGAATTTCTAGCTTGGGAGCTATGGGTATTTGAGAGCCTGTGAGTTAATATGCTTAAAATGGGTTTTATGTGCCTAAAAAATGGCACAAAGGAATGTATTCAGAGTGAGGAATCTTGAGTTCTGCTCCCAGACTGTGTAGAAGCTTGCCATTCTCTGGAACAAGTCAATGGAGCTTGTTGAGATGTGTTCTCTATTTGATTAGAGTAAGTTATGCAGTAGTAGCTTTCCTGAGCTTAGGAGTTTCTTCCAGGATGGGTCAGGGATGGTGAGAGCTGTCCTACCTGACGGACATCGAGGAGGCCACCAGGTGTTCGAATGCCATAGTTCTCCTAGGGATGAGGCACTGAGCCATTCAAAGTTTGGGAACTTTGGTGGGGAAGTGCTGCCTCAAAGGACATCACTCCAACTCTTAACACATTCCTTCTATCCAGGGCAAATCAATTCTGGAACTTTCTGCTTTACTCCTGCCTTAGTCCCGATCATAGGTCCAGTAGTCCAGTCCTGGCCATTGTGGCTCTTTGGCTACTGGGTCTGGAAAAGTATAGTTCTTTCTTTGCTCTGCTTCTCAAGCTTTATCCCATGTGGATGTTTTGACCCAAGACAGAGACATAAATGACCTTTCAAGGGCCTATGCCCAACCCCCTTCCTAGAGCCCTTGGGGGGTTTCCGTGGCACCTCCACATATTTAGAGGACTCAGGAAGAGCCAGCAAGGGAATTTTGCACTTTAAGTCACAGAAGGAAGGGATTCCTCCACTAATCACAAGGAAGGGGGTGGTTTGGGGGTGAGGGTGGTCAAGGGTCACCACGGGGCTGAGTGTTTGCCCCACATCGTGGTCATTTGTCTCTTTTTATCTTTTCAGAGAGGGAAGCTGAAGCGACCCTATATACATGAGACATTCCAAGAAGATGAGACACATTGAGCTTATTCCTTTAATATCTACAAGGGGTGGGGGAAGCCATTCCACAGGAACCACAGGGATGCACAGGGCAATAGCTCTGCTGGCCAGGGCTTGATTCCGAGCCTGGGCCTCTAGAATGTACCCATGACAGGCAGCCTGGACAGGGAGAAGGGTTCTGGGCAAGGGTCAGATCTGTGCAACAGATGGCTTGCTTGCTCCTCTAGCGCAGAGACATATTTAGAGATAGCTGGCACTGAGAATGCTACTTGCTATACCCAGTATGATAGGAAGCTGCTCCAACACTGGTCCTGGCCAAGTGGAATGAACAAACTGAGGCTCAGAGATGTCAGTGTTTTTCTGACTCTCCACAGTGATCAGTGGAGCTTTGCACTTGGTCCTTTTGGTCTTTCTGTCTCCTAGCTCCAAGTCCACCACTGCCACTCTACTCCCTCTCTCCACCTGGGCACTCAAAGCAGGGCCTGACGATCTCAAAGGACTGTCAGGGGGCAATTCTCCAAGTTCAGCAAGCTTGCCTGTGTTTCCCTACTCCTTCCAGGAGACCTGCCTTCATATCCCCCTGGGCCCATTGGCAGCCTCCTGGGCAGAAACTTTCGCTCTCTATTTACAGTCACTAATCATTTCCCATGCAATTGAACAACTTAATAAGCTGCGAAAATTTGATAAGACAATTTAATTGCCAGCTTTTACGTATCTGCTCTATATAGTCCCCGTTTCTCAGGAAGGTGAGCTGGGAGTGGGAGTGGAGACACTTAATTAAAGAAATAAAACAATGGAGCTAGATTAGAGCACTCCCTCTGGTACCAACCCTGGGCCTGCTTCTCCCTACTTCTCTGTGCTTCTGCTTCCCTCCCAGATGAGGCCCAATCTCCAAACTTTCTGCATCTCCCTCCCCCCGCCCCCATTAGAAACCAAACAATACCCTGTGTCCAGTGAGTCTAAACTGACAGGGGAACTTTCTCTGGGCTAGAATTGGCCGCATTTTGAGGGAAGACAAACTTCTATCTGTGTGGTCATATTGATTTTTCATTTTTGATGACACATTAGAATTTGAACTCAGGGCCCTGGGCTTGCTAGGCAGGTGCTCAAATGCTCAAGCCCTTGTGCCTTTATTTTTCAGATTGGGTTTTGCCATTGTTTGCACAGTGATCCTCCTGCCTCGGCCTCCTGAGTGGCGGGGATTACAGATGTGAGCTGTTACTCCTGATCCCACCAAGGTTAGTTTAAGAGAGCCTGCTCAATGATGGGAAAGAATGGGAACTGAGTCCTAAAGAAAGTACCTACTTAATACATGTTTACAAGGTACTCATGATTTGGTTTTTGTTTGTTTATTGTTTTTAACTTTTCCTATATCTTCCTGGGTGTAATTTTCAGGGTAGTTTGGGTGACCTGACTCATGGGGCTACCGATGTCAATTTTAAAACCAGACCTAGACAATGTATTTAATTGAATCCTTAGGATTATCCCATGAGGAAGAATGGGTATCACTATTCCTGTTTCACAGAGACAAATCCTGACACTCAGAGGGAGGATCAAGCAACCTGCCTGAGGCCACACCGCTAGATAGATGCACTAAGATTCAGATAGGTTGTAGTGAATACTGCTAGAAGAATGGTGCATGCCCATTACCCAGTGCCAACTGCCACAGCTTTAATGGTTCAACCTGTGAAGCCACTGCTGGAACCACAGAGAGCTGGAGATCCCAGGGTCTTTGGACAGTCCGCCAGTGGTGGGGAACAAAGAGCAGCTTCCTTCCTGGAAGCTGGACAAATTCTCTGTATAATATCTTCCCCAGAGTCCCCATGCATCGGGTGGAGGCCAGGACCCTCCAAACAGGCCTCCGAACTTTCCTGCTTTCTTCCCTGTGCATTTCTCTTCCTTCTCTGGCTCACACATTTTGTTTCTTCCTTCTTTGATCAACCTTTCACATACAGCTCTCATCTCCAGCTCTGTGTCTGGGCAGCCTGACTTAAGACTGGGATGAGAGTATGACTTTGACCTGTCTCTTGTAGCCTGTTTTCTTGTGATCTTGGTGTCTTCCTAACTAGGTTAGGAGTTGAAGGAAGTTCCAAATGGGAATGTCTGGGTAGAAGAGAGACCAAAAGACACCCCCCCCCCCAGGGGTGAATTATTCAGCTTCTCTATCACCTAGTTTCCTCATCTGTAAAGTAGTAACAATAATTACATTGCTATGAAAGGATTAATTGTGAGAAGCAAATAAATTTGCATATGTAACACAGCATCTGGCATATATTATTATTGGTAATCAAGTATGTTGCCTTGTTGGGCCTGGGCTCTTAGTTGGGACTGAGACGTCAAGTCCTTGTGCTGAAAATTCTTGTCAGGCAGGGCTAAGTGTTTGGTGAATACTATGCATTTATTAAAATGCTTTGGTTGTAGTAAGGCTGAGCATTGTCCTTCATACCTGCAACCCCAGCTATTTGGGGAGGTAGAAGTTGGAAGATCACTGACCCAGGCCTGTCTGTGCAAAATCAAGAGGCCCTATTTGAAAAACAAACCGAAAGCAAAAGGACTCCGTGTGTGTGTGTGTGTGTGTGTGTGTGTGTGTGTGTGTGTGTGTGTGTGTGTGTGTGTGGTCTGTACATGTGTGGGGCTGAAGCATAAAGCTTGCACAAGGCCCTGAGTTCCAAACCTTTTGTTGGAATTTTGTTATAAAGGCTGAAGTGGGGAGAGCAGTTGCAGAAATCCATTTTATGAATTGACTGTTACGTGCCATGTCCTCTCCCTCTCCCTTTCACTGGTGAGACAAGTTTGCCAAGCCTTTTCACAAACAGCATGCATGCGTGTTGTGGGGGGTGGGAGGGAGGGAGAGAAGAAGGGAACAGACAGGCCCAGAGCAGAACAGCCGACGGGAGGAGCACAAGACTTCACAGCATTCCCCAGGCGCCCGCATTAAGGGCCTGATTAACTTAAAATATTTCCCAGCTTCTGAGGCACTTGATTAAAGTCAATTGGGGGGAAAGAAGATAAGCTCTTACAAGGGCTAATTTGAGGCTTAGAAAACTTGAATATGTCTAAATCTCAAATTGTCGGGTGTGGAGTGCTGGTGATTGCTGGGTCTGTGGGGAGAAGGTTTTTAACATGCTGATGTTTGATGGTGCTGCTGGCGGTTCTAGCCTTCTTTGGTCCCCACCCTCTTTTTTTTGTGGCTGCTCAGGCCCCGGTTCCCTCCCTATATTTCTTTTCTTCTACTTGTGAGGGCTTAGATGAAATTTTTTTTTTTTTTTTTGCCTTTTGAAGACATGGAAATAGAGAGCTTTAGATTCAACACACACAGTCTCTGTTGCCTTCTTCTCCCAGATGCCTGGGGGCGGGAATCAAAGTAGGGGTTTAAAGATGCTCTTGGTGGCATTGCTTGATGTGTTAATGGGTCCTTCTTGCTGTACTACTGTCCCTACCACAGAGATACCGCAATCTGGTCAGGTGTCTCCTTTCCCATCAGCTCATTGGGCACAGAGCCAGGCCTGAGCTGTTGAGTTTTCTGTCATGAAACACACAGGGGTGACTTTTGATCCTTTGATTTTCCTTGCAAAGGCGTGTTAATTGCAAAGGTACATTCATCCCTGCTTTTGCAAGGTGAGGACTCCAGGTTGGGAGGCATATTTTGTGGCAGGTGGATGGCATATTTGTATTGTACGGTTGCGCAGCAAATGACCACCCATTTAAACAGCTTAAATCAACAGACAATGTGTTAGCTGGTGGTTTTGGAGGGAGAAGTCAGGCATCCATTCAGGAAGGGTGGACTGGGCTTTACATCCTTCTTCTGGAGGAGAAATCTGTTACCAAGTTCCTTCAGGGTTGTGGTGGAGTTTCCTTCATGGCAGTGGGATTGCAATCTGTGTCCTTGCTGGCTAGCATGGGGCCCCTCTGAGCAACGGAAATCCATTTGCATTCTCAGTCATGTAGTTCCCTGGGAGTTCAAACCAGCAAAGGTAGGCTACATCCATCCTTGCTCTTCAACTCTCTGTAATTCCTTTATCTGTCACAGGTAGAGAAAACTCTTTGCTTTTAAATGGTTGTCAAGATGCTTGAATAACCCCCCTCCCCCCCCTTTTTTTTAAAGTCAGTGAACTTAGGACTTCACTTACTTCTGTGGACCCTAGGACAGCAGTACCTAGACTAGAGTTGGAAAGAATAATGAGGTGGAGGGAATGTTGTGTGGAGGGGACTTCTGACATCACAGGCAGCTGGAGATCCACATGGCTAAGGCCAGACTACTCAAGACAGCCAGCTTCCTCTACTCCTGTGAATTCCTGTGAAGTTCCTAAGGGTTGGAGGAAGGGACTGTGGGAATGGGGGAAAATAGGAGCAAAGCCATCAGCATCTTCTGCTCAGCAGAGACTTGGGTACCTCCCAGGAAGATGTCTGGAGAACAGGGAGAGGTGGCTTACAGTCTAAGGAACTTTTTCTCCTCCCATCCCTCGCTTCTAAGAGGCCATTATTTCCTTGTTCTTTCTTCTGCAGCTTCTCAAGATTAGCTGGAACACTCAACATCACCCACAGAAATGACCGTGGCCACCTCTCCAAAATTTGATATTGTAAGCTGTCTGCAGCAGCAAGCTATCTAAATAAAATAAAAGTGTATTTATGAACACCTGTAATTGGTGACTTCTAATCCCATGTGACATCTACCAAGCCCTTCTTACTCAGGACCTTCGGCAATACTTCGGAAGTCACAGAAAGGAGCAGGACAGAAACCAATTCTAGACCTGGGTATCTGGGTCCAGTTTCTCTTACAGCAGCTTAAGGCTATCTTGAATCCTCTGGCTCTAGCCAGAAATCGCTGCTGGAGGCCAAAGTGTGTCCCAAGCACTCTAATCTGAGCACATGAATCATTCAATCATTCAGAAGGGCTAGGGTCTAGAGCATTCGATATCCACCCACTGAACAGTGGTCCTGCCTTTGGGGCTCAATGTGCTCCCTTTCCTGGTATATCCTCTGTGCTGTCTGGGGCATTACAATGAACTTACCCAGCAAGTCTGGTCTATAAGCCTGGTGTATTGGTGGCAGAGGAGCCATGTAGAAGTTTGGAGAAGTGCATTTGGGGAATTGTAGATTTTACTGAGCTTCTTTGTCTAAAGGATGCAGGCAGAGTTTAAGAACTCCTTCCATGTCTTTTTAGGCAATTAATCCTCTTGCAAGCACAGCCAACAATACCTATGAGCTTCTGCTGGTTCATTTGAGGCTCTTTCTGTTCTGGAGGAGGATTAGTAGATCTTGACAAAGGAACAAGGAGAGAATCTTCATCTTTAAGTAAGTGACATGTAATTCTGAGAGCAGCAATGAAAATACTTCAACACCCATGTCAGACTCAGTAGATGCATCTGTGTGTGCAGGAATATAGTCCTGGGCAAAGTAGAACTTGGAACAGATTTAAAAGATTTCAGGAAAAAAAGAAACAGTTCAACAAACATGTTGTGAAAGCTAGCTATTTAGAGTGAAAATTAAGCTATATATATTTATATTTATTTATTTTGGCTACACTGTGTTTGAACCCAAGGCCTCATATTTGCTAGCCAGAACCTCTACCACTTGAGCCACACCTTCATGCCTCTGTGTGTGTGTGTGTGTGTGTGTGTGTGTGTGTGTGTGTATACATCAAAATACTTGGCTTACTCAATGAGATGGGGGTCTCACAATCTACTTGACTCATTGCTTGCTAAGTAATTGGGCTTACAAGCTTGGCCTTTGGAATGTATGTATGTGTGTATGTCTTAATTTATTTTTACCATACTCCCAGGTGATTTATTTAAAAATTCAATTTACCCCATTCATTTGATTCTATGCAGTAAAAAGAGAAAGTATGGTTAGGTAACTTCACCATACTCATGGCCTAAAAAGGGGTTAAGGCTTTTCTCTCCCAGAGGTTCTTACAAACCAGGAGAAAAGAGCAAAGAGATCAGTCCTGTAGGTCAAGTCAAAGAAACTATGTTTTTGAAATATTCAGGAGAACAAGTATGTATTTACAAGGTTGTTCACTGAAGTATTGCTTCTAAGAACAAAATATTACCAAGTAACCCTGAAACGCGCAACAACTGAAAAGTGGCTGGGTAAAGAATAGTATGTTTACGTGACACAACACTGAGTAGCCATTGTAATTACCTTTAGAGAGAACCCACTGCTATAGGATAAAATAGGGAGTTTTATTTCTAAGCCAGGAAAACAAAATACACTATATGATAACAACCTACACATGCGTCTGCATGTACCCTGTAAACAAGTCTGTTAACAGTAGGTGAGTCTGTGTATTAAGTGAGGTGTTTGTTACATTAAGTATGATATTTAGTTGTGCCACCATATTTTTTTCCATGTTATACTTGTTTTCCTGAATTCTACAATGAGCTTTTTTTTCTTAAATAAGCAAATGATGGAAGTTATTTTAATAAACCAATAGCTGTTCAGTTCTTGCATTAAAAAAACCATCATGGGACAAAGTAAATACAGGCCATGTTTGTTAGTAGAAAACCATAATATTGTAAAGATTCAATTTCCCTTTAATTAATTTGTTCGCAAATGAATTCTAATTATAACACTAAGAGGACTTCACTTTTGAAGTTTGACAAAAAGGACTTGAAAATCACCTGGGGAAAAGCAAATGGGCAAAAAAAAAAAAAAAAAGAAAAATAAGAGAGGTGTATAAAAAAGTCATAAGAGGAGCATGGTCTAGAAGACAGAAATGTATCACGAAGCTATAGTACTCAAAATATTTGGTTTCAGGAAAACAAATGAACAGAATATAGCCCCTCAAATTTATAAATATGTAGGGGAAGTTTAGTACATCTTCAAAGGAGCATTTCAAATCTTATTTGGGGGAGAGGAAAACATTGTTTCATAAATAGGAGAGTTGACCAATCGTTTTGTGAAGAAGATTCAAGGGCTAGGGTTCTATTTCTTCCTCCCACAAGAATACAAAAATAACTTCTAGATGGATGCAAGAGTTATTGTTAAACACCAAAGTTGATAGTCCTCCTCTCTGGGTTAAACAATCTCCATAGTAGCTGTTTCTTCAGTCAGAATGGTGTCCCTGACCTATGTCACAAAGCCCCTGGCATGTCTGTGGGCTGCTCTGATCTCTCTCTCTCTCTCTCTCTCTCTCTCTCTCTCTCTCTCTCTCTTCCTCCTCTTTCTACTCCTCTTCTCTTTGTTCTGTAGCACTGAGGTTTGAATTCAATGCCTTGTGCTTACTATACAAACACTGTGTAACTGTACAACTTGAGTCACACCTCCTGCCCCCTCCCCCCTTTTAACTTTTATTTATTTTTTAGATAAGGTCTCCACTTTTTGTCCCAGGTCAATCTCAGACCACAATTCCACCTATGCTTCCTACTTAGCTGGGAATATAAGGATGGACCACTGTGGCTTTGTTGAGATGGAGTTCTTGCCAACTATTTGTGCACAGGCTAGCCTCAAACCACAACCCCATTCAGTGGCCGGGATTGCAGGTATGTGCAACCATGGCTGGTTCATATCGACCTCCTCTCTGAGCCTGGGACTCACCCAGGCTCCTTCTTGTTTAGCAACTTGGCACCAGTTCCTCTTCCTGCCGGGCATAGCCTTGGAATGGGTTTCTCCTTCTCTAGTCTTTCCATTTGAGAGACTCCCTTAGTCACCTCTACCTTCCTCCCATTATCCAGATCATTTCCCATAGCGTTTACCATTCTGTAAAATCATTTATTACTCATTTACATTTGTCATCCCCATAGACAAATGTTTAGCCTATGGGAGGCAGCTGTCCTATACTCCGTGGTGATCCCTGTACCCATCAGCAGTGCTCACAACAGAGAGAGCACTCAATAAACCCGAGTCGCAATGAATGACTTGACATCTGAGAGGAAACAAGAGATCAGCATAAGTCCAAATCATCCAGGAAAACAGAAAAGGTATGAGAGAAGGAAGAAAGGAAGGATAATTCTGACTTGATATTCATTCCTGCATTAAATAGATAACGAGTGAGGACTATAGCACTTCAGGCACTGGCCCAGATTCAAGGTAGCAAAGGCAAAGAAAGATAGGGGGTCCTATACTCAGGGGGCTTATATTTTGGAGAGGAGGTTGATAGAGAGGACTAAATAAAAAACCTCAACATAATGATGGTGTAACAGGAGTCAGAACTGAGACATCAGACTTGCTTTGGACAGGAGATCATGGAGGCCTCTCTGAGGGGACATTTAAAACCAGGACCTGCACAGTGGGTCCTTTGTCAGCTATTGGTTGAACAGGAGGAAAGATTATTCTTGATGAAGGCTGATCAAGGCCCAAAGAACAGAAGGAGAAAGAACTCAGGTATTTCTAGAAGATGGAGAGTAATGGGGAGTGTGTGAGGATGGAGTGACAGGTAGCTTCTAGACCAAGAGGGGCCTTCAAGGTCATAATGAACTTGTAGAATGTTTTTCTAAGAAAGACTCAGAACAACAGGGGTCTTAAGGTAAGGTAGCAACAGGATCTGACTTTGGTCTTTTGAAAGGTCACCATTGTGGCAAGTACTCAAATGGAAGGATGGGTTAGAGGGTTATTTCATATGTTTAAAGAAAATCCATGGCTGAAAATATAATAGAGAAATAAGATGAATAATAAGCTAGGAAACAAAATTTGGTTCCATTTCAGTAAAGGTTGCTTCCCCAGATTTATTAGAGATTCATATAAAGTGATATAGTAGAAACATGTAAAGATGATAAGCAAATGGCTAACAAGAGAACTCTCACATTGTCATTTTCCCTACTTCCTTCTCTCTCCCCTCCTTTCTTCTCTCTCTCACACATATAGACACACACACACACACACACACACACACGTTATGAACAAAGCAAAACAACACAGCACAGTAAATTGCCAATCACTATATGAACGTGGTTCACTAGTACTCATAACAAAAGAGCTACAAATCAAAACAGTAATAAATTTCATTTTTCACTTCTCAGAACTGTGAATAGTGAAGTTTTCTGTTTTCCAGCATTGACAAGAGCGTGGGAAAGAGGCATTCCCACAAATATTTGTTAGAAGGGAAAAGGGAGTAGGCAAGGGCTGTGGGAAAGCATGGTTAATGTGGCCTCGTCTAGGATGGCATTGAAGTCATTTAAGACTTAACTGCACGTGCTGTGGATGCCAGCAAATCTCAGGTCTAAGAACACGCACCGGCCGTGCTCCATGTGCATCTGAGGGTCTCATGGTGGCCCTGTTGGAGAGGAAGAATAAAATCCCAAGGAGGTCATGAATGCTCAGAGTCTGGTAGAAACTTTTTCTGTTTTATCCATAAATAATATCCAGGAGATTCTATTATATGAGAAAAATCAAAGCGCAACATTCAGAAGAACGGAAAAGAACCCCCCCCCATGTGCATGTGCATGTGTGTGTGTGTGTGTGTGTGTGTGTGTGTGTGTGCGTGCACACACACATACACACACACACACATGAGCACATATACAGAGAGTTTTATGCAGAAAACATGTTCTAGAAGGGAAAGGAAATAGGAGCTCATTCTATGTCTTCTGTGGAGTTTGAATTTTTAAGAATATTTTATGAAGTAAACAAAATCATTTAAAAATGGGACGCAAGTTAGTGATCATTAATTCCAGACATAATGAACAATAATAACGCTGAGTAGTGACTAATAAGGGTCATTAATAATTTAGAACATTGGCAGGATTATGTAGCATGTACTAACCTAATATGTTCAGACATTCCCTCATTTAAGCCTCTGTGGGGCAGTGGAAATCCCTTGTGGCGCTAGTAGCCCATGGCAGCCATGTGGGAGCTGCTCAGAGTTCTGCTCAGACCCGGTGGTAGAGACCAAGGGCATCATTGTCAAAGCAGCCATTGTCTCCCCCAACATTTGCCCGCAAAAACGAAGTTATGGATTGCTAATCTATCTCCATGACCCTACCATCTGCAGAGTGACCTTGAGCAAGTCGCTTCTTCTCTGTGGAGATCTCCAGTGCTTCTTCCGGCTCTGAAAAAGCTTTGATTTATGCCAAATGTCTTGCTGAGGTAATTGAATTTTCAGGGTGGCGTGTCATAACTCATTCCTAAAAGTTTGAAACACAAGTTCATGGACAACATTTAAAGAATTGGGGTCTTGGGCAACTCTGTAAATCACCTGTTCTACCAAGCACATTAGTCGTACCCTTGAAATGACTGCTTGGGGAAAGATGTCAAGATAGGAGATACGGAGGCCTGGCTTTGCTCTGTTTCTTGCTCTGGCTGTGTGTCTTCTTGCACAGGGCTTTTCTAGCATTCTTGCCTCAAGAGTGTCACATGGCTCATCTCTGCTTTCCAACACCAGCTCCTGCCTGGCTTCTACATCATCACATTATCTATGTGTTGGTATGGATCTGTAGTCTCAGGGCTGTCGTGCGTAGCAGGCATCCTCTGAGCTGGCAACAGAACCTGGAACAAGGTGTACACTGGACAAATGCCTGAAACAGATATATGGGTGGCCAGCCTGGCTGGCATCCCCTAAAGTTTAAGACAGTGTTTAAGCTCTAGGTTTTAGTGTTAAAAGACTCAGCCACATGTGCATGCCTGCAGTCCTTTTTTTTTTTTTAAATTTTATTTTATTTTATTTTTTTGTGAACATACTGTACAGAGGGGTTACAATTACATGGGCAGGGTAATGCGTACATTTCTTATCAAGCATTGCAGCCTCCTCCTTTGTTTACCCTTCACAGCCTCCCCCCCCAACCCCCCCCCCCCATCCCCGCACCAACGTTGTAAAGCTCGTTTTCAACATGACAACTTGTACTTCTCATTGTTGCAACAGGTCCACCTGTATCCTTAAACGACTTGTTTTTCCCCATCTCCTCCACAAATTATACTGACATCAAATATAGTGAAAGCAGGGGTTATACTGTGGGGGAGGGACATACAAAGCAACAAAGAGATAATCTTATAAATGCGTTAGAAACAAATCATGCCTGCAATCCTTGAGAAGCTAAGGCAGGAAGTTTGGGTCCAGCTTGGACCAAGAGGCAGCATTCTGGGATTAACTCAGTGCATGGGTCAAATTCTCTTCCTTAACCCAGAAATCCAATCCACCTCCTCCCAAACCCCAATTTTATAATTTTATGTTAAATCTCATGGAATTTGTATTTCTAAAGATGAATGTTGGGCAGAAATTCCATACGACTCAATCTAGCCACAACCGCAGCTCCCTTGATACTCAGCTGGGCTCAATGGACAGTGGGCTGTTATTTCCCATCCTCGTTTTTCTCCATTGAATTGCTCCAACCAGTGCATGGGGATGGTTTCACAGTGCATTTCTCACCTGCCTAGTCAACTCCATGCATGTTAATTTTGGCCTCAGAACCTACTGTGGGGACCTTAACCTAAGCTGCTTGGAACTCATCATCTACAGGATGTCAGAAGACAACACATGTCAGACACTGTGCTCCTGGCAAGTTTGATTCCATCTTGGTGATGAGGATGGACATGTGGTAGCTGAAGCCGTGAAAGGGGATGGCCTTCTTGGTGCCATCTTATGGGTTTGCAAAGGTTCCTCAGTTTTGGTCAAGCACTGGGGAGGAGATGCTAAAGGGAGGCAGAGTACTAGCTGGCTCTTTTCTTAAGCCTTTGGAAGAATGACATGTTAGGATGTGATAGGAATTCTGCCTGAGTGCCCTTTGAGCACACATGAGGGTTGCACACAATGTACACACATGCTTGTGTACTAATAGGACTGTCTGGTTGGGGACATTGACACCTGGAAGGGCAGACTGTCCAGAGGGCCTATGGGGATGTACGGGTTACAGAGTGGGCTGCTGTGGTCAGTCATGCCTAGATTGTTTGTTGAGACAGAGACTTGTTAACATTTGTTTGGACTGGCCTGGAACCATGACCCTCTTCATCTGTCTCCTGAGTAGCAGGGATTATTGATAGGAGCTACTATGCTTAGCCCTTACAAAATTCCTTTTAAATGAGTCTGTCTTAATCTATTGGGCAGCACTCTGAACAAATGCTGGGAAACTTTGGCCTGAGTTATGACACAAATGTGATTGACAATCTTTCTCCCCCCCACCCCCAAGGAGCCAATGTTCTTTCTTTTCTTTGTGTACACATTCTAGTGTGTACCCAGGATCACCCTGCAGCCAGATTTCCAGAAAGATGGCTTAGGTAAGAACCAGACACATCCTGTTGGCCTGTATCTATCTCCTCCTTATTGCTGGGCAAGAGCCAGAGCTGAAGTTCACCTTCCAGTGGATGGCACAAGGTGGCTCTAACCTGGGTTAGTGCTTGTGTTTAAGAGGCAATGTTATCCAAAGTTTGTTCCGGGGCCCAGCATTTTGTGGGCTATTATTAGCAGTTCATCATTAAAAGGACTCTGTGGTAATTAGGCTAGCATGTTAGTTACAGAAGAAAAGTGAATACATTTTAGGTCAATTAAATTAAAACCAATGTCAATTTAGTAACCCTCTATCATATCAAAGCCCTGTAGCAGGAAGCAGATGCAAAAAGGAGTGATAAACGAACCTTGCATAAACAGGCTTCACCTCTAGTTCAGGAGACAGGCTTGTAAGTCCATTACTACCGCGAATGTGCTAGGGGTAGATGTAAAGTTCAGTCAGGGTAGAGAGCTGGCATGGAGGGAGAGAGGACAGCTTCGGATGGATGCGAGGGCCAGAGGTCTCAAGGATGTCAGATTCTTTTCCAAGGTTGGATTCGTTTATTGGTGGCAGAATGTCTCATCAGATTCCCTTTGTGTTTGAAAAGGCAGGGGGTGATTGGGGACCTACATGACATTGAGACGTCTAGATGGAGAATTTCTGAAAGTGGGGCCATATCAGCCGAGACAGCTCCATAGCTCCATCCTGCTGTCCTGTTATTCCGAAAAACAGAGACTGGCATGTGTGGATCCATTGACCCCATGGAAGCACCATCATTAAATGTAGACAGCTGCTCAGATTGCCTGAGCGACCGAAGAAAAGATGGGGTTTGTGGCAGCTGGGAGACAGGCAGGCTGATAGCACTGACAAGCATGGGAGATGCTGACAGCTGTGGAAGCCCCCACTTTTTTGGGAGGGGGCTCTGCTGCTGCGTTGGCCTTACAGAGGGCATCCTCCAGTGCTGGGATCCCCAAACATGAAGAACATATGCACGTCACCTGGGAACTGAGTAAAGCCCAGGAGTCTGCAATTCTAGGAAGTTCTTGGACGCTGGATATAGTTTCTTCTCAGATCATACTTTAAGGAATGAAGATTTTTAGTAGGGGTTGGCAACTGATGGCCCCTGGCTTTTTGTAAAAGAGTTCTCTCGGTAGAGCCCATTTATCTGTTTATTGCCTGTGGCTGCTTTCATTCATTAATGGTAGCATTGAACAGTTACGAAAGCGACTGTCTACGATGAAATGCAAAATGTTTATTGTCTGGCCTTTCATAGGAACAGTTTTCTGACTTTTGTTCCAGACTCCTAATTCATGAATTTGGTTATGTATTATATATGATCCCTGGAAAGGCTCTTAAAAATCCTAATCTCCCAGGATGCACCCAGACCAATTAAATTATAACCTGCAGATATGAGCTTCTAGCATCAGCACCTTTTAAGATTCCCGTATGAATCTAATACACAACCATCATTAACATGCCATTTAGAGGGCACCAGATTCTGTTTCCTACTATGCCTGCAATCCAGCAACATGCCACTAGGAAGCAGTGGTACTGGTTAGGATATGCACAAATGGCAGACCAATGTTAGGCAGGGTTATAGTTGGGCAACTCCAGATGTCTCTGATGAATGGCATCTCAGACATCCTTTCTGAGCAGTGTGTGGGCCATTTGGTCCCACTTTCCAGGTGTGGAAAAGAAGGTTCAGGAAGTGAAGTGGCATTTTTCTACAACTATTGAGTAGTCGTGGTGAGAATTTTACCCAGATCCTCTGCCCAGGACAGCAGTGACAGCAATGCTTAACTTCTGCCTGATTTTAGGAAAAACCGTACTTGCCAACATCACAAAGCCCCTCTTGCTGCTTCTATTGCTCCCCGTGCTGTGTGGCTGTCTCCTGCTTCACTTCCTGTGTCTCTCTTCCAGCTCCTTTTCAAATGAATAAAAGATTCTACAGTTTTCTTTGTAAATACTCTGCAGGTTTCAATCCGCCTTTCTATAGATTCAAACAAAGACCCCCAAAGGGGCTTGGTTTCCTCTTCTTTTCCCTTTCTGCTCAATACATTTGAACCATTTTAAACCTAACACATCAGAGCAGTTACCAAACGCTGCTGCTGCCCAGTAATTGACTCACAGACATAAGTTGGAGCTGCTTGTGCTGTATCACTTGAGACTCCTGCAGGTCACGGAGAAGACAAATAACCTTCCACTTGAATGCAATTTCATTTCCTCAGCCCTAGTGAAACTTTTTCACCTGTCAGCCTCATGCTTGTTGGGAACACAAAGCGCATTGAAACCTTCTTTGCTTCCGACCTGGGTGGGCTATGGTGTTCAGGAGATGCAGAGAGAGAGAGAGAGAGTCAGAGAGAGAGAGAGACAGAGAGAGAGAGACAGAGAGAGACAGAGAGACAGAGAGAGAGACAGAGAGACAGAGACAGAGAGGCAGAGAGACAGAGACAGAGACAGAGAGAGACAGACAGAGAGACAGACAGACAGAGAGAGACAGAGAGACAGAGGGAAAGAGACAGAGAGAGATGGAATGGAGGGGGCAAACAGGCAGATTGGGGCATATTGGATTTTCCCTTTGCCCTGTGTTGTGGCTGTTGATTGGATTCCAGAAGTCTGATTGGTTTTCTGTCTTAGAGTCCTTATTTTTCACTTTAGGGAATGGAATGGGAGTGTCCAAACCATAAGGGCGGAAGGAAAAGATAAGTCTAAATGCTTGTAGGTGAATTTGCATCCTCTACTTTGGACTACCAGGAAATCAATATCTTATGTGCTCCTCTGAACAGGGAAAATGCTAAACAAGGCAATCTGTGATTAAGCCTCCGATGGGAAACATCAATTTTAGAATGGACCATAAATATAAGTGAAGAATCTTTGATGTTTGCCAACCTCCACCAATTTATGGCACCCCAGTGGGCTGATCAAATGGGAAAGGTGTATGTGTGTGTGGGGAGAGGGGGATGGAGATCTTACCACATATCCCAAATTTCCTGGGAGAGGGCTAATCTCTTGTCATTTTAATCTTTTAAATAAAAATGGTTCATTAAGTGTACAGTGAGCCTTGATTTCACATTTATATCAGTTATAGTCTTTAGGGATTAATGTACCCCAAGTCATAAAAGAAGCAAAACATTTGTTAGATGTGGCAGGGGGCAAACACAGGAAATTACAGAACTGTAGCGGGATGTGCTGAAGCTCAGATCAGTCACTGGTGGCGTTAGTCAGGGGGCTTTGTAACAAATCAAACTGGAAACGGTCTAAGCAAAAAATAGGATTTATTGGAAGGCTATTAGAACAGATCATAGAACTTGGAAGACAAGATGAGGAATAGGATCATGAATAGCCAGAAACCATCCATGAAGCCGAAGGATGGGAACTAGGTCTCTAAACACCACAAGACATGGGCTTCTACTTCTCATCTCTCTGTCTTTAGTCTCACTCTTTTTGTGAATTCCTTCTACATCTACAGGGCAGCATCAAGATTCACATCTCCAATAGATGGACTTTGAACAAATCATGTTAAATGTGGTAAGCCAAGCTCAGAGAGACAGATGTTTTCTCTCATATGTGGAAACTAGATCTAAAATACTGTATATAATAAGTTATATAGATCTCTAGGCATTCACACAGTGAAAACAAAGAGGATGCTCTTAGGAAAGGAACAGAAAGACACAATGTCTATGTGCACTATGTGCGTCTGATCATACCAAATAATATTTATCAAAATGAACTCCAGGAAATGAAAGCAAGAGTTTAATTTCTTTTTTGCTGTTTTTGTTTTTTTCCCTTTTTGTTATGCTTATCCATTTATATATCTTTGGGAGTATAAAGGGAGGCATGGAAATGAGTCACAGGTGAACAAATGCAGCAAGGGTACTTACTGGACATTATGTTAAAAATGAACTATACAACTTATAGGTGGGATGGGAGGGAAAAACTAGGAGAGAGCCAGGGAAAGGATGATATTGTCCAAAAGGAAATGTATACTTTACCAGACTTATGAAACTGTAGCAGCTCTGTATATCACCTTTATAAAAAGTATTTTTTTAAAAAAAGATTCACATCTCCTAAGCTTCATCCATAAAAGGGAGCACTAGTCTCCTTAGTATCAGTTAGAATTTTCCAGAGAAAGGATTCTGATTGAATAGACTTGGGTTACACATCTAAACTGATTACTATTCCAATTGCTGTGGCTGGGAAGTGGGAATGGGCAAGGTTACACTGTTGTGCTGACTATAGCTCAGGAGAGAAGAGGGTACCTTAAAGGATTATGGAAAGAGGGTTGGCCGTGGACACAGATGATCAAAGACAGCCACTCAGATTTATGTCTCTATTACTTTTATGACTTAGGAAGAAAATGCAGAAAGTCATAAATAACTCTAAATGAAATAAATAATAAAACTTCTACATGGTACAGATTTTAAATATATTGTTCTACCAACTTGAAGCCATTGATACAGGTAGACGACTGATAACCTCCTTTAAGAGAATCAAAATCCAGAGACATTAAATGGCTGGCTCAGTCACAAGCCTGATAGAGTAAGAGCTGGAGTCAGGACACATGCTGAGGGCTACCCCAAAGCCGGGATTCTTAACCACTATGGCTACGGCTGTAGCCACACTGCCCTTTTATTGTATTCTCCATGGCAAACTTTCCAGCATACGAATTTGTTCATAGAAGACTTTAACCTCCTTGGATAAATGGCCAGTAGTAGTATCATTTGGCTCGCAAGATGACGTTCAACATCCTTCTCCTGGGTGACAGAACCTTCCCACTCTCTCCCTGGCTTGTCATTGTCTCCTCCAAGAGTCCTCCTGCTTCTCCGACTCTGTAACACCCTAGGGTTTCCTTTGAGCCATTGTTGAAGATGCTGTTACGTTCCATAGTGAGTTTTTCCACAGTAGATATGTCAATAGCAGTTGTCTCTTCCAGGAAAAGTGTGGAAATACTGTGTTGTCCTTATGTATTTCTCTACAACCTCCATTCTTTATTTTCTCTGGGAAGACTGATTTTCCAATTAGATACGATTGGATCTTCATGGCTGAATTTTAATCTTATCTATCATATGGACAACTCACTAGTTAGAACTTTTCTCCTCACCTTCCATCACTGTGTATGTATGCTACTATAACAAAATACCCAAGACCAGGTAATTTCATAAAGACTATAAAATTTATTTCTTTCAGTTCTAGGTTAAGACTGAGGTATTGGCAGATTCAATGTCTGCTGAGGGTCGGATCTTTGCTTCCCAGATAGCATCTTGTTGATTCCTGAATGGATAAGCATTGTGTTCTCATGTGTGACAGGAGGAGAACCCTTGAAGCCTTTTTATATAACACTAACCCATTTATGACACAGAGTCTTCACTGACCTAATACCTCTTTTTTTTTTTTTTTGTTGGTCATGGGGCCTGAACTCTGGGTCTGGGCGCCATCCCCGAGCTCTTCAGCTCAAGGTTAGCGCTCTACCACTTGAGACACAGTGCCACTTCTGGCTTTTTCTGCTTATGTGGTGCTGAGGAATCGAACCCAGGGCCTCATGCATGCAAGGCAAGCACTCTACCACTGAGCCACCTTCCCAGCCCCGACCTAATACCTCTTAAAGACTCTGTCTCCTATTACCTGTTGCCCTGGTGATCAAGTTTCAACATGGATGTTCAACAAGTGCTCAAACCATATCATTCCACTTCTGTCTTCCAATCTGTGCCCTTCTCATATACAAACTGTATTTATTCCATCCCAGTAGCTCCCCTTAACTTTAGCTTGCTGTGGTGTTTACTCCAAATCTAGTCTAAGGTTATCAATACCATCCAGTGGATAGGGATGGGACTGAAGGTGTGAAGAAACTCTCCCGTTCTGAGCCTGTGAAGTCAAGCAAGGTGTGTGCTCTCCAAATGCAATGGGTTAGCATACAATGAACACCCTCATTCCAAAAGGGAGAGAGAAGGAAGGAGAAAGGGGATCACTAGTCCCAAGTAAGTTCCAAAACCCAACAGGGAAAACAACATTACATCTTGAAGCCTAAGAATATTCTTGTTGGACTCCATGTCTTGCCTTCAGAATGTTAAGGATTGGGCAACCCAAGGCTGGCGCTGGGAGATCTCACTCCTATGGCTTTGCTGGATGCAGCTTGTATTAGTCAAATACATTTGTTTTCTTTTTTCTTTTTGGTCACAGAGACCAACAAGAAGAATTTATTTTGGCTCAGGTTTCAGTTGATGACTGGATGTTCTGGGTTTTGGTAAGATAGAAATCATGGTGAGCAGAGAACAGAGAGAGAGAGGGGAGGAGGGAAGGGAGGGAGGGAGAGGGAGGGAGAGAGAGAGCATCATGCCTTGCTACTGATCTTCTGCTTTTTTTTTTTTTCTTTGGTCATGGGCCTTGAACTCTGGGCCTGAGCACTGTCCCTCAGCTCTTCAGCTCAAGGCGAGCACTCTACCACTTGAGCTACAGCGCCACTTCCGGTTTTCTGGTGGTTTATTGGAGATAGGAGTCTCACAGTCTTTCCTGCCCGGGCTGGCTTTGAACCTCGATTCTCAGATCTCAGCCTCCTGAGTAGCTAGGATTACAGGCGCGAGCCACCGGCGCCCGGCTGATCTTCTGCTTTTGACCCTTTTTTATTTCAGTCTATCGGATCGTGAACCGCATTCCAGGTGAGGGTTTCTGCCTTAGTTTCTATCCCTCGTGTCAATCATCTCTGGAAACTCTCTTGCTGGCACATCCCAAAGGGTGCTTTGCTAATTTAGGCATGACTCAGTCTAATCCAATTGACAATCAACATGTCACAGCTACCAAAGGCTGGGATCAAGTGTCTCCTGCTCTCCCAGGCTCTATAGTTACTAGGTTTCAGGGATGGCGTCACTTTTTCCCATGGTTCCACTAGTGGGGCCTGCGATGGATCTGCCCCCATGGGAGTTTTGTGCTTGGGCCCTGAGACTCTGTAGAGATTCCTCTGAAAACTTGGGGAAAGTAGCCGTGCACTGCGCACCTCATACATTCTGATTCTTTGCAGTGTGGGCACTAAAGGGACTTGGCTAAGGTTTATGACAGGTGCCAGCATTGAAGCCTGAGGCAGACTTGGGTCAACCTGAGCCACAGCTGTGGTGTCAATTCAAGAAGCAGACACTTGAGGAGGTACTGTACAGTGAGCTTCAGTGTCCCATGTGTACCTTGAGCTCCTCCTCTGAAACCAATCTGTCTTTAAAGCCTTGGTCCTTCAGGCCTGTGATCAAAGTAGCACCTTGGAGATCTCTGAGATGCTTTGAGCCATTCTTCACTGTCCTGATGAGCCTGGGCACAACTGGTTTCATCTCTCCATTCCATTCTTGGCCTGCTACTCCCTCCCAGCCATCCACTTATTTCCTACAATCTAGTCAGGCTAAGAGGTTTGTAAACCTTTCATCTCTACTAACTTTCAAATGATCAATTTCATCTTTAATTCATCCTTTCTTCTGGCATTTTACTCTAAACAGTTAAGAGAAGCCATGTGAGAACTACAGCACTTTGCTTAGATATTTCTCCCAGCAAATATTCTTGCTCATCA
The DNA here is from genome assembly GCF_019054845.1 of Dipodomys spectabilis. NCBI lineage: Eukaryota > Metazoa > Chordata > Mammalia > Rodentia > Heteromyidae > Dipodomys > Dipodomys spectabilis. Next base: position 10,508,628 of record NW_024870950.1, read on the forward strand.
CCCTTAAATCTTAGCTTCTACAAAGTCCCAGGACAGGTACACAAACCAGCCAAGGTTGATTGTTTTGCCACTTCCCTCTAGTTTCTGATAAGATATTTCTCTTTTCTCTCAAAGCTTCATCAGCATTGCATTTACTGCCTGTATTTCCCCCTGACTTTCTGATCATGGCTTCCTAGGCAATGTCTAAAATAACCTAGGCTCTGTCTACAGTGCTCTTTGCTTCTGAGCCCTCTTCACAATCACCTTCATTCTCTGTTCATCGTAACCCAGGCTTTTTTCTAACCCATATCTGCAGACTCCGACAGCCTCTATCTCTTGTCTAGTTAGAGAACTATTTCCACATCTCTGGATATGCATTAGAATAATGTCCTGCTTCTCAGCATGACTTGCTATCTTGTTTGTGTGTGTTACCATAAGGAAATAGTGGAGACTGGAATTTATAAAGCATAGAAACATATTTCATCTGGTTCTGGAGCTGGAAAGTATAAGATCAAGTGTGCAGCAGGTTTGGTGTCTGGTGGAGGCAGATCTCTGTTGCTGCCATCTCTGGAGGGGACATTACACATACTGTGTCATCACATAGAGATGTGAATGCTGCACTACCTTTTTATCCATTTCAGTTCCCTGCTTTGCTTGTTTCACCCTGTTCTACTCTCCTCTGTCCTGTTCTTTCCTTGCTAGGAACTCTAACCTTCTGTTGGGAGCTGAAGGTTGGTTCTTACTTGGAGAGTCTCTGTTATCTTGGGGATAAGGGTCCTTATTGCAGAGAACTAGGGGAAGCTGCTTATGACAAACCAGCCGATGTTAAATAGCCAGATGGGGCAAAGTTCTAGAAAATAATATATCGCATGTGTGGCTCCTTGTGGATGTGCTTCTCCTTAACAAGAGATCTCACAGATCTGGGACTAATTTGCTCCCCACAATGAAAATGCTGGCCAGGCTGACCACAGGACTGGGCCCTGTGCTTGATGAACACTCGCTATCCTGATCTGCTCTGCATGAGATGAGACCCGCCGTTGCTAGATCTGTAAGGAATCGGCCTATTACCAGGGCGTAGGATCCAGATTTCAGCTCTAAGGGGGATCCAGAAGTTCTCTTCCCATGAGTTCTCTTCTTTCCTGTCCAGTTCTACTTTTCCCACCCACTCAGGAAGTCTCACCTGCTGCTTGGCTTAGTCCAGGCCATCTCCTTCTGAGCCCTCTCACCCCTGAGCAAAGGTGAAGCTCTAAAGCAGATATATCTTCAGGGTGGTGTTATCCTGTTCCTTGGGAGCAGCTGCCCTGCCATCCTTCATCCTCATGCAAGAATATCCTGCCTGACTTTACCTTCCTGGCTATTTGTCCTACCCAGCAGGACTCAAACACTTCCTGGACACAGAGGATAGCTCACTTCTCTGTACTTCCACAGGCTTCCCATACACCTTTCTTTCCCCACCTCTCTGCCTTGTGCTTTCGTCTAATTGTTCAGCTCTGTTAGGATGTGGCCCCCTGCAGGCTACGACTACATCAGACTCACCGAGTCTCCCGGGAGCACAGTGGCTGGTCCATGACCGACACCTCAAAGAAGTGTCTGGGAAAGGAATTGAGTGGCCTTATACTTTACCTTTTCATGTCCACATGGACCTGCCATCTGCAGATAGGATTGATCACAGATTATTTTTTATAATCATCCTTGTTTCTACCTCTCCCCTTGTCCATTACGCCAGCCTGGGCAGGTTATTGTGTGTGATGAGTAGCTTGTGGCTAGGGGAATGGTGCCATTCATTCATCTAGCTCCATAGCTCAACAGTATTTTCTATCTCACACGGATACATTGCCAGAGATTTTTTTTTTATCATCTTGTCATGCTTAGAAAGCCAGGTCCTTGATCCAGGTCATTTCTAAGTCAAAAGTGATATGGTCTCCAGATCCCTGTGCTCAGAGAAAATCCCTGGCACAGCCTCTTGCTTCTGAAGATATGACAGTGCTTTTGCAGCACATCTTGCAACCTGTGGGGTGACGAAAGGTAATTTAACACCTGTCCAGGCCTCCCTGGTGGCTCTGCAAGTGGCTTAATAGGATGTGGAGTACAGTGTGAAGAGAAGACTCAGGGCCCACCAGTGTCACAGCATATGTGTACCTCTGGCAACAGCCTCTGCCTCCTACTTGGTTCCTATCCACAGGGGCAGCCCCTGATGGTCTGAAGTCTAAAGCCAGTGTTCCTTGGTAATAATATACCTTCTCTGTGTGCTGTGTTATATAGTGGTGGGCAGATGGCTATCAGATTGGTCCATGGTCTCCCAGATCCATGCATCTATTATACAACAGTGCCCAATAAGTTCCCGAAAGCTTGCAAAACCCATTTTTGAGAACGATAGCCCAAGATGTGAAGCGAAACACATTGGATTTACCAAATAGTTGCTTTAATGATTACTATCCATTCAAGTAAAGTGGTGTACAGCCTGGGTCTGATGTTAACATCTTTTCTCTTCTCTTTTGGGAACTGGCAAAACCCATGAGTCAGCTTAGATAGAACTCAGCAGTATTTCAGAAGTGGGGATGGAAATCTAGAAATAGAGGACAGTGGGGTGGTAGCTGTATGCTCAGTTAACTGGCGCAAATGAAATGACAGAGAGAAAAAGGGGGGAGAGGTGAGGAGGGAGGGGAGAGGAGAGGGAGCAGTTCATAGGGTGTGAAGAGGGTGCCCACCATTCCCAGTGAGCACATTTCAGGCCTGTGGGGGCGTGGTAGGAGGAATTGGGCGGGACACTGCTGTGCATCATGGCTCCTGTGAGCCTTTTATCATATGGCCCCTTCTTGGGACCCTGGCATCTACTGAGGGAGATTTCTGAGACAGTAATCTCAGCTCCTGCTGCCCATGACAAAGTCTAACTAATACCTTTTATTGAGTGGGACTCTATGCTCTAAGTGATGCAAAGTGTTGTTTAGGGATTTTTTTAAAGGATCCTTTGCAGGTCTCCCGTGATTCACACCTGTAATCCAAGTTATTCAGGGGTCTGGGATCTGAGGAATGTGATTGGAAGCCAGCCAGGGTAGAAAAAGTCCATGAGACTTTTATCTTCAATTAACCAGCAAAAAGTTAGAGGTGGAAGTGTAGCTTAAGCGGTAGAACACCTACCTTGAGCCAAAAAAGCGAAGGGACAGCACCCTGACTTCAAGTTCAAGCCCCAGTACTGACATGAACACACAGTAAAGGATCCTTAGTGGACGATTTTAACGGATTTTATTTTTTCTTATGTGTTGAACTTTAGGCCCCAGTCCTTGGATCCATATATAACTACAATTCTAACAGGAATGACAAGGACAGCGTAAACAGTAATGATAGTCACTATCCACTGGTTATTTCCCCTGATTAGCTACAGCAGGTATGTCTACAAACTGTTTCCACTTCATCTCCACAATATGTATTAGGCACTATTATGATATTTATGATGCTATCTATCTATCTATCTATCTATCTATCTATCTATCTATCTATCTATCTATCTCACATAGTCTTTAGTGTCTTTTTTTTCACATGAACACTTATTGTTGTTATTATTATTATTATTTGTTGGTCGTGGGACTTGAACTCTGGGCCTGGACACTGTCTTTCAGCTCTTTAGCTCAATGCGAGCACTCTACCATTTTTGCTACAGTGCCACTTCTGGTTTTCTGAGTGGTTTATTGGAGATAAGAGTCTCATGGGCTTTCCTGCCCTGGCTGGCTTTGAATGGTGATCCTCAGATCTCAGCCTCCTGAGGAGCTAGGATTACAGGTGTGAGCCACCGGTGCCCAGCTGCACACTCTTATTGACCATGACCCTGATCAAAATAATGCTACCATCTCTTCAGAAAGTTGTCCTGTGCCCCTTCTTAGTTGGCATTGGCCTCTGACCTTATGATGAAAGGCTTCATAAAAATGGAATAATACAATAGATAATTTTAATGTATGGCTTCCTTCATTCTATATGATATTCTTCATGTTCGCTTAATTGGTTATGTTAAATAAGAGTTCCTTTTATATTGCTGTACACAATTCTGTTGTATGGGCATACCACAATGCTACAGGTAATATTGTTTCCACTTTACAGAGTCAGAAATGGAGACCAGGAAGGGGCATGAAGTCATACAGCTAGCAAGCTATACAGCATAATGTTTTTTACTGGACCTGGGGCTTGAACTCAGGGTCTGGGCACCGTCCCTGGACCTCTTTGTGCTTAAGGCTAGCACTCTACCACTTGAGTCACAACACCACTGCTGGCTTTTTTTTTTTGAGTAGTTTATTGGAGATAAGAGTCTCACAGGGATTTTTCTGCCTGGGCTGGCTTTAAACCATGATCCTTAGATCTTGCCCTCCTGTGTAGCTAGTATTACAGGTGTGAGCTACTGGTGCCCAGTGAATATATAGCATAAAGTTGAACCAAGAGCTTTGTACTCTTAAGGCTGTGTTGGGGAGTTGGAGGAGTAGGTATGGTAGCTAGTGTTTTTATGCTCTAGAAAAGAAGTCTGCTGATGATATTTGCAGACTGAATGTTTGCAAGCTGACCATAGGATGCAATAAATGTACCTGTTCAACCTATGTGTTATGTGGCCCTTTTTGCCAGTTTTCTGCAGATGAAGGGACACCTTGGAAATTCAGGGCTTTCCAACATAGAGGGCTGTGCCTTTGGGAAAGTCAGAGTCTCCATTGCTTTACTCAGTCCTGGTTCCTGAATGTAACAGAAGTGGTAGCTCTTTGATGTTTGAATCATGCCTTTGATCAGAAGCTTGCTGCCTCCCTTGTGTCTCTTAGAACAAGACAGTAGTTGCATTGTGCTGGCGTATGTTGTAACATTTTGGACAGCAGAAATGACATTTACATGAAACAGCCATCCTCAGAATGCAGGAGATAAGACAATTTCAACAGCTCATGGAAGAAGAGTCCCCAGCGTTGACTTTAAATCAAACAGAAGTAATAGTGTGTCATCCTGCCTTCCCCCTTTCTACCTGGTGTTAATTAAAATCCTGATAAGAAAACTCAGTCAACATCCACAGGTGGAAGACCAAAGCACCGTTTAAGAAACGTTCAGATGAAAGTACACTTAATCAGAATTAAAACAAAAGCACCCCCCCCCCCCAGCTCCACCCAGTGCAGCCTGCATTCTTCTTTGGCTGTCTCTGGATGGGAAGACGAATATATGAAGGTAATTTTCATGCCCCCCTCCCTTGTACTTCCTGAACCAAACTATTCGAAATAATGGAACAATTACTTTGGGCAATGTTATCAAAGTGCATTAAATTGTTCCCATCAGCTCTGCCCAATTACCAAATTTAGCTCATTTGCATATTGCGAAGTAGAGTGGCGAAGTAAGAACCTAGTTATTTTGGAGCAGGAAAAAGTTGTAAAGTTCCTTTGGCTCAAGTCTTTTCCTCTTGAGAAGGAAGATGAGATCAAGAAGGCTGTGCTCCCCCACCTACCCAAAACCTTCCCAGAAACCCCTTCTCATTGTCTGCAGGGATCCAAATTGGCCAATCCTATGAGACTAAAGCATGGATCCTCCTTCCTGAATGTCTCAATTAGTCCCAATTTGGATGTGACACTGAGCACACACTTAAAATGCAAATCCATCTTGAAAAGACAGGAAATAATAAAAGCAGACAATCTGATCCTATTTCAATTCTGTAGCTCAAGGAACTTGAATTGGTTGCAGCTAATGGTTGAATGGTGCTAAATGAAATATTGTTCTTCGGGTGGAGATGAACTTCAAAAACACACTACATCTTCATCTCCCCTGTCCCAATTGCACTTGGACTTCCTTTTATTTTCACCTCTGCTATGTGATATTCAGAAATTACCAAAATATCGGCTTGTCCTCATTTGCCTCTTCTTAGTGCCGTCATTCCATTCATTAGATGGTTTTAAAAGCCAATCTCAGGCACTGAGATGTGTGTGTGTGTGTGTGTGTGTGTGTGTGTGTGTGTGTGTGTGTGTGTGTGTGTGTGTGTGTGTGTGTGTGTGTGTGTTAGTAATAGACCTTACTTTTATATTTAGGTCAATATATTTTGTGGTAAAGAAATGTGTGCTCTAGGGAATTTTTAAATCTCAAAGTACTATGTCACCTAGGAAAGCATTCTTAATGATTAAAAAAAACCCATAATTGACATACTGACAGAAAGTAGAGTATGCTCCCATTTGGAAAGGCAGAATCAGGAAGAAGTGTGTCACATTGGAGGTTTCTTTGCACTTATTCATGGCTTGTATTTGCAAATACGGATCATTTATGAAATATGAGGAAAGAACCTGGGGATTTAGTCATTCATGAAGACAATGTGACAGGGGAACAAGAAGTTCTCAGTCCTCCCACATAGATGGTAGGAAGGTGTACCAAGGAAAAGGCAGTGGCCCCTAGTACTTGAAATAGGGAGTCTGCTTAATCAAATGCAGTGATACCAATTAAATTTTAATTTTTTGTTGTGATATGGGGTAGTAGTGGTTTGAACTCACAGTCCCAGCCCTTGCAAGTCAGGGAGCTGATCCCTTGAGCCATGCCCCTACCCCTTTTGACTTTGATTTATTTTTCAGATAGGGTCTCATGCTGTTTACCTGGTGCCATTCCCAGACACGGGACCTCTTACCTCTGTATCCTGAGTAGCTGTGATTACAGGCCTGACCTACTGTGTCCCATCCTGCTTAAACTTTTCTGATTAAATATGTACTTAAGCTTTCACTTTGGGCCAGGCATTACACTGCTTACTGGGGTTGCAGTCAAGAGATGAACAAACAGCCCCAAGATTGGTCAGGAATGCAGACCTGGTGACTTGTACCCAGTCCCCTCAGACTTTGAAAGAAAGTTAAAGGATAGGCTTGTGGATGGGAGGAGATATTCTTAGCAGCCGAGCCTGGGTCTCGTTGGTTTGCTTCTCCTCAGTTTTCCTGGGAACCTTTGGAGGAGGAGACTGTGTCAATGTCCAGGGTGAAACCTTGTGTTTGCAGTGGATTCCTGATGTCCCTTTGTTGGCCAAGCAAGCAGATGATTGTCCCTCCTGCCACAGCCTCCAATGACCCACTTCTGCCAAAAAATAAGTGTCATTAGATACCTTGGCCATGCCTACAATGCCCCTGTGATGCTGATCTTTCTATTGTTCATCCATCCATCCATCCATCCATCCATCCATCCATCCATCCATCCATCCATCCATCTTCTCAGTGAGCTGCCTTTTCCTTCACAGTTAATTGCTCCTAAAAGGCTGACTTTCCCATTTTGTAAAGCCCAAATGCTTTGCCACCCGCTCCTGAAAGCCTCCTAGGGCCATGCCTGCCAGCAGCATCTCTTCCTTTGCCTTGTGTCAGCAGAGCCACATCTGTTGTCATTTGCTTGTCCTTTGAGGTAATTAGCTTTTATCAGTGTGACCAACAACTGAAGAGAGGGATTCTTTACTTGGACTCATGGTTTCCAAGGGTTCAGTCTACCATGGCAGGGAGTGTGTGGCAGACCATAGAAGTGCCCATGCTGGTGGTCAACCAAATTCCTTCTGGCATGTGTGCAGTTCTCCCACTTGTTAAATAGATAGAGTAGTTTCTTATTTCCAGGACTGTCTAGAGCTTAAAAATACAAGTACTTAAAAAACACTTAGGGCAATGTTTACTAATATTAGGGAAAAACTCATTAAACTTCATGATAGTTCCACATTCTATTCAAGTACTATTGTTACTATTTCACAGATGAGGAGATGGAAACCTAGAGACATTAAGTGATCTGTCCAAGGTCATCCTAGCAGGTGAAAGGGATCCCAGAGGTGAACTCATGGAGTCTAGCTCAATGTACACACTTAAAAAAATAGTGGTAAGAATACAGCATGAGGTCTAATATTTTAACAAATTTAAAGTATTGGCAATTTCAGGTATGATGCTCTACAGCAAGTCTTTTGAAAGTTTACAATTACATGGGCAAGATAATGAGTACATTTCTTATCAAGCATAGTTGCCTCCTCCTTTGTTTCCCCTTCCCATCCTTTCCCATCTCCCACCCACCCTCCCCCCATTCTCCCTCCCCCTACCCCACCTCCACCCCCTCCTGGCCAGAGTTGTAAAGTTTGTTTTCGACATAACGACTTGTACATCTCATTGGGTCATCTTGCCCATGTAATTGTAACCCCTCTGTACAGTATTTTCACAATAAAAAAAAAGAAAATGCAAGTGCCAAAGAATAGCAATGGATTTAGAGAAAATGAAGATCAAGAAAAACTATACTAGACAAAAAAATGTTTGAAAAGAAAGAAAAAGGAAATTTATGCCCATGGACTTCTGTGCTATGCCCTTGGAAATCACCATTCCTGCCCATTTCTGTGCACTGGATTATTCTAGATTCAGCATAGAAGTAGTTTCATGTTGTGTTTGCCCTGGGATGGCTTCTTTCACTCAGCAAAATGTCTCCAGCTGCATCTACGTTCTCATATGTGATGAGATGCTCCTCTTTTCAAAGACTAGAAGATGTTCCATTACATGTGTACAGAAATCGAAAGCTTAGTGCTCTGTAGGTAGGATTGTAAGTAACGTGATGCAACTACTATGGAAAACAATATGGAGCTTCCTAACCCCTGTTTTCACTGTATTTGATGTTGGTATGATTTGGGGAGGGGAAGGGATAAAACAAATTGTTTAAAGAGGGATATAGGTGGACCCATTGCAACAATGAGATGTACAAGATGTTATGTCAAAAAATGAACTTTATAACTTTGGGGGCGGGGTGTGGTGGCGTGGGGGGGGGTGAGGGGGAGATGGGAAGGGGAAACAAAGAAGGAGGCAACAATGCTTGATAAGAAATGTATTCATTATCTTGTGCATGTAATTGTAACCCTTCTGTATGGTATTTTCACAATTAAAAGAAAGTTCAAGGGGCTGGGAAGGTGGCTCAGTGGTAGAGTGCTTGTCTTTCATGCATGAGGCCCTGGGTTCGATTCCTCAGCACCACATAAACAGAAAAAAAAAAGCCGGAAGTGGTGCTATGGCTCAAGTGGTAGAGCACTAGCCTTGAGCTGAAGAGCTGAGGGACAGTGCCCAGGCCCAGAGTTCAGGCCCCGCGACCGGACCCCCCCCCCCAAAAAAAAAAAGTTCAAATAAGTACTCCTGTATCAGGTAGCCACTTCTGAGTATTTATCCAGAAGGATAATCATTGCAACATTGCTTATTATAAAAGCCAAGATGGGACCAACTGGACTGTCCATTGTGGGTGAACCTATGACATACATGCTTTTAAATACCTGTACCTGGGGCAGGAAAGGTGGTCATTTTTGCCCCTTGTCCTTTCCTCCCTGTGCTCAGCCTAGTCTTTTATAAAGCCCAATTACAGACCTGAATAAATTGGTTGCACTTTGATTGTACGTTTTTTTCTATCAATAAGCCCACTGTTAGGTGAGTCTGGCTGTAGCATGACACCTCATTCATCCCTATTGAGTGGTTCAGTTGTTTTCAAACAAGGCTGCATCTAGGAGTAATTGTGTCTTTCCCTAACAACAGACAGATGGGTAAACATCACCCCATTCCCTGCCATGTGGAAGGTCCTTCCTGGTAACCATACCTGATGGAAGTAAGGAGTAAGGATGGAGTAAGGAAGGAAGTAACTTGACGTTCAGAGACAAATGTGGGGTGTGAGCATCATTTCATATTATTTAATTGTTCTGGGGTTCAATTTCATTTTTAAAAGTGATCCTACTATCCTGCCAATAACAATGGCATTGTTCTGGGAGTTGAATGGGGCCTTCCAGATGACTGAGCCTCAGAAACAACCCACCGAAAGCATTGCCTCAGAGTGCCCGGACCACATGCTGCTCTTGAGCATGGCATTTTGTGTTCTTTCTTTAACTAGAAATTTAGGTCCCACATGGAGTTCAAATGACTAGTCTCCACAATTACTTTAAATAACTTATACATTCTCCTTGGTTTGATGGATGTCAATTGCCTGGACTATTTCTACTAGAAAATGATATATTGAATTCCTTGTTCCTTTTGACTTAGAGCTTGGTGTAAATTTAATATTGGTGGTGAGGGTGTGTGTGTGGGGTGATTGTGATACTAGTCTGATTCTTTAAATTATTTTTAAAAATAACATTGCACCAACTTTGACCACAACTTAACTAGCTCTGAGTTTTTAACTCTATGTGTTTATTTTTTTTTTTTTAACCTTTAAAAATGCCTAACCTTGTGCTTTGAACAAAAGAAATCTCAGACATTATCCAGGCAGGTGAGTGAGTGCTTTTCATGTAGTGTTCGTAGCATAGCATTTACCACATCAGCTAGGCAACTCATTCCTCCCACTCACGTGTGCGTCAACAAAGACCTAGGTCACGTCTGTCTTTCACAGTCGGAGCATGGTAAGCTCCCAGTAATTGTGTTTTTATTTGGAATAATTTCTATTGTTTTGCTTAGCACTAATAAGTCACCTGATAGTGTTTTGCAATAAAACTCCAACTTACTTTTGCCTTGCAATGGTGAGTGCTGGATTAAAATCAAAGCTCCTTTGGGCTTTGATGCATTCCAGAAAAGTCGCTAAGGTTTATTAAATCAAGCAACATTTCTATGAGGAGGTGCCAGTGAAGGCTCTCAGCCTAGTCTTTTGTAAAGGAATTTGTGTCCCTTACCCAGAAATAGGATTATAGATGTGATCTTTTCCATTAAAAGGCCCATGGATGCAGGCTGGGAAGAATGGGCTGAGACAAATCACCCAGATGGAGTCAAATGCAGTCCTGGGTTGATAGACAATGGCTGACAACTCAACCTGGATATTATTGCAGCATCGGAGGCTGTTTTCAAAAGAATCTTTCTTTTTTTTTTTTGTTTAAAGCTGGAAACTGGCCTGTGATAAGGGTAGTTGGTGAGGCTATATGGGAAGCATTGTCTTTTATGGTCTCCGGAAGGCAAAGGGGAGGCTCTACCTGCTGGGAGAAGGCAGAGGCTGTACGATGTCAGTCAGGATGCAGTTGGTGAAGGACACTTTGAAGTCACAAAGGAGAGATGCTTGATAGAATTCATGGAAGAAAAGCAACAGAGGGAGGGATGACCAGCTGCCAGACACCAGGAAGAGGGAGGGGATGGTGTTAAGCAAAGGAAGGTGGGTATTTCTTTTCATGTTGGGAGTAGGCAGTATCAGCTTTGCAGTCCCACTGAGGCAGAGTGTAGAGGGTGCGGGCAGCCGGGGTGGGAGGGCAGTGCTTCTGCCATCATTTACTATCTCTGTTCCCACTCCTCAGCCATACCCCTGACCTTGGCCACTCAAGCCTTGCTCACCACTATTGCCTCTGCAGGCAATAGTGAGACTTTTGCAAAAATCTCTTCAGTGGGTGTCTTGCTTCCATGTCAGCTTCTAACACTCTACGTTTTCTAGGTTCTGCCCACAGTGAGCCACATTTCCAAGCACCTCATCCCATCTCATCTTTTCTCCAGTGAAGACTTCAGAAGCTTCATTCCATGTTTCTTTCTGGACATGTCTTTCTTCTCATTCAAGGTCCTTCCCAAACTGTTCCTCTCTTATTCTTTCATTTCTAGCAGCATCACCCCACCCCACGCTACTTTCTTTTTACCCTCCATTTCTCAGCTCTACGTGCTTTCTCCTCCTCCACTTCCTCCTGCTCCTCTTCCTCTTTCTCATTTTCCCCTTCCTTTCTTCTTTCCTTTTCTTCTTCTTTGGGAGTAATGAGGTTTAAATTCAAGGCTTGCCACTTGCTAGCTTAGCATTCTACTACGTAAGCCATGTCCCAGCCCTGATCTACATGCATTTGCATAAGTTTCCCAATCTTCCTGGGATTTCCATTCCCACCTGGAAAACCCTTTTCAAGGCCTGGTTCATATGTCCCCTTACTTTATGGATCCTTTGTTGTTCTCATCTTAATAAGAGCAGAAGTAGCAGGATGACAATCTAGCCACCCCCTGGGGGTTGCAGGTGGAGGGCGCTTGTGGAAGGTACATAACAGAGAGGGCACCCATGTAGGGCACATACCATAGTGTGCTGTGCAGTTTGCAGAATCTGATCATCTTCTAGCATTTCAAGGATTCTAAGAGGTATAGGCAATGGTGGGCTCAGAGTGACACTGCAATTTGCCTGAAGTAAGTTATACAAAAGGAAGAGTTGCAGCTGGAATTCAGTTCCCCTCCCTCCCTCCCTTCCTCCCTCCCTCCCTTCTCTCCCTCTTTCTCTTCCTTCTTCCATCCCTTCCTCTCTCTCTCTTCCTTCTTTCCTCCCTCTCTCTCTTCCTCCTTCCCTCCCTCTCTTCCTTCCTTCCTTCCTTCCTTCCTTCCTTCCTTCCTTCCTTCCTTCCTTCCTTCCTTCCTTCCTTCCTTCCTCTCCCCTTCCTTGCTCACTATGAAATCCAAGATAACTTCAAAACTTGTGATCCTCCTACTTCATCCTTATAAGGGCTTGTACCATGCTAGCTAGCTTTTTTCTTGTTGGAAGACTGGTTTGCCTAGAAGGAAGTAGGAAGTCTCTTCCATGTAGTCTATGTTGAGGCATTCTTCACTGAGCAGGAGCATGGCTGCCATGACATCTACTGAGCAACACCATTTTACTTCCCTCCAGAAACCGTACTACAGAACTCGATGGCCTTATCAATTCATGCCCAAGGTTGCCAGAATTTCAAAGCAACTGCTCATTAATGTTCATTAAATGTCTAAGGGTGATTCAATGCCTTGACAAAATAGCCAGTGTGGAATTACTGAAGCAGGAGGCCTCGGCATATAAATGAGGCTTTTCTAGTCTGCACACCTGGTTGCGGAGGGAGGGATACCCCAAGTGATGGCAAGGCTGCTCATCAGAAGAGGCAGTGATCACTAGTGCCAGATATTTGGCTCCCATTTGTCAATGATTCATGAAGTGATCATCAACATTCAAAAACCCCAGTAGCTCAGAATATTTGGAGCTATTACCTTCTGAGAGGTAAAAAAGAGGACTTAAATTTAAATGGATAGACCCTAATCCAACATGATTGATGTCCTTATAAACCACCTTGACCTCAGGCTTGCAGCTTCTAGGACTGTAAAAATCATTCTCTGCTCTTAAAAGTCACTCAGTCTGTGGTACTTTGTAGTGACAGTCTTAGCAAACTCCTACAGGATCCCTGGATGCATATTTCTCTTGAGAATCATTTGTGTACCAAACTTTATTGTCAGGTTTATACTGGCAAGGCACTATCTCTGGACACCACTTAGATCCTTCCCTGAGAGATCTGTCACCCCTCTTCTCCCCATATTTTCAGGAATTGTCTGTCTTTTGGTCCCAACACTTGCCATTTGAATAGCTCAAGGAAGTGAGGTCCTTGTAATGAATGGGCCATTGTCTCCATTGTCTTAGTTTGCTTCTAGAAGCCCACCCTAAGACAAATGCTGGGTATGCAGGGTTTAGTTTAGATTAGATTTGATCCCAAGAAACTCTGTGTGTGTGTGTGTGTGTGTGTGTGTGTGTGTGTGTGTGTGATACAGGAAAATGAAGCTAATGAACTGGGGTGAATGACTGACTTACTGAAGGGTAGATACAACCCAGCTAATATCCTGCTAAAAGCCAAGTAGACTGGGGTATTTATCCACCAACTCCCACCCCTCATTGGCTGAGAGTCTTTTTGGAGGCATTAACTCTCCTCAACTCTGGCTTGGCTTGTCTGTGAGCCAAGCATGCTCTAGCAGCCAACACAGCTGCAGGAAGAGAAGAGAAAGACGATGTTGGCATACATTGGAATGCTGGCAATCAATGACTCTCCTTGGGAGCTCAGAGGCTCTGGGCTGTTAGCAGTTAAGTGTTAGCTGCACAAAGCCTATCCCTCATCGATGGCTCCAGCATGTTCTACTGTCAGCCTTTTCCCTCCATCTCTCAGGCTGTGTTTTTCAGCTCCTTTCCAGGAGGCATTTGGTCCATGAACACTCAGCATCTGATTCAGAGGTGAGGCTTCAATGAGGCCATCTTTGTGCCTCTGGGCTTGATGCTCATCTAGATGAAAGGCCGAATCTTGCAGGAAGAATGCAAGGATTCCTCAGCGAGGCCTTCCTTTGTTGAGAGGTGGGTTTTATCTCTCACACATTTCTGGGTCCTGTTGCTTCACAGAACCATGGGTTACACCCCAGCAGCAGGCGGAGAAGTATTTCTGGAGCAATAGCTCTCATTTTCCCAACCCCAAATAGCCATATTTGAAAGTGGTACCCTTCTGGCCTCGATTCTGCTGTGTCCTTTAGAAGAGATTGTGATGTGATTTCAAGAAGACTGTACTCTCTGAATGGCCCAATCAGTGTTTTGATGTGGCCTCCAAATTTTTAGATTTAAGGCTTGGGGGAAGCATTCCCAAAGCCATTCAGTCACCCAATTTTCCCATCTGAGAAGAAAGCAGGTCACATACAATGGTCACACTTCTGATGTGAAGGACAAGTCCCCAGGGGCACTCTGGAGTGGTCACTGGAGGTAGACGGCTGGTAGTTTTCAGAGATTGGTGTAAGCACCGAAAAACCAAATGAAATGCCTACCACCAGAGGGTCGAGAAAGATCCACAAAGAAAGTCCCCGTTAGACTCTCCACTTGAATTTCCTCTGAGTCAGAGCTGGAAAAGGACGGAGGCACAGAAAGTTTGCTTGAGATGTGCTCACAGGAGCTGCGAAAGCAAGACAGAGGATAGTAGGGTAGTGAGCTTGTATCCATGAGGGTCTTGAGTGTCTGTCTTACTTGTGATCTTATAAAGATCTTAAGGTTAGTGGAAAATATCTCAGAACTTTCCCACAAAAAATGGGGATGCTGAGAGTTTATCTATCCACTGTGGTCACTGGGGGCCTTGTCTCCTCTTTGTTTTCCAGGCTGCTGAGAGTAGGCCTCCCTTTTGGAGGCCCATTTGCAAGAAGACATGGTACCCTTTAGGGAGCTGAACTCATGAGCTTCTGCTATAGACCTTCAGTTTGCAGAACTAAACTTCATTCCTCCTCCATCTGTTTCACTCCCATTTGGTGCCTACTATGTGCCAAGACTCTACTGAGACCAAGGGATGGAGAGGTGAAATTTCATGTTTGGTCTCTGGGGTGGCTTGTAGTCAGAGGAGAGGAAAGGAAACATATAATTACAGAACAATAAGCCCTTGTCCTATGCAGAAGGAATCAAATCATCTGAGATCAGACCCCAGGGCCCTTGCCCATTTCCACACGTGCATGCATGCACAGATACAGACACAGACACACCGACACAGACACACTGACACATACATACATACATACATACATATATACAGACAGACAGACAGACAGTGAGACAGACAGACAGAAGACAGACAGACAGACACACCCACACCCACACACATGCACACACCCCAGAGGAAATGATCCCAGAGGTTGAAGGCCCCAATGGTTCCATTGTGTGTGGGAAGAATGGTAAACATGTGGATGAGAGAGGAGGCTGGTCTTCCCAGCTTTGTGGGAAAAGTTCCTCTACTCTAGCTACTAGGACTTACTGTGTACAAGGAAAAAGGTTAGCTGTGAAGCAGGACTTCCTGGCAGGTCAGGACATATCCCTATATTCTCTCAAGGAAGTCCCGCAGAGGTGACAAGCAAATAATGGAAAGAACCAAGGGTGATTCAGTGAGCTATACTCACATGGCTGGAGATATTGGGATCCATTCATGGAGATGGAGAAGTCAGGAGAGGAGCTGGCTCTGGCTAAAGAGCTTTGACCTCCTGCAAGCCTGGATGATTGTGTTGGGCTTCAACAACCCATTTTCTTTATGCTGTGTCCTCTTGGGCTCTTGGCCTCACCTCTTCCAGATTCTGGCAGCTCTCTTCCTCTGGGCCTGCCATCATCTCCAACTTCCTGCTCTTCTTTCCAGCAAGGACAGACGACCAGAAGGGGCACCCTAGCTGGGTTCAGACATACCTCAGCTCAGTTACTCCTGGACTTCTAGAGTCTGGAACAGTCTCTGGACTTCATTTTCCTCTTCCTTGAAGGTCTCTACTCAGAGTCACCTCCAAAGAGAGACTCTGTAGAACCTCTGACATCCCAACTAAAACAGAACCCCACCTATCAGTCTGGAACTCCAACCTTGCTGAGCTGTTCTAGGATAGGATCACCATCATTGTCTGCCATGTTTAATTATGTGTATGTGTCCTAGTCCTATGGAATAGTTATTGGCACATAGTAGGCCCTCAGTAAATATTTGTTGAATAAATAATAAAATAGCTCAATTTCTCAAGACGATGAGTGTTAAGAGTCTGGTATATACCGCAGACTTGGAAGAATAATTCCACCCCAGAGCTCAAGAAACCCTCCCACCAGAAATAATAAGATCCATTCTCTTCTTGCTTTTGTTTGAAATGGAAAAGGCCCAGGGATGGCCCACCCCAAGCATTCATTTGATCAGCTGGACCTCGCTATGCCTGTGTGTCTAAGGTAATATTTCATTGGATTTCACCCTGCATTTGAAAGCACAACAATCCGCATTTGAAAAATCTCATTTAGCAGCATCTTCCCTCCCCAAATCCATTAACGGCCTGAGTGTTTCTGGCAACTGAGATCACCTCGGATTATAGTGTGAAATGCAGCTCTGGGAGAAACTGTAGGTTTCGAGATGCTTGTACTGTTCAATTGTCAAATATTCACACGGTTATGATTCTCAAAGAAAGCATACAATGTAGGGAAATGGGTAACAAAATAAAAGCTCTGGCATGTATTGAGAGCAGGCGGCCAAAGGATTCCTCACTGACATGCCTAATCCTGGGGATAGGAAATGAGAAGCCTTCCCAGACAGAATACAAATGCTTCCCATAGGGAATAGCTTGCTCTTTATTTTTATTTTTTTTTGAGTGAAATTCCAGGTTCCCTCTTGCTTGACAATCGTAGACTTCATCTCCAGACTTTCAAATATCTTTACAACTTGTCCTATCTCGCTCATGGGGCCTTCTTTTCTTCCACCAGACTCTTTCATACCAGGCATTGTGAATGAACCCTATATCTACATGGCTGCCCTTTGTCATGGTGGATTTGGAGGAAGTTCAGATTGTGCTGGGTCAGGTGATTTTGGAGACCAAGAGGGCTGTATTTACTGAGTTCCTGTTCTAGTTGAAATTAGTTATCTAAGGCTGTATGTGAAAAAAATAGAGTTGGGGTACTTTAGCTACACGGGGTTGAGGAACTATATAGCATATCCTCTTGGAGATCTTGGCTTGACATAGGTATGGAAAAGAATCTTAAACAGCCCGTGGTAAAGCGTTCTGCTTCTAGATACTTAATATTGTCCCAAATCAGTTGGCCTTTAAAAAAATTTGACCATATGTACTTCTCTTAATCTGACCATAGGAGCTTTTCAAAATGGAGAGGAAAAGAGTCAAATCTCACTGTCTAACAACTTGGAATCTCCGTGTAACAATGATGAGGAAATAAAGAATAAAAATGATCAGTAAGAGCAAAGAAACTGGATGCTAGAGGCTACAGTGCCCAGTTCGAGGTTGCTTTTCTGCCCTTCTGCAATTCACTTTGGTTCCATCCACTCCATTCTATTCTACCCCACCACAACCCAGTCCCAACCCAGACCCTTTTTCTGAGCACCTGCCACAGCTAGGTACTATACTAAGTTCTAGAATATCCTGGTAAACACCATCCACATGGTACAAGTTGGTGCTTATTATTTTCTACCTTTCGCTCTCTCCATCCCTTCTTTTCTCCTTCTTCATCCTTCACTTTGAGCAAGATAAATGGCCCTCAAATGGCTACTTAAATTGCTCCACTCCCTGGGCGAGGACCTTAATTGGTTCATTTTTTGGTGTCTCAAGCAGATAGAGCCTCGGAGACTGTGACCTTGATGTCAGTAGGGCTGGTGCTGATCTCACCCACTCAGCTGAGCAGAAATCTGGCTCGTAGTGCAGAAATCTGGCTCGTAGTAGGTGCTTGGTTGATTCCTGTCCCATGACTGAACACTTGTTAGTCCTGCGTGATATTCTTGGATTTAAAACTTATAAGTCCTCAGGTTGGCTTGACAGGCTTATTCTAAACCAGGTAAATAGCTCTGATGTGTGAGATCCAACCCAATCACCATTCCTTTACTTGTGGCTTTTCTTGGATTGATTTCCCAGTAGGGTAAACAAGCATTCAATTTGTCCTGTTGGTTCAAATCTCAGATGCTGTTCAATTTCTCTTTTCTCTTAGGAAGTCTTCGATGAAAGCTCACTGAAGTCTTCCCTTATGTCCTTTCCTTCCTCCCTCGCTTCCCTCCCCCCCCCCCCCCCCCTCCTTCCATGCCTATTCTTCACTGGACATTTGTGCCTGGTCTTATGGACATAAACAACAATCATGTCTAACCCCTGACTTGGACAATGTTGTAGTCCAATGAGGGGCACAGCCAAGTCAACACTTACAATAAAGCAGTGTGATTTTTGTCAGGACAAGGCCTGTATAAGCTAATGGGGGGGGGGCATAGACAGACTAGCTTCTGTGGTTTAGGAA
This sequence comes from Dipodomys spectabilis, assembly GCF_019054845.1. Taxonomy (NCBI): domain Eukaryota; kingdom Metazoa; phylum Chordata; class Mammalia; order Rodentia; family Heteromyidae; genus Dipodomys; species Dipodomys spectabilis. Next base: position 10,527,036 of record NW_024870950.1, read on the forward strand.
AGGCCTCTAGAAGAAGGAGTAATGAAAGTTGGTACTTGTAGTTCAACTTGAAGTAGGGCAGGAAAACTCACCAGGGTTCTGAGGAGAGGGGCTACGTGAGATGCCTGCACAAGCTTCCAACCAGGGAATCATGTCTTCTGAATTCTTACATGCTAGGCACCTTCTCATGGAATCAGACTCCAGATGGAGTCTCAGCTGGTGTGGTTTATCTCTCCTCTCCTCTTCTCTCCTCTCCTCTCCTCTCCTCTCCTCTCCACTCCTTGTCCCTCTTCTCCTTTGCCTCCTTCCCTCTCCCTCCTCCCCTCCCCTTCCCTCCTCTGTTCGCCTGCCTCTTTTCCTGATTCCCAATACTGGGTTTTGAATTCAGGGCCTTGCGTTTTTCTCTTGGTCTTTTCGTGTATGTCTACCACTGCCACTTGAACAACACCTCCATTTTGCTGGTTAATTTGAGATAAGAATCTCACAGACTTTTCTGTCAGGTTGAACTGTTGGCTTTGAACTGTGATCCTCAGATCTCAGTTTCCTGAGTGCCCAGATTGCAGATGTGAGCATCTGGCTGTGATTTACTCTTCTTGGACAAGTTACTTCATTACAGTGCATCACTGATGAAATCTGAATATTCTTAGGGAAGGGCCGGGCACATAGTTAGTGCTCAGCAAATATGAGCTTGGATGGATATATCTGCCTAACAGTGTGTACTCCTGAAACTGTATAAAGTGACAAGGTTGCTTGTGGTATGTTAGTTTCCAAGAGATGTACATTTTGGCCAGGGAGTTGGCTAAGGCCTGAGATGGCTTCAAGCTTATACCTTCCTTCCTGAGATTCCTTAATTTCCATTAGCTTCTCTTTTTTTGTCCTCTAGTCTCCAACATGACCTATCTATTTAGTCACAGATAATAAGTGAAGTCGCTTTTCCATTTCCTCTATGTCCCAATTTTTCTTAGTAGAATGTTCATTGGGCAGCAGAACCCTGCGTCAGGTGATCAGATTTTACTAAATCTGTCTTTTTTTTCTTCTTTCCTTCTCCTGACCTTCTGCTCAGCATCAAAATGAACACTTTCTGTGTCACATTCCCTGCCTGCGGCTGGCTCTGCTCCTCTCGGCTGCCATTTTCTCCTCTAATGACTTGCTCCACTGGGCTCTGCTGATCTCAAAGCCATTGATGTGGAACTGTGTTTGAAAGGCTTGTTCCCTTTGCCTCTGCAGAAACGCAGAGGGTAACAGGTGGCTGAGGGCATCAGTAAATAGCTGTGCCATGTCATGCCTGCTCCCTCATACTTGGTATCAGCATAAAGAAATTCATAGCAGATACCCACAATTCCAGCAGGTAGGAGGCCAAGGCAGGAGCACCATAAGGTTGAGGCCAGTCTGGACTCTATAGTAAGACTCTAAAAATGATGAGACTCTGAGTTCAGACTTCACCCCACATCAATTCAAGCGTAATCTCAAAGGTGGGGGATAGGGGCATCCGTTCGACAAGAAATGGGCTCACTACCTTACGTATGTAACTGTAACTCCTCTGTATATCTCTTTGCCAATAACATTAAATTAAAAAATAGCATTTCAGGTTGTTCAGAGATGCAGGAGAAAATTTCACTGCCTTATACTGGGTTGGTCTCTGAAAGAATATTTCAAGGATTGTTAGGCACTACCAGTGGAAATACCAATTTGGAATTTGCTCTATTGCTTGAACCACATCTCCAGCCATTCTTGCTGTACTTATTTTTGAAATAGACTCACATTTTACTCTAGCTGGCTTGGGCAGAGATCCTCTTGTTTTATGCTTCCTGCCCCTGTTAGGAGTGACAAATATGAGTTATATCAAGCCTAACCCAATGGTTATGGCCCAAACCTTGCTTTTAGATAAAGACAGATAAGTTCTCTAGAGAATAGTCTATTTGATCAAAAATACTACTTGAACTCTTTGTCTGGACAAGGGAATGTGAAATGTGAACAGCTCTAATATTTAGGGGACATTTAACAAAGTAACATAGGAAGGAAGTTTAGCATGAATAACTTTCCTACATAACAAGAGACAGGTTTTCATGTAACACCCATCCTAAGAGTTGTGTTCTTTGTGCCAAAAGTCAGCATAACATCTTAACTCTGCCCTTAAAACCTGTCACTTTGAGGATTATAGACTGAAAATTCAATCTATGAGGATATTGTTTGAACAGTTTCTTACAGGAAGTAACTGGTCTACACACACACACACACACACACACACACACACACACACACACACACACACATTACTTTAACATTTCCCATTTTCTAAGCTATATATATGTGCCTCAGTGGTCCACTATTTTTTTTTTTTGGTGAGGAGAGAGCTGAATTCCTATTAATAATACACAATGGTGATCTTGGCTGTTGCATGTAGTTTGATGCATATGTTTCTATAAATCACATACTAAACTATTTTAATGCTTTCCATATTGTGGATTAAATCATTTTTCTTCATTATACTGTTAGTTCAAGGAATCTTTCCAGGTTTGTAGAGATGGGTATTTAAGAATAGTAAACCTAGTTTAGTCTGCATTTTTGAACTTTTGATGGGAAAATTAGGAGAATATTCCCTACTCATTCACAGAATACAGGGGGGAAAATATTCAGATTCTTCTGGAGAAGGTATTTAAAGTAAGTGCTATGCTAATCTCACATCCTAGGGGATGTGAGATTAGCATGCTAAAATTCATTATTAAAATTCATTATTAAATCAAAGTAGAATTAACCGGCCAGATTTTCAAACTGATCCTGAAAAATATGAAAAATATAGTTCATTTCTCTTTAATAACATTATAGAGTAGATAAGGGTCAGGGGAGCTAGACGTCTAGGGTTTAAACCACAGCTCTGCCACTTACTAGCCATGTCACCTTGGTCGAGTCATTTAACTTTGCTGATTCCATATTCTTCTTTGTTGAAGTGGGGGTGACGAAACTTGTATCAGAAGATTTTGAGGATAAAAATCTATTCGTATTCATAAAACACGTGGAACAAGGCCTAGGATATAATAAATTCTGTATTGCTGTTTTTTTTCTGGCCATCCTGGGGATTAAACTCATGTTTTTGCACTTTATAGTCAGGTGCTCTATTGCTTGAACCACATCTCCAGCCATTTTTGCTCTGCTTATTTTGAAATAGTCTCACTTTTTCCTTCAGCTAGCTTGGGCAGAGATCCTCCTGTTTTATGTTTTCTGTTCTTGTTAGGAGTGACAAATATGAATCACATCAAGCCTAGCTTTTTCCTTCCCTCCTTCCCTCTCCCTCCCTCCCTCCCTCCCTCCCTCCATCTCTCCCTCCATCTCTCCCTTTCTTCCTTCCTTCCTTCCTTTCTTCCTTCCTTTCTTTCTTTCTTTCTTTCTTTCTTTCTTTCTTTCTTTCTTTCTTTCTTTCTTTCTTTCTTTCTTTCTTTCTTTCTTTCTTTCTTTCTTTCTTTCTTTCTTTCTTTCTTTTTCTTTCTTTCTTGTCCTGAGGCTTGAACTCAGGACTTGGGTACTGTCCCTGAGCTCTTTGTACTCAAGGCTAGCCCTCTACCATTTGAGACACAGTACCACTTTCGGCCTTTTCTGAATAGTTTATTGGAGATAAGAGTCTCATGGACATTTCTGCCTAGGCTGGCTTTGAACTGTGATCCTCAGAACTCAGCCTTCTGTGTGGCTAGGATTATAGGCATGAACTAATACTCCTAGCTTGTAGAAGTTCCTTAAACTCAAATGAACTCTCATTACTTCTCAAATTCTAATGAGCATGCAAATTGCACAGGGGATTGCAGAAATGAACATTGTGTTAGCTCTGGTGTGGGCCTTAGATTCTGAGCTGCTACAAAGATGCTGTTGCTCTGACCCTTTGCCGTACTCTGGGTGGGAAGAGAGTTCAGGACCTTTAAAGGGCTCAGAATGGGGGTGAATTCAGGTGTGGCTCATCTGCTCTGTCTAATTTGTCCAGCTTCCCAGCAGGGGTGAGTACATAGTAGTAATCTATTGGGATCAATTTCTTGTAGTTGGTAAGAGAAAATCTGGGCTTTGAGTTCATTTTAGTCTCTCCTTAAGCTCAGGTGATCTACTTGTGACTCAGGGGTCAAATGATGATAATCACATCCAGCATTCCGTGCATGGATGATTCCTCTTCTGCACAAGGTGAGGGAGGGGCCCTGCCCACTAAGGAAGCGTCTTTGATTTTTTTATTAATAAGTTTTTTATTGTGAAAATACCATACAGAGGGGTTACAATTACATGAGCAAGGTAATGAATACATTTCTTATCAAGCATTGTTGCCTCCTCCTTTGTTAACCCTTACCATCCCCATCCTCCCATCTCCCCCTACCCCCCGGCCCCTGCCAAAGTTGTGAAGTTCATTTTTTGACATAACATCTTGTACATTTCATTGTTGCAATGGGTCCACCTGCATCTTTGAGACCAGACCACTTCCTACTTTTCCAATAGGGTCTCTTCATGACAAGCTTGTAGAGAATCCCTATGCAAAGGGGTGGCACTGATCAAAATGCATTGTATTCATAAATTGCTTTGTTATATGACATCTCTTCTGTACAACTACTTGAAGATAATTTAAAAATAAATTAAAAGATTGATTTTCAATGCAAAAATCTCTGTAAGTGGAACTAAATCTGAAACATTTTTTTAAGAATAAGCTGGTAAGAGTCAAATCTAAATGCACTCTAAATAAATTTAACATGAATAAAAAGAAAAGATGGCTCTCATTTCTTTTTCTTTTCTTTTTTTTGTGTCGGTTGTGGGGCTTGAACTCTGGGCTTGGGTATAACCCTGTGCTCTTCAGCTCAAGGTGAGCACTCTACCGCTTGAGCCACAGCGCCACTTCCGGTTTTCTAGTGGTCTCATGGACTTTTCTGCCTGGGCTGGCTTTGAACCATGATCCTCAGATCTCAGCTTCCTCAGTGGCTAGGATTATAGGTGTGAGCCACCGGCACCCGGCTGCTCTGATTTCTTTCAACAGAAATAAAATCTTGTCTGCTCTAGGATTCTATGTGAGTTGAATGGTTCAAGACAGGAGCATCTGATGTGGCTTTTAGGCTCATTCTTTTTTTTTTTTTTTTTTTGCCACGTTCTCTTGTATGATGGCAGCTCAGTTATTTATCTGTTCCTTGCTAAAGGACATTTGAGATATTTCCAATCATTCTTTGTTATGCATGAAGCTGCTATGAAAATTTCCTGTGCAAGTCTGATTGTATACATATGTTTCCATTTTATTAGGGTAAATGCAGAATTGAGGTATTTCTGGGTCACAGGGCAAGAGAATGTTTAACTTCATGGGAAACAGTCAGAGTTCCAAAGTGGCTGTATCATTTTATACTCTTGACATTAATACATGAGCATTCCCATTATTTTACACCCTTGCTAAAAGTTTTTCTTTCTCTCTCTTTTTGATGATAGTTATTTGTCTTATTCTTTGTGGCCTGCACTTTCTGGATTGCAATTCTCCTATTTTCACTTCTTGATTAGCTGGAATCACAGATGTGAACCACTATGTCCAACTTTTTATTGATTGAGATGAAGTCTCACTAATTTATTACTCGGGCAAGGCTCAAACCACGATCTTCCCCCTCTCTGCCTCTGAGTAGCTAGCATTGCAGGTGTGAGCGATCCCACTTGCTTGTTGTTGGTTACCTTTCTTTATGTGTTTGAGTAGGGCCTCACATTTTTGTCTGGGGCTGGTTTTGGGTCACCAGGCTCCCACTCTGCCTCCCAAGTAGCCAGGATTATGAGTACAAGCTACTAATATCTGGCTTTTCTCTATAGTGTTTTAAATCCTTCATCCCCTGAAGCAACAGTAGGGAGAATCATGAATCATGAGGGCACTACTACAGATGAGAAAAGGGGGAACCAGCTTTGTACCTCTAAGCTAGACAGTTTTGAGACTCTCAGTTCCTGGAGGTTTTACCATGGGTCCTATTGGTTCCGTGAATTTTCAAACCACTTTCTCAGAGCTCTAGCAGTGAGAGAGGAAGATGGAGTGAGTGGATGCCCTGCCCCGCCCCTCCCTGTCCCGCTTCACCCTGCCCTACCCTGCTACTTCTTGAAGTAGAACACTATGCTTTTAGACGTTTATTAAACTTTCATGGAAAATACCTTTACAAAGTTTCTGCAACAAACAGGCAGGTCTGTGGGAAACTTGAGCCCCAGGAGCATCAACTTGCCCTTTGAAAACCCGAGTTTACTCTAAGACAAGAAAAGCTCTGCTAATGGAGAGGCAGAAAGAGAAGGAACAATTTGAGATTTTCTATTTCTTCTCTTGGGAGGTTGTAGAGGGAATGGGTTTTCCAATTTCAATGTTGGCTCTGCCTCAAAGCGAAAAGGTTGTCCTTTGTTTATGGGTGATTTTATGGTTTAAGCTTCGGTGCATGTACAATTAAAAAACATTCTTCACAAGGTTTTGTTGGTTTTCTTCCTTCCATCCTCCCTCCCTCCCCTTCCTCCCTCCTTCCTTCCCTCCCTTCCTTCCTTCTTTCCTCCCTTCTCCCTTCCTCCCTCCCTCCCTCCCTTCCTTCCTTCCTTCCTTCCTTCCTTCCTTCCTTCCTTCCTTCCTTCCTTCCTTCCTTCCTTCCTTCCTTCCTTCCTTCCTTCCCTCCCTCTCTCTCTGTCTCTCTCTCTCTGTCTCTCTCCTTTTCTCTCTACCTCTCTCTCTCTCTCTCTCTCTCTCTTTCTCTCTCTCTCTGTGCTGGTAATGAGGCTTGAACTCAGGGCCTGAACTTATTCACTCAAGGCTGGCATTCTATCACTTGAACCACAGCTGTATTTTCTGCTTCTTTGCTAGTTAATTGGAGGTAAGATTCTCATGGACTCTCCTGCTCAGGTTGGGTTAACTGCAGCCCTCAGTTTTATCATCTTGAGTAGCTAGGATTACTGGCATGAGGGACATTATGAGCCACAGACATCCAGTTCCACCTTCAGTAACAAAAAAGACGTGTCATGAGGTGGGTGAATTTGAGGATGGGGACTTGTTATTAGCCATAGGCAGTCATACAAATAGAAACTGGTGTACAGCCGAGACTTCATTCATGCTTTTTCTTACCATCCTTTTACCCCCAGATTGCTTCTCCATTCCTGGGGAACAGTGCCTGTCACACTGTCCCTTGTTACCCACAATGGACGCCCACCTAAACAGAGGCAGGGTTTTTCTATTGCAAGCTGTCTAGGTCTCTATTTCTTTCCGCATGGATACTTCACTGGGGTGTGGAGAGAAGGAAAAGTTCTGTGCTAATTGTCAGCCAAGCAGAGTGATCTAATGAGCCGAATTCTGCCCTGACCCTGGTTCTTACTGCAGTGAACCTGTTAAAAGGGATGCACGATGGGGCATTTGAAAGGGCTGCAGGCAGCTCCACTCATTAATGGGGAGGCCACAGGGCTTTCCAAGAGCATGTTAGAATGTTGTTCTGTGTGCATTCGGGCTGTCTCCTTCCTTCTTTCTTGCATTCTTGAGCTGACTGGAGAGTTAAGACTCTTTCCATAGATCACTTGAAACTTTGATCTCTTCACAGGTTCTCAGTTTTCAGCTCCTCCCTCCCCTTTATGGAGTTGGAAATCATCAGATTGCAAGCTGAGAAGCCTGAAGTCTTCAGGGTATTGTTCTTTGATGGAATGTCCATCTCTGAGTGATGTGGGCACTTGTGGAATTTGGGATTTCTGCCTGCTGGAATGGATTTCATATGCTTTCTCCGAGAACTGAAGAAAGCCAAAGTCTTAGATCTAAAGACAGATTATCCAGATCTGTTCTTTACCTTTTCTTTTTAGCTTTGAAACTCTTGAACAGACCTTTCTCCACCCTTAGGGAATCTCAAATTGGGGTGGGGGGGAGAGTGTCTATGAGGCTTTATTTTTCTGGCCCATCCTATCTCCTTCAGAGGGGTGATGAGTTTGTCTCAGTTTTGTTTTTTGTTTTGTTGTTAGTACTGGGGCTTGCACTCAAGGCCTGAGCTTGCTGGTTATGTTTTTGAATAGGGTTTCATGCTTTTGCCCAAACTAGCTTGGATTGCAGTTTTCTCATTTATACTCCCTGTGCAGCTGAATTCACAGGTGAGGCCTACCAGGCCTGGCTTATTGGCTGAGTTAGAGGAGTCTCTTAAACTTTTGGTTCTGGACTGGTCTTGAACTGTGATTTTACTGATCCCTGCCTCCCAAGTAGCTGGCATTAGATATGTAGATCACTGTACATGGCCCCAATATTTATTGTTTAAAAAGATATTCTTTAGATAACATGTGCAAGGAAGAATATATACTATGTTCTAGAAGGGAAATGGTCCATCCATCCTCTAAGTCAGCACTAAAGAATCTTGCGAGCTAGGCACTGGTAGCTCTCATCTGTAATCCTAGCTACTCAGGAGGCTGAGATCTGAGGATTGTGGTTCAAAGCCAGCCTGGTCAGAAAAGTCCATGAGATTCTCATCTCCAATTAACCACCAGCAAACAGGAAGTGGAGCTTTGGCTCAGAGTGGTAGAGTGCTAACCTTGAGCAAAAATGCTCAGGAACAGCAACCAGGCCTTGAGTTCAAGCTCTGTGATCAACAAAAATAGAAAAAAGAAAGAAAGAAAAAAGAATCTTGCAGATACCAGAAGCCTTACAGATGTGTATAGAAGCTTGATAAAAGGCAAGATGGGTAAGTTTTCAATATGCATAGCGCATATATAGGCACATGTTTATGTATAACTAAATGCTCTAGCTGAGCCAAATGAACCCAGTGACTTCTTTCTGGCATTTCACAGTTTGAAGTCTGTTGCAAAAGACACATTTGAGGAGTGGCATGTAGGCTCCCCTTCCCCCTCCATTCACACCATACATGTGGTGTGCTATCTCCTGGGAGCAGGGTAGATGTGTGCCTTGTCCCTCAGCGTGTCTCTCATGTTTACAACAATGCTGGCCTCACAATGGGCACTCAACCTCTATTTGAGTCGATACGATCCTACAGAATATGTTGAATAAAGAAAGAGGAGCTTGGTGGAGAATTCTCAGAGAATGTACTGGACACTGTTGCTGAATATTATATTTATTCCATACATAGCATAGATGTTCTTAAGGCAGACTTGTGGGAGAATAGACTTTCCAGAAGAGTAATGCATGTGTGTGCATGTGTTTGCGTGTATGTGTGTGTGTGTGTGAGAGAGAGAGACAGAGAGAAAGAGAGAGAGAGAGAGACAGACAGACAGAGACAGAGACAAAGAGAGAAAGACAGAGAAAAAGAAAGATATCAAAGCACATCAAAGCACATAGATGAAAATGACCTCCTAAATCCATTGTTTTGTACAACAAAAAATGCAAAACAACGGGCTGGGAAGGTGGCTCAGTGGTAGAGTGCTTGCCTTGCATGCATGAGGCCCTGGGTTCGATTCCTCAGCACCACATAAGCAGAAAAAGCCAGAACTGGTGCTATGGCTCAAGTGGTAGAGCACTAACCTTGAGCTGAAGAGATGAGGGACAGCACCCAGGCCCAGAGTTCAGGCCCCATGACCGACAAAAAAAAAAGTGCAAAACAAAAATGAGCAGTCATGTCTCCTTATAATGCTTCCCTTATAAAACAAGTCACCATGCTTCAATGTTTTGGCTGTGGGATATTTTTTCCTCTTCTGAGGATGAGCACAAGGACAGGTTGTTGGGAAATTCATGAAGGAGTGCTTGATGGATATCTTGTAATCTCATGAGACTTCGTGAGATGCTTTGTTTGATTAGTACCCGACTTACATTTCACTTCCAAGAAGCTTGCTTTCTCAATGACCTCTAATGCTTTGAGAAGGGGGTAATATATTGTAGGTGTGTTTGTGCAAGTAACAAAAAAAGTAATACTCTAAAGGGAGCAAGGATTAAAGAGAGTGGGAAGTGATGGAATCAGAATTCCCTAGAAAAGAGTGGAGACTAAGTAAGGGGGACATGTTGGGAAGCAGGGCTTGGATCCCTCCAGGACTTCCTAGGAAACTTCAGGAGATTGTATCATTTTGTTTGGCCTTGGCACCGGGCTGGCATCTCTGGGGAGAACTTGTTGTCTGTCTGGCTATCTTTGAAGATAGGGAAAGAGGCAAAACAAGAGGATGAACTCTGGAACTAGAGTTGTCACAGTTCCATATCTGTAAAATGGGGTTAAAACAGAACCTCTCTCTATTAGGGAGAGCTTCAATGAGGTAATGAACAGGAAGTATCTGGGAAGACACCCACAGTAGGTATATGTGACTCTTAATGCTGCATTCTTGTCTTGCCTTCAGTTCTCTCCGCATAGCAGGAAGTAACTCAGAGTCCTGGAGTAACACAGGAAAACAAGAAAGAGTGTAAAGTCTCAAGTTTCCCTATCGTTACCATCTGGCCTTTCTCGAAAGCTTTGTTTTCTTTTAACCTAAATGTAACTTGCCCTGCCTAGCACATGTCTGCATGTACCTAGCATCTCATGTTGGAAGGCAAATCTCAAATGGTAGCATCAAAAGCCACAAATATAGTCCTGGAAGTTTTGAAAAATCATCTCACCATGATCAAGGAGTGAGTGCATTGTATTGCGCGTGAAATAACAAAACGCTAGGAACCTTACCTTAAACATCTTTTCACTCTCCATGTTTGTCTTTGTTCTTGTCAGATCACCTCCTCTTTGTTTCTTCCTCTTTCCATCAATCTTCTTCCTGTCTCAGGGTATTTTGTTCCCTTTTCCTCCTCTCTTCTGGAAGCTTCTGATTGATGTAAGGCTTTATTTTGAAATTATACTTTTTTTTTTTTGTTGGTCGTGGGCCTTGAACTCTGGGCCTGGGCACTGTCCCTCAGCTCTTCAGCTCAAGGCGAGCACTCTACCACTTGAGCCACAGCGCCACTTCCAAGGCTTTATTTTGAGAAAGAATCATCAAACATTCTATGTAAAGGGACAGGTAGCAAATATTTTAAGCTTTTTACTTTTTTTTTTAGGGAGAAGTGTATGTTCTCTGTCACAACTGTGCCATGATGACATTGTCACAAGAGGGTAGCCATAAACAAGATGTGAAGACACTGGTGTGTCTCAATAAAACTTTATTTACAAAACCAGAAAGAGGACAGGGTTTGAGGAGCAGAGCCTGCAACTTTCTGTCTCCTGAATTCAAACAGTTTGGGCATCTTTTATCTTCACCAGTTGTTATTTCTATCACTTCACTCAGAAAGACCAAAGATTCTTTTGTGGGCAGACCTGACTTTGGAGGCACAGAAAGGTAAGTAGAATGATGTAGTTAGCCACGAATGATTTCTTCACAGTGATTATGTGGGTCAGATTGGTTCTTTACCCACAATGCCCTTGACATATAGGTGTCAGGTACTACCAAGCCCTGGAACCAATGGAACTGGGCTTCCCAGGTGAAGGGGTGTGTGTGTGTGTGTGTGTGTGTGTGTGTGTGTGTGTGTGTATGTGTGTGTGTGTGTGATATTAGGGACCAGGGTTTTCTTGGCCAATGGTAAAAGTGAAGGTCCTATTTTTTGTCCTTTTCTGACTTTTTAATTCAATTCTTGGAAGATCTTTACATCAACTCAGATAATAAAAAAAAAGGCCTAAAGTGGAGCCAGGGGATCTGCTTAGCTATTTTGGTTGTATTCTTGCGCTGTGTTTGACCTTGGCAAGTTTATTCATCTGTTGGTTTGTCATGTCTTGGTTCTATCAGGTATTAAACTAAAACCTAGAGTCTCCATATTTGCAATAATTGTGTGTGTGTGTGTGTGTGTGTGTGTGTGTGTGCGTGTGTGTGTGAGTTGTGGAGCTTGAACTCAGGGCCTGGGTACTGTCCCTGAGCCTCTTTGTGCTCAAGGACTCTATCACTTGAGTCACAGCACCACTTCTGGCGTATGAATGGTTAATTAGAGATGAGAGTCTCACAGAGATTATTCTGCTTGGGATGACTTCAAACTGGGATCCTCATATCTCAGCCTTCCAAGTAGCTAGGATTACAGATGTGAGCCACCATAGCCCAGCTGGTTGCTTTTTATTAAGATAAAATGTGGAGGTGTGACTGGAATGAGGTGGACAGAAGAATGAGAGCCTTCCTCACGTGACTGTCCTGATATGAAGTGTCACCTTCACTTGGGAGGAAGATGGGTGTATCTTTGCTAGAATCCAGGTTGAAGATAGATGCTAAACTCTATGATTCTTTAATTTCCTTATCCTATTTCCTACTATGTTCTTGATACTCTACACATTCCAACTCTATTTTTTATACTTCTTCATAATGGCAGAGACTTTTCATAAATGTATTCTCATGTATTCTCTTTTCCTGATCAGCGTTCTATTTTTTCAACCTTCATTCCTCCCTCCCAGGCACCTATTTATCTTATATGGCTCTTTCCCAAATATCCATTTCTAGGGTTCTTGCAACTATTGACACCTTATAGAAAACTTGGGAAAAAAACATAGATTCCAGAAGAATCTCAAGTTATAGTGTTTAGCTATCCTGTTTCAACGAAACCTTTCATCTCACACCTAAAAATATAAAAGAATCCAAATTCTAGCAAAATACAAATACAAGTGAACCCAAATGCTAGCAAAGGTCAATGTGCCACCTGGTTGTGGTGACATGTCTGTAATCATAGCTGCTTAGGAGGCAATGATAGGAAGATCATTGTTCAAGCTGGCCTGGGTAAATGCTCAAGGTCCTATCAGAAAAACAAACTAAGAGGAAAGTGACTAGGGGCATGGTTCAAGTGGTAGAGCCCCTGTCTAATGTTCTAGAAAAGTGACTATGGTTATGACTGCCCCCCTGCCCTGTTTCCATGCACTGGAATATGTGTATTTAGCTCATTCATGTGCCTGAAATTGGCATGCACCTGTTGAATAACTGCACTTGCATTCGGAGGAGGTGGCTATAGTCTTCATGTACTGTTTTTCTTTAAGTTTCCCTTTCCCTATTGGTGTGTCTTGAAAGCCATCACAAGGCCAAGATGTGTGGGGGAAAGGGAACAGAATTTTCTCAGTGGGAGGGAGTTGAGTTGGGGAATGGAATGATCTGCAGGTGGAAAAGTTCGATGAGAAAAAAAAAAATCAATGGAAAAAAATGTTAGAAAGTCTTGAATGCCCCAAATCTTCCTCATGGGAGAACCCTTTTTGTAGGATTCTGCACCATCAGGCTCTTTTGCAGTCTGGATAGCTGACAGTTTCTAGTTTCTGTTATATCTAAGTCACACTTTCTCTGCTGCCCACTTGTCTTTCTTAGTCTCAGAGGGGTGAAGGACCATTGCTGTCTGGCAGAGCTTAAGTGGTGTGCTGACTGAGACAAATGTGACAGAAATGGAGACATGGGTTCAAAGAGGAGGGAAGTACATAATATAGGAGGGAAATCAAGAGAAATGACAATTAGCTGCAGGTTGCTAAATCTCGATTAGCTTCCTGCTGTGCTGTTTCTCTGTAGCCAACTTAGATTACCCCAAGATAATGCTCAGACCTATTTGAACTAAATTAGCAAGCATGGGAAACCTTCATGCAGAATATATGTCTCTCTGCTCTTCCCCCTGAACAATTTCTATGAAGGAGTCTCATTAAAAACAAAATTGAGGTCAACTAAGACCGATGAGAAGTATAGATGTTCTTAGCAAAGCATCCAATATTTGATGTTAGCTCGGTGTGGAATACATGATTTAAAATTTCTCCTTTACTTAGTATGATATTTTTGTTTATACCTACATGGTGGCAGAGTGATTGGTAACTTCCTATTTTACTATTAAAAAGGTCCAATTTGGACAATAAATGATGATACAATCTGTATCTGTAAGGAGAAAATGGCAGTCTTTCTGAAGATGTAGAGAGGTGACATTCTAGACAATTCTCATTCTTACAGGATGATCTAAAACATAAACTTCGTGGTCTATCAACTGTGGATCATTTCTTCAATGCATGGATCATAACCTTTTAGTCTTTTTGTTTGTGGGATTGAACTCAGAAATGTGATACTAGCCAGGCAAGCACTCTACGACTTGAACCATGCGTCCAGCCTTCTTTCGGTTATTCTTCAGATAGGGCCTTACAATATTGCTCGATGTCAGCCTCACACTGATCCTTTTACCTATGCCTCCTGTGTACCGGAATCATCTTTGTCTCCCATGTACTAGAATCACAGGTATCTCCTGCTGCTTCTCAGTTAAGATGAGGTCTCATTAACGTTTTTTTTTTGCCTGAGCTGGCCTTAAACTTTAATTTCTGCCCCATCCTCCCAAGCAGCTGAGCTTAGAGGAGTATGCCACCATGCCTAGCCTTACAATTTTATAGTCTTGATAGAACATTCTAGAGTCTTAAATTTTCCTTACTTTAGTGTTAAGCATAGTGGAACTCACTATGAACTTTTTTTTTTTTTTGGTCTGGACGTGGGGCCTGAACTCTGGGCTTGGGCGCTGTCCCTCAGCTCTTCAGCTCAAGGCTAGCGCTCTACCACTTGAGCCACAGCGCCACTCCGGCTTTTTTCTTTTTGCTTATGTGGTGCTGAGGAATGGAACCCAGGGCCTCAGGCATGCAAGGCAAGTGCTCTACCACTGAGCCATCTTCCCAGCCCGAACTTATTTTTTAAAAAGTACATGATGTCAATACATCTGGTCCATTTGTTGTGTGTTTTTTTTCCACATTGGGGGATGGTGTTAGAATGCGTCTTTAACTTTGGGTCTGCCCTTTACCCATATACATAAAGAAAAGGAATGGAAAATTCCCTAAGTTGGGCCCAAGTTGCCTCTTGACCTTGAATACAGCCCTCTCACCTTGCTGGGGCTTCATTTAAGCTGAGTTAAAATCAATGAATGTAGGCTAAAAAATGAGTACCATGCCTTATTGGTTTCTCTCTCTGAGTCTAAGCTAAGCTTGGCCCTTGGCCTTGACCGTCAGCTGGTAGCATAGAAGTAATCAGATTACTCAACATTCAGCTTCTTTCCCTCTTTGTCAAAGGTACTCCTGCAGCCCATCTTTTCCTGGGAATCTGAGTGAAGCTCAGGTCCAGATGAGAGCAACCCTCCAACAGCTGACAGATAGTGTATAATTCTGCACCCAAGACCAATCCGGGGAGGACACTGTGAATCTTACCTGTTCTGCCCAGTGCATGGTCCACATGGGATGTTTCCTGGGCTAGAAACTTGTCATGGTTTCTGTTTACGAGTAAAGCCAAAGTCATTCTGTTCTTGAGCTGCAGAACTAGGACAGTCAAGCCAGGTCCTCTCTGACCTGTGAAGTTCAAATTAATTAATTCACTCATTGAGCAAATGTTTATTGATGTCTTTGTGTCGGACAGCGCATGCTAAGCCTTTCACATATCTTCCTCATTTAATCCTCAGTACATAGCACGTGTTGAGTCTTGCTGCTTGCTTTGCAAATGAGAAAATGAAGCTCATGAAATTTAACTAAGTTGCCCAAGATTATCTAGCTAGCCTGTTTGTCAGGTTGATATTTGAACTTGGATCTTGGATCTTGTCTGACACCAAAGCCTATGGCGTCTTTTTTTCCCCCCACCTCTGTGGCATTTGGCCTCCTTGTCTGAGGAAGACCCATAAATTGGAAGCATATTTAACTAAGCTTCCAGACAGTGACTGTAGCTTAGTGCCTTCATCCTGCAGTCTGCAGCAGTAGTGGGGGTGAGGATGGGTCCATAAATGGTGAGGGCATGGAATGGGTACAGCCATCTGTTGGTTTTATCTGTGTAGCATCTAGCATGCCTATCCTCAACTTCTTCCTCTTATAGATAAATTAATAATAATAACAATAATAATAATGAAATTATGGAAGATTTCTCCTTCAGGAGGGCCATCCCATTGGCCATCCCAAGCAATTCTTATGATGTTGTCAGTTACGGAACAACATGCTTCTTTGGCCACAGAGGTTTCCTCTGATTCAATCAGAATGTTCTTCTCTTGGCCAAGGCTTTGTTTGAGGTGGGCACATGACCCAAATCAGCCAATCAATTTCTTCCCTAGGTCTTCTTCTATACACTAGAGAAGGAAGAGGGTTTCTTTTCTGCCTCTGAATGTTCAGTAAGGATCCTGAATGAATCCGTACTCCATTTCAGGTAGATGGAATCTTGAGAAATTAAGAGAGAATGAGACTGAGTTGCAGAAATCAGCAAAGAAGCAGAAAAGCCTGGGACTGCCACTCCAGTGTATTGCAAGGAAGCTAGCTGGGCTAGGAATAAAGATCACTCTTTGTTCCTGCTTCTTTTGTTTTTTAGTCTTCTCTTTGCCACTTGTAATGAACTAATACATTATACTTTCTACTATGTATTTGCAGAAGCCCAGGGTCTGGGAGATGATTCACTTTGCCCGTTTGCTCCATAGGTATTGACTGACCCAAGCAGCCCTGAGCACCTGTCATGATCCATCATCCCTGTCCTGGTAGTGCTCATTAGAACCTTCTGATTTCCTTGGAGCCTCCATGGCCCTCTTCTTAGCATGCCCTGTTTGCTGTTCAGAAACTACTACTTGGTGGAGCTAAATAATTTACAAACATTTTACCAGCACATCAGAAGGGTTAAAGACAAATTTGATTCCTTAGGTGTAGAGTCAAAGCTCCCTGCAGAGATACATCCTTTATTCCTTTCCTCTCTTCCTTGCCTGAAGCACACTACAGTTTCAGAAGCAGATCTCTTGCCAAATTGATCCCCAGGGGAAAGATAGAACTGGACCTGGAGCCCCTTTCAAAGACCAACATCTCTGTATACTTGCTTTAAGCTCACCCATAGATCCTGATGACATCTGAGGAAGAAGATGGTGACTTCTGCTGAGACCAGAGGGACACAGAGGGTCTCAGGTCAGACCCAGAGCCCAGTCATTTGTCTACTGACCCAATCTCTTCTTGGACTGCCAACATACCCTTGTGTCCCTCCAGTCCCCTTACCACCACTTCTAGCTGAAGTCCCTCTTCTTCCTGCTCCCCTGGCCCTCGTGGTTCCAGGCTGGACTTTTCCACTGGTCACAGGAAACACATTCCTTTGGAGGCAATGCCCAGGACTATGCTTCAGGGTGGAGATCTGGTTTAGAGAGCCGGTGAGGTTCCAGGATGAGTCTCTGGCTGTGCTGTGGAGCCTCATTTCAATGAAAAGTAAAGGAATTAAGTCAGGGCAGTGGTGGCAGCTGTGTTAGCTGGAGAGAAGCAGCTAGAAGGGCTTGGAAAGTTAGTGAGGTATAAAAGAAGGGGAGTCTCACAACGGACCAGCCTGGGCTGGCTTTGGAGGTTGCTTCTTCTCCCTGTTTGGCGAATGTTTATCCACATTCCACTTGGGTTTGTCTTCTAGTACAGATTTTGTCCATCTTATCATGCCTCCATCCAGAGACATTTTTTCCAACCTATCTGGACAAAATATCCCCTCTAAATTTTTCTTTTAAATTTTTACTATAAAGGTAATGTACAGAGGGGTTATAGTTACAAAAGTCACGTAAAGAGTACATTTCTTTTTGGATAATGTCTCACCTGCCTTCACTCTCTCCCATTTCCCCCCCACCCCATCCCCATCCATGAGTTGTGTAGTTCATTTTTAACACAATGTCTAGTGAGTACCACTGCATTTGTTCACCCTTTGCCCCTCCATTTCTGTGCCCCCCCTATCCTCCCAAAACAGATAAATGAACCAACAAGACAAAAAGAAGAGAAAACAAAAACGGCAACAAAGAAAAAAAAACAACAACTCTTGTTTCCATTTCCTGGAGTTCATTTCAATAAATATTATTTTATGTGATCAGATGCACAGAGAGGCATTGCACCTTTGTATTGTTCTTCTAAGAGTATCTCTCCATTGTGAATGCCTGGAGTCCTGTATACTTCATTATGTCCCAGTGTATTTTAGATCTAGCTTCTGCCTATGAGAGAAAACATGTACTATCTGTGTCTCTGAGCTTGACTTACCTCACTGAACATGATTTGTTCTAGGTCCAGCTGTTTCCCTGCAAATGACATAATATTATTCTTCCTAATGCTGTGTAAAATACCATGAAACATATCCCCTTTTGCATGCTCATACCTGACCTTCACCACATCGATGATAACATGTGAATACATGTTCTGTGATCAGCTGTCTGATGTCTTCCTTCCCCTAGTTATGATTAGGATGGGATTATCAGCATAAGAGGGATATGAAGTTCTTGAAAATGTTGGTGGAATGGTTGAAGGAAGAATGCTAGCTGTGTGTTTCTTGCTCAGGATTCCCTTCTGTCTACACTAGGACTTCCTTTCCAGCAGAGAGTGAGGCCCACTGTCTCCATGAGTCACACACATCTGATCCCAGCTGCCACACAGATTCAAGCGAAAAGTACGGATGAGAACTTGAAAGAAGAGACCTGGGAAATAGAGGTGTTGGCAAGAGATAGTGCTTGAGCCTGTTGAGTTGCCCATGAGGTGGGCTAGGCAGTGTGGGACCTTGGGAAAGAGCCACTGTCTCCTTACCATTTCAGTGCAGCTTTTCTGACAGATAGCTGTCTCCGTTTCCACTACTAATCCTTACTGCTACGTTTCAGATTTTCTGATCCCAATGAATGTTCTGGACTTCGTTTGAGAGATGGCTTGCCGAATCAGTGGGAAACCCTGAAATACCACAGTAGCTGAAGTGGGGGTGCTGGTGAGGGTTTCTCAGAGGAGGTGAGGAGTGAGCTAAGGCAGTCTGAAGAAGGCTGATTCCCTGAACAAGCAAGGAGAAGAGACAAAGAGCCTTTGCCAGTGTGGCAATTCAGAGAGTTAACGACAGAGACAGGAACTAGTAAGGGTTGGGCAGGGGCTCCTCACACAGAGTAGCAAGGAAAATACAGCGTAAGAACCAAACGAAATGCTGTACAGAGAAGGAAAGAGCACTTTAACAGAAAGGCCTGCATGTGCAAAGATCCTGGGGGTAGACATGAACTCTGTGGATTCAAGGGGCTGGAAGATGGCAGAGTGTGTGAAGCAAAGTGATCTAGGGGACATGGCACTGGGAGAGGGTAGATAGGTTAGCATGGAAGTTGTGCTTGGGCTGTGGCCGGGGGGGGGGGGGATGTATGGATAGGAGATGCTGGAGGAATACGAAGAGGCTTGTGATAAGAAGAACTTTGGGAAGATGCTACTGCAGAGGTTGGGGGAAGAGATGATACTCAGTTGGAGAAGAGTAAAGATAGTGGAAAGGAAGCAACTCAACACCAAGTTCCCTTGGTGTGGTGGAAACTTCTGGGTCCTTCTGGCCCTGGTATCCGAATTTCAGTTTCCCCATTTGTTAAACCAGAGCTTCTCTGGAATGTCCACTTAGTTCTGGGTATCCTGGAGGGTCTGTTGGCTCTGGGCTCAGCAAGCTCTTCCAAGCTCTGTGTCTGTTTGCTTTTGCTGTCAAGGCTGAGAAGCTCTTTACTGGAAAGAATTTATAAATAAATTTTGCTTTATGGCTTAGAGATACATTCCCCCCCCCCCACTTTCTGAAGTTCTGTTAATAGTTTAAGCGCATGACTGTCTTGTGTCCTTACTTCGGTGGTGGGAGGAGGAGGGGGCGAGGGTGTTACACGATTAATGTGAATACATTAAGACATTTATTTTAATCTAACTTATTGCAGGGGGGGCACAGGATCTTTGGTGGAGATTTCTGGCAAGTGAGTGGAAAAGCATGTTTGTCCCCCCCCCCCCAACCTCGGAAAACCCTTGATCAGTTTGAATTCTCTGTTTCCAACAAAGCCTTGACCCCTTGTGGTCTGGGTTCTGTTTACTGTTAGCAAATATCTCAGGTTCAAAGGGAGAGGCATTCGAAGCCACACTGGAGAAGTCTATAAAATCTCAGCTCATCTTTGACATGGCGTAGCTCTTTCAAAGCGGTGGTTTGGTGAAGTAAATAGGAACGTGCACAGACCATATGGAACACATTTCCTATCACTGCTCCATCCTCAAAGAACAAAGGAGAAATGTTCTTGGCAGAAGGAGTTTGGGGTTTTAATGACCCTTAAATATTTGGCGCAGTAGCCAGATGTATTTTACCAGGCTGAAAACCCAGAGCAGAGGCTCTGCCTTTTTCTTTGGCAATACATCAGCAAACGCAGTGTTGCCGCTTGGGGAAAAGATGTTTGTGCTTCATCGCAGAAAGCTTAATTCGCCATGATTTCCTTAATTAGCTGCCCTTCCCCGGCTGGCAGCACCATTTCCGATTTGAGATGCTAAGTTGTTTATGATGATTGTTTGAAATAGAGATGAAAGTGCCCAGTCATGGGTCAGAGTGAGATTTGTGGGTACACAGGGCAGGGCAGGGGTACCCTCCCACTTCCTGGGTTTGAAAAGGCTCTGCCTCAGTTGCGGGCTGTTGGAGCTGAAGGAGTTCTTGGATCTGTTAAGATAAAATGCTGCACCATTTCTCCTGAGGGGTGATGACCAGGTTCAGGTTCTGACTGGGAATGAGTCTACCTGGAGTGAAAGCACAGAGTTTTCAAAGTCATCTTGGAGGTTTGTGCCTGGTGGCTTTGGGCGTCTGTCAGGAACCCGAGTCATCATCACTCGCCCTGCTTGGTGCTCACAGAGCCAGAGCTCTAGAGAGCACAGCCAGGACCAGAATGGGCTCAGACATAGCTTAAGCCCTGAAACAGCATCCTTCCCTCTGCCCTTGACCTTAAGAAGCTGGCCAGCTCAGACATCTCAGCCTCTGGATGGGAGAACTGAAACCTGAAAACCAGGTTCAGAAGCTTCCTGAGCCCTTCTCAGTAGTGAGTGAGTCCTTAGGTCTCTGGATGCTTTGTGTGTGGATGTACAGAGTGTTATTGCTACACAACCTGGAAACTGCTTTATTTAACTTTCCTGTGCCCATAGGCAAACTGCCAGCCTCCAAAAGAAGCTTCTGGTTAGGAGACAAATGTACCATTTCAGATGGAAGGGACTTTAGAGTGATTGGAGCCCAGTCTCCCCATTCCAAACTCGAGGAAACTGAGGCCCAGAGTGTGCAGGTGATTTGCCCAAAGCCATACAAGATTTGTTAGTGTCAGAACCAGGCTTGGAATTGAACCAATTTATCAGCGGCTCCAGTCCTAAGTGACTTGTTTGCAAAAAATAAGATGTGTTTGCTCAGGAGGAAGGAAATTTCCCCACAGAGATGCGAAAAAAGTGCATGCGATTGTTTCAAGAAGTGGGTGGGCGATGGGAAGGAACAAGCCACACGCCAGGCTCTGAGCTGATGTGTTACTTAATCTTTCATTAAAAAAAATACAAAGCACCGTAAAGAGTAGAAATGGAGGTGGAGAGAAGTTAGCAGAGGTTCAGCATTGGCACAGCCAGGCCGAAACAGTTGCCCCAGGGTGAGGCTGCTAGTTGTCCCAAAAGAAAAAGGATATATGCATGTTGCCTTCTTGGATCCCATCAACCTTTTAAGCTCTCCTGGCCTTTCAATAGTCCCTCTCCCTTGTACCTGGCTGGCTCTGGTGGGAATGTCCCTGGCTGACGACCTCACACCAGACCTGCAGAGAACAGTATGACTGGTCCGGTTGGTTGGCAGCCAGAGTGATGAAGAGGGAGACTGGGACCTGGGGAGTAAATGCAGTGAGAGCAAGGGACAGGACAGCCCAGTGGGAGGTTTGGCTTTCCTTCAGCCTGGGGTCTGAACTTGCCAGCTGCCCCAGGTCATGAGTAGAGGGAGAATTGCAGTTGCCAGTTTGGGCTGTGTCTGAGCCAGTTCTGGTCCTGGCTGTGATCTCTCCAAGCTCTGGGGGGCACTGAGCAGGGTGAGTGATGCATCAGACTCCAGAGAGAAATGGGTTGAAACCAAGCTGCTTTGCACTGTTTGAGGCATGTTAATGAAATGTGGGGATGATAGACCCTGGATCTTCACAGAAAGTAGATTTATCGTACCTCATTACCAGATTTTATACACTCCACTTGGGCGAGACTGATGTTCTGTATTAAAAAGAATGCCGGGTTTTATGGTCTAAAACCTGATATTAAGAGAGAAACATTCAGAAATGACAGCAGTGAGACCCAAGGTGGTGCGTGCAGGTCCCTGATGACATGCAGAAGCCTGGCAGAGTCCACAGCTCCTGCTCCCGGAGTGCTTTCTGGGAGCATGCTGGCCCATGGGCCCAACTTGTGTGTAGCCTGATGCAGGTCAAGCTTCTCTTCCTCCTCCTCCTCCTCCTAATTTTCCTTCTCCTTCTCCTCCTCCTCCTCTTCCTCTTCTTCTTCCTTCTCCTCTTCCTCCTCCTCCACCTTCTCTTACAGGGACCTCATTTTGTCTATTAAAACTCTCTTCTCACATTCATCAGACTCATGTCTGAACACTTTGCTTTGCCACATTCAGAATGAGTTGCGCATGCTAGTGTGCATATGTAGACATGTATGTGCATGCATGCATCAGTGTGTGTAGGTATGTACATAGTATATGCATTACATAGGTATGTGCATGTGTGTAGGTGCATGCC
This sequence comes from Dipodomys spectabilis, assembly GCF_019054845.1. Classification (NCBI taxonomy): domain Eukaryota; kingdom Metazoa; phylum Chordata; class Mammalia; order Rodentia; family Heteromyidae; genus Dipodomys; species Dipodomys spectabilis. The sequence continues at coordinate 10,549,357 of NW_024870950.1, forward strand.
TACACACTTGTAGGCTTGTGCACATATGTGCACACATGCATGTAGGTGTGTGTATGCATATGTTCACATAGGTTGGTACATGCATGTGCATGCATGTACCTAGGTGTATGTGTGCACATGTGTGTGTCAGAACGCACAGTCTCACATCACAGTACCTTTGCATTTGAGTAGGAAAGGCCTCTTTACCCTCCTCCCATACTCTCCCTCTGATGCAAACCATGGAAGCTAGAAAGAATTCTCAGACCTTCTTTCCTAAAGCAAGAGCCTCCAGAGGAAAGGGGTGTCACTTTCTGAAAATCAGGACGCAGAGAAGAATTGAAACCAACAGGTCTGGCTGAGTTCCCCAGTTCACGATCATTAGGTCACACCCATCTTCCAGTCACACTCTCGCACAGCTGGCCACTTCCAATCAGCCTTCACCTGCAAACACGCAGGCCTTCCTGTTTCCTTACACCTTCATTCTGAAGGCCTGTGTGCCATGTCAACTTACATTAAACAAATCTATATGCACTCTTTGTGTGTGTGTGTGTGTGTGTGTGTGTGTGTGTGTGTGTGTGTGTGTGAGAGGGTGGGTGCATAAATGTAGAGGTGCACGTGTGAATAAGCAGATTTGCTTTTTTTTACATAGGTGTGTACGTATATGTATGTAGGTGAACACACATCGATGTAGAATGGTAGTATGTGTTCACAGATAGGTTTGTGTGTGTTTATATACATAGGTGTGTTTCTGTCTATACAGAGGGAACTGTGTATGCATGGAAGAAGGTATGTACATACACACCCCATATAAGTATGTAGATAAGAAGGCAAGCATAAAACTTAAGTACTTAAGTCGAATTTTAATTGCTATCACAGGAGCATGTTAAAATGTCAAGTAGCTGCCCAGAGATCACAGCGAAAACCAGCAGGCCCTGATCAATCTCTCCCCCCAGGCACAACTTTCAACGCAGCTGTTTCTCTTTTACCTTTACCTTTACATTTAAGAGAATCACACAGACATCACACTTTCACGTTCTTTCTGGTGAGAATGACCCACCGTGGAAGGTGAAGGTTTAGTCCTCCTCCTCCCATGCATGTCCCCTCACCCTCTGATACGTTTATCGATCCCTTTGGTTAGATAACCATTTGCTGCAGAGACACACGGAATGCCTTGGGATTACATTTTCTTTCTTGTGCAACCGTCTGTTTATTCAGTCCAGATCCAAAATAACAGCACCACTCACTTACTTGCTGAGTTTTTATGTACGTATGACTGCCTATCCTCAGTCTCTCCACATAGGTCAACATGGCTGGACCCATTAGCACCTCTCTTGGCTCTTCACATCTGGTGCCCAGGCCATAGGCGCTACTTTCCGGACTGTCTTATGGTTTCCAATCAGGAAGTCCTTTTCCACCAGCCTGAAAGTAGCCATGTCTACTGTATGGGAATCTTAAGTGCCTTTGATCCCACCATCTTCCTGGGTAATTCCTCATCCACAGATGACTCCTTTAAAACATGCATGGATGGTCATTTTTTAAAAATATTTTTTTATGGTCCTGAGGATAGAATCCAGGGCTTTGTGGATACTTAGTAAGTTCTCTACCACTGAGCCACATCCCAGCCCTTGATAGAATTTGAAGACCATACAAAGAATAGGAATATACTTTTTTTTTCCCACTTGAAGACTGGATTGGCAATTAGCTAAGCAAGTATAGCATTCTAAACTGTGATTGCATATTTGTATGCAATTTGCACGTGCAAGTGTGTTCATGTGTGTTCACTTTTTTTGGCTTAGAATTTTGCGGTCTTCTTGGTTCCAGTATGCTATGGATGACAGTTTCTTTCCTGACCTTCTGTACATGGCCTGCTCTTCCTGACGAGCTTTCAGTATTTTTTATTTCTCTCCCTGGTAGGGTGATATTTCACAGCAATGGGGCACTGTATTGATCTTTTTTTTCCGCTGTCACTGAGCTGAGCTTTCAATGAACTCTTTCAATCTGGAAATGCATGCCACTTGGGGAAATTTTATTTCTTCAATACTTTTCTCTATTTCTACTTTCAAATATGATATTCCTATATAGATCTTTGGTTCTTATGTTTTCTCTCCTCCTTCATTTTCTTCCTTTTCATTCTTTCTTGTGTGTTGGGTATAATAGATATATATATATATGTGTGTGTATGTGTATAAATATATCTATATATATTGATAGATGGATATATGTGTATATACACATGTATATACACAACTTAGGATTCATAGACAGTCCAGGGGGATTTCCTGTGAGAAATACCATATATACATACAGTACATTTTGAGCAAATTCATACCATCTGTTATATTACACATATTTAAATAGAGAACATTTTTTTGTTGTGTAGACATACTATTTTCCTACTTCTTCAAGCATATGGTAATTGTGCTCCATTTTCTTCTTTCCTCTCTGCCTCTGTTATTTGACCACATCCCTTTGCCTCTTCTGGCAGACTTGGTTGAGGTGCTTGGCGATTTTCAATCATCACTCACATGGTTTGGGGGGGGGGAATTGACGATCAGGGCTATTAGTGTGGTGGGCAGAGTTGGACAGTTGAGGGCTTTGTTAGAACAGACCAGTTTTGTTGTTCCTCTCTCGCCTCTTCCTCTGTACCTGTGAGTTTCCCCCGCCTTGGACTTGCTATATCCTGGGAGGACTTTTCTGTCTCCTGCTTGGGGAGTCACACTGGGCTGTATGGGGACCTCTAGGCCCCTGTTTTGATGCCAACTTTTGCTTCTCCTTCTTGCTTTTAGTATATGTCATCCCTGCTAACTGAGTCCTGATTCCTGGCTCCCTGTCCCTAGAGATCACCAACACCTGATTCTATCATTCTTACCTGCGCTCTCAATCTTCAGGGCCTCCTACTCCTGAGCCTCTTCAGGCTCTCTGGTCACACCAGTGATCAATGTACTTTCTCAAATTCTTGGGTTATCCCTATCTCTCGAACCCTTAGCCACTCAGCCATGGTGACAGTGTCCTACCCCCAGTGGTTCTTTGTAACTCAGCCATCTGAGACTCACCAATTGCATGTCCCACCTCTTCCTACCACTTCCCCATGTAAATGAGTCTTGCTACCCCCTCTCCCCCATCACCCACAGGACAAGCCTGGAGAGAGAAGAATTACATTGACATCCTCTGCCTGGTTGGGTTGGCACAGCATGAACCTGCTACAGAATGTCAGAGGGGTCTCCTCCAGTCCCTCCGCATCTGCTCTTTTTTCTCCATTGACATCATTTTTTCCTGTGACACATCGTCATGAACTCTGGTGACTTAAGGCTGATGAGTTTCCTTGTATTTTGCAAGCATCTGTAAGGAAATCGGGAGGAGCTGGAGAGAAGACCAAGCTGGCCACACTTGTGGGTGAGACTCGCAAACTGCCGGGTGCGGAAGCAAAGCCAGTGACCGCCAGCGCATTCCAGCACATTTCCATTTCCATGAGCCACAGTCTCCAACCTCTCTGTGACGTCAGGTCTAGGGGAGAGGACCTGTGCCCACCGCAGAGCATCTGCCACACGGCTGGGTGTATTTGGCCTGGGTAGAGAAGTGACTTGTGAGATTGGATGACTGTAAGTCTTTCCAGGGATATTCTAGCAGGCACAGCCTGCAGAATGGAGAGTCCAGGAAAGCAGATATTGCTCACACATCTGAATAGGTCATCCAGCTGTACCGGGATAGGGACTTTGTGGTTTCTCTTACAAAAACAGTGTCACAGTTTAGGGACAAATGGAAATGTAACATCAGATAATTCTTCCAGCCCAGGAAAAATTCCTTTCTTCCTACCTCACAAGCTTGAGAATGCCTGCCTTGTCTGTCAGTAAGAATGCACTTGGCTTCTGTTCCTTCCAGCTGTCTGTGGGTTCTGGGATGACATCTCTGTCTCCTCCTCTCTAGGGGGATAGCCTGCCATTTAAACGTAGATCATGTCTTACTTCCAAAACAGGTATGTGGAGTCATCGTAGTGGCCCAAACCTGTCATCCTAAGCTACATGGGAGGCTGGTATCAGGAGCCTCATGGTTCTAGGTCAGCCTAGGCAGAAAAGTCCACGAAACACTATCTCAGTGGAAAGAAGCTGCTACAGTAAGAGCCGAAATAGATGAATGGTGGTTAAGTCATGTGCCTGGGCAAAAAGCAAGGCTCTATCTCAAAAACAACCTGGACCAGGACTGGAGTCGTGGATCATGATGTAGAGTGCCTGCCTAGCAAGCAGGAAGCCCTGGCTTTAATTTCCAGAACTGTTTTTTTTTTTTTAAAGTTTGAAAACTTTTGGCTGGTTGCTGGTTTTTTAAGCATGCAATCCTAGCTACTCAAAAGGTTGAAGTTGGCTGGGCTTTGGTGGCTCACACCTGTGATCCTAGCTACTCGGGAGGCTGAGATCTGGGGATCTCAGTCATCCCAGCTAGTCTTTGAGACTCTTACTTCCAGTTAACCACTAGAAAACCAGAAGTGGTGCTGTGAGACTCTTACTTCCAATTAACCACCAGAAAACCAGAAGTGGTGCTGTGGCTCAAGGTGATAGAGCACTAGCCTTGAGCAAAAGAGGTCAGGGACATTGCCCAGGCCCTGAATTCAAACCCCATAACTGACCAAAACAAAACAAAACAAAAAGGCTGAAATTCAGAGGGTGGTGGTTTGAAGTGAGTTCTAGCAGAAAAGCCCACAGGATTCCATTTTAATTAATCAGCAAAAATCCAGGCTGGAAGTATAGCTCGAGTTGTAGAGAGAGAGCGCCAGCCAAGGAAGCCGGCTGAGCAAGTGCAGGGACCTCACTTCAAACCTGGGTACAAGAAAAAAAAAAACCTACAACAAAACCAAACAAAAGCCAAGAGATAAAAATTCTAGAGGTGTAGCTCTCAGTTCAAATCCTAGTACTGACACCGAAAGGGAAAAACAAACAAACAAACATGTCCACACACATCTGGATGCAAGTGTAACATTTTTATATGAATAAACTTGACAAGACTATAGATAATCCTCAAACTAAATAAATGCCTAATTGCTTTCCAAAAGCACTGAGTCAATTTGTAGTCTTTCTAGCAGTAAAAATACTTTTCCATTAATGCGCAACTTCACTGGACTTCGTATTGTCAGATTGTTTAATTGAGTATGGCATATGCATTCTTTCTTTAGCATATGTTCTGTTTTAAGGTGAGCACTAGACAGGACCATGCAGACATGAAAGAAAGCCAGAAGGAAGTCTTTATTACTGGCTGAGACTACACAGGGCAATTGGGTGCCCATGGTGCAGTACTCAGCCTGTTCTTAGGACCCCTTTTAGATCAGAAAACCCACCCCCTTGTTTGCTCAGGGGTGGAAGGACCCTAATGGTTCTTTCCTGCAGGTGCAAGCCAAGAAGGAAGTTAAAGAAGCCAAGGACAGCATTGACTTGTTTCTAGGACCCGTTTCTATGACCTGTTACATAGGAACATAGAACAGGGGATACATATATTTTTAAATGTCAAACCATAAGGCACGAGTCTCACGGGTGAGGGTACAGCCCCATCATTAAGATGGAGTCACAAAAGCAAAATGGGATTCCAGAAGCTAAGAGTAAACTCGACGGTGAGGTATGATGAGTGCTACCACAGTCCTATCTTATTTTCAATTTCTTCATGACATAATGAGGCATCTTTGCAAAACTGGATTGGCTTTTTTAGTTTCTTTTCTTAGCAATGCCTTTGCAAGTCTTTAGTTTTTACTTAGATTGTGTCTTATTGCTTTTTAGGATTCTAATACATGTAGCAAATATCTTTTCCAGTCTGAACTATGCCCTTACTTTTTTTCTCAACTGTCTTGATGAACAGAAGTTCTTAATTTTGGTGTCGTTGAATCTATTGATCCTCTCTTCGCTTCTTGAATGGTTTGTTTTCCCATGTGGATAATCAATTCAATTGTCTCAGCACTAATATTGATCTGTCTTACTGTCTCCCACTCACCTGAAAAATTAGCTCTGTCAAAAAATTATATGTATACATAGAATGGATCTATTGCTTCAGCTCTCTAGTGGGCTCCATTAGTCAATTTGTGCATCACTGTTCCAATACCACATTGTGCGCTGTGCTAATATAGCTCTCTAGTCATTCTGGATGCTTGGTGGGTTTTCCCATTCTTACCTTCCAGGGGGTATTTTGACTATTTTTATTTTTGTCTGGACTTAGGAAGTCTTTAAAAATACACACAACAGCCAGGTACATGGTGTACACATCTGTAATTCCAGCACTTGAAAGGCTAACGCATGAGGGCTGAAATTGAAAGACTGCTGGCTGTGCATGATAAATTTGAGGCCAACCTGGGATACCTAGTAAGACTTGTCTCAACTAATCAACCAAGCAGTCTCAACCAATTAACCAATCAACCAACCAAATAAGCCCACAAACATAATGAACCAAATTAGATATTATTATGTTAACATCATGCCGTTAATATAATACCATTATCATATCCAAAATGTAAGGACTTTGTTTATCTAGCCAATAAAGTAATTTTTTAAATCATATTTTTTAAAATAAGGGTAATTCTGAGCATTTTTCAAGTTTGGACTTTGGTATTCTACCATCACATTATCATCTAACACACCCCTCAGTTTCCTGTATTGCTTGTAAATAGACAATGTGGGTCTTGATCCTATTAAGTACATTTCTAAGATGAGGAGAAACAAAAATTCCCAGGCGGTGAGATGTATAGCCATCAGAATCCCATAATACTCAGTCTCCCTGTTTTGTGTTAACAGCAGTCTTGTATTATCCTGGCTTAGGTCCATTAATTCACTAGGAATTACCAATGTTTAGATTCGAATTCTAGAATTCCTTCTTATCTAATAACTAGAAGTATTTCATGAAGAGAAATTTTCCAGAATGAGGTTTTTGATTACTTTGAGGTATAATTTTTTAAAGGATAAACAAGAAAAATACTTGTTTCTTATTTACCAGTTTAAAAAATAATGACCTGGTGTCTCAGCATCTTCCAAAGGCAACAAATAGGTCATTTAAAAAATATCATGAATCTGATGGTTAAATCCATTAGCTCTGTTTAAATTGTTGCATTTACAAGAGTGGAAACTTCTTCTAGTGAGCTCTGTAATCTTTTCATCTGACCTTGGCTAGAGTTGTTGCCAACATCTTTTAAATCTGAAATGATAATAGGTTCTAGGCTCATTTTGGACATATCCTACCCTAAGTTTGGAATGAGCTTTTTGTCCAAGGTGAAATTCTAGCTCTGTGAAATGCTTTTTAGAGAACTTCAGATCTGGGCAGTAGGAATTCTTACTGCTGTTAGGTTAGGCATTGCTAGTCATTTTCCAATTGCAATTGGGCAATCTCAACAGATAGAGCCATAAGCATGGGTTTTTACTCTTCAAATAAAAATTGGTGACAATATAGCTCTTTTTAAACTTCATCTTCTGTAAGATTTCCCTTTTGTGGACATTAATACCATTTTGGTTCTTACCAATAAAAGTAGACTTTTTTCTTCCTCATCAACTTTTGGAAGAAAATGAGAGTTAGGTGTAGTTTTTAAAAAATTTTTGTCTTATTTTGAGCAAACAACATTTTATAACATCTATATGTGTGGGTATAGACAGACACACAATAATTTACTTTTATAAAGCAATTTGTCAATTTCCACAATTACCTTTTTTGGAAGTTTTACCAAAATAGGATAGAATAATATAATAGAATATGTAGGTTAATTCTCTTCAAATTGATAATTATTTTGGCATTGATTCCCCCTCTCCAGGCACTCAGTCTATCTTGTATACATTTTCCACAAAATCTTTGGCATTATTTTTCGTTGCATTTATTTTCATGAAGACTGTCTCCTTAGGATGATGATGTGTTTGGCTTTCTCTTCCGATCCTTCTACATTTGATTTGTTTTTCATGTCTGAGGCTGCTGCTAAGGACTTTTCGAACATCATTGGATCAAATCAGAATCTCAGGTCATTTGCATGAAATACACTCAGGCATCCCACATCTAGCCAGACCAGACAAAACTTACTAGAAGAGCTTCACACTTCTCTGGTGGGTCCCACACCCTTTTCTCTGCTTGGATTTGACTTGCAGTTTGCCAGCTAATGGCAGCTATGATACTACCTGTAGCTTGGCTTATTTAATTTAGATGGGCAGAAAGAAACATAGGGCTGCTTCTTAGACCTCATATCAAGCTGAGCAGATTGGATTGGGCTGAGACCTCAAGGACTGAGGGAATGCCTGAATACAACTGAGACATGTAGGTATAGTGAGCCTGGGCAGCAGAGAGATCCTAGGTCCTGAGGGAATCAGGCATAAGCAACCATCTTACCGCCATCCAAAGGAGGAAGTGGAATGTGAGTCAAACCTAAGCATCAGAACTCCAGAAGGCCCTGGACCCTGTGTGGGGAGGTGGCAGGGATGTGAGGGAGAGGCAGAATGGGGAAAGAACAAGCCTCTTGGATCCAGGCTATGTTGTCTGGATGTTATTTTTATCAACCGGAAATTATGTATCATGTATGTCAAGGTGCTCACACTCAAGCACTGTGGGGACAAAAATGCATTTATGTATTTTATGTATGCGATTATGTCACTGACTCCCCCTACCCCCAGTTCATGTCCTGGCATGCAGGAGTTGATCAATAGATCACAGTTCTTGGCAGGATAGCACCTCTGTAGACACTCAAAACTCTACTTGTAAGGAGCTGCTGTTTGTTGAGCTTGTATTGCATGCCAGGACATGAGCTAGGGATCTGTGATTTGTCTGCCATGGGCATTTTGCCAGTTCAGCTGCTCCCTTATGCCCCCTGCTCCATGGCTCTGAAGTGCCAACTGCAAGTCCTTTTATATCCCCAGTCCTGGAAACACAGCCCTCTGGAGCCTGCCCTGTTTCCTGGTCTGTGAATCCAGCTCTGTATACTGGCTTTGATCCCTGTCCAGGAACATGGCTGTCTAGATTCCTTTCTAGTTTGTGGGCTGAGCTCAGGTAGTAGTTCCCATCAAGAGGCTGGCTTCTGGCTCAGGAGGGACTGGGAGATCTTTTTGGTCATAGTGTTGGTTAGTATACACTGCTTAAGGCTCTATTCCATCATGGTGGTCAGGGCCTGGTGTCTGCCATTTTGCTGGATGACCTTTTTCAAGTCTTCTATCTCTGGCCCTGAACTCTCCAAGTTCAACTGTTTAGGATGCTATGAAGGAAGACCAAAAAGTTCTTCCTCAGTTTCCCTCATCTGCGCAGGATCCTGACTCTAGGCAGTATTTTTTCTCTGTAAAGTTCAGTCAGGGAGGGGCTGAGCAATTCACTGCCCTCATATCTTGCACTATTATCATGACCAATCTCCTTTCACACATTTTATCCTTCATTTTATGATAGCTATTAAAGACTGTTAGGAGCCCTCGCTGGTTCCTTGAGGAATATTTATGCATTTTATAGGACTCTCATGAAGGAGAGAAGCTCCTTATTACAAGCAGGCAGGGAGATCCTGCATTAAGGGGGAATTAGGAGATCTCGCCCAGAGAATAATGATGCTATGGCTTCCTGTTTAACTTGCTAGTTTATGCAACTGTTTGAAATATTTTCTTTGGGGGCGGGGCTTAAGGGCTCTTTGAGAATTTCAAATAGCACACAGACTGTTCACTCATGGATATCTTGCATCGCACCCTACCTGAAAACAGATGCAAGATATCCATGAGCGAACAGTCTGTGTGCTATTTGACTTTTCAACCACTCTACTTATTAAGAAATTGCCATCCACTCACCAGCAGCTTGAATTTACTCCTGCTGTGTCCCCGACTGCTTTGGCCCTCGTACCACATTTCACCATTCATCCTCCCCTGCGCACGTCATATATCCTGGGACAAGAGGTGATATTAAACCTGCTTAAAAAAGAATCAACTACATTTTAGAGAACGTTTAGGTTTTCAGCAAAAGTGCATAGAAGGTAAAGAATTCCCATACACCTTTGACCCTCTCATAAATGCATGGTCACCCCATTATCAGTATCTTTCACTTGAGTAACATGTTTGACTTAGTCATTGAACCTTCATCAGCACATCATGATCCACAAGAACCATGACTTACATATGGTCTTTCCTTCCTTTCTTCCTTCCTTCCTTCTCCCCTTCCTTCCTTCCTCCCTCCATCCTTCCCTCCCTCCCTCCCTGCTTTCTTGCTTTCATCAGTCATGGAACCTAAACTCTGGGCTTGGGCACTGTCCCTCAGCTCTTCAGCTCAAGGCTAGCGCTCTACCACTTGAGCCACAGCACCACTTCCGCCTTTTTTCTGCTTATGTGGTGCTGAGGAATCAAACCCAAGGCTTCATGCATGCAAGTCATACACTCTACCACTGAGCCATCTTCCCAGCTCTCTCTTTCTTTCTCTCTCTCTCTCTTTTTCTTTCTTTCTCTCTTTCTTTCTTTCTTCCTTTCTTTCTTTCTTTCTTCCTTTCTTTCTTTCTCTCTCCTTTTCTTTCCTCCCCCTTTCTTTCTTCCTCCCACCTTTCCTTCCTTCCTTTCTTTCTTCTTTCTTTCTTTCTTGCTTGCTTTCTTTCTTTTCTTCCTCCTTCTCTCTTTCTTTCTCTCTCTGTCTCTGTCTCTGTCTATCTGTCTGTCTCTGTCTCTGTCTCTGTCACTGTCTCTGTCTCTGACTCTGTCTTTCTCAGACAAAGTCTTGCTAAGTAACCCAGGCTGGCCTTGAACTCATGAACTTTATCCTTTAGCGTCTCGAGTGCTGGGACTACAAGTGTGGCATACCATGCCTGGCTTATGATCCTCTGTTGATACTGTCCATTCTTTGGGCTTGTACAAATGTATAATGACATGTAGCTCCATTATATGATGTCGTCACACAGGACAACATCTCTGCCTTACAGTGCATCTGTTCATTCCTTCTCTCCCAGCTCTGGCAGCCTCTGATCTTTGTACTGTTTCCCGGATTTTGCTTTTCCTAGAATGCCATGCAATTGGAATCATGCAGCAAGTAGCCTTTTCAGATTGTCTTCTTTCCCTAGAAGCATGCATTCAAATGACCTCCAGGTTTATTCAAGGCTCCAGAGCTCATTTATTTTCAGTGTTGAATACAATTCCATTGTTTGTCTGGCCCATAGTTTATCTACTGAAGGACATCTTGCTTGCTTCCAAGTTTTGGTAATTATGAACAAAGCTGCTGTAAACATCTGTGCGTAGGTTGTTGTGTGAGTATACGTTTTCAACTCCTTTGGGTGAATACCAAGGAACATAATGAGTTTAATTTTGTAAGGAACTGCCAAGCTGTGTTCCAAAGAGGTGGAGCCTTATGGGAGGTGGGCAATCCATGTCTGGAGGCAGAGGGATTTCCATTCTCTGTCCCATTCTCCCATTCTCCCATTCCGTGGATCTGTCCTCCTAAATGCATCTCTCAAGGCCTCGCCTTATCTAGAGGCTCATACATGCCTCGCTTTACTGTGTCCTGGCTTCCTGCAGCAATCCTAGGGAGGAGCCGTGCCTGTGGTCATTGTCGTTGCCATGGTGACCAAGGGGCAGGAAAGAAAGTTCAACACAGAATCTCTGGTATTGTCCTCGCTTCTCAAGTGTGGTCCAGACCCCTTGCCCTGGATCCTGGGGATGGTTAGCTGTGTCGGTTCCCAGATTCCTCCGCAGACCTAACAGATTCAAATGCAAGGAAATGTGTCCCTGGAATCTGTGTTTATTTAAGTCCTGACCTCCATTCCTGCAAAGCTGATTCTCACAATTCCTGAGTCTTCGAAACTCCTGACCCCTATCCGCAGTCCATTGCATATCTATTCCCTAGGCCTGCAAAAGGAAATCTCTCAAAACCCCCAGAATTCCCCCCTTCCTGAGGGGGGTCTTCTTGGATTGGAGTTCTATTCTGTTCTATTCTGTTCCCTAATACACCCCCCTCTTCTCTGCCCTCTTTTTCTGGGCCTGCCGTCATCCTCTATTTCTCTGAGCCTTTTCCTGCCCCTCGTTTTAATTGATTCTGAAGAGTTAAGGCATTTAGTGAGTATGAATTTGTGTTTCGCTGAAATCAATCTCTTTCTGCAAGCTTGCTTCCCCCTTCTTTCAAGTCAGCTAAATCCTGCCTCCCCAAAATTAAATGGCTCTGGGCTGAAGCAGCCTTTGAGTTGATTACCTAACACTGTTGCAGCTTCAACACCGCTGATCTGGCTTGACCTAATTTGACCCAGAAATGCTGCCCAGCTCTATAGAGTGATCTTCCTGGAGGAAACAAGTATGATTTTACTTGTCCAGCAATGAATGGATGGATGGCAGGGAGAAGAAGGAGGCATCAGTGTGTCAGGAGTGTTTTGTCCAGATGGGAAGGAAGAAGACAGTCCCCGGATTAAGAGTGAAGAGGAAATGGTACTGGCCTCTGTTGTGTGGGGTAAGCCCAGCAAAGAGATTGAATGCTTTCCTTTCTCAGTTATTCTTTAAGGCTCATGATCCATGCTGTGGGTAAGGAATTCTGGTAGCTATACATTATGGAAAGCCAGGAGGTGTCCTGAACAAGTTTCTCTGTGTGACCATCCATGGGAGTCTGAGATTCCATTTTCTCATTGGGATCATGTCAGATACTTTCCCACTGTGCTGACGCTATTGTAAGAGTTCAGATGGACAAGTATTATTAGCCTCCTTAGTTTATAGGTGTTCAAGTGGCTGCCACATGGCTTAGCTAAGTCTACACATCTCTCTTCTCTCACAGAAAGTAGCAGAGAAGGGTCTGAATCCGGCATAGGTTCATCAAGTCTGTATAAGTGTTATGAGTCAGGGGAACTGGCTGGGCTCCATTTATTGCTGCAATGTTTCCCTTCTATTAGTGATGGTCCTGCCTTGTTTTGATATTATTATGATTAATGATAATAATTATACTTTTGTCAGTATTGAGGCTTGAAATCGGGGCCCTTCACTCTCACTTGGACGCTGGCATTCTATCACTTGAGCCACACTGCCACTGCTGGCTTTTTGCTGGTTCATTAGAGATGAGTCTCTTGGATTTGTCTGCCTGGGCTGGCTTCAAACTGTGCTCCTCGAATATCAGCCTCCTGAACAGCTAGGATTATAGTTGTGAGCCACTAGCACCTGGCTTTGGCTTCTTCTTGAGTTTTTTCTCATTCATTTCCCATGTTGGAGAACATGGAGTTGGTCAAGATGATGTAATGAACATTTAACTTAGAGCTGCAAACTTTAGTGACTGTATAAGTCTGAGGAAAAGGTGTTGGTAAAGCCTCATGCCAGCAATATCTTGGTGATAGTTGATGCCCCAACACCTGGATTTCCGTCTGAACCTCAGCTCCTGTGCTGTCCTTGACCTTGGTTCCCTCTGCCGTTCCAGGGGAGAGAAACATGGCTTCCCTCCTTGCCACCAGGGCATTATTACCAAGAATGAGCCAGCTAGCAGACGTGCATATACTTAGTGCAGTCATTGGTATGCAGTAGGTGCTTAGCAATAGCTTTTTAGTTCTGTACTTACAGGCACACATCATATAATTTATTAAAATATCCAAGAGAACTGTGTGTTGGTTGGTGAAAGCAGGCAGGATGGGTTTCAAGCCAGCTGCCTGCCCAGGGCAAGCCTTCAGCATTGCAGCCCAGGAGACAGGACAAGCTCCCAAATCATAAGCATACCTGTCTTTGTTCAAGAAAACATACAGAAGGTGATTAGGGAATGCACTGATTACAGACACATGAAAAAGTTCAGTGTTGGTTGGTTAGATCAGCAATTCTTCCTCCTGGTTTCTCATCACCCCAGGGTGTCTCCAATTATCTCAAGAAGGGTCAGGAACCACTCAAGATGTTATTAATTTTAATCCATTCTAATTAAATATATAAATGGGCCATGTACCACTTTGTGGGAGGGAAAAAAGGGGGGGTGACAATAATCTTAAAACTAAATACGTAATTCTTGAGTGCCATCGGCCAACTTCTCAAGGGTGGGATTTTTTTTCCCTACTTTGCTTTCTTTTCTGTCTCTTGCTTGGTATTGGTGGATGCTAGTGAAGGTTGATTGTACCCAGAGATCTAGCTACATTATAGGAAAAGGTAAAGCCCAGGATGGGATGTGGTGTGTGTGAGGGGAACTCAGAGGCCAATTTACGCTCTCATCCTGATTTCACATCCTGATGCTGTGTAACTTTGGACAAGTTGCTGAGGAGGCCTGTTTTCTTAGGAAGCTTCAGGCAAACAGTAGACAGGTATCTAGGCCTTTATGTTTCTTCCCAACATTTATTGAGTACCGTCTTGTGAGGAGCCCATGCAAAGGAGCAGAGATGAGCACAAATTGCAGCATCATAGTAGAAGGAACAGAGCTGGGCTCTTGAAAATGCATGAGAATTGTTGCCTGTGAGTGAGAATGAGCAGCTGCCTCTCAGGAAACTCTTGGACCACCAGAGTCTGCTTTCAGGCACAGAGAAGCAATGGTCCTGTTCACAGTGACCATTAATGATCTCCAGGCTGCCACATCACCCTCTAGCAGATTCCTGTGATTTTGTACTTGGCCCATCTTCCTCTTTGGATGCTTGAGATTGGAGGAGGTAGAGGAAAGTCATAGTTTAGCATTGCTTAGTAAGGCTGGGGAGGAAAAGAGGGAGAGGGAGTAATAGGTAGAGTCTATGGACTGGCTTGGCTTAAACTTAGAAAGGGCAGGGTGGGGGCTCTAGGATTTGGCACGAATGGCCTAGCTTTTCTCGAAGGCTCTTTTACTCTCTTTGTTCAGGATCCTTGGGAAGAGGCTGCAGCTACATTCCCAATTCTTCCAATGTTCTTGGGTGATTTTTTTTCCCCAAAACGTTTTACCTCCAACGTGCTTTGCATACTGCCACACATTTTAAAAATCCACATATAATTTAAGGAACATTTAATCAATAGAGTCTTGATTCATTTTTCCCTTAAATCATCAGTATTATTGTTGTGAAGAGCCCATTTGAAGTTCAGGAAAGCTCTTAAGCATTTTTAATAACCATTTTCTTCCCCTGCGTCCTATTTTTTTAAAAAAACTATCTCTTTGAAAGATACTTTTCCAATGGTTGAACAAGCTTAAAAATGTCAGGTTCTCAATTGCTTAAATTGTGTCCAACAGGCAATTCTGTAAGGAAAACGGACTCTCCCCAAGTAAATTCATGTCTATATATGTATAGATACATATGTATATATATGAAATTTGCATATATATGTATGTATACACATACAGATATGGCTTTGGCTGGTGGCTGTTTGTAAATTACCCTGAGAAGGGATCTTAAATCCCAGTCATGACTCGAGAGACCACTGCTGGAGAAAAGCTCTCTGCCACAGTGCTTAAATTCTTCTTATAGCTCATAGGCTTCAAATATATAGACAAAGTGGGCTGAAGAGAGTCTATGCCTTTGTTTCTGTGTCCTTAATGCACCTTACATTTATTGAGTGCTTGGTGTATACACCTTATTCACTAAGCTCTTCTTATATATCATCACATCCCATTTTACAGGCAGGAAACAGAGGCAGAGGGATTATGGATTTATTTTCTGAGGCTGCCAGGACAGATGACCACATTAATTGGCTTTAATGGGCAGCCACTTGTCTCTTCCAGTTCTGGAAGCCAGAAGGATATATCTAGGTTTCGGTAGTGTTAGGGACAACCTGGTCACTCACTTCTGATTTCTTCAAGCTTCTGGTGGCCCCAGTATTCCTCAGCTTGTGGCTCATTATTCCATTCTTTACCTCTGTGGTCACATTGTGTGTTCCTCATCTCCTGTGTCTATCTTCTATGCAAATGCCTGGCAGTGGATGTAGGAACTGGCTGGATGACCCAGAATAAACTCCTTATCTTTAACTTCTTTGTCATAGAGGGTAATGGTCACAGACTGAGGGAATTAAGACATGGCGTATTTTGTGGGGGAGGGGCAGCATTTAACCCATGGTAGCTGTAAGGAGCAAAATCAGAACCAGAACTCAAGTAGTTTGGTAGAGCGGGTAGGTGTGTTCTCGGGGCCTCTCTGTACTTGAGGGTCCATATTTAAGACTGAGGTAAAGGGATAAGCATGGCTTAAATTGCTAACAATTATTTGAATTCAGCCAGCTGAGTTGGGATTTTAATTAACCAAATCCTTTCTGTTTTCCTCACCCTCCACTTCCTAATTTGGCAAAAATAGCTGAGCGTGGCGGGTGTTCTGTACCTTGCAAAGCAATTTTCCACACTGGGGCTAGCCTTTGGCTTCTTTTCCACCTTGGTAGTGCTGAGTGGGATGGTGAGTTATGTGTACATAAGATTGGCCATTTCAAAGGATCATGTTTTTGGTTAAGAACAATCCAGGATCAACAATTCCACACTTCATGTCTGCGGGCCCCATCTCTCCTCCCAGTTTGCCTTTTCCTCCTACTTCCTTTAGAGGTCCACAGAATGTTCTAGTTTCCCTCTTATGCCTTTGATTTCAGCATGTGGCTAATTGGACCATCTCAAATCCTTATTTATTTAGGCACATCTTTGGCAGATTCCGTGCTCCGTCACGCCCTAGATCCCATCTTAATTTCAACTGTCTGCAAAGAAGCCACAGAAGAGCCAGACCATCTTGAAATCATCAGCCTCCATTTATGGGTTAGGAGTTTCTGTTGGAAACCAATGTATTATTAGTTTTTTGGGTTTTTTTTTCTGCCTGGCAAGTCAGTAGCAGGATTATGAACTGTACCCGCTTACACAAAGTACTTACGGGCATTGTCAAGTTGGGTCCAAGTCTAAAAATATTCTCTTCCCTTCAGAGCTTCTTTTCTTTTCTGCAGAGTGACCCAGCTTATGACTGGAACATCACCACACTCTAAACATTTCCGTATTTATTGCATCCTGAAATATTAACCTATATTATGCACGAGCAACAGTGTGGATGCTTCCTTTCCTGGCAAGGTCTGCCTTATTGGAAATCATTTATTGAGATTTGTATTCTAACAGGGCTGAAAGCCTGCTTGTTGGGTTATGATTCCCAAAATCCGAGCTGGAAATTATGAAGTTGAGATTCCATGGTGCTTTGGAATCACCAGAAATACTCCTCCCACAGATGGAGCTGTCATTCTGTTCAGATTTATTGCGTGTCTAGAAAAACAGTCATAACAGGTGTCTAGAAAACAGTCATAACTCCCTGGTGGTATGACCTTGGGAAATTGCTTCACTTTTGTGAATCCTAGCTTCCTGTCTGTGTGATGGGGCAGGAATAATGGCACACACTTTGTGGGGTTATTGGGAGGGCTTATGAAATTGCCCCTCCCCCCCCCAGAATTAAAACCCTCTCTTTGTGATTTCAAATGTAGAAGAGACTCTTGTTTGCAGGCAGTGAGTAGTGAGTTTGGGGCTATTGAAGATGCTTTGGCAATGATGGAGAGATACATCAGCAAGACTCTTGTAGAAATCCCACTAATGGAAGAAAAGAGATTTGCCTAGTTTCACTAAGAGAGACCTACTCTACTTTCACTTAGGAAGAAAATAAAAATGTTAGCACTGAGAGGTGCCAAGTACTTAACAAGTCAACCACTAGGTAAGTGCTTGTGTGATTTGGTTCATAATAAATACTTACTGATAACTTACTGTGATGGCAATCCAGTAAAAGATGCTAGAGATACTGTCTTAGTATTTTTTCCATTTCTCTAACCATGGCTTCCTAGATCTCCTCCTCTTCAGCCTAACTTGTTCTCTGGGGTGGAGAGGAGTTGTACTTTGATGGTGAGCTCTACTCACAGGTTCTAGGACCACTAAACCTGAATGTTCTTTTCCTCCAAATCAGGGTGTGGGTAGGTGCTCTTCATCCATCTCTCATTCTCTAACTTACACCAACAAGAGTCTTGCTTTGTGCAGAGAGAGACTCCACTCATACCTGGCCTCTCCACCCTCTTTTCCCAGAGGGCCCAGAAGAATGGTGAGCCAATGACTTAAAAGATGGCTCCATTATGAGTGGAGTAAACAGAATAGTCTGTTCTAACCCCACTAGGCTGGTGTCTGAGGCAGTGTTGTGAATGATGGAACCCTTACCTGGTGCTGTCTGCTCACTTTGGGAGGCTAGTGTCAGATTGGAGCTGTACTTCTTCTGTTGGGGTAAAAACAGAATAGCCAATAGGCTGAGCTAAACATGTCTAAGCAATATTCCTGGGATGTCTCATTCTGGTTGGCTTATTCTTCTGTTCTTTATTTGATCAGATACTCTTTTTCACCATGAAAAACCTACATCAGATCCATACCTCTCTAAATCTTTCTTTCTCAACATATTGTGGACAATTTCAAACACATACAATCAGAGAGAATCCTATACCCCAGCCTTCACCTGTGTCTCACTAGTTTCCTGTATTGCTCATCTTTGACTCTCCCTACCAGCTTTCAGGGGCTCTTCATGATCTCTGTGGACAGGACCAATGTGTCATCTAAGGCCAAGGATGTGAAGACTTGGTCAAGGTCATTCTCTTGGTTGGTGTTTGCTGCCTTGCCTCAGTGACTTGCATGCAGAGGCAAAGGAAAGGAGAAGTTCACTTAAGTAAAAGCTGAATTGGCACAAGGAGCTAATTGACAAAGAGAACTGCATATCACTGGAAATAAGACCAGCATTGTTTAGGAAGAAGCAGATGGGAAAGAACACATTTGTCAGCCAGAACACAAGTTTATCTAACAGCCCATGCTAGTTTAGTTCACCAAACACTTCTCCTGGTGTCAGGTGGGCTGGAGTTCATGCCCACTCTGGCTGTGTGGGAACAAGGAAGTGATCAGGATGGAGGAGGGAGGACAGGAGGGAAGGAGGAAGTTGCAACATTGGTCTACCCACCTCAATTCTTTAAAGTATTTTACTTTGCCTCCTCCCCTTCCTTCCATCCTTTCATTCCTAAACTGTATGTGGAGCTCTAGCTCTGTACCAAAGTTTGGTGGTGGTGGTGGTGGTGGTGGTGGTAGTGATGATGATAAAGTTGATAATGAATATATAATCACAAATCCATTGGGTTTTTAATGGGACAGACACAGTTTCAAGAGTTCCACTTGTGCTAACCCATTTAATACTTACACAAAAATCGACCGCTAAATTAGCTATTTCCAGATGAGAAAAATGGAGAAAGAGAGGGAGTAAGCCTCTTGTCCAAGTTACACAGCAGTAAAGAGTAAGACCTATGACTGAAAGCCTTCATAGTTCCCCTAGGCCAAATTTGCAGAGTATGTTAGAGCAACAGACAAGATGTATAATTGAGCATTCATAATTCCTTGGTTCCTAATGAGCCAAAGAGACCTAGAGAAGGAGAGGGAGAAAGAACAAGAGAGAGAGACAGAGTGAGTTTTCTTTCTTTCTTTCTTTTTTGGGTCTGGTCATGGGGCCTGAACTCTGGGCCTGAGCGCTATTCCTCAGCTCTTCAGCTCAAGGCTAGTGCTCTACCACTTGAGCCACAGTGCCACTTCTGGCTTTTTTCTTTTTTGACTATGTGGTGCTGAGGAATCGAACCCAGGGCCTCATGCATGCAAGGCAAGCGCTCTACCACTGAGCCACCTTCCCAGCCTCAGAGTGAGTTTTCTTATGCTATTACACAGGAGAGTATTTCTATTAGGAGACAGAGGCTGAAATGCTTTCAAATATTTTACATGGTCCACAGGTGCTGAAAGAAAACCTCCTTTACTAAGTTTTCATTTTTCATCTTTCTTCCTGGCCCACTGTAAGCTCATATGTACCCAAAATCCTTGTCTTTCTATGTGTCTGGGGACTCAGAAAGGGTGTGAACATATTTTGGACTCACTTTGGAACCGAGCTTCTTTGAACTGCATCCCTCACCTCCTACTTGGTCCCCTTTTCCCTTTGTCCTTCATAAATGCCCAGAACTCAAGCTACAAACTCCTTTCTGGAGCCTTCATCATGGTTCCCTTACTAACTTTAATTGATTCAACATTTGTGGTATATATTTCTGTTTTGAAATTAATTGGGACTAGCCAAGAGGGGCAAATAAAAA
Source organism: Dipodomys spectabilis (assembly GCF_019054845.1). NCBI lineage: Eukaryota > Metazoa > Chordata > Mammalia > Rodentia > Heteromyidae > Dipodomys > Dipodomys spectabilis. Next base: position 10,569,261 of record NW_024870950.1, read on the forward strand.
AATGAGTTTAGATTTGGTACTGAAGGGGCAGGGGCTGCTCATGCTGATTGGGAGCCTCCAGCCCATCGCCCTGCAAAGGCCTCTCTCTTTTGAAGTGGCTTTCTGCTCTCTGAAATATTTAATGAAGGCCATGTTGCAGACAGGGCTGGAGAAGGTCTCCAAACCTGTTGGCCTCTCTTCTAAAACATGCTGCCCTGGCTTCTGTCACAAAGAGTCCAGAAGCACTGGGAGGGCTGGCGGGGACTCTGGGGGCTCCCAACCAGGCGTGTCCTCCTCTCTGGGTCAGGTTGGCGCTGGCCTTTCCACCACTTGCTGTGCTGACCCCATTCACAGGCAGCCACATTGTCCCTGCTGCAGCTGCCTGTGGGTTTGTGATCTCCAGGATGAAACGCTCCTTCCTGCTGGTGCTTTCCCTTCCTCCATCTCTGCTTTGGACTCTAGCTCCTTTGTTCCTTCCTTCTGGCAGGGCAGAGCACAGATGCTCCCTGTGATGTGCTCTTTCCATTTACCCAATTCCATTTCTTTGCTTCTTACCAATTTAGTTCTGGGAGTCAGAATGCCACCCCCCTTCCATTTTTCCCTACCAGCTCCTTCATGCTGTTTCCTAACTACCACATCTTCAAGAGGGTGTGATTGACTGTCCGTCTACCCAGGCTTTGCAAACCACCTAGTTCCCCTCCCGATCTAGCCTGTTAGGTCAGGTGAAGAAGATTCTTTCTCAAACACAAATCTGACCATTCATTTCCTAGCTTATAGTCCTTCACTGGTTCTACTTCAGCAGTCAGGACATAAAAGGCCTAAACTAACCCATGAAGGATGTTTGCAAAATAGTGGCTACATGTATGCCCTGCCCAGTGCCTGCCCCTCTGAACTGATCATGATTCCTCAGGGGGACTGGATTCAATTTTGTTCCCCACCCAACTCATGTTCTTTCAATCTCTGTTCACTGGGTTAATATGCATTGGGTACCTATTGTACACCATCTAGTCCGGAATGGAACAGTTGGAGAGTTATACTGTGCATATCTCTTATGTAATTAAAATTGTTCTGGTAGCCACATTAAGAAAGGTTAAAAACAAACATTTTAATGATTGATTTTATTGATCACCAACATTGGCATGTAATAAATGCAAGATGCAATAAGACATTTTACATTATCTTTTTTTGTACAAAGTCTTTGAAATCTAGATTAGGTTTAGCACATACTTCAATTATATTCAGTCACTTGCATGTGCTTAGTAGCCCCATGTGACTCAGGGCTTGAAGTATTAGATGGTACAGCTCTAGGTGATCAAGATTCATACTAGCCAGGGTATGTAGAATCTTTGCCTTTGTGGAGTTGATAAATACATGAACAGAACAATGATATGGTCTATAATTTCGGGAGGCCATAATGTCTGTGTTACTCTCTCTGACACTTAAGTTCTAAGCCCCTCCAGGACTCTTTCTGACTAGGATACTGGTTACCTGTGGGATGAAGGATGGAATCTCACCTCTGACCCTTACTATCTGTGATAGGTAGACTAATGGTCTCTCTGCAATGCTCATGTCCTCCTGCATGGAACCTGTGTGTAGGTGACCTCACATGGCAATGTAGGAGGAATGCAATGTAAGTTGACCCAGCCATAAAGCATAAAGCATAATCATGTCTGGAATATAACCAAAGCAAAAAGGTGGTGTGGCAGAGTGGTAGAGTAAGCATAAGGCTCTGAGTTCAAATTTCAGTGCAGATACAAACAAAACAAAACAAACAACAAAAACACTCCCTCTCCCCATCCTGCCCAGTACCCACTCTTTGGGCATAGAAAGCATTTCAAGTGAATCTTCCTATGTTACAGAATTAAAGGCCATCCTTTACTCAGTCTAATCTCATTTTTACTTTTCTGGCCTCCAACTAAGGCCTAGACCACATGCATAAAAGGCCTTGGTATTAGTCTGGCTCTTTTCGGTAGTTAAAAAATAAAATCTTAGTACAACCAATCAGAAAGGATAGGTATCGGCTCCTGGATGACAAAGGATCATTGAACAAATTAAGTTCCAAATTGGGAAGAGACACAGTTGGTCTTAGGTACTACCCATGCCAGGGGCTCCAACACTGCCATCTCTGTCTGTTCCCCTGCCATCTCCTCTTTTCCATTTGGATAGCTACCCACTGTTCTTGGTCTTCTTCTTGGATATATAAGAAGACACCTGGCTTGTATTTCTAGTTCCAATGTGAAAAATCCCAGAGAAGGCTTCCTATTGGTTTGGCTTGGTTTGAATGGCAAACCCTGACAACTCTATTCATTGGAGGTGGGGCAAAAACAAGGTTAAGATAGACCAGGTCTATCTTTTCTCAAGCTACTGAATAGTCTTTTGTAAAGGAGATGGTGGTGAGGTCTAGGGATAGATCTAGCTAGATGCATACTCTGGATAAGCTCTGGAGCTGCACAGCTCAAACCTCTGTTTCCCCACAACCTTTCTTTGTTTTTTAGCTTAAGACTATTTCCAACTTCTCTAAGCCTCAGTTCCCCCCCAGCTATAAAAGTGGCAATTTGTGATACCTATTTTGTAAGATGTTCAGAGCATTGTGAGATATAACAGGTGAAAATATCTAGTGCGCGACAGGATATCAAGAATTTTTCTCTTGTTTCCCAAGTGGCCAATTTTTTTTCCTCCCACATTTTTTTTTTTTTTTTTTGCTTAAGAAGCATATTTCTTAGCTCGTGATTGAAATCCTTCTCTTAGTATTTTGTTCTGTTGATTGGAAAGAAGCAAAAAACCAGTTCCCTGCTATAATTACTTCTAAAACTGGTTTTAAAATGTACTGGGTTAATGATAATTGGAGAACACCTAGGACATCAAAAAATATGTAGGTCATGCTAATAGTGACTGCTAGAGTTCGTGAAATCAACATAATGGAAGCTGGCTTGGGAAGCTACACTATGCAAAATGCTGGTGTGGGAAGTTGATGGGGGAAGGAAGCATTGGATTCCTTTGGAGATTATCTCAAGAGGGGCCATTAGACTATGATCACAAGAGTTACAGTGCTCGGCACAGTCGAGGTTTCGGGCTAGGCATCAATGGCTTATACCTCTGAGCTTGGCTACCGAATAGGCTGAGTTCTGAGGATCCTGGTTCAAAGGCATCCCAGGCAGACAAATTTGAGAGACTTTTATTTCCAATTAACTAACAAAAAGTCAGAGGTGGGGCTGTGGCTCAAATGATAGAGCACCAGCCTGGAGCAGAAAAAGCTAACGGAGATCATGAGGACCTGAGTTCAAGTCATAGGACTAGAGGATTTCCTCTAACACTTGAGATTTCTGAGGTCTGGTCTAACTGGGTAAAGGGTACAATGAAAGGCTTTCTGTGTAGTGGGAGAAACTCATTTTTTCTAGGAGAAAAGCAGAGTCTGGGAGATCACTGGGTTATGTAGACACTGCATCTGCTGGGGAAAAGGAATAAATTCTGTCCCGAGACTATTCTTGGACAAGGGGAAGGATAATGCACATAGTATGCTAAAAGTAGAGAAGAGGCTACGGAAAAGTGCAGGGCAGGAAGGGAGATGATAAGGAAAGATGCGGCTCTTCACCCCGCCCTGCATCCTTCTACCTTTCAATCACCCATCCACCAATCCTCTTGACCTTGATCATTCACCTTGCTACATGAACAATTCAGTTCTTTTATGGGCTAGGGGAGCAGTTGAGTTAGTCAATGCTGGAAAAGTAAGAATGGATTAGAAAGGGCCTTTTCCGTCTTGCTGAATTCAGAACCACCTATTTTACACAATGTACAAGGCAGAAAGGAAGCTTTTTTCCCTGTATGCATACACACAAGAAAATAAGAAAAAATATTTAGAATACACAGCACATACTTAAAAACCTGATCCATCAACACAATTATTCCTGCTTTTTCTTTTCTTTTCTTTTTTGTTTCTCCTGAGCTTTGTTCTATGAATAGTGCCCTGATTTCTCTGGGGGAAATTTGCCAGATTCACCTAGAATAGAGGTGCACAGCACCATCATGTCTCCCAAATGCAGTGTCTCATCCTTCAAAAATTATTTCATTTAACCTGCTGGAAGAATTCAAGCTGAGCTGGTTTGATGCTAACTCACCACTTGTGAATAACACCTTGGGTGAGTGGAAAGGTTGCTTGTCTGGAATTCAACATCTTAGGCTGCCCTGTTAAGTGAGTCCCTTCCTGTGAACTGTCTGGGCTGTGTATTGTCTCAGTTTCACTCAAGTCCAGTCCTTCCAAGGCCTTCAAGTTATTCCCCTTGGTTTCTGTGTAGGTGTCTATGAAGGGACATTCTCCATTTTCCTCCCTCTAGAAAGATGGGATTTTTGCAGGGTAGATACATCAGTAAATGTTTGAGCGAACTGCTTCACGCTACTTCTTTCAAAAAAGGTCTTTGTTGTCCACATAAAAGACTAACAATACACAGGACACTTAGAGGACATAAAATGTAGCTGAGGACAGAAGAGATACATAGCTCTCTAAAAATGTCTTCATATACTGATGCATACCAGGCTCTGGGCTTCCTGACAAATTATGACCCAGTTCTGCCCTTGAGGAGCGCATGCTCTCCAGCGGAGGTGGTCCCTGGACACTCCTGTGGGTGGCATGAAGGAGGCCCCGTGCAATCTTTTTCTAGTGCAGAGCATGGAGTGGGAAGGGCTTCCTGATGAGGCATCTGCCACACCAGGATTATGGGGCATGACTAGAACAAAGTGGAGACAAAGAAATAAGGAGAAAGCTCATCAAAGATGCACAGAGTTGTAACTGTAGGTAGGTGGTGCAGCTGTTTGAAATGAGGAGTAATTGGAATCCAATTCTTGGGAGCCTTACATATGAAGCTAAGGAGGTTCTGTTTTATATGAAACACAAGGAAATTTTGAGGGGTATTAAGAAAGGGAAGGAGATGATGTCTAGGTTTGAACTCCTTTTTTTGGGGGGGTGGGCGGGTCCGGTCATAGGGCCTGAACTCTGGGCCTGGGCACTGTCCCTCAGGTCTTCAGCTCTACCACTTGAGCCAAAGCACCACTTCTGGCTTTTTTCTTCTCTTTTGCTTATGTGGTGCTGAGGAATCGAACCCACGGCCTCAGGCAAGGCAAGCGCTCTACCACTGAGCCACCTTGCTAGCCCCAGGTTTGAACTTCTCTAGTAGCTTAGTCTAAGATAAGGATTTGGATGCATGTGGTTTGTTTGGACAGTGATCCCAGGGAACAGGTGAATCATGGGAAAGTGATCTCTATATTAGAGATCTGAAAACCATCATGAGCAAGTCAGATCTAATCCTTGCTGTGATCCTAGATAGAACTGGGTAGAACATGTCCTAGAATTGTCTGAAGAATGGGAGCTAGGACCATTTTTGTATTGATTCCATCCTCCACTGGTGGGATATTGGCTTTAAGGCAAGCAGTCCTTACAGTTTGGGCTCCATCTACCCAGAGTTAACTGCCTTCGGTAACTTTGGTGGAAGCCTAGAGAGACATCTCAACGTGTTCTGAAGGTGGGATGTTGCATACACATGTGAGCTGTCCATCTCTGTTCCCCTTAAGTCAATTGCCCTTCGGGGATCTGAGACATCTGTTGTACTTATGGTCAGGTTACTGTTTTAGAATGTCACTTTGTTCTTAGCCAGGAGCTTGAAAAGGAAGGGGTAAAATTAGATAGATAGACAGACTTGCTTTCTGGGAGAAATTCTTCAGCAGTTGCCTTCAGTTCATCAAGGCTATGTGATTTGAATGTTCCTTCATGCTAGATCTGGTGGTTCTATCAGAAAAATGCACAACAGTTGGAAGCATGGGCCTACCAAGGAGGAAGGCAAATGTGAGACAGAAAAACTTGGTCTGGTCCATGTTAAACAATAGCCCAAATTCATTGGGCCTTGGAGATGTTTGAGAAGAATAGTAGGGTCAGATGCCGAGGAGACAATTACGGTTTTCCAGAACCTCTGGAAGGCAGGTAAATATTTATGGAGCTAGAGAAGCTCTTAGTTTTAGAGTTAAAACTTCTATTTTATTGCTGTGGTACAATCAGGCATTCACCTTGTTTGGGGGAAATTAAAGATTAAATCAAGGCTTTCAAATATCCTGTGGGGGTATATTGCTATAAATGTGGAGCATCTGTATCAGATGCCTTTGGTCTGGAGAAAGAAAGGTTATTCATTGTGTGTGTGTGTGTGTGTGTGTGTGTGTGTGTGTGTGTGTGTGTGTGTGTGTGTGTGTGTGTGTGTGTGTTTATGTAACACTTAGGCTCTACAGAACTTTGTTCTCTGCATTTCAAATGTCTCTCATGTAATCAAGGTGATTCTTCTCTCCTCTCTTTCTCTTTTTCTTAACATTTTCTACCCACTGCTTGGAGGAAATAGCTCTTCATTGCTTTGAGAAGCCTCTTAATCTTCAGGGCAAAGAAATCCCTTGCTATTCCCTGGCCATAAAAATGGTGGGAAACAAGAAAGAGCAAGGTTAGCTCAACAATTACCATATTTTTTTTTCAGGAACTGCTTGGGCCTTGTGGATGGAGTTGACCTTTTTGTAGAAACTGGAAAGAATGTAATTCTATTTCCCACAGCTAGGTTGGAAAAGGGTCAGTAATTACAGGTGTGTTCTTGGAGCCTTCGCTTGCCTGTAAATAACACAATCTGCTTTTCAAGCATCACCCTTATCTACCATCTCTTCCAAAACATTGACACAGGTGCATGTGAAGGGTAGACTACCATTGATGGCAAAGGACCATGTCTGTTCTTCTCATTCTGACTCACCTAACTCTCATGGGGTGCTTTTTTTTTTAGAGTCAACATGACTTTTAGTCGACCTCTTCTTCATGTTTAATCTTCCTAGATAATCAATCCCCAATGCATTAGTATGTGTTTCTGGACTAAATTATTCAAGGCTTTCTTCTAATAAGATTCTCATGCAGTTCTAGGCCTTGCATGTAGTAGGTGCTAGGCAAATTTATCTGTTGAGTACATGTGAATGAATGGGATGAAATAAAGGCTAAACAACTGGCCAAGCTAGCATTAAAATATCATTGGTGATTAGAGCCAGCTGCATAATTGACAGGGCTCAGCACAAAATAGAAATGAAGGGTTCTTCTTTCAAAATATGATGGGGAAATTCAAGACATTGATGGCAGGCACCAGAATCTTCTAGATGCAAAGTCCCTGGAGACTCCACCAGTTGGATATCTATGAACTTGGTCTTGATAGTGATTGTCTTTGAGGACTGATGTTATGGAACAAATACTCCCTATTAAAAACCTACCACTTAAATACTCTTAATAATGAGAGAAGAAAATGCCTGCAGAACAAAAGCCTACAGAATATGAGCAGCGGTCTGATCTGGATTCTAATTTTGGTTCTCTTGCCATGTGGACCTGGATGAATCTCATACAGTCCATGTTTCTGGATATTTCTCTCCAAGATGTCAAGGAAGAAGTCCAAAGCCTCCTGCTACCCTTGAAGGCTTAGAATTACCAGGGAAATTTGACCCTGGGAGTTTCTTGGGTCCAGATGATAAGAGGACTGAGTGAGGCCAAAGCCAGCCAAAGTTTTGTCCCTTTAAGAAACTATCCTGGTCAGGCAGTGGATAGCATAGCCCTTTCTATAAAAACCTTTCCATAGTAGCTGCTGGTCTCTGGGGATATGGGTGACCAATGGGACTCAAACTAGCAGAGCAGGAGGCAGTTCAGTGTCCCTTTAACCACCCACCACTGCTGTGCAGGAGGCTGGAGGGGCGGGGCGGGGAGGGGAGCAATCCAAGGCACGAAACCCCCTGTTTTCTTACAGCAATTGCATGAAGACTACAAATATTTGAGCTGATTGTACTCGCTTACATGCAGCAATGAATCATCTGGTGATGAGAGCTTGAAATATGCTGGGATGAAATTAACGTCAATTGAAACAGAAAATGGATTCTCGTTGCCACCACAATGAGCTTCAGAAGATGGGCTCAGAGCGCAGCGAGCTGACTGCTGTTATTCTTAGTGGCAAGAAATTTAAAAAAAAAGGAGAAGAAGAAAAGAAAAGAGAAAGAGAGGAAAAAAAGAAGCCCATACCACCGGTATTGCTTTTTCTATTTCTAGTTCCTTAAAAAGATTCTTTTCAGCTCCTCCTGTTGGGGCATCTTCTAATCAGGGACTTTGTCTCATTCAGGCTCTTTCTTGGATACCTGAGGGAATAACTATCTATCTATCTATCTATCTATCTATCTATCTATCTATCTATCTATCTATCTATCTATCTATCTATCTATCTATCTATCTATCTGGGAAAATAAACTAGTATAGGCCTTTAGAGTCTAAAGAAAAAAATTAGAAACTCTTCCCTCTCCCGCCCTGCCCACAAAAAGCAACTTGAAGTTCATCTTTCTTCTGAATATCAGATTAAGCCATGCTTAGCCACTGAGGTGACGTAGTTTGCGGGGAGGCTGGTGGAATCATTCTGAAATATTAAGCAATGTTCTCTTGAAGCAACTCACTTCTTTTCCAGCTATCCATTTCCTTACTGGCTTTTTAATTAAAAAAAAAAAAAGTTGGCCCTGTGGAAAACAGAGGGAACTCCATGCCTGGAGGAGGAGAATTTGTGCTGGGTCTGAGCCAGGCTTTCTCTGTAGAATCAAGGGTTTCCTAGGCTGAGGACAGTGGACTCGGAGGAGACCCAGTGTGAGTGAAAATGCTGGTGGGTGTCTCAGAGAATATTGGGGCCCCAGGGAATCTTTTTCAAATCAGAGCTCCCAGCAGGAACTTGGACACCTACTTGCTCTGGGTGCTATTTCTGAGTTCTAGGCTCTGTTCCCTACATTCTTCCATTGCTGATGACTGCCCACAAAACACCAGTCTGAAGTACTCTACTGCTCACCTGCCCTGGGCACCTATCAGGAGCACCTGGAGTGAGGAGATCTACAGAAATAATCAGCTCAAATGCTCTGAGCAAGGGTTGGGGCCTTCAGAAGTCACAGACCCAATGGGTCTCTAGCCTTTCATTTCTCTGAGCTTTAATTTCCTCAGAAATGAAGTGAGGGTAATGCAATGTACTTGGCAGAATTGTGCATCACATTGAATTATAAAACAGATAAAGTGCTCAGTGCTGTGCCCATCCTCTGGTGACTGGATGAGAGATGGCAGCTCACCATCTGATGCTGTAACAAGCATCCCTGTTGACTATCCTGGCCTGAGAGCTAGGACTCACTCTGAGTCTAACTGTGACTCCCTATAGAGTTTTTAAGGCCCAATACTACTTGGAACTACATTCATCTAGGAGAAGAGGACCAGCAGGTCTTAGTGTAAAGAGCAGAAGCTTTTAGAGATCATGATTATATATGTATATGAGTATATAAACATATATAATATACATATGATACAATATATATAAAGAACACATCACACATATACATATAATATATAACATATACACATATACAAGAGGAATATACCATAAGTTTGACATATATTCATGGGACACACACAACCATGTATATGTTGATATATGCACCATATTATGTTTGTAATTTCTCATGCTGCATGGAGGGAAATTAAAGCTCCTAGCATGGAAAAGTCAGGAGTGCCTTTCATAATCCTTCATTGAGAACTATCAACTGCTCTTTCTATTACACATTTCCAGATGTAATCTGGGAGGGAAGAGAGGAGGAAAGAAGGAGCAAGGGCAGGATGGAGGGAAGAGAGGCATGAAAGAAGTGAGACTAATAGAATAAATGCAGGAATCTAGGACAGCCATTTCTTTTCTGCCTCCCTCTCTCCCACTCCTCTCTTTCCTCCCTAGTCTAATCAGTTTATGGTTTGGAATCAAGGCTTTTGTTTGTTCCCGGTGGAACTCTGGGAGAGGAAGGTTCTTCTGGGTGGCCTAGAGGTTGGCTCTTCCTTTGAGATGATTTTCATAGAATTTCCTACGCACTAGAGAGAATAGAACTGGGTTTGCCTTGTGAGCTTGAGGTGCAGAGGGGTGAAATCAGATGGTCTCCGCCTTGTTCCTGTTTCACAGCATCTGTATCAGTGAACCACACTGAATTCCTTCCTGCTCACAGCCGTGGTGATGAAAAGTCAAGAAGAGCCAGCTGAAACCCTGGGACGGAGGCCAGCCCAGAGCAGTGTTTCACCTTAAGGCAAGTCTCATCTTGGCTGCGTCTCGATGGTGACAGAAGTCACACGTGGCTGTGCTGTTTTCTCTTCCATTTGCAAAAAGAGGAAGAGGAAGGAACAGCTTCCCCCCCCCCCCACTTGATGATTTTTCTTTTCCTTTTTTTTGCAAGAGTAGAGAAAGGAGATTTATTACATGGCAGCCATGGGAAGACAGCACTTTAGTATGCCTTCAGCTGTTTTCTGAAGTATAGACATTGACTTCAGGTCTTTTTTTTTTTTTTTTTTAATTCTCTTTCTTCTATCCTCAACATTTATCTTACGCCAGGTGGAGTCTCAGCTAGGAATGGCAGAATAGCTTGGGCAAATCCTATCAGAAGAAAAATCAGCCAGGGTTTAAGACTCCAGAAGTAGTTATGTTGAAGGATTCTTAGAAGTGGCTTCTCTAGAACAGCAACGTTCATATTGAAGTGAGTGTGGGTGTTGCCTGGTAAGCTTGGTAAGGTGCTTGGGTAAAGCCAATGAACTTGCATTTTCCATTTTCTTCCTTCCCTCCTTCCCTCCCTCCCTCCCTCCCTCCCTCCCTTCCTCCCTCTTTCCTTCCTTCCTTCCTTCCTTCCTTCCTTCCTTCCTTCCTTCCTTCCTTCCTTCCTTCCTTTCCTTCATTCCTATGTTCCTTCCTTCCTTCCTTCTTTCCTTCCTTTCCTTTCCTTTCTTCTTTAGTACTGGACTTTGAACTCAGAGCAAACACTCTACCATTCGAACCATATCTCCAGTCTTTCTTGCGTTAGATTATTTTTCAGATAGGGTCTGACCCTTCATACCCCATGTGGCTTATTTGTTAAGGTGTGTGTGTGTGGGGGGGTGTCTTGCTAACTTTTTTCCAGGCTGTCCTTGAACTATCTTTGAACCTTCCCATCTCTGTCTCCTGAGTAGCTGGGATTATAGAAGTGAGCCTGCTGAATTTATACTTCCTACCTTGTTCCAAGATGGTGGTGCGAGTAAATAGCCCTACCTTTAGATTCAGGCATAACTGGATTCATGCTGCCTCCTGGTTGGTGGTCATTGGGCAAGATACTTCATTAGTCAGTTTTGTTTCTTTGACACTGAATAGATGCCACAGAGGGTGTTGGGATGGTGGGCGCCAATGGTCACACACAAACATTCTGCAGATATGAATGGTTGGTGTCTGCTCCCTCCATCTTTGCTTGCTCTGCTCATTGAACACCCCTGGAGCCCATTTCTACATTGTACTAACCAAACGCCTATGGCTGGTATTTATGCAGCATTCCCCAACTTCTCCCAAGAGGCAACTCAGTCCCTCAACCTGAGAGGCAAATATGCCTATGTCAGCCCCCTGCTTCAAGTTCCCAGTTCCACCCCTTGTCCTCAGAGAATGCCAAACACCACATGAGACATACAAACCCTCCATAACTTTACCATCGGTGATTCTTCTAGCTCCGATCCTCTCTGTTCGCTAACATATGCACTCACTCTTCAGAGGTTGTAATGAATTTATTTCCCCTCCCCAGCATTTTCTTTTCCTTCAAGGGTCCATTTTTTCCACCTAATTTATCCACATCTTTGATGAACTCATCCTTTCCTCTTCAAGTTTATTTTTTGTTTTATTTTTTAATTTTTTATTTTTTTGTTGGTCGTGGGGTTTGAACTCTGGGCCTGGGCACTGTCCCTCAGCTCTTCAGGTCAAGGCTAGTGCTCTACCACTTGAGCCACTGTGCCACTTCTGCTTTTCTGAGTAGTTTATTGGAGACAAGAGTCTCACAGACTTTTCCTGCCCGGGCTGGCTTTGAACCATGATCCCCAGATCTCAGCCTCTGAGTAGCTAGGATTATAGATGTGAACCACCGGCACCTGGTTTTATTTTTTTATTTTTTAAGAAGGTCTTCCAAGCTTTCCTGGGTCTATCTACATTGAGCTGTGTGTGCCTTAATGGCTCCATTTACTTGGCTCTCCCATTTGTTTCAGAGGTTCTTGGGGATGCATCATGGAATAGCCAGCACCTGCCTTATGGTGCTCAAACATTTGTTGAATAAGTGAGCAAGCATACACTAAGCAGAGAAAGAGAAAAAACTTCACAAGAGGAATGATATCAGACTGGGCAGAAACAGTGAATGCACCTTAGAAGTTGGAATGCATGAAACTGGAGGCTGGGTTTAGACAGGTAAGTCTGGAATGGAGGTGGACACAGTTACTGAAGGGCCTAGACCTCCAGGTCCTCTGCTCAGCAGAGAGGTTTTGAAACCACTGTTGTTATGTCCCATGTAATGGATGATGGTGATGCAATCCAAAGTGAGAGACTGGTGGCTGGGGTGTGATGTGGGGGCCATGTAGTCAACAGAGCACAGACTTATTTCTGGAAGTGGCTTTGAGACATTGCAAACAGATGCTCCTTTACAAGATGTGGCAGACAAAGAAATCAGGTGTGCTGCACTGGGGAGGCTTAGGAAACAATTGGGAACCACTCTGCAAAAATAATCTATGAAGTCCAACTCTGCAGATTAACATGGAGCTCATTTTATTGGGAACAAAGAGTCATGTTGAAGTGCCATGCGTCCCAATTCTGGGGGAGGAGAGGGTTGTAGATTTGAAATATATTTTGATGTTTCCCTTTGCTTGTTGTCCATTAGGAAAATGTAATTCTTATAAAAAGCGTTGCTGTTGCTCAGAACATTTTTCATTAGAGCAAATTTGTTTCAAAATTGGTGGTAAATTATATTGCATTTTGTTTGAAAGAACTTTCTGAATTAAAATATGGAGCTGGGTGTTCAATACTCTGTGTTAAACAGAAGTTAAATTACTTGCAATTATGGGCATGTTCCACTCCATGTTTATAGATGGAGCTGCCTATGTAAAGTACTGGATGTTACTTTATAGATTACTTCATTCAGCATTCCCCAGACATGAAAGCACAGAGAGGGACAGAAAATTGCCTGAGGTCCCATAGCAAGTTAATCACAAAATTGGAACACCTGAACAGTCCTGATGTAGGTTTTTTGATGAGACTGAAAAAAAAAATGTATTTCTGAGTTTCAATGTCACAGGATATCCAATAGTTCTTCTTCTACTGACTGTTAGAATAACTTTGCATCAAACAGATTCCAGAACAGATCTGAGGAGAAACTGTGTCTGAAGATACAAAGGACAGTATCTATGTTCACAATGGAAAATTCTAGAAAGGGCAGTACAGCTACCGTTTTCCGCATTGTTCAAATGAGTGACACACCACAGTCAGTCCTACTGTTTGATCAAATCTAGCTTCATGAGCCTATCTTACTTGGCTTTGAAGTTTTTATACAGGCAAGCCTTAGATGAAGACGAAAGTCAACCGGATACAGCAGCATCCCTCACCTACCATTGCCAAGTTCTGCTGGTTTTGCATCCTGCAAACCTCAGGGATTAATCTTGTCTACCCCATCTCCACTGAAATGAACTTACTCCAAGCATACCTATATCATTGCCTTTGGTGGCATTGTAGTAACCATCTCTTCAATGTTATCTCCCTCCCTCTTGACAAAATGCAGTCCAGTTCCCAGACAGCACTTAGATGTAATTGTTTATAATAATCTCTTGACTTGTTATTCCAGCCCCAATTCTCATTGTAGTCCAGACTCTGTGTTGTCTGGTCTACTCTAAACTCTACACTACTCAGCTCCAGCTACCGGTTTCCCTTCCTTCAGTTCTTCTGATTCCCAGGTTCTCTTTAGCTAGAAGGACTGGACATGTTGCCTCTTGTGCCTTCCTATTTAATACCAACTGACTCTTCAAATATCACACAAGACATGTTGCTTTCCACATGTAAACCTTTTTTCTAATACTCAGATTATGTCATTTCCTGCATTATTCACTGACACTGTGCCCTGTGTTCATTTGTGGCACTTATCAGAGTAATAACTTTAGAGGTGCTTGTGTACAATTTGTGAGTTCTCCATCTGAATCACACATTCTAGAAGGGATTGCTCTGTGGTGTGTGTGTGTGTGTGTGTGTGTGTGTGTGTGTGTGTGTGTGTGTGTGTCAGTCTTAGCACTTGAACTCAGGGCTTGGGCACTCTCCCTGAGTGTTTATGCTCGAGGCTAGAACTCTACCACTTGAGACACAGCTCTACATCTCACTTTTTTTTTCTGGACGGTTGTAGGGCTTGAACTCTTGCCCTAGGCACTGTCTTTGAGCTATTTAGGGGGTCAGGTCATGTGGCCTGAACTCTGGGTTTGGGCGCTGTCCCTCAGCTCTTCAGCTCAAGGCTAGCACTCTACCACTTGAGCCACAGTGCCACTTCCGGCTTTTTTTCTTTTTGCTTATGTGGTGCTGAGGAATCGAACCCAGGGCCTCAGGCATGCAAGGCAAGCGCTTTACCACTGAGCCACCTTCCCAGCCCATCCTTGAGCTCTTTAGCTTAAGGTGAGTGCTCTGCCACTCGAGCCACATTGCTACTTCGAGTTTTCTGGTGGTTAATTGGAGATAAGAGTCTCATGGACTTTTTTGTCTGAGCTGGCTTTGAAACGCAGTCTTCAGATCATAGCCGCTTGAGTAGCTTGGTTTATAGGTGTGAGCCACTAGTACGTAACTGAAGGGCTTGCTTTTGTTCAGTGTTGTTGATTGCTGTACTGTCTTTAGAATATATCACAGTGAGAAGCACTCAGCAAATATCATTGAATGAATGTCTTCATCAGACAAACAAACCTGGCATAAAAGAGTTCCAATGACTTGGTTTTGTTTGTGATCAGAGCATATCTTTGTGAGTTCAAATCAGCAGATGCTATTAGTTCCAGGAGAATGTTACCAAAATGAGGGATTGTGGCTGATATACTGTCTCATAAATGTACTAGGCACTCTGCAGCAATCTCTGGGGTCTATGAATCTTTGTAATTTCTACTTTATAGGTGAGTTGGTATTATAATCCTATCTACACCACTTACATTTATCCTCCACTTTACTGTTCCTTTGGCAGGGACTAGGGAGGCAGTTACTGGATTCAGTACAGAGCCTGTCCTGAGGTCTTATGATGAGTTGAATACCCAGAGTGAAATAAACCAGATGATGAATGCAAAGTACGACAGACTCAGAATGCTGAGCTTACAACTGGGAGGTACCTAATGGGGACAGAAACAAAGCAAAACAACAAATACAAGCAAAATCAACATGGACCAAAGCAAGGTAGCCTCTGGAGAAGGGTTTCGAGCAACAGCAAGAACAGAAACAAAACACATTCGCTGTGATAAAAGTGGTGAAGGTTGCCAATCAGAAATGGGGAGTCCTTTGTGGCTTCTATGGGGGGGAGGGAGTATGACCATTTGATGTGGAAGTAGAATAAGTCAATCCTCCAATTCCTGTCTTGTCTTCATCATTTGCTTCTCATCCATTTCATTCCATTTTGGCTCTCTTCCCCAATTAGTATCTTCCTGTTCAACTAGTCTGAAGACTTCTAAACTTATTCTGCAGGCCACGAGAATATATTCTGAGAAATTTGTTGTTGGGTGATTTTGTCATTGTGTGAATGCTATTCACTAAAGTGGCTAAGATGATACAATCTTATGGGAACCCCGTGGTACATGCAATCTATCATTGACCAAAACATCTATATGATTGGTAGTATTGTTCTTAGGACAGTATATTACTGGTTATTTTAGAGAACTCTTTTTATGGAGACAAAGGAGTACATAGGAAGAATTCTTTGAAAAATTGCTTCTATACTTAGAAATTATCAAGAAAACCATTTCTAATACAAACCAAGGTCAAAAGGGTTAAATGTAATGCAAACAAACTTTCCTTCTTTACTTAAGGGAATAGGCAGTCATTTGCCAGTCTTAGGGGAAAGATCAATTCATTCTGTATAAGAATATGATGTTCTCAGAACAAAACTGGATGGCCAGTCTACCCTTTGAGAATGCTGGAGATGAATCTGGCAGAAGAGACTCTAGTTTCAGTCTTTGTTGCCTGTACATATTGAGATGTAGCCCCTTATCCAGATAGATGCAACATCATGACTGCCAGGCAGCTACGGTAGTACCTCCAATCTCCTCCCTGCTATCAGGTATCAGCAACTCTCAGTCTGGTTCTGCTTTTGTTTGTTGGATCCCAGCATGGGTTGTGGTGAGGAAGAGCAAGATCTAAGTGTTAGTTTTTTGGTGCCCTAGTGTAGATAGTCCATCAGCCCAGGGTAGTTGAAGTTGGGCAACTAGCAAGTGCTAAATCCTGAGATTTAGCCCAGTGCACACTGGCAGGGATGGGAAGAAGGGACATGGCTACAATACTCTCTGCCAGTGTGTCCATGTCCATGGATAACCCAGATATCTCAGCTACATGAGGACCTACATTCTCATAAAGATCATGGAAAAGCTAGAAAAGGAAATTGGACATAGTGGCTGTAATTTTTTAAATGCACAGTCTATCTTCAATCTTTGATAACTTTTCGGTAGATAGATGCTTTCTATGCACTGAAAATCAGCCCAGTAGTTGAATATTTAACATTTGTTCCAGCATGAGAGCCAAGAAATGTATTTGCTCGCATCTTCTGAGAATGCCAAGAATAATTCATATAACCCATTTTTTGCCCATATCAGTCTGTCTGGCATACAACAGACATTCCAAAAATATTTGTAAATGAGTGGATTGATGGCTAAATGAGCAAGCAAAAAGAATCTCCTTCCGCTGGCAAAAGGTCTACTTCCTATTTCATCATTCATTTAAAATCCTATCACCAAGTTTGCAGGCACCATTCTTTTCTGCCTATATAAATGACCTAACTCTTTCATCTTGAAAAAAAATAGGAAAGCTCAGGCTTGACACCTTGACCTTCAGATAACCTCCTGCAGTCTCAGATTTTCTCTGTGGTCTTGACTTCCTGACCTCTCCGCCTCTATCCATATTCCTCCGAGTATGATTAATCCCCTTCTGAGTTACTGAGACCACACTTTTTGAAGTCATCAAATATTGCCAAGTAGTTAATTCTAACAAATCTCTCTTTCTGATTCCCACTGACTTTTCAGTGGCATCTGTAAAGTTGTCCACTTTACACTTGAAACTCTTGCTCTTCTTGGCCTTGGTGACTTTCATGTGCTCATGACACCAAACATTTTTATACTTTGATCTGCTATTTCTAAGTATCATTTCAACATTTTCATTTATTTGACCAATTTTCACTTCAAACTTTATATTCTTGGAACAAAACTCTCTATTTGTTCACTCCAGAATGCTAACGACTCCATTTCAGTAAATGTCACCCCGGATGTTCAAACTAAAATCTCCCAGATTACGCTCTTTCCTTTGCTCTGCAGGTCTCATCCATCCTTTCAAATATTTCAAGTGTGTTTATAATACAATCCAAACCACCCACTGTGGCTTAAATTAACACCCACTGTGTACTGAAGGTGGTGAGAAGTGAGTGGAAAACCCTGGTCCAGAGATGGGAAGATAGGGCCAGTGTGGTTCACACTGTTCAAGGGGCCATGGAAAATACAAGTCCGAGTGAAACTAACGTTGTATGAAAAGATTTATATGGAAGGGATGGAAGGAGGAAATGTCTGGACAGGCATTCATTCTGTATGCTGTGTTATAGAGCATGCTTTCAGGGCTGCACATTATAAAGAGACTGAGGCGACATTGAGTTTGTCAAACATATGTGAATGCCGCCATTCTCTTTCTCCTTTACCCATAGGAGGCATCAATATGATGTGCTTACAATTTCCCACTAAACCAGGATGAAACCACTCAAGTTTTCTTAACTTCATGCCCCAGGAAGTCATCAAAGTCAAGTGGGGCCGGCATAGGAGAGAGAGAACTGATGTGTGTGTCAGTGATCTTACAAGACTGAGGGGAAATCTGGAGTAATAGGGGGTAAGCAGTGGTGAATGTAGGAAGGTCAAAGTCTTAGCTGATGGTTTTAAGCCAGGCCATTGGTACCAAGTCTTCACTTTATATCAACAATCATAAAAAGGAAGAATCTTTAGCAGATCCTTGCTGGATTTTTAAAGTGTTCCTGTGATATTACAGAAGTCTTGGGATTTTGCAGCTTGTAAATCTGGGATGCTCAGAAGGAACTGGGTGGTGGGAAGATGAAATAGATACTTCCTGTCTTACTCTATTTGGGTTGCTATAATAGGATACCATAGACTGTGCTTCTTATAAACAGCAGAAATTCATTTTTCATAGGTATGGATGTTGGAAGGTGTAATATTAAAGCATTGGCAACTGAATGTCTGGGTGAGGGGTTTCAGGCTTCTTTTTTTTTTTTTTTTCCTTTTTGGTTGGTTGTGGGACTTGAACTTAGGGTTTTTTTGTTCAAGGCTAGAGCTGTATCATTTGGATCCACAGCTCCACTTCTGGTTTTCTGGTGGTTAATTGGAGATAAGAGTCTCACAGATTTTCCTGTCCATGCTGGCTTTGAGATCCTCAGATCTCAGTCTTCTCAGTAGCTAGGATTATAGGTGTGAGCCGCCAGCACTTGACTCAGGCTTCTTTTAGAAAGGTACTAATGCTATTCAGGAGAGCTCCACCCCATGACTTAATTACTTCTTAATTACCACTTTTAATACCATCATTTTCGGGGTGAGAATTTCACCATGTTAAGTTGTTTGTTGTTGTTGTTGTTTGGTTTTTGTTTTGGGGAAACACTGAAGCTTGAGCTCCGGGTTTCATGCTTGTTAAGCATGGTTCAAGTGGCAACTGAGTCTTTTGTTATGGGCCTGGCTTTTTCTTTTGCATTTGTTTGTTTGTTTATTTATTGCCTTGGTCAGCCTATATAGCAACCCTCTTATTTATGCTTCCTTCCTACATAGCTAGAATAATAGGCATGCGCCACTATGCCCAGTTTTTTATTAGTTGAGATGGAATCTGGAGAAGTCTGTATGTAAGTTAGCCTCAAACTGTAAACTTCCTGATCTCAGACTCCTGAGCAGCTAGGGTTATGGACATGAGCCACTGTACCAGTTCTTTTTCTTTCTTTCATAGTACTGTGGATTGAACTCAGGGTCTTGCACTTGCTAGGCAAGTGCTCTACCACTTGAGTCCCATCCTATCCTATTAGCCCTCACCACGCACATTTTAAGGGGGAACAACCTTTCAGATGCAGAACTCCAAAATTCTATTCACCTTTGAATCAAAGTGCTCACTAATTCTGGCTGCAGAAAAGAATGGGTTCTGGGGGTCTTTGTAATTTGTGTTCCATGTTTGACCCTTCTGATAGCTCCTGAGTGTCTCATGGGGCTCCATAGCTAAGCTCACATCTTTTGCAAATCACTGGCTTACACTCACTCTTATTTTGCAGGGAAGATGGATGAAGACTTGTCATAATGCACTGTCTTTCCTTCTGCCGTGGCCAACACTCCCTACTGGGAGCTTTGAAGGTTTTAGCGGTTGAAAGAACAAAATGGAATGGTGTAAATGAAAGTGCCATTGAAAATGCCCCACTTTTTAAATTTATGATTCTAGATCACATTTCCCTGAATTCTGCCAAGTCACACAGTGGCTTGTGATAACACATTCTGGGATGATTTAGCAGAACCCAGATGATATTTAAGTGGAGGTGCAGAATCATCATAGCAGGAGAGTCCCTGTCAGGGCTGCATTCGCTAACATTGTTGGATCTGCCCTTACCTGGGCTGTTTCTTTTAGGTAGGCCTGCTTGATACTCTTAATACTCTCTATTGTCTCAGGCTCCTCTGAACTACTCAGAGCAATGATGACAGGAGTTAGCACTTTTAAAGGCTTAAATAGGGCAGACAAAGTGCTCATATGCCTCATCTAATTTCCTGCACTTCATATAAAAATTCCACATAGTAGCTGTTTTGCGTTTTGGCTTATAGAAGAGGAAACTGAAGTTGTGAGACAATAATGGACTTCCTTAAGGTTAGTTATGGCCCAAGGTATGGAATCAATTCAGATGCTCCTCAGTGGATCAAGAAATTGTGGTATACATACACAATGGAATTTTACTTATCCATTACAAAGAATGGTATTGTACCACTTGTAAACAAATGGAAAGACTTGGGGGAAAATTATGTAAGGTAAAGTAACTCAGGCTCTGAGAGACAAAGAATGTGGAAGCTAGATTTAGCTTATAAACTTATAAGTAAATATTCTGGGTGGTACACAAGCATCTATAAATGTATTTAACTGAAATAGGTAGGTTCAAGGGAGATCTCAAATAGTGTAATTCCTTTACTGGCAAAAATTGGGGTTTGTCACAATAAAACACCACGAAGTGAATACCCAAAAAGGACGGGATGAAGTCAAAGAGACAATAGTAGACAAATGAAGAGGAGGAGAGGGGGAATGAAATCAAGAACCTAATGTGTATCATTCAAAATGAATAAGAGTGAGGGAAAGGGTAGGTAGAAGAGGATGGGTGAGAAATCTGAAAGGGGTGACATAGATCAAGACATACTGTATTCATACACTTCTTTATTAAATGGCAACTCCTTTGTCCTACTTAAAGAAAAAAGTTATCTATTACAATGGCTATCATCCCACATATGTCAAAATCCTGACAATCCTGGGGAAGGTTGTTGAGGTTATCATGAATATAAAAAGTTTGCAGAATGGGTAGAAGACTAGGAACTTTTCCCTAAGAGAAGAAGCTTTCTGAAGGCTCAGCTCTGGGTGCTGTGTGTCTCTGATTCTAGGTAACCAAAAGGCAGGTTTCAGTTCACTACCTTGAAGTCTTTTCTAGTGCAATGAAATGGCTAAGCAAGGCTCTGCCACATGTGCTAGGGTGTCTAGAAGGGTACATTAAAATTCTCCTCTAAACCTCTAACCTCTGTGGTCCTGCACCTGACATAATTCTGTTCTCAAGTTCCCATGTAACTAAATGCAACTGTGCCATCATGTGGGAACTGGTTTTTCTTCTCTTCTTCATGGCTTCCATCATAATGACATTACAATGCTATTCTTGCTACTGCTGTTGCTATAAGGCATTATGAATTGAGCGTGCAATATGATGAATTGAAAGTCTTTGGCTTTCCCTAAGAATTTTGTTAACCCTCGGTATGCTCCCAAATATGAGCTCTATGTCCCTCTTCCCTTTTCTTTTAGCAGAGTAGTTAAGAGTTTGCTTTGGATGTGAGGGAAATAGTTTAAATCTTGTCCCTGGGCACTTATAGCTGTGAGAATCTGGGCAAGTTGTTTTAATTTTCGTGCCCTGTTTCCTTACTGTGAAGCAAAGTTTGCACTGCTAATACAGAGCTGTGTGCAGATCGAATGACAGACTGCACTTAAAGCATTTGCTATAGTGCTTAACACATAGGACTTGTAAAATGCTACCTATGGGCATTGTTTTAATTTACTCCATGTCAGTCACTGTGTAACACATTTCACATTATTGGTTTTGGTTTTCACATAAACTATGTTATTTCTAAAGAAATGGTACACAGGTTTAGAGAGGTTAAGTCACTGGACTAAAGGTCAGTTAGTCTCTATTTCTTTTTCTTTTTTTTATTGTGAGAATACCGTACAGAGGAGTTACAATTACATGGGCAAGATAACGAGTACATTTCTTATCAAGCATTGTTGCCTCCTCATTGTTTCCCCTTCCCATCTTTTTTTTTTTTTGTCAGTTGGGAGGCTTGAACTCTAGGCCTGGGCACTGTCCCTCAGCTCTTCAGCTCAAGGCTAGTGCTCTAACACTTGAGCTAGAGCACCACTTCCGGTTTTCTGAGTGGTTTGTTGGAGATAAGAGTCTCACGGACTTTCCTGTCCAGCCTGGCTATGAACCACAATCCTCAGATCTCAGCCTCCTGAGTAGCTAGGATTACCGGTGTGAGCCACTGGGGCCCAGCTAGTTAATCTCTATTTCTTTATGCTCAGATCCATTGGTTTAGTGTATGAGGTGGATCTGTTCAAGAGCTGACACCAGATAGGGACAAGTGATCTTTCACATCTGCTGCATAACAATGAGATGCTCACAAATGCTTTTTCTTGAATAGCTAAGGACCAGACACTTGCCATCTTCATCTTTGCTTTCTCCACAATGGATGGGACATGACTGTTTTCCTTCTATGGCCCTCAGTTTCACTGCACATCCCATGAAAGGGCTTGGATTAGCTAGATTCTTTATCCCCTTTCTCTTGGTTAATGGGTTCTAGAATAACACTAAACACATAGTAGGTGCCCTATGAGTGGATTTTCATAGTAAGGCTGGGTCTGAAGTGAGATAGGTAAGGCATCTACAGGGTAGAAATTGCAAGTGGGTACACATGCTGTCTGTCTGAGCATGCATTCTCTTTACATCTTTGTCCTAAACCCTTTCTATCACCTTAGTCTCAGCCCTGCATCATGAGGCAGGTGGAAGAATGAATGGCTCAGTGACCCAAACCAGATTTTCCCCTCTTTTTAAACATCAGGGATATGTATGATGATATTTTTTAAAATAAGAATTGACTGGTACTTTGAATAGCTCTGTTCAAAAACACATTCTTGGAAAAGGCAATTATTCATCTAGTTATATAGTTATATATTTGGGGTTTCTGGGGAAAACAGTCGGGTTATATGATTGCAAGGAACAGAGGAGATATAAAAGGAAAAAGATGAAGTTACTGACACAGCCATTAGGCTAGCCAAAGAAATAATTTCCAGTGATACGGTCATTATTTGTACAAGTGTCTCTTCCCTCTCCCCCTCAAAAAAAGCAGACCAATAGAATTTTCACACTTACTTCTTTGGTTTAATTGTCTATTTGTTTCAAAATGAAAGCTAATTAAAAGATTATTTTCATATGCTTTAATCACACTACAGCTAACTGTTGGAAAATTTGCAATTAATTGATGCAACAGTTGACATAAGAATGCATTTTTAAAAAATAACATCACTATTTGAATACACAGAGTGAAGCAATTAGTCCTTCATTAGTTCTGAGTTATTTCAAATGCTTTGAAATACTGTGGTGTTTAATGTTTAATCATCAAGAAAATATATCTGGCAATGGTGCTAGCCCCAGCATCATGAATTAAATATGGCCCCTTAGGAGTGAGGAGAATTCAGGAAGAAAAAAATTGCAACCTCCCCAGGCCTACCTCTGGGCAATTTCCTCCTTCCATTGAACACCTGAAAGGTGAAGGCTGTTTCTACTGTATTAATGTTTGTCACTTAACAATGTGGCTGTGCACACTTGTTGGTTCTACTTATTGCAATGGGTAAAGCCTACCAAGAGAGGCAGATTTTTAGTCTAGAGCCCCCTCCTGGAGCGGAGGTGTTGGAGAAGATTTTGGTACCATAAGGTGGGGGAGGGGCTATAGTTGGCAGGTTTGACACAGTGAAGCAGTTGTTCCTATCCAAGAAGGAGACATTCTAAGATCCACTCAGGAGATGTCTGGTCAGAGCCAAACCATATGTCTACTATATTTTCTTATATATTCATATCTATGATAAATTTCAGAACAGTTATCTTTTCATTAAAAGAAACTCATGTCTATAACCCCAGCTCATCAAGAAGTAGAGACAGGAGAATCTGTGGCCCCAGGCTGACCATGGTAAAAGTTTGAGCCCTTATCTGAAAAAGAACTAAAGGAAAAAAGGCTGGGGATGCGTCTGAAGAGGCTTAGTAAGAATAAAGTTTTGAGTTTAAAACTTGAGTTCTGCCTCCCCCCCCAAATTAATTTTTATTTGTTGGTCGTAGGGCTTGAACTCAGGGCCTGGATGCTGTCCATGAGCTTTTTGCTTAAGGCTAGCACTCTACTACTTTAAGCCATAGGAACACTTCCAGGTTTTTGGTGGTTAATTGGAGGTAAGAGACTCATAGTGACTTTTCTGTCTAGGCTGGCTTCGAACCATCATCCTCGCATGTCAGCTTCCTGAGCAGCTGGATTACAGGTGTGAGCCACTAGCACCCAGACAAAATTAAATTTTAAAAAAGTTACTAAATTGGGGAGGGGAAGGGTAATAACAAAATGCTGAAACAAGGACACAGGATGACCCATTGCAACAATGATACAAGATACTTGTTAGAAATGAACTTTACAACTTTGGGGGGGGGGGGCGGGGAGAAAGGGGATGTGGAATGTGGGAAGTGGGGAAGGGAAGGGATAGTAGAAGAAAAACAAAGGAGGGGGTAATAATGCTTGTCAAGAAATGTACTCATTACCTTACTTATGTAACCCTTCTGTACAGGTTCTTTACAAGAAAATAATTTTTTTAAAAGGTATCAAAGTAAGAATGTTCTGATTTGTCTTTGGCATATCTGAATTGCTAGCATCACAATCATTGAGCTTTACAGTCAAGTATTAAGGTAAGGGTTAAATTGAACACAATACTTTGATGCCATGTATCACGATGGTTGATTTGACAACCAATGCATCTATTCAATGACTAGTGGGTGGATAGTATATATGGCATGAATATGTTAAGACAGAGGACAATGCATAGTTCAAGAATGATGGAGTGGAACAGAGGCTCCTCAGCATTTTTTTCTTCTTTCTTCCCTCCCCTCCATTCCTGTCCCCTCTCCTTCCCTTCCCTTCCTTCCCCTCCCATCTTCTCCCTGCTCCTCTATGCTAGGGATAAAACTGAAGGCCTTGTACTTACTAGGCAATTGTCCAACCACTGAGTTACACTTCCAGCTCTCATCATGCTACTCAGAATGACATGTGCTTTAGAACTCACAACTTTTACATATCTGGGAATGTTCACTGAATATTGTAGGAACATGATTGACTGGGTTAACTAAAATTGTGGAAAACAAACACATGGATGAGTGGAGGGACCACTGTATCCAGATTTCGTGGATAAGCATGCTGAAGAGAAGGCTTCACGGAGGTTGGGTAGGGGGTAGATCTTTCTAGGAATGACAGAGCTGGCAATGGAGCAGTACCTGGCAACAGGCTTCAGAGGTATGCAGACATCAAGAACAGGCCATGGCTGTGGCTTTAGTCCACAGTGAGGAATCAAAGGGATCTGTTGAAATCAGCAGCAAGGAGCCCCTGCCCAGGAGCTTCCTTATGGTCACCAGGCCAAGTCACATCAGAACCACAGGCCATCTTTCCCCCGGAGCAGCGGCAGACACATCAAAAGACTCCATGCTTTCCTCCTCCCAGACATGTGGCCACACAATAAATAAGCTTTTATATCCAGGCTTCACATCTGAGTTCTGTATATACCTTTCCTTATTTAGTTCTCACAGCAGCTCAGTGAAGTACTCATGAATATGACCCCCATTCTTGAGTAAGGAAATTGCAGTGCAGAGAGGTTAAACAACTTATTAAATTGGAGTTATAACTTATGCCTACCTCATTGTCCTGCAGAGAAATAAAGTCATAAGGACATTCCCTCTTATATTTTTGTGTGATCAGTACTGGGCCTTGAACACAGGGCCTTGTGTTTGCACTTGATTTTTTTTCCTGTTCCAGGCTGGAACTTGGGTCACACCTTTACTTCTGGCTTTCTTTTTCCTTCTTTTCTTTTTTTTTTTTTTAAACTGGTTAATTGGAAATGAGTGTCTCATGTACTTTTCTACACTGATTATGAACCACAAAATTGCAAGGTAGTCTAAGGTATAGCCCCATCCTTGGGGAGAACAGCTGGAGCAATTAACAGAGACCAATAGGTCATCAAGACCATTAAGAGAACAGTTGGAGAGATCAACAGAGGGAGACCTATAGAGTTGTGACTCCGGTGGAAGACACAGGAAGTGGGTGTGTGAACAGGTGTGACAGAGGAATGGAAACAGGCTGTCTTGTCCTTTCCGCAGAAAAACAGGAGAAAAAAATTAGATGAGGAAGCAAGTGAGTCAAGACCTTTAAGGAAGAAAAGAGCTCTGTAGCTTTGGGGACTGATGAATACTTTGGCCTAATGGGCTGAATGGAAAGAACTTCAATCCATCCATCTCTGAGTCTAGTCACCAGGGTGGGTAGGAAGAGGTATGTGGGCTGAGAACCAGAAAACTAGTGTACCTTACACATCTGAATTAGAGCATGCTGGTGGGGTGGCAAAAGACTAAGGGAAGGAACAGTGTTGTGTCCTTTCTCTTACTTTTATTTATTTCCATATTTACAGCATCTCTCCTTCCTACAATGGAGGAATGCATATACCCTGCATTAACTCAAACCAACAAATGATAGCCAATTACTGAAGGGCTGAGGGATTAAATCAGCTAGTCTTGGGATTTGTGCTGTTGTGATTGGCAGAGGGAGGAGCGATAATGGGTTCTCAGAGTTCAAGGCCAAGAGGAAAAGAAGGTCAGTTCTTCAGCCTATAATGGATGGATGGCATAGTCAAATTTCCCTGATGAAGAAAAGGAAATGCGGTCTTATATTCACCAGGAATCATTCAAGGAACACTTCAGGAATTTGAACAGGTTGTTTCTTATCAGACTCCACACTGGAAGTTCAGGGGATTCTACTCAAATGTTTTTTTTTTTTTTTTTTGGTGTATGTGGGGGGTATATGAACTCAAAGCCTTTTGCTTTCTAGGCAAGTGCTCTAACACTTGAGTGATCATCTATCTAGTCTTTCTGCCTTTTCAGTTGCTTTTCAGTTAGAGTCTCAAGCTTTTGTCCAGGCTAGACCTTGACTGCGATTACAGGTATGAGATTACAAGCATGGTCACCATGCTTGACCCTAATGAAAGTCCTTTACTGTCAGAGTTTCTAAGGGCAGTAAAGCAAGACAACACTGCCTAGCTTGCTGGTTTCCTCTTAGTTGGCTTGATTGTGTGTGCGTGCACAAAACACATCAGAAACAAAGAAAACAAGATGAAATAAAACATTTAGGCTAAAATGATGGCTCTTGCTCTTTTTTTGTAATTTTATTTTATTGAAAAGATGCTGTACAGAGGGGTTATAGTTACATGAGTAAGGTAATAAGTATTTTCTTGTCGAGCATTATCCCCTTCTTTTTCTCCTACTATCCCTTCTCTCCCTACCTCCCTTACTCCTCCCCATCCCTGAAGTTGTAAAGTTCATTTCTAATATAGTGTCTTATGAGTATCATTGTTGCAATGGGTCATCCTGTGTCCTTGTTTCAGCATTTTGTTACTCTCCATTCCCCTCCCCAAATTAGATAAATGTATATACAAGATGCAGGGTGCCAAAATCAGATACAGTGACAACAGGGGATATACCATAGGGGAAAGAACATACAATAGAAACAAAAAAAATCACATAGTACATAGTACAACAACAAAGAAAAACCTCTTGTGTCCATATCTTGGGGTTCATCTTGTTAGAAGAAATAAAACACTTAGGCTGAAATGATGGCTTTTGTTCTTTGCTCTTTAAAAAAATATGATTTTTTTTTTACATGGCTCCTATGTATCAGATTAGACCTGGAGTTCTCTCGATTGGGGTGGAGGCTTGAAGCTGCTTTCCAGGGACACACTGGATTTCCAGGGCTCTGAAGAAGACAATGTGGAAAAAAAAAAGTGCTGATTTAAGGATTGCTGGACAGGCTGTTCTTCCTGTTATACTCTGTAAATACAACTCCTTATCATGGGAGAAGTTCTCTGATGTGAATTACAGATGATTTCAAAAACACAGCCAGGGAACAGTCCTATTCTCCAGGCTCCCAGAGTCTCTAATTCCAGGCCTCTGAGGATCCTATCTTGGAGAATTTGAGGCCCTGAACATGGGCTCCAGGGCCTGCTGTATCCCCCCCCCCCCCCCCCACACACACACATAGGCTCTGGCAGAAAGCACAATTCCTCTGACAAAAGTCACTCAGGATGAGGTTGCTCTAGATCTCCTTAATTGTTTCTTGACATGCCTTTTAAGCTGTCACGCTGAAATGTGATTCCCACGTCTGTTTATTTAATGTCACTGGGGGAGGCACTCAGAGAATTGTTATGACTAAGCATTCCCCTGCAAATATGTTCTCTCCCCTCAGCTTTCCTACTCCACCTTCTGAAAGGTCTCCAACTGAAATGTCTCAGCCACTGACAAAGGCATTGGCAGCAATGAAAAAGAATCAGCCTTGGCGAAGCAAGCAGTTGGTTGATTCTCTATAATGCTCGATGCTCCTAGAGAGGCAGTTGCTCCTACATTGAATGGCCCTGGGAAGGGCAGGGAGTGCTTCTAAAGACAGGGGTACATCCTCTTAGGAGTCTCCTGGTCAGACGAACAAGCCAGTCCATCTGCACATATATTCTGTTGTAAGCAAGAGTGGTTGTAATACAAGGTTTCTACATTTTGTGATGGTGGAGCCATGCGGAGTCCAACTCTTAACTGTCTAATCTGTTCTCTCTTCATCCCCAGAAACGGAACTGCCTGAATGCCATCAATAGGGTCTTTTGCTTGCTGCTTTCAACAGCTCCCAGCCAATGGGAACCCACAAGACAAGTTTACAAAGAAATCAGAGAGTTCAAGTCATCATCCATCTCCCCTTTGCCAATAAGCAATGCTGACAAACTGGTGCAAGTCAGCCCCAATTCCTTGGGCCCATAGTTACAAAACCATGTGATTAATCAGTACATTTCATGGCTTGGCTGAGGGTCACTGTTGTACAGGTGCTTTATCAAAATAGCTTGGGTCAATTCTATGTTTCTGGAATTAACTCTCACAGCCAGAGTGAGTTCAGAGTATTTATCCCCTAGCCATTTTCCTGCCAGGTTACCTCTTGGCTGGTTGCATTATTTGACTGAAGACCACTGCTCTTCCCCAGATATTGACTCTCCCCTTCCCTCCCCTCCCCCTCCCTTCTCTCCTTCCTCCCTCTTCCTTCCTCCTGGTTTCTGGTCACTTCTCTCTCCACTCAGCCTGTTGACCTAGAGATGGCTGAATTTCTACTGTTATTAAGGTCTAGGCTTGTCTGTCTGTCTGTCTGTCTGTCTGTCTGTCTCTCAATATCACTACCTCAAGGGAGGTGATGGCTTTCAAGGAACATTTAAGAAAAATGCTATCCATGAGTCATGCCAAATTTATTCTTGGAAAGATAGAATAATATTTGTTTTGTTTTGTTTTTGCACTGGGGTAGTTCCCAAGTCCCTTGAGGGAAGGAGAAGCAGTATTAATTAAGACACTGCCTTTCTGGCTTCCAACTTTATGCAGTCTTCTATCATTCTCAGCCATTTCTCAGTTGAAATTTAAGAATAGTGACTTCAAATAGGGCCATTGCTTCACATACTCTTAGTTCCTTGCTCCAAGAAACCCCATCTTCCTGGCTAGCTCACACAGTGTTGGGTTGTTAAAAAAATGCCAGGGGACAAGAAAACAAAGCCTGAAATGTTTTATCTGAAAAAACAAACCCACACACAGACAAACAAGGGGACAATTAGTTTTTGTTTGGGCTGAAGCCAGAGGGGTATTTGTGTCCTGAAAGTAGAAGTCTCTACAATTTAATAGGATTATTGTAGGGTGAGGAAATCCATTTAGAAGGGGAAAAACAAACACAAAGTAAAGAAGCAAAACATGCTGGTACATATTTTTTTTTGGTAGATACTCAAGAACAAATTAAAAATAAAAGAATGAACAAAAATCCAACCTAGGTGCAACCTGGAAGGTAAAATAACATTACTTCCAACAATGACCATTAACTCTGAATCATGTTTGTGTTGAGCCCTGTATAGATATGTTCTAATTTAATCCTGGTAGGGCAGTAAAGTGTATTTTGTTATTTCTGCTTTGGTGGTTAAAGGAACCAGGGCTAACAGGAGTCTAATTACTACACAAAGTTACGAAAAGTAAAGAATAGAGAAAGAGGAATTTGAATTCCCTTGTGCCTTTGGAATGCCCTGAGACCATGGGTAGGACTATAAACCCAAAGTAATTCAAAGGCCTCAATCAGAATCTCTGATTGGTTCAGGGTCCAAAATCAAAGGCATCTGTAAGGCTGAGACAGTGGGATGGGGCTCAGGGAAATTCAAATGAAAATCGGTTCACTGTTGCTTTCAGAGTTGGAATTAACGCCTTCTGAAGCATGGCTTCCTTTAGGCAGTGTCTGGGGGATCCTATGTTCTAATTCCTTTCCCTGCCCCACATGCTCAGCCAAAGCTGGCCTCAATATGATCATGCTGACTTGATTGATTAATTGATATATTTGTGGCTCTGTGGCTTGGAGCTTCCAACTTTAGTTGGGAATTGATTTTAATCTTTGCAGGTTAAAAAACAAAAGCTATCAAATTCCTTCCAGGAGATGGTGATGAGACACAATCTTATTAAAGAGAAACTGACAATTTATCATTTTACAGCGGCCCAAGGCCCAATTTTTGTGTATTCTTTGCCAGGACCAAAGTGCCTTGTTCAATATCTAATTTATTTAGATCTTTATTGGGAGGAACATCTTCTGCCATTCTTGGCTCCAATTTTCAAAGAGTAGTAGAGCAAGAAAAAGTAAAGGAGCTTAACGATAAGGAGTTGGTAGGCTTAAAGGGTTATTGTCTAAGTGAGTGACCTATTTTTTTTTTTCAGAACTTTTGCTCCAAGAATTTTCTCCCAAATTTTAATTTTGTGTTGATCCTCTTTTTTGCTCTTTAAATATTTGTTGGTTCTACCTCCAAGCTTGTGGGTTTATGTTGTTGACTTGGTTTTAAAGTTTACTTTTCTCTGTGCTGAGTATTAAAATATTATTTATCATTGAAGGCATTCCACAAACTGGTTAAATTTTCATGCAGGACATACAAATTGGACCTCTGGCAGATGGAAAAACCTACTCTATTTACATTGGTCAGGAGCTTCGCTTGTACAGCATGTGCCCCACGAGCACTGGGTTTCTTAGTAAGAGGTTATCTGGCATAGAAGTGGGCATGTGGGATTG
Organism: Dipodomys spectabilis; assembly: GCF_019054845.1. Classification (NCBI taxonomy): domain Eukaryota; kingdom Metazoa; phylum Chordata; class Mammalia; order Rodentia; family Heteromyidae; genus Dipodomys; species Dipodomys spectabilis. Next base: position 10,600,027 of record NW_024870950.1, read on the forward strand.
ACTGGATTCATTCTGCTCCTTTTTGTTTGGTCACAGTGACTGTTTCTTGTGAGGATTCAGAATCTAATCATGTTCTATCAGAATCATTCTTGGGCTTTATATGTGTGCTCAGAGAGATTTTATACCTCTCAGAATTTCTGGTTATGGAAGTGTCAGAGCAAGCCTGTGTGGGTCCCTATCTTTCCTGGCACCAGAGAGAGAATGTGTAAAAGCTTCAAAAAGCTTCATGGGAGGTAGCCATGTCTAATGCGAGATCTCTCAGTTTCTCATTTAGGTGACACAGCGAATTTCGTCTTTTCTAAAACTAGTTCAAGTTGCATCATCTATAGCTTTCACTAATGCAGGTAAGTTTGTTTTCCTATGTTACACTGATGGGAGGCTCTGAGAGGTTAGGCTGGAGGATTGAACAAAAGGTAATTGGCACGGCAGGCTCAGAGCCAGCACCAGAGATCGGTTGCCTCCCATACTATTTTGTTTTCCCATTATTCCCTTGGCTTACTTATAATCATACTTCCTCATTTTCTAATGTCTTCTAATTATAAAATTAATGCGTGCACATAGCAGATGTGACAAAGAAGCATTAAAAATACAGTAAATTTACTCAAAGTCTTGTCACATAGAGGAAACTAGTATTAAAGTGGTATGCTAGTTTCTTTCTGGGCATAAGAAACCTAGACGTTCACTGAACTCATCTGTGCTTTAATGACTAGATAAAATGGGCTCAAACTTGGAACTGAGTGTAAACTCTGTCCTACAGAACATCTGGCCTTTTGTTAGCCTTTGGAGTTAATCATCGGTCTCTATGCAGAGGGTTTATATGAGAAAATCAAATTAAAAAATCAATAAATACTTTAAAATTTATAAAGTGTGAGGTGAATAAGTATAGTCACGATAATTTATAAATAGGACACAAGTAGTTTTTTTTCTTGCTATTGTTTCTAACATATTTATAAGGTACCATGTGATTTTTTTTGTTGCTTTTTATGTCCCTCTCCCATGGTATAACCCCTGTTTTCACTGTATTTGATGTTGGTATAATTTGGGGAGGGGAAGGGAAAAAACAAATTGTTTAAATAGGGATACAGGTTGACCCATTGCAACAATGAGATGTACAAGATGCTATGTCAAAAACGAACTTTACAATTTAGGCGGGGGTCGGGGTGGGGGGAGGGGTGGGAGGGAGTGTAGTTGAGGAGGTGGGAGGGAAAGGATGGTAAGAGAAAAACAGAGGAGGAGGCAACAATGCTTGATAAGAAATGCACTCATTACCTTGCTCATGTAACTGTAACCCCTCTGTACAGTATTTTCACAATAAAAACTTATTAAAAATAAATGGTTTTCTTTTTTTCTAGTTACAAAAATATTTCATAAAAAGTTCTTATGGTGGAATCCCAGGATATAGAAGGGATATTCAGGTGAACTCAGAGCCATTCCCAGTCCTGACCAATGATGTGCCTTCAGGTAAACCCTAGGAGACACGGGAGCTATTTAAAGACTGGTCTATTATTAGTTTCTTAAGTGTTTCCATATAAGAAAGTGGTCAAGGAAAATCTACAGGCCGATGAAAAAGCCCTGTTCAAATCCTATGGAAATAGATTTGTGTGATCATTTTGTGAATGTATTCCCTCCCACTGACTTTGTTTAAGATTGGATCTGGGGAAGTTTTTGTTTATTTTCTCAGAACCTACCCCAAGGCTGGCACATAGCAGGCAAATGACTGATGTTACTGAATGGCCAGAGGAATGCTGTAGTTGTAGGAGAAGTGGAAGCATTTTTCATTTCTAGAAAGCCTACTGTAATTCCAGTGCGTAGACTGTGAACTTAGATGGTCAGAGCTTTGAATCAAGAGCCTTAGGTTTCTCCAGTCATGAGGCCTTGGCAAATCAGTTTAGCTCACATTTGGGCATCTCACTTTCCCCATTTGCATCTAGAGACTAGCAATTACCTGACTGAGTCTGATGTATTTTGCTCTCATAACAATACTAGCTTGCCAAGTGCTGGCAATCAGATACATAAAATATGTGACACGTATGAAGTTTGTAGAAGTATTACTTTGGGAAGGGGCGGGGAGGTAGCAAAAAGAAGAGAGAAGATAAAGGAGGAGGAGGCGAAGAACTGTACTTGACATATAATGACTTTATATATCTCATTCCTTGGCAGTGTTGCATTTAATTTTGTCCTTAGCACATGTGGTTGGGGCTTTGTAGCTGGTGTGGAAGGATTTCCTGATTAGAGATGCCCTGGTGGAAGCCTGCACCTGCTGTGGTTGACAAGGGCTCAACTTGTCTAAGCAGAAAGGTGAGGGCTGTGAGGACCTAGTTTCTCTTCACAGGGGTCTCACTTTCCCCTTCCTGATTGCTATTCCAGCTGGGCACCTGGCCAAGGAAATTCAATCCCTCCTTCCTCTGAGCTCACACTTCTGAGATCACATGCAATGATGGGCTGCCTGCTGGAAATCTAGACTAATTCTGGTTTATTAATTTGGGTCCCTGTAATTAAACAGTCATATTCATTAGCATTTCTGCTTGTATGCCTTCCCTTTTCATGTTAGAGTTGAAGCTCAAAGTAATTATTTATATGATTTCTCAATTTGTTTTGGTTTCTGTTTTCCCCAAGTGATACTTTTGAAAAATTCATATACAGCACTTGTTTTGCATGTCTGATTGTCAGCTCTTGACAGGGAAGAATAGCTGTGTGTGAAAAATACAGATGGAGCCTGTGTTCTGGGTGGTAGGTAATTCAGAGAACTCACTCTTCACTCCACAAGAATTTGCAAAGTGTTTTTTCATTGTCGATGTATACATGTGTGTGTACTGTGTTATATATCTGAAAGCATTAAAGAACTTTTTTGGAGAGTTATTCATCTTAGTCTGGGTACCATCACAGACTGAACTTCAATTTTTCTTGCTAATGTTGTGTTAGAATAATACTTTTCTGCCATGAAGCGTGCTGTAGGGCCTGCAAAGACTCAGAGTTTGAAGGTTTCTCTCTCTCTCTCTCTGTATGTCTTTCTGTCTCTCTCTTTGCTACTGATCCATTTCATGGTTGATGAGAATAACCATTCAGTCTTTCAAGGGCATTTGTAGGACATGTCTAAGCAGGTACTGTCACTTATGGTAAGGCAGACTGTTTTCCCATTTGGGATATATTCAATACTCTTTTCCTCATGAGAGACAATGGGTCAGCAAACACTCAAAATTCAAGAGCAGGCAAGATGGAGCATGGGACTGCACTGGTGAAATTAATGACCAGAGATATAGAGACAAAAGAATCTGGTGAGGGGCAAGTGGAGAGAGGAGAGGAATATGGAATGAAAAGGAAAAAATGGAAGGGAAGAAGGCAATGAGTAATTTTGGTGGTCTCTGATAACCTGGTGTGACCTGGCACTTTGATTTCTAGCCTTTCCTATCGTACCCATGGGAGAGGAAAGACTCAGGAAAGACTGAGTGACTCCTCAGTTCCATCCACTAGAAGGTACTACAGGTGGGACTTCAATAGCATTATAACTACAGAGCCTATGCACACTGTTGATTCACTGTTCCACGTAACTATCCATACCACTAACTCATCCACTGTTCCCTATAACTGTCTGTAACACCAATTAGCATACAATTTAGAAAGTAAAAGAATTCTCCACAATTCAAAATTTAATGGCCACCCCATGTCAACTTTTCTGTGGTGGAAATAGTACCTCAGAGCATGGGGGATGATCTGCTCAGGTCCTGTCTAGTCATGCTGAGTCATACTGAATCATGCAAGATCATGCTGAGATTGAGTGGCCAAATAGTTGTGGACTCTAAGCCTTTGCAGGTACCGCCTCTTTTATCTTTCATTTTGAGCATTATTGACAAATGAATGCTTAGAACTGGCCCTAGTGGCTCAATTCTCTAATACTAGCCACTTGGGAGGCAGAGATAGGGGAAATCACAATAAGATTTTTGCAAGGTTCCATTTCAACTAAAGTCTGGGTACTGTGCACACCTGTTATCTTAGTAATGTGAAGAGGCACAAATAGGAGGATCACAATCCAGGCTGGTCTAGATAGGGAGGAAAGCCCTATCTTGAAAATGACTGATGCCAAAACAGACTAATGGAGTGGCTAATGGAATGATAGAGCACCTTCTTAGAGAGAGTATGTGGCCCTGTTTTCAAATCTCAATACTGCCTGAAGAAAAGAAAAGAGAAAGAAGAACGGATGGAAGAAAGAAAGAGGAAAAGAAAGAAAGGAAAATGTGGGCCCTTAGAGCCTGTTTGAGTTGCTAGACCTTTCCTGCTTCAGACAAAGGGAGTTTGACTGCTATGTGGAGCAAGCCCTCTCTATGAAGATGTACACATGCCTGGCTTACAGGAGCTGTGCCTTTTGACAGGACACCTCCAGCACAAACATTTCAAATTCTAATCATGGAAATAATTTGGAAGAAGGAGATGAAGGTTATCATTTATTTAGGGGGCTTTATCAACAGAGGGCCTCTCTGGCTTTAATAAATGAAATGTGTTGCATAGAGAGGGATCACTGAGGCATGAGATACCATGTCTGCCCACGAAGGGCTTTGAATAATTTACATCCTGGAAGGATATTTTATGACAGTGCTTATAATCTTCTTATTGGTTCAAAATCAACATTTACAGCCAACGTCTTTGAACTGATGCAGCTGATAAGCTTATCTCTTTATTATGTGGCACTGGAGCAAGCTTGCTCTGCTGAAGGGAGGTTTCATTGAAATTGATTCCTCTTTGGATATCAATATTTTATTCCCCCAAAACAGCCAATAAATAATGGAGGTCAGCTATTAATTTTTCATTTTAATTAATAGATTAGTAGAGGGAACTCTTTTAATTTGAAAGGGCACAGGAAGGAGGCTCTGGGGTTTTGCAAAGAGGCTTTATCTATTGGCTTCATCTCTGAGTACACCTGTTCCCCAGAGAGGGTCTTCTGTTATCCCTCTGCTTCCCAGCAGAAGCCTGGAAACTGCTCACTGGGGGCTGAAGTGGGTGGAAAAGAATGTTCTTCCAGGTGATTTATTGGGCCTGGACAGTCAAGACAAAGAGACCTACACCATCAGGATCTTTGCAAAATATGAAGAGGGCACATTGCTCACATCAGCTTTGCAATGTTTTGGGCATGAAGAAAACAGGCATGTGCACAGAAGTAAATGAAGTTCTCTAATAGGCCAAGACCTATGTCTCAAGATAGCCACTTCTAACATTTATGAGACTAGTAATCATAGCCCATACATTCTTTTTTTTTTTTTTTGGTTATGATACTTGAACTCAGGGTCTGGGCATTGTTCCTGAGCCCCTTTGCTCAAGGCTAGCACTCTACTACTTTAAGCCACAGTGCCACTTCTGGTTTTCTGGTGATTAATTGGAGATAAGAGTGTCATGGGACTTTCCTGCCTGGGCTGCTTTGAACCCTGATCCTCAGATCTCAGCTTTCTGAGTAGCTAGGATTACAGGCATGAGCCACCGGCACCCAGCTGTAGCCCATACATTCTTGAAAGCAGCAAATGAGTCAAGTAAAAGGGTCTAACATTAGTGTTTAGCACAAATGCTCAAGCTCTGGCTCTGTGACACTGGAAACATGAATCTACATCTCTGACTGGGTACTTATCTTACAAGCTTTAAGAGAAATGCAATTGATTCAACAGCATTGTACCTTTCTAAACAGAGGTCATTCTAAATACCCTCAACTGAAAGGTCCTAGTACTTAAGAGAACAATCATTCCCTCATGGACTCAGTCAAGAATTTTGTGAATTGGAAGCTATATTGGTTAGCTTTCTGTTAATAAAACAAAATGCCTGAGATACTCAACTTATAAAGAGAAAAAGGTATATTTTGAGTCAGTGTTAAAGTTCTAGCCCAAGATGAGGCTCATTTGCTTTGGGCCAGGAGTGAGGCAGTGTCTTACGACAGGAATGTGTGGTGAAGCAAAACTACTCACCTTATGGCGAGGAAGCAAGAGAGGGAAAGGGAAGAGAGTCCCATGATCCCTTTCAAGGCATGCCCTTAGTGATCTAAGGCCCTTCTATGAGGCCCTGCCAAGTTAGGCTTTCCCAGTTTCCCAATAGAGTTAACCTGGGGAACCAAGCCTTCAACATATGGGCCTTTAAGGACCAAAGTATAACAGAATCTAAAATATGTCCCGGACAATGGATACTATTAGACCAACATACAGAAAAGAGGTCTTTTGACTGTCCCAGTGGAAAGTGCTTGCAACTACCATGCAAGTTAAGTTACTGCTATACATGTTGTAAAACCATCTTGTAATATTCCCTTTCTCAGAGCCTTAGCCAATCTAGCTACAGCAATCCAATAAATACAAGACTACCCAGGACTCACAGGGATGAAGGCCTAATTTACCCTCAAGGTAAATAACTCCTCCAAGTTGGAGGAGAAGGGGGGAATGGAGAACTGGAAGAAGAAACTATGATTATAGACGGAAGCCTGGCAATCAGAGAACTCTGGTGAGGATTTAGATGAGAACTATATTGATATGTATAATCAACTGATTTTTTTCCCATAACTATTTGACAGTCAATGGGCTTTAAGTAACTTCTTCATACTGGGGACATGCACTTTATACTTGGACAAACATGGGTGTCTTTTTTTTTTAATCTTGGGAAGCTCTTCTTTTTGGAAAATCATGTCTGTCCTTCTCCACTCCCTCCATCTGATTTCCTGTTGGTTTTGGCCAATGGTGAATAACTATAGGCGGTCAGATGGAAAGCCAGACTTGAAGGATGCTGAGGTATTTATTTCCATGCCTTTGTCCAGTGGATATGGGGAGCTGACAGAAAGTCATACAGCTGTTACTATACTCTACTTTCTGCTTTTAATACTTGGTTGTATGAATTACCCAGTTTCCTTCACTGCAAGAATCCAAGAAAGGCCAGGCCAGGGGAGGGAAAGGAACAGGTACAATTTCTCTGAGATCTGGATAAAGATCTGGGCTATGGTCTCCATCTCCTGCAACTTTCCTTGTGAGATTTGTAGTTTTTCAGGCTACATGTGTGTATATGGAGAGAAGAGGTAGGGAGTGTTTGGGAAGCAGAGAATAAATTAGGAATTGATACAGATGTGCCTGTAGGTCTTTTGCTCACTCATACTGCAGGTGTTGGCTTTCTACTTACCCTGTGCTGATCAGTAGGCCAGAGAGCAAAGACTCCAAACAGGCCTCTGTGGGTACACTTGAAGAGGTGTTTGCTTCATGTAATTAAGGAGAGTGGGTCGCTGAGAGCTCTTTTCTCACTTTCCAATCAAAAGCAATATATTTGGCATGCTGCCTTCAAAACCCTTTAACTGCTGCTGGACAGTGGGCTAAGAGAGTGCATTGATTAGAGTTATGGAGAAAATTCCAGCCCCCTGCTGATGGAGGCTGATGGTCTTAGACGGACAAGTAGCTCTGTGTGCTGTAGGCATTCCAAGTGGGACTCTTGGCAAGGACAGACACAGCCTTGGGTCAAAGCCATGGCCATGAGTATTTAAAGACCACTTGAAACAAGACCAACACCAGTTCTACCTCTCATTTCCTCAACTATTTCCTGAGCATGGTTCTGGACTGGGTTCTGCTATGCTGAGAGGAGTTAAAGATGAATAGAACTTGCTTTTGAGGTGCTCCATTTAAGGTAGGGGGATGAAGATAGAAACATCACAAGACAGGCAGAAATCAGTTGTGTTGGGAGCAGCAGATCTGAAACTCCAGGAGAGCAAATGTTCAGTTCTTCTTCCCAACTGGTCTTCCAGAGCCAGTGACTAATTTGTGGAATGGATGAATGAGTTAATGAATGAATCAAGAATGATTCAGAAGAGGCAGGTAGGATCACTGAAGGTGTGTCTGGGAATGTTTGTTTTTGTTTTCTTCCTCTAAGGGACTGGTTTAAGAATTGTAACAGAGGACTGGGAAAGTGGCTCAGTGGTAGAGCGCTTGCCTTGCATGCCTGAGACCCTGGGTTCGATTCCTCAGCACCACATAAGCAAAAAAAAAAAACCTGGAAGTGGCACTGTGGCTCAAGTGGTAGAGCGCTAGCCTTGAGGTGAAGAGCTGAGGGACAGTGCCCAGGCCAGAGTTCAGGCCCCATGACCGGACCCCCCCCCCCAAAAAAAAAGAATTGTAACAGTTCAGATTGTGTTGTTGGGAATTGGGAGAAAGGAGGGTGATCATTCCATGAAGCAACTGATGTAAATGGTACCAAAGGCCCCAAGGATGAGCCCCAACCTTGTGTTTCCAGATGCTCCCTTTGGGGGCAAAAACAGATCGGATTGGGAACTCATGTGGAGGTGTCTGATCTTCCAGAATGCTGACTATAAAAGGAATGTCATCTGATATCTCAAAAATCCTTACTTAAAAAAAACCCACCAAAGTAATAATTACATTTTCTATCCTGTTATTTCAGAAAGTTGGCCTGCCTGGTCTGGGAAGGCTTGGCCAGCCTCCACAAGTCAGACAAAACATATTTTGGTTACTCACATGCCTTCTATTACTAACACTAAGAAAATGACTCAGATGCAAGGGTGTACTTAAACAGGTACCCCAAAGCTTGCTGGGCTCTTTTTCATGAACCTTACTTAAGAACTTGGGATGGTTCTTCTGATAGCTCTCAACTTCAGATTTCTTGGTCTCAAGAGCAGAGTCAAACAATTCACCTGGTTTCTCAGGACAACTTTGTCCAAATCTGATTCCACTAAGCATCTCTAAATCAGTGAGCAACGAACTCAGAGCTTTAGGAGCCTGATAATGTCACCCAAAGTACAAAATGGTGCTAGAGCCTGTGATGTAATCCTCAAAGTCACAGGTTTTTCTCAAGTGTGGTAGGGGCACATCTGCCATTCTAGGCTACTTTAGAGGGCAGAAGCAGGACAATTATGATTTTGAGGCCAGCCTGAGCCAAATCTGTGAAATTCTGTCTCAAGAATAAGATATTTTTTTAAAAAAAGGGTTAGGTGTGTAGTTCAAGGGGTAGGGAGTTGCCTAGCAAATAGGAGGTTCTGGGTACAAACCCCAATATTAAAAACAGATTATTAGTTTTTTTTGTATTGTACTTCTTTCTGTAGCTGTATTTGTTTATTTTTGCCTAAAATTTAGTGACTTAACTAGTGAACCAGGCCTGAATGAAGATGAGGAAAGAGACATTTGCCTTAGGACATCATTAGGACATTATTTATTCAAGATAAATAACATTTGAATGCATTATTTTAAAAGCTCAAATTAGTGAGTTATTTTGTCTGCCCTCAGAGATTTCTGCCAGAGAGTCCAGTTCACCATTATTGACTTGAGCTTTTGGTCAGGGTTTTAGTTTTCCATCCATTTGAAGCCGTTCTGTAAGCCTCTAGCATAGGCATAACATACATGGCCCTGGACAAATGTAAGCGGGAGCTCTAGCCATCATTGTCACACCATCTTTTGTCCTCTTCCTTCTTCTTTCATCTCTCCCTTCTCCGTTGTGAGTCAAAGGCTTCCATCATGAGCTGAAGGGCTTTCCAAACCTGCATGTCTCCCATCTTCTTATGATGACCCCCTGCCAAAGAAAATAAAATGTGAAATTAGAAACAGAACAAAGTTATTGATTATTAAGAATAGGGCTGCATAGAGCACCCCTATGACCCAGCAATCCCACTTTGGGGCATTTACCCAAATGATCACAAACAAGACCATACTAAAGCTACCAGCACAACTATGTTCATTGCAGCATTATTTACCATAGCTAAGATATGGAACCAACGCAGATGCCCCTCAGTAGATGAATGGATCAAGAAAATGTGATATAGATATGTGTATATATATATGTATATATATATATATATATATATATATATATATATATATATATATATATATATATATATAATGGAATTCTATGCCTCCCACCAGAAAGAATGACATTGCCGCATTTGTTAGGAAATAGAAAGACTTGGAAAATATAATACTAAGTGAAATAAGCCAGGCCCAAAGAAACATAGGTCCCATGGTTTCCCTTATTTTAAATAACTAGTATATGTCTGGGACAAGCAGAAAAGGTCAGATAAGATGATGTTAAGTGAAATGAACCCCAAGATAAGGATTCAAATGTTCTTTTTTTTTTCTTGCAATTGTTTCTAACATATTCATAAGATAATTTCTTTGTTGCTTTGTATTGTTTTCACTGTATTTGATGTTGGTCTAATTTGTGGAGGGGAAGTTAAAAAACAAATTGTTTAAATAGGGATACAGGTGGACCCATTGCAACAATGAGATGTACAAGATGCTATGTTGAAAATGAACTTTACAACTTTGGTGCCGGGAGGGGATGGGGGAGGAGGAGAGAGGTGGGTGGAGATGGGAATGGATGGGAAGGGGAAACAAAGGAGGAGGCAACAATGCTTGATAAGAAATGTACTCATTACCTTGCCCATGTAATTGTAACCCCTCTCTACCGTATTTTCATAATTAAAAAAATCTAAATAGAAGAGCTCCTGATAAACTCTTAAAAAAAAGATGTTGTTAAGAGAAATGAACTCCAAGGTAGGGACACAAATGTTTTTTTTTCTTCTTTCTTGCTATTGTTTCTAATGTATTTTTAAGGTACCATGTGATTTTTTTGTTGCTTTGTATGTCCCGCCTCCATGGTATAACCCCTGTTTTCACTGTATTTGATGTTGGTATAATTTGGGGAGGGGAAGGGAAAAAACAAATTGTTTAAATAAGGATACAGGTTGACCCATTGCAACAATGAGATGTACAAGACACTATGTTGTAAAACGAACTTTACAATTTAGGCGGGGGCCGGGGGAAGGGTTTAGGGGGGTAAGGGGTAGGGGAGTATAGTTGTAGAGATGGTAGGGGAAAAACAAAGGAGGAGGCAACAAAAATGTACTCATTACTTTGCTCATGTAACTGTAACCCCTCTGTACAGTATTTTCACAATAAAAAAACTTATTAAAAAAATAAGGCCAAACTTGAAAGGCAGGATCTACCTGTAAAGAAAAAATTCCAGGCTAGGAAAAGGAAAAATTTCAAAGATAAAGGCTTGAAGGAATTAGTGAGTTAAACTCCCAGTGACTGGAATTTGGTAAATAATAGTGAAACTCAAAGAGCCTGAAAACCTGGAAAATGGTTTGATTTTGGGTGTAATCAGTAAGAAGTTTGGAATGCGTTCTGGTCAATATCAATTAAACCCCAAACCAGGAACTGAAAAAGGGAAGTTGGGATAAGAACTATGCTTTGTGACTTATTGCCTTGGTTGTTGGAATGATTGGAATGATAATATGCCATTTTGTAATCACTAACTGCTAGCTCTGCTTTTGTAAATTGCTTCTTTGCCAATTGTGAAACTACTACTGGCCATCTGAAGGGTGACCCCCTTGCTGGTTTTTTCCTATATAAGCCTACCCCATTTTGAGCTTGGTTGCTGTTCTTCACTGTCTTGGTATAGTGAAGGGCAGTCACTGCAGCTACTAAAGATTTCTAGCCTGATTGACTGAGTGTTGGTGATTCCTTTCACTGATCATGGGTTTGAGTCCTATTGGCCCCAGGAAGTTGGGATACTTCCCTTCTAGATATGTATCATGAGCACATTCTTTCTGAAGCTCCAAGGCTGTCCCAGATTTAGGAAGCCAGCCCAGGTAAGAAAGTCCATGAGACTCTTATGTCCAATTAACCACCCAAAAGCCAAGTGGTAGAGTGCCAGCCTTGAGCAAAAATGCTCAGTGATACCCAAAGTTCAGGCACCAGTACTACTGATGTGTACACACAGATGCACAGACACAGACACAGACACATGCATGGGGGGGGGAGGGGAAATCTACTTTTTTATTTTTATGGAGCTGGAGAGCTGGAAATACCATGCTAAGTGAAATAAGCCATTCCCAGAAAGACAAATACTACATTTTTCTCTCATTTGTGGAGAAAATGAAACAGATTATGAACAGAGAAGGGGAAGGGGATAATTAAGAGGGAAGGAAGGAAGGGGGATAAAAAAGCAACAGAGGGGGGCTGGGAAGGTGGCTCAGTGGTAGAGCGCTTGCCTTGCATGCCCGAGGCCCTGGGTTCGATTCCTCAGCACCACATAAGTAAAAAAAAGAAAAAAGCTGGAAGTGGCGCTGTGGCTCAAGTGGTAGAGCACTAGCCTTGAGCTGAAGAGCTGAGGGACAGCGCCCAGGCCCAGAGTTCAGGCCCCACGACCGGACCCCCCTCCCCCCCAAAAAAAAAAGCAACAGAGGGCTGAATATGGTCAAAAAGGGTATTATATGCATGCCTGGAAATAGCATGATGAAAACTTTGTCTATGTACAATATTACATCCACCAATCAGACATCAAAATCCCTACCCCCAAAAAAGCTGTGTATAGTTCCTTCCTTCCTTCCTTCCTTCCTTCCTTCCTTCCTTCCTTCCTTCCTTCCTTCCTTCCTTCCTTCCTTCCTTCCTTCCTTCTTTCCTTCCTTCCTTCCTTCTTTCTTTCCTTCCTTCCCTCTTTCTGGGGCCTGGGAAACCACTAGTAGAACATGAAATATCTTTCCACACCCAAGTGCTTCCTCAGTGGGCCCTTTCTCTAGATGTGCAGCTGTGCAGGCTGCAGCTCATATACAGGATATGAGTGATGTAATAAGTTCATCCCCACCTCATGCCATGGGTAGTTGTGCTTGGTGCAGAAGCCCTGACTACCTGCCTTGAGTACTGTTAACAGATTGGGAAGTAAAGGTCTTTCCCTCATTGGTTTTGCTTTCCTGTTTGCTCTTGTTGAAGAGGTCTCGCCATTTTTCGTCTCTGTGACGTGTTCTTGAGCTGTCCTGGCGCCTCTGCCTGTGTAGCTGAGCAGTGAAGATTTTGTCCCTCCTTTGGAAAGTTCTAAGAGAAGCTGGGGGAGGGGACTGAGAACATGGAGGAAGAGCTAGAGAAAGAGCTCAATGCAGGCAGGTCTGAGGACAAAACAAGAACCCCAAGAGCACTAATGGAGGGTAATGAGGGGAAAGGGGACCTGGGAGCGCCTGATTGTCTCAGGCCTGGGACCAGAATCCCGGTGGTCCTGGGCATCCACTTGCCCTTGTTGAGCAAGTACCTGGTTCAAAAGAGGAGGCCCAAAGTGATCGTGGGCTCGGCAGTGATTCAGAAAGCTCTCAAAGCCTGTGGTGAAGACATTTTTATTAGCTGTTGCATGTACAGATGTAGCAATTTTTAGAACAGGGGAACAGTGACATATACCCTGGGGCTGCTGTGGCTCCTGCCGTCTGTAGCTGTAGATTCTGTATCTCAGGCTCTGAGAGGAAGAAGGGCTCTTGCTTTACCTCCCCATATAGTTGAGTGGGAAGCACTAAGAACTTACCTTGGTAGCCGGGCAGAGCACCCCCAATTTCATGTGTCTTCCCCATCAAATCTGGAAGGGGGTACCAATATTCTTTATTTCTAACAAGTGTCCTGATGATCCTTAAGCTGTTCTGGCAGGAACTGCTGCTAGAGGAATCCCTCTCCCCTCAATCATGCAGCTGTACTGTGGACCTCACACATTTTCAGAGCCCTCCAGTTTTGTGTATCAATCTATTAAAGCCCCATTTTGGCAGGAACCTTCTGGTTACTGACACCTTTTGGTGTCAGGGTTAGAGAAAGGTTACTTTGAGCATAGGAGCTGGGTGAAATGAAAAAAAAAAAAATGATCCAACAAAATGTATGTGCAAAGTAGGCATCTATTCTAATTCTTTTCCTTCCATTGGTCAGAGGTATATTGAGCAGGTAAACTGGGCCAGGAATTGGGCTGGGCTGGAGGCAGAAGACAAAAGCCAACCACACACTGCCATTGGTGCAGGGCAGGTGGGGTATTATTGTTATTTCCAGAGACAAGTCAAAATTATGTGAAATGCCTCATATTTGCATTGATGATCACATGACATGAGTTCATGTGCTCTGATGCTTGCACAGTGCCCTCAGGTCTTTCTCTGCCCTTCTTTTAATCAGAAGGGGGATAGATGTCAGACAAAGACACTCTGTAACTAAAGCTCTCTCAAGACAGTGGTAGCCGCTCCTTTCTCCCACGGAGTTTGTAGATGGGTGATGCTTTAATGCTTCAGAATCCCTCACCCCAAGAACTTGCCTTTTCAGAAAGGAGAAGAGGACATTTCAGAACTGTCCCATAAACAAAGCTAGCCAAGTTAGACAAGTGTACTTTTCTGACTTCCTAAGGGATATAATACCCTGACTTTTATCAACCCACGCTCAAAGCCACAAGGTAAAACGTGGTTTTTCACAAAGTTCAAATCAGATGTCTAATACAATACATATATTATTTGAAAAGTGCAAGTTCTGATACCTTAGTATTCATCTAGCTTTTAGAAATGTTTAACTTCAGGAACAAAGATGGTTCTGTGATTTCAGTCCTTGTAGATTAACTCCATGCTAATAACTGTGTAAATCCAGCTTAAGTCATAGCTGGTCCCTGGGGTGTAATCCTTCCTCTATTCTACAGGGCATCTAAGAGGACTGAAGGCATCTTTTCCTGATTGCTAGTGTGAAATGTAAGCTTCAGTTCACATCAGCAGCCATTGCTCTCTATCTTCAACAGATGGATAGATGTTACTGACCGTCTCTAAGAGGTCTGCCATGTTGATTAAATATTTTCTTTCTTTCTTTTTTGTATGTTTTTTATTGTAAAAATACTGTATGGAAGGGTGACAGTTATATGAGCAAGGTAATAAGTATATTTCCTATTGAGCATTGTTGTCTCCTCCTTTGTTTTTCCCCTACCATCCCTTCCCTTCCACCTCCACAACTACACTCTCTCTCCCCCAATCCCCTGCCTACCCTGCCAAAGTTGTAAAGTTCGTTTTCAACATAGTATCTTGTACATCTCATTGTTATAATGGGTCAACCTGTGTCCTTCTTTAAACATTTTGTTTTTTCCCTTCCCCTCCCTGAATTAGAGTAGTGTATGTACAAGATGCAGGGCACCAACATCAAATACAGTGAAAACAGGGGTTATACCATGGGGGAGGAACATACAAAAAAAAACAAAAAAATCATATGGCACATTATAAATATGTTAGAAACAATAGCAAGCAAGAAAAAAATATTTGTGTCCCTATCTTGGGGTTCATTTCACTTAACATCATCTTATATGGTCATATGTACATAGCTGTTGACCTTTTCTACTTATCCTACACATGTACTAGTTATTGCCAATAAGGGAAAGCATGGGACCTATGTTTCCTTGGGCCTGGCTTACTTCACTCAATGTAATTTTTTCCAAGTAGTTCCATTTCCTAACAATGGACCGTTGTCATTCTTTCTGAAGGAGGCATGGGATTCATATATATATATATATATATCACATTTTCTTGATCCATTCATCTACTGAGGGGCAAGATATGGGAAATTTGCTTTCTTGAGAGGAAATCTTGACAAATAGAAAAGGGTTAAATCAGACCCAGATGGGGTAATATAAGGGAGGGAGGAAGAGAGGGAGCAGGAAAGGTGAAGGTTGTATCAAGGCATAGGAATGGATAAGCATGGCCTTAGGTTCTCTTTCTCAGACGAGGGAGGGATTCAGTTTGTCATTTGACATATGGTTCCTGTAGATCAGTCACTTGAAACATTCTGGTTTTCAGAGTTTCCTTAGGTGCATATTTCTCTACCCACACAGCACTGTGAATACAGACTAATTACAAACACATTCTAAAAATGTGTGATTATGTGGCAGCTGATTTGCACCCATTTTCCTTTACTCTGTCTGTGTGTGACTGGACAATAAAGACATCCATGAGCCACTGGGTTCCTTTGCCTGCTTTGGGGAGCGCTGGGTTTCCTGTTAACTGCATGAAGGTTTCCAGAAGTTTCCACCGTCCTCATCTCCATGTTGAGAACATCCTTAGTTAGTGTGGCTTCTTCTCCTTAGTATTTCTTTTCTTAGTAGTAAAAATTAACTGTGACAGTTGACATTGTTCAAGGTGTTTAGGTGTGTCTGCATGCTGAAAAAAAGGTTTAAAGACTGGAGCATTAGGTCTTCTAGGCCTGGTTTTGGCACTGTTTTACTGTGTGACCTTATGCAATTCTCTTCTACTCTTTGGGCCTCAATTTCCAATCTGTCAAAGACAAAAATGGGATGCATTGACTTGAATGTCCAGTAGATTAAGCTCGTGTACATTTATCTTGAACCTCAGCATTTTGCCCAACTAAAAGTATAGCTGGACACAGAGGAAATCTAAGAAATCATTTCAACAAGTTGTGTCTTCCACCTTAAATGTACATAGCACCAGTGTTGTCATTAGAAACACAAAGCCCTGGCTTCAAATCCCACCACTCCCACTTAATTATCAAGATAATTGTTGTGATTACTACTTTCTCCCTTCCAATTCTTAGTTTTCTTATCTATACAATGGGAGCAGTAGCAACTTCCACCCAATAGTGTGAGTGTGGGGATGGAGTGGAAGCAATTGCCTGGCAATTCCTCTGTAAGCCCACTGAGGCCTGATTGGAGGTATCTCTCCTTTAATCCATCTTTGTCCTTCAGTTCTCAGCATAGCTATTGAATAAGTAAACAACACCTGACTGGGAGAACATGACTCCCCTTCTACCCAATGGATAGAATCCACTTTCAGGATCAGTCATTGCTAGAGGGAGCCCGGTAGGTACTCAGTGCATGAAACGTACCCACTGCTGAGAGTGTGTGCTCATTTCCAAAGCCAGGCTGTGCCCTTCAGTTCTCAGATGAAGGCAGAGAGCTTTGCTGTGGCTTCCATATGCTTCCAGGATAATGACTTCACTTTCATACACTCCAAAGAAATGTCTCTTCCAGTTGTATTCCTGCCACTCACTCTAATTCTGGCATTGCCTATCCGAGAGGCAGTATGCCTTTGTCACAAGATGCTTATAGGTAAACCCTGTCCTTTCTAGAGGTGATCGTAAAGGGACTGCAGGACAGAATGGCTCAGATCCAAAGGCACAGAGACAAAGTGTGGGGTGGGGGTGGGGGGCTGGGTGCCCAGCTCTTATCCTGCCTTTAGTTAATTTATGGGCCCAACAAAAGTAGCTTTTAAGTTGCTTCCTAAACTCAGTTTTTCCACATGGAAAATCCAGAGATCTTCAGCGCTAGCATCCACTGGAAGTCCTAGGTTTCTAGTGAGCTTGTTCAAACACAGAGTGTGGGGCTCTATTCCCAGAGTCTCTGAAACAGGTCAGTGTGGGGACTGAGAGTTTGCCTTGCTAACAATTTCTTGAGGGATGCTTTTTTTTTTTTAAAACAAAATATATTAATTATTGAATGCTATTATTAAGGTGCTGTACAAGGGAGTTACCACTTAATAACTCAGGTAATGAGTACATTTGTTTTTGGAGAATGGCACTACGTGATGCTTTTTTTTTAAAAAAAATTAAGTTTAAAATTTTATTTTTGGCTTTCTGGATCAAGATGGCGACGGGGCAGTAGGGAAACGCCACAGCTCTCTCCAACCAAAAAGAGAGTTCGAGTTCCAACCTTTAATCTCCCCAAGAGACCGACAACAACAAAAAGACGAACACTCAGAGAAAAACCAGAGGTGGAAAATAACAAAAAAAAAGAAAGAGAGGAAAAGAAGAATTTCAGAACAGAGAAGAGCGAAGACCCCTCCCCCAACCTTTACTGGCCGCGCGGCAGTGCGCCAAGCCGCCGGCCAGCCGGCCCCGCGGGGGCTGCCGGAGCCACAGAGACACAGGGGGCTGCTTGCAGATCACCAGGTACCGGATTGCAGAACAGCGGATCGCCAGGAACAGAGAAACCTACCAGCCGGGAGTCTCCAGGAGGATCCCACCCCACCCATCACTCTCCACCGGAGCGGAGAGGCTCCATCCCGCCAAAGCCACCTGGCACCAGCAGCGCCACAAAGGGACCTGTCCGCAGACCACCCGCCCAATCGCAATCGCAACGACCCGGCGGGGGGCCCCCAACCCAGCCCGCAACCACCCCGACTGAACTCGGATTGCAACAACAACTGACGACCTACAGGGTGAGTACCCATCAGGGGACAGGGAATCCATCAAGGGAGACCAGAGCTGGAGGGAATCCCCAGACCCTGACCTAGACTCCCTACCCCAACACCCGGACCACAGGTCCCACTAAAACTGGGAACTGTTTGAGAGCTCCACCAGCCGGTGGAGCACACTCTGCTGGCCAGGCCAGAGCAAGAGCGCCCCTGGAAGGGAGCTTAAATGCTCAAGCCAGGAACAGTGCCCCTGGGTCAAGACTACCAACAGTAGAAGAAATTTGAACTGTGTCCTCCAGGCTGCATAACCTAGGTGGTATACACATTAGCACAGGCCTAACGAGCGCGCTCCAGGCTGGGGCCGGAACCAGGCCAGGGGACCGGCGCCTGAACAAAGCAAAAAGGGTCAGAAGTGGGGCTGTGGCTCAAATGGTAGGGTGCCAGCCCTGAGCTGAAGAGCTGAGGGACAGCACCCAAACCTAGAGTTCAAGCCCACAACCAGCCCAAAACAAACAAACAAAAACACATCAGGAGCCCATAGCAGACTCCAGTATTTGGGAGAGTGCATCCAGAGCACCTGATCTTCCCAAGAGCACCCGCAGGAGCAAACACAAGCAGTCTAGGCTGCTCAACCCTTCCAAAGGCGAGAATTGCTACAGCAGAGAGCTGAGAATCCTAAGTGAATAGCAGCTGGAAATAGGCTCCCAACAGAATCCAGATCAGGCACAGACTCTCTCTACCAATACAGAATCAGCAACCAAGCAAAGACAGACACACCAAAACAAGATTGAAGAGCAGTCTCCTGAACCCCCATGCGAAAATCACAGAGAAAAATCACAAGGTTTACCACTACCCAGGACAGCAAGCTCACCTCAAAAGCCAGCAGCCACGCAGGGGAGAGCCCCAGTGGGAGCAAAGCAGGAATGGAAGACAAAAACTACATCCAAGGGTTGCTGGAGGCAATGACTCAAGAAATAAAGCGAGAAATGGATCAGAAATTGAAAGAGCACAAGGATGAACTATCAAAAGATATACAGGATATCAAACAAAAATTGGATGCAAAAATAGAAGCTGCACAAACCTCAGTAAGAAGTGAGATAAACGCCAAATTAGAGGTAATGCATACTGATCTCACCTCATTGAGAGGTGAGATCAGTACTCTGAGAACCAACATTGAATCCATAAAGGGATCCATTTCCACCATGCAAACCACAATAGAAGCCACGGTCAACAGAGTGAATGAAATGGAAGGTAGAGTGTCAGATACAGAAGACAGAATACACCAACTGGACCAAAAAGTGACGGATATGGAAAAATCACTCCAATTAAACCAAAGGGAAATTCAAGAGCAAGCAGATAATGCTAAAAAATTTAACCTTCGCATAATCGGAGTGGACGAAGGTGAGGAATTCCAGAGCAAGGGAATGCAACACCTATTTAACAAGATAGTCAATGAAAATTTTCCCCACCTCAAAAACGACCATCTTAACTACATCACAAAAGCTTATCGAACACCCAACAAGCAAGATCCCAGGAGAAACACTTCTAGGCACATAATAGTAACAATGATGGATCTGAATAATAAGGAAACAATCCTGCATGCAGCAAAAATGAAGAAGGAGCTATACTACAACGGGAAAAAAATTAGAATCACTGCAGATCTCTCCACACAAACAATGAATGCAAGAAAAGCCTGGGAAAGCACCATACGAGCCCTGAGAGCTAATAACTGCCAACCCAGACTGATATACCCGGCAAAGCTAGCATTCACATTCGATGGAGAACTGAAAACTTTTAATAGCAAAGAAAAACTAAATGAATACATAAACATTAAGCCAGCATTACAAAGAATTCTAAGAGGGGGGACACAACCTGAAGAAAGCAACCAGGAACTGGGACCTGCCCCAAACAGGCATTACTCAAAGTCTAACTGAGCAAGCACAGGAGGAAAGGAAAGAAGAAAAACTTAGGAAAACGGAATGGCAGGGACAACAATGCATCTCTCTATACTTTCTCTTAATATAAATGGGCTGAATTCGCCAATTAAAAGAAAACGAACTGAGGACTGGATCAGAAAACAAGACCCATCCATCTGTTGCCTTCAGGAGACCCACCTCTCAGCCAAACATACAAACAAACTCAGAGTGAAGGGGTGGAAAAGGATCTACCAATCAAATGCCCCCAATAAGAAAGCAGGTGTAGCTATCCTGATATCTGACAAAATAAACTTTTCATTAAAATCAGTACAGAAAGACAAGGACGGACACTACATATTAATAAAGGGAACAATCCAAGAGGAGGATATAACCATCATCAACTTATATGCCCCAAATATCGGTGCACCCAGATATGTTAAACAAATGCTCTCAAACTTACAGAATAAAATAGATCCCAATACGATAATACTAGGAGACTTTAACACGCCACTCTCACCAAAGGACAGGTCTACCAACCAGAGGATTGGCAAAGAAGCTACCGAATTAAGTGAGGCCATACTTCAAGTGGAATTAACTGACATCTACCGAGTATTTCACCCTAAAACAACACAGTACACATTCTTCTCAGCAGCTCATGGAACTTTCTCCAAAATAGACCATATCATAGTTCATTCAAGGAACTTAAGCAAATACAAAGGGATCGACATAATCCCCTGTATCCTATCTGACCACAGTGGAATCAAGCTAGCTCTCAATAACAAAGCATACCGCAGAAATTTCTCTAATACATGGAAATTGAACAGCACACTCCTTAACAAGGCCTGGGTAACAGAAGAGATCAGAGAAGAAATAAAGCATTTCCTAGAACTCAATGAAAATGAAAACACCTCACAAAGAAACTTGTGGGACACAGCAAAAGCAGTCCTGAGGGGCAAATTTATTGCCCTCAGTGCCCACATCAAGAGAATGGAGACAGACCAAGTAAATAATCTCATGTTGCAACTAAAACAGCTAGAAAAACAAGAAAAAATGGGACCTAAAGCTACTAGACGAAGCCAGATAACCAAATTGAGAGCAGAGATTAACCAATTAGAAAATCAGAAAACCATAACCAAAATAAACCAAACAAAAAGCTGGTTCTTTGAAAAAATAAACAAAATTGATGGCCCGTTGGCAAGATTAATTAAAAAAAGAAGAGAGGAAACCCATATTAATAGGATTAGGGATGCCACAGGAAACATCACAACACGTACCCAAGATATCCAAACAATTCTAACAGACTACTTTCAAAAGCTATACTCTCTAAAGGAAGAAAATCTGGCGGAAATGGATGCATTTTTAGAGAAATACAAGTTACCCAAACTGAGCAAAGAAGAAGTTAACCAATTAAATAAGCCAATATCCTATAATGAGATACAGGAAGCTATCAAAAGTCTTCCAACAAAAAAAAGACCAGGACCAGATGGATTCACAGCAGAATTCTATAAGACCTTTAAAGAAGAACTAATACCCATACTCCTCAAGCTCTTCAGAGAAACAGAGAAGGAGGGAGCTATCCCAAACTCATTCTACGAAGCCAATATCACACTCATCCCCAAACCAGGCAAAGACCCAACCAAAAAGGAGAATTACAGGCCAATCTCCTTGATGAACACAGATGCAAAGATCCTTAACAAGATTCTAGCTAACAGAATCCAGAAACACATAAAAAAAATAATACACTATGATCAGGTAGGCTTCATCCCAGAGACACAGGGATGGTTTAACATACGTAAGTCAATAAATGTAATCCAGCATATCAACAGAGCCAAGGTCAAGAATCACATGATTATCGCCACAGATGCAGAAAAGGCCTTTGATAAAATTCAACATTCATTCATGCTAAAAGCTCTGGAGAAAATAGGAATAGAAGGAACATTTCTAAAAACAATAAAAGCCATTTATGACAGACCAATAGCCAATATTATACTTAATGGGGAAAAGCTACAACCAATCCTCCTAAAAACAGGAACAAGGCAAGGATGTCCACTGTCTCCACTCCTCTTCAACATAGTCCTAGAACCCTTAGCCAGGGCAATAAGGCAAGAAAAAGACATTAAAGGGATCCGCATAGGGAAAGAAGAAGTGAAACTATCCCTTTTTGCAGACGACATGATACTATACCTCCACGATCCCAAAAACTCCATCCCCAAACTTTTAGAAATCATAAGTCACTTCGGCAAAATAGCAGGATACAAAATAAACCCACAAAAATCAGTTGCCTTCCTATACACTGATAACGCACAGGAAGAGAGGGAAATAAAGGGAGCAACCCCATTCACAATAACCTCCCAAAAAATAAAATATTTAGGAATTAACCTAACCAAAGATGTAAAAGAACTATTTAATGAGAACTATAAAAAGTTAAAGAAAGAAATTGCAGAAGACACTAGGAAATGGAAAGACCTCCCATGCTCCTGGATAGGCCGACTTAATATAGTAAAGATGGTGATACTTCCAAAACTAATATACAAATTCAATGCAATTCCTATTAAAATCCCAATGACGTACATCACTGAAATACAGAAAACAGTCCAAAAATTTATATGGAACAACAAAAGACCTAGAATAGCCAAAACAATTCTAGGGGATAAAGACAATATGGGAGGGCTATCCATGCCGAACTTCAAACTCTACTACAGAGCTATAATCACAAAGACAGCATGGTACTGGCACAAAAACAGACCCGAAGACCAATGGAACAGAATAGAAGATCCAGATATAAATCCACAGGCCTACAGCCAGCTGATATTCGACAAAGGAGCCAAAGACATACAATGGAAGAAACACAGCCTCTTCAATCGCTGGTGCTGGGAAAACTGGGCAGCCACATGCAGAAAACTAAAAGTGGACCCCAGCCTATCACCATGCACCAACATCAACTCAAAATGGATTAAAGACCTTAACATTAAACCTGAATCTCTGAAACTACTGCAGGACAGAGTAGGAGAGACACTTGAACTAATAGGCACAGGAAGGAACTTCCTGAACAGAGTCCCAGGGTCACAACAAGTTGGAGAGAGACTCGACAAATGGGACTACCTTAAAATAAAAAGCTTCTGCACAGCTAAATCTATCGCAACTAAGCTAGAAAGACAACCAACTAATTGGGAAAAAATATTTACCAGCAATATATCAGACAAGGGGTTAACATCCTGTATATACAGGGAACTCAAGAAACTAATCCCTCCCAAACCTAACAAACCAATTACTAAATGGGCAAGGGAACTAAAGAGGGACTTCTCAAATGAAGAAATAAAAATGGCAAAGAAACACATGAGGAAATGTTCATCATCCCTGGTGGTGAAGGAAATGCAAATAAAGACAACCCTGAGATACCACCTTACCCCAGTCAGAATGTCCCACATCCACAAATCAGCCAACGACAAATGCTGGAGGGGATGTGGAGAAAGAGGAACCCTATTACACTGCTGGTGGGAATGTACACTTATACAACCACTTTGGAAAGCAGTCTGGAGGGTCCTTAGAAAGCTAAAGATTGACCTCCCTTACGACCCAGTCATACCACTTCTAGGCATCTACCCTGAACAACAGGAACCAATATACAAGGACACGTGCACCTCCATGTTTATTGCAGCACTGTTCGCAATAGCTAGGATATGGAAACAACCTAGGTGCCCCACCACAGATGAATGGATCCAAAAATTGTGGTATCTATACACAATGGAATATTATGCAGCCATTAGAAATGACAAAATAATGGCATTTGCAGGGAAATGGATGGAGCTAGAAGGAATCATGTTGAGCGAGGTAAGCCAAGAACGAAGAGACAAACGGTACATGGTCTCCCTCATAAGTGGATGCTAAATCCAAAAGGTTAGGTGATACGACAAAACTAACAGGACTTAAGAAACAAAGAACTCCCGCTCATCTGGTTGAACCACTACTAAATATCCTCATGCTGCTGATCACAAATATGTTATATAACATGTGAACACTGTTATATATTACAGACTGTGGTAGACAATTTGCTCCAGGGAAGTTAGAATGAACTTGTGACTTTGAAATTATGTAATCATTTAATCACAATCAAAAAAAAAAAAAAAAAGAACCTCGGGGAAGGGAGGGAGGGAGGGGATGGTAGGGGGAAAACAATGGAGGGGGTAACAATGTTCAAGAGGAAGTGTACTCATAACCTCACTCATGTAACTGTAACCCTCTGTATAGTAGCTTTACAATAAAAAAAAAAAAAAAAAAAAAAAAGTTAACATGAAAAAAAAAAAAAAAAAAAATTTTATTTTTAAGAAGTGTTGTTGTAGGTTTCCACTCAACACTATTTACCAAGAACCTTCCAGAGGTTTGCTGCTGAAAGAGTAGAGAGCAGACACTCTGACTTTCAGAATCGCACGGTCCAGTTAGCAGTTCTCAAGCTCAACTGCACCTTATAGTCACCTGGGGAGCTAAAATAAATTATATGCCTAGTCCCACCCTAGAGCAATTGATCAGAATCTCCAAAGTAGGGCCTAGCATTGCTATCCTTTGTTAGCTCCCCAGAGGATGCTAATGGGAAGCCAACCAGTACTCACGGACTTTGGACCAGGCAGGTACCATCTTATAAACAGAACTGTGCTGCTACAATCAGCAGGAGGAGATTTCACCTGTTTTCCTCAGGGAAGTATTTGGGCTAAGTGAGAGGAGCGAGGCTTGAGTAGAAGCCCTGGGTTTTATTTCTCTCTATTTGATTGCTCCAGGCAAGTGTCTCAGCCTCTCTGATCTGTTCGGGGCTTTGGATTATAGTGGGTTTGGAGAATTTCTGACTGAGGATTCTACAGAAATTCTTAAGCTTAGGGAATGAGATGTTACTGCAAATAACAAGAGAAAAGCACAGGAGCACAATGGACTGTTGTGTTTGGATGAACCAGATGGGAACCCAGGTTGGAAGATCCCTGAATTTCATCCATCCATATTGGCTTGTAGAAGTCAGGTGCTTTGGTTTGAGGCAATGGAGGGTTGTTTGTTTGAGAAACATTTTTCATGATGACAGTACTTGGATCAGCAATCCTAGCTTCTCCTATGAACGTGTCAGGAATGCAGAGCTGAACCAGAAAGTCTAGGGTGGAATCCGGCAATCAGTTGGTTGTGAAGTACCTGTGAAGTGTGAGCTGGAGAAATGCTTCTGTGCTTTGGGTAGCCCCTTCCCTGCTCTCTCCCAATTGAGTGCGAGGAGTTGACATCAGCTGCAAGCTCCGTGTGTTTCTGTAGAATACCTAGTTTTCCAGTTTTGTTCAAAAAGAAAGAGATGGAAGAGAGATGAGGAACAGGCATTTGTTATGTTCATTGGCAAATTTTGCTCAGTTTCTGTGCATTTTCTTTTATTTGCTTTTGGAATTGAATATCCTTTGCTTAACATTAATGAAAAGGGAGGAGACATTGCTACCTGCCACACAGGCTGTCTAAGGTGATCATTTTATTGGTTATTATAAGGTGTTGATGTCCAGGTTCATGCTTGTGATGATCCTATTGCTACAGTTCCAGTGATCTAATTAGATTTTGATGGAGAAGACTCATTATTGAGATATGTGTTGTTCTGTGTATAGAAAGTGCCAGAATGTTCAGTGGGAATGTAAATAAGTAGCTGGACCATGATTCTGGTTGGGGGAAAAAAAAAACCCAGTGGGCTTAAAAGGCTTTGGAGAATGGCTGTATTGTGTCAAAGCACTTAAAAAGGGAAGGTCTCCTTTACTTTCAGTACAAGAGGACATCCTATAAGGATTCCAGGCCAGCTTTTATGAATATGAGACTCTAAGAAGTGTTGCAATTCTGAGCTGTGGGGGACAATGTCACCTTGATCCACCAATTTTCCGCTGCCAGCAGTCAAAAGAGCTAAACATCTTCACATGCTTCTTGATTCACTTTTATTTGATCACCCCGAAGAGGTACCTGGGACAATAGTCATAGGATGTGACATTGATGTGTTATATATTTGCTTCAACTGAAAGGAGCAGGTACCTTTGAAGAGCTCACAATCAGGAGAGGATTTGGATTCCCCCTGCAGCTCCCCGGGACCCCGAGGAAGTAAAAATAGGGGTTTTCATCAATCTGACTCTTGTTTGACTGAAGTATCTCCAAATGACAATCACATCTGATCTATCATTGCCTCTTAAACCATATCTGCCTGATGTCAGGAATGTCCCAGAAACCTTCAGCAGAATACCCTTCTTTAAAACCTGATCACTTGCAAAGGTATCTTCCAAGTTTAGCTCAAAACAAGTGCATAGATTCCAAACACTGGGCAAGAACATCCTGCAACCTGCTATACTTTAATTGATGTCTGCTTGGTTCTCCCAACCTCTTACAATTTAGCTCTAGATACATCTATCTTTTTTTTTAATCCACCAATATAGACTCAAAAGGGTAACAAACCTGATAGATAAAATATCAAAGCTATGAATTCTGATTTAATAAATGTGCATTTGAGAGATGATTCATAGCATGTTTGATAGCTTTCAATTGCTTTCTCCAACAGTTCATGCTTCATTTCATTAAGAGCCTCCATCAATGCCAACTGATTAATTATCACAATACTAGTTGTCTTTTTAGAAAGCACATGCATAGGACCTGTCTGGGACTTGGGCATTTGAAATTTAATGAAAGTAGAAATAAAAACTGTCTTAAAAGAGATACTTGTATAATTGCTGTAAGAATTCCACCAAAATAGTGTTAGAAATCATTCATTGTTTTGCTTAAAAAATGCCTACTGGGCAACTGCTTGGCTGTGGGCACTTTGGAGGAATGCACAACTCCTGCCAGCAATAAGCTCATGATGGAGGGGCTGCCAACCTTTGTGTGTTAATGACTTTACTCCCAGGGTTGCTGAGTCCTGATGGTGCAGAGTTTATGACGTGGACCACAAAGTGGCTATGTGGTATTGTACAAGACGCATCCACTCTCCTGGGCTTGGTATGTCATATTTCAAATGTCTTTCAAGACAATAGAGGGATGTTATGTAATTGCTGAGCAGCAGAGAGGCCATAGACTGAAAACAGAGGCTGATGAAGACAGCTACACTATGAAGTAGAATTCTTCGCTTCGGAAGACCACTGATATTCTTCCTATCCTTAGGCTTTTGTGGTCTTGCCATAATTGCCAAGAGTCAGAGAGAAAATTTCAATTTGTGGGTGAAACGGATAGGTGGAAACAATGAGTCCCCTGTTTCATGTGTAGTCTCGGAAGGTATTTTGGAAACATTTAATCTTAATAAGTAAGAACAGATCGTTCCTAAACAAAGAAATAAGACTCTATTTCCCCAAGGATCCCTAAATATAACACGTGTGTTGGCTAGTCCTGGCATAAGGAACACTTGCACAGCTGGCCTCCCTGATCACAACTGGCTTTCTTTGACCTCATCCCAGGAGTCATTGAATAGAGGCCTTGGGCTCTTACTGAGCGTTTTCCTCTTATACCTCATTACTTTTATTTGTCTCACTGTGGCTGTTGTGGCTGACAAGGACACACGTTAAGGGGCGCTTGCTGAAAGGCATTGTGGGAACCTGAGCAGAATATGCAGAATGACATGCCCGGAGCTTACCTCGTCAGAGCAAAGCTGAGCTTGCACTGTGATTGGGCTTTTGCTCTTTTACCTGGAAAGCACCTTGTGGTTCAGAGAACAGATCTTCCCAAAGGTAAGGCAGCCATGCAATCTGGGGAGGGGAAAATGATATGTTTTATAGTCATCCATGAATCTGAATCCCAGTTCCATCCCTGTGGGTTGGATGACCTTCAGTAAAGGATTCTTAACTTTCCTCAGCTGCAAAATGGGCGTGTTTAACTGATGGTGGTTTTGTTTTTCATGAATTGAATGCAGCAAAGAATGGAAAAGTCTTGTTCCAGTGACTCATGATTATGAATTAAAATAGTCCTATTGATTTCTTACCTGTGTGGCTCTATCGATGCCTACATGCAAGTACCTCCTAGGTTATATAAGGGAAACCTAGGAGGTTTCCCTTATATAAATCCCTCAGTGCCTGTCATAGTGGTAGCATGTAATTGTTGTTCAATACTCATCTGAGGAATAGCTACATGTATGTAGTCAGCCCGAAATTTCAGCCTTAAACACAAAATTCTTTGTGTTATGCCCATTTTCTAGGTAGGAAAGACTGAGGCTGAGTTCCAAGCCTCTCATACTTTGTACTCTTGCAAACAGCTCTTGGTCTGCATCCAGCTCTATACTGTGGTACCCCATCAGACAAATATGCCCTTTCTGACCATACCAGGTTTTTCTCATTTTGCAGGGTTTAAGAGCTGAATTTCCAGCTGCCAGCAAGTGTTTATTTGTGTCTATGTCTGACAACAGGGAAGCTCTCCTTTGCTGTCCCTTCTTGCCTGACCTCATCCTTAATAATCCCACCATCATGCTGCTCCCTCTCCCACCCCTCTGTAGCAGCCGGTGATATTTGCTCTTCTTTGCCGAGTCTGCCTTGGGTAGACTGCTGATGTAGAAAAAGACTATTTCTCTGGCACCCTGAAGGGTTTTCAAATAAAGCTCCTTTATTGAAGTTCAAAGGCACCTGACGATCCAGTACCAATGGTGATACTTAACCAAAAAGAATGGAGCTGGGATGGGAGGATGCTGCTCTGTTCTACTCTTTAACTGAGCTGGATGCAATGGTTTCCCTTGCAGGTGATGTAATTGGAATAGTGTAGAGACCTTTACCCTCAGCCCTTCTCCCACAGCTAGTAGCTTACTGCAGAGTGCTGGCTTTCTATAGACCTGGGATGGGGATGGGGTGGGCATCAATGGTAATATTCCAGGAAAGCAGCCCATGAAGAAAATGGCTTTGGCCTGAAAGTCTACCGCTTTTCATTTCAAGAGCTCAGTGCCTTTCTCAGTTCACTCACTGTGTGGCCTTGGGAAAGTCTCTGAACCCCTCCCAACGCCATCTAAAAATAAGGTGGAATCTGGAAAGATAAAAAGGCACTTTGACCTTAAGCCAAAGATGATCTTCTGAGAAATTCTTCCTCCTTGGGGAGGAATAAAGCAATAAAGCTGAAGCAATAAAGCCTTTGACTTGGGGATACCTAAATTGTAATCTGAGCTCTGTCAAAAGCCTGAACATGGAACTGTGGTTTGTCTTGTCCTTCCATTCAGCTGTGTCCATTGTGGGGTTCCTGGCACAGGTAGGTCTGCCATGAACATAGTGGGTTGACTCTTGTGGGATAGATTGATCTCTGAAAACTCTTCAAGCTCCAGTGGGTTTCTCTCTGAAATGGGGATAATAACCAGCACATCCACCTGGGAACAGGTGGGGTTGGAAGCAGCATATGGTTCATGGCCAAGACCAAGATTCTATTTCCATCTCTTGATTCAGGCCTTCTGCTCATAGAGGGGTCAGAGAAGGAGAGAAAGAGAGAAAGAGGGTGAGATGGAGGGGTGGGCATGGGGATAGCCCTGTCATATTGCATTCAGGACCCGCTGTCAGACTGCAGCCTCATAACAGCCCTGTGAAGCAGAATGGTATTTCTCTTCCCCAGGTATCACATGATGACACCTGGGTCCCCGTGGGATCTCTCTGAAGTCACTCGATTGGCACCCAGCATCAGATTTTGAACCTCACTGGAGCTGTTACTTTTTTCCTGCTAAAGTCTATCCACTTCCCTTTGACCCCCCCCCTCCAGCCATTCTTTGGTGCCAGCAGGCTTGGGGACCTTCTGACTCCCCTCATTCTAAACAGAAGGTATGTGTCTTTGATGTCTATTTTGGCACCCCCTGGCACACAGTATGGACCAGGCCGATAGATATTGGCAGAGAAATAACCACAACAAACCTCTAACTGTGTTTGACCCAGTGGCTAATGGGGTCATTAGCAAAGGAGAGTAATTGTTGGTGTGACTTGTCCCATGATGGCTACCAGATCAATGACTGATCATCATCTTCCTGTGTCACTGCCTGAGGTGCAGGCAATGGCACCAAACTGGTGCTGGTATCAGTTCCAGGGAAGGTAAATATACTTTATAGCCATCCCTGGCACTGGACAATGGCCTCCAGGGTCTTCCTGTGTGGGCAGCTCACAGCTGCCAGTGCTGTCTAGAACAGACGTCAACATCTCAGTATTCATTCTCCACATGTGACAAGCCAGGTCCAGGGGACACAGTGGAGGTGGCACGTTTGGTCCCGAAGGCCCCCAGCAAGCCTCTTGCTTGAAACAGTACCAGCTAGACAGAATCAATTTCCCATTGACTTTCAGCTCCATCTCAGACACAGTGTAATTCTCGTCTGAGGGTTTATAAAGGCCATTGACTGTCTTATAAAAGATTTAAACACTCACCTTGTGGCATGCAGGAGCTCTATCTATCATGATACCTTTTTGACAATTGCTAGGGGTGGGGCCAAGTTGGGGGAGGAATGGTTGGTGTTCCCAGGGCAGATGTGGCTTAGCCAGCCAGTGCCTGTTGGACCTGCTGGCAGTAAAGTGAATGGATCAATTGCAGGGCTCTCCCAATTCATCACCCACCAGCTCTGCTCCATGACCAGTCAGTCTCTTCTTGCTCCACTTTGAGAACAAATCATGTGGCATGAGATAAACCTTACTCCTGCATTGCCTCTGCCAGAACCAAGGGCACATAACTGGGACATGATTGGTGGCTCTTTATCAGGTCCCAAGAATTTTACAACTAACAATACTATAGATGATCCTTTGGATAAATCTACTTCATACACATGTCTGTCTGTATGTGCTTTTAGGCCAAAAGACAGGCAAAGCCAGGAGAGCTATATTCATTTTGCCTGTAGGGAAACTGAGACTCAAAGATAATGTGTCAGTCTGGCCAATTTTATCTTAGTTTCCAAGCAAAACGACTCACCACTCTCCTCTCTCTACTGCTTCTTCTCTTTCCATCCACGTGTTTCACAGCCAGTCAGATAGTATTTCCTAGGGAACAAAGGAGAGATGAGATGATAGGATTCTTCTTACAGAGGAGTTCTGTCCAGGGGCTATACGGACAAGGAGTTTAACCATTGCAACAAATGTGTTTAGTGTTGTAATATCTATAGTAAAGTAATAAGGGAAATATGATAGAACTATGGGGAACAGAGAGTTGGTGGTAACACAAACATGGCATTGGGACATAGGCCCAGGCTCTGAGGCATGAGGAATCTCCATGTATATGGGGAACTGTAATGGTGACAAGTATTGGAGAAAAGCCATAGGAATTCCAGGATAGGAAGTGACAGGACTGATTTTGCCCCTTTTCCCAGCTGATGGCAGGTACCAGTCCTCTCCATCTTGTTCCTTCTTTTATGGTTACATTAGACTTTATGCTTTTCTCCAGTGTTGTGGACACTGGACACGGGACCTATGGAAACCCTCTCTCTCTCTCTCTCTCTCCCTCTGTGTGTGTATATGTATGCATATCCATATATACATGCATATACATATATATGTATATCTATATATATAATTTCAGCATCCTTATAAGGCAAGAGGATGATAATGACTTCTCTGTATTTGTGAGTCATTATGGTGTAATTTTAGGATTGAGAGTTAAGACAAGCACTCAAGTACTTTATGGGCAAGAAGGAAGACTGTTTGATTGTAGATTTACTAATATCACGGGAGATAACATCTAGGTTACCTGGAATGCCACTGTTCTCCCTTCGATGATGCCTTCTAAGGAACAGAGGGACATCTCAAGAAATGGGAGATGAGAAGGGATGGGAAGGGTTGGGAAGGAGAAACAAAGGAGGAGGCAACAATGCTTGATAAGAAATGTTCTCATTACCTTGCCCATGTAATTGTAACCCCTCTGTATGGTATTTTTATAATAAAAAATTAAAAATAAAAAAGATCAAAGGAAAAGACAACAAAAACAGCAACAAAGAAAAAAAAGAAATAGCAGCATAAAAACCATTCTTTTTTTCCTTTTCCACTAACAGGGATTGAACTCAGGGCACACATTTTTCAATTGGCTTGCTTGCTCACAGCTGATGCTCTACCACTTGAGCCAAACCTTCAGGCCTGACATTTTATTGTGTAATTGGCGATGGAGTCCCAATCACTAGCCCTTAGATGAAAACCATTCTTGAAAAGCACATTTCCACAGTGCCATAGAATATTCTGATTTGGGCCACACTTGATGGATTTCTTCTGCTATGTCTGAAATCCTTTGCTTTCTCCTGAAAGCACTTTGTGAATGAAAAACATGCCTGATGAGGGGCTCACATCCAGTGAGATTCTTAGTTACCTTATTTCACTCAGTTCTTGTATTAGTCAACTTTCCATCACTCTAACAAATACCCAAGGCAACTAACTTATAGTGAGAAAAGGTTTTTAGTGATAGTTTTGGAGGTTTCAGCCCAGAGTAAGTTGGTTTTGTTGCTTTGGGCTTGTGGTGAGGCAGAATGTATAGCCAAAACCATGGCACAAACATATCAGAACAAAACCTGCTCACTACATGGCCAGGAAACAAAGAGGGAAATGGGATCTCCCTTTAAGGCATGTCCTTCAGTTATCCAAGGGTCTCTCTCCCTGCCTCTTAAAGATTCCATCTCCCAAGACCACCACACTGAAGATTAAGGCTTTAACATGTGAGTCTTTGGGATACACTCAACATTCAAACTATAGCCGCTTTTTCTGGTAGCCATGTTCACTCCAGCTAGATCTGTGAGAAGAAGTCTTCCTGTGTCCCATACAGAGGGAAGCAGATTTTTATCTGCTTATCACCTTAGAATACTGAGCGAGGGAAATGACAGTCCCAATCCTTCTTGGGCATAGAGTATGAGTCAGATTAGGAGGATGAAGTAAGCTGTCTTTGAATGATCTTGGAAGGCCAGAATGCATCACTGGTAGATGGAGAGATGGGAAGGATTTAAAGGCTATTAAACCAGAATTGATGGAACTCTGAGTTAATGGAAAGGAGAAATGAGGAGAAGGGAGTCAAGGGCAACCTCATGTCTGTTTTTGACCTTGGAGTAATTTCATAGGAAGGCTAGGCACAGCAGAGGCAGTGGGAGGGGAAGAGGTAGAGAGACATACAGACATTTCTTCAAGAAGCTTGTCTGTGTGAGGGGGCTGGCAGGAGAGACAAGGACAAAGGAGAGTTTCCTTTTATTTTTGAGGTCTGGTAACTAGCATGTTTATATACTAAAGGGAGATCTTCCCTAGGAGGAAGCCTGACAATGCAGAATGTAGAGGGGATTATTGATAAGCAATGAGCCTGGAGAGACACACAGACCCACAAGAAGGTGGAAGCTGCCATGTTTTTCTCTGGAGAGATGTATATACACGAAGGGAAGTAGAGGCTTCCAGATACACGGGCAATGCAGTGACATACTGAAGGAGTTCATATCCCCAAACCCTGTCATCTCTCCTGAGTAGAAAGTTTGGCCCTCCTTTATGAGGCTGAGTATGTTGGTGGGACTGAGCCTTAAGAACAGTAGAAAGGTCTGCTTGGGGTAATGGACAGTGGGGAATATACCTTAGGATCACACTGTGTCAAGGTCACAGCTGGGGTAGGACTCAGGATGGGGAATAGCTGGGTCATTGTCTCCGGCAGGAGGGGGCAGATGCTTGGGGTCTGCAGGGAAGTGTGGCAGAGGAGCAACCCAGAGACTGATAGAGTCATGGATCACAGTGGTGGAATGAAGGGAGGATTAATCTGGGGACTGATGTACTTAGAGCATAGCTCAAAGCACTGGGGATCATGAGAAAGTCGGCCCAACGATGCCAAGTGATAAGGAAACTGGGGAGAAATAGGTTGTCAGAGTTGTAAGATTTATGATTATAGAATCAGAAACTTTCTATTTTTTAATTTTAATTTTTATTTTTTGTGAACATACTGTACAGAGGGGTTACAATTACATGGGCAAGATAATGAGTACATTTCTTCTCAAGCATTGTAGCCTGCTCCTTTGTTTACCCTTCACATCCCTTCCCAGCCTCCCTCCGCCTCCCCCCCACCCAATCCCCCCCCCCCCCCCCACCGCACCAAAGTTGTAAAGTTCGTTTTCGACATGACAACTTGTACTTCTCATAGTTGCAACGGGTCCACCTGTATCCTTAAATGACTTGTTTTTCCCCATCTCCTCCACAAATTATACCGACATCAAATATAGTGAAAGCAGAGGTTATACTGTGGGGGAGGGACATACAAAGCAACAAAGAAATAATCTTATAAATGCGTTAGAAACAAATGCATGAAAGAAAAAAAAACATTTAAATACATATCTAAGGGTTCATTTTCCTAACATCACATTATCTGACCTTTTCTGCTTGATAGAGTCAGAAACTTTCTAGGTGACCATTTGAACAAGAGCTTGGCATTTGACAGAGGAGCAGAAGTGACAAAAGTGGCCCCTGATTATGCTAAGCACAATGCTAAGTGCTTTAGATAGATTCCCTAGCTCTCATAATAACCCCTGTTTTAAAGATGAGAAAATGAGGGATAGGAGAAAGTAGCAACTCACTTCAAATACTATAATCAGTCATTGTCAACAGCTGGGATGGGAAGCAAGGGGGTCTCCTTTATTCTCAGTTTTTATTCCCAACATTCTGACAGCAAATGGCTGGGTCAACTCTATGCATAGAAATTTCCTTTCAGATGAAATCGACAGTTGGGTTGGAGAGAAAGGGGGTAGAGCAGGGACCTAGAGCATGAACAGTGTCCCATCAACTGTTGACTTGAACCAAAATGGTAGTCATAACATCCATCTAGCCAGGCTAGCTCCTCCCCTTATCCAATCTGTAATGACCAGTTCAGCTTTGGGCTTCTAGGAATTATCTGTTGAGCTGTTCGTCATCCTCGAGGAAGCTCTCAGCTTTTGCATACAGTGGTTGTGTATCTGGTCATTGGAGAATGTCCTCAGCTTGGACTTATGCTGTATTTATTGGTGGGGCAGACCATGAGGGGAGGACATTCTCAGCCTTGACATCCCATTGCTCTTGGCAAGAGAGGGGGAACATTTCCCACAGTGAATATTCTATCATTCAGGGCTGTGCATGGACCCAGGAGAGTAGCATACATGTCACTAGATTTCCTGTCAGGTCAAGCTATAAAGTCACTCTGGGGCCATGTTTTATACTAAGAGTTGTGAGCAGGTGGGCACATTTCTAACTGTGTGTCCAGTTTCTCTGGAATAATTCTCTCGATGAAGGCTGAATCCAGGCTAGTGATACTGTGACTACTGGACTTGTTTGCCAAGTTAGTCCAATTATCCCACTAGTGTTTTGTATTATTTTTCTAATTGAAATCTTCTTTCTTCTGTTTATTCCATCATGACTAAGTAGCATGGTGGTGGAAATATCTTTATTCAATTGTTTTGGAAATTGACCCTTCAACAGTTACCATAGTACACACACACACACACACACACACACACATGTAAGAGGAAAGTGAGTGGGTTTTGGTCTAATCTTAGATATGTGGCATGTACATGTTGGCAAAGGCCACATCTTACCATACCATGGCTGTCATAAAGGAACAGTTTTTAAATAGTAGTGTGAGCTCTAGGACTGTAGGAAAACTCTCAGTTTCTTTCTAGGTACAATGGAGTATTTTATCAACTTGTCATGATGTTAGTGAGAAACTAGACAAAAAATATTAGCAGGATCCCAGAACAGCACTGGGAATATGGTTGCATCCATTTGTCCTCCCTCCAATTTCTGAGAGGACAAAGACACTTCTCCAGGTGAATAAGCAATCTGAGTGTATAGCATCCTATAGGATAGACCAAAGGTTATAGGCATCCATGGCTGTGTCTTTAATTAGTTCAATGGAGTCAAGTAGGCATTTTGACTGGAACATGAAGAGTGTTTCAAGATTTCATTACAGAGCTCACTCCTTCATTTAAGTCAGCAAATCTCCCTCTAGCTTACCTCCTCCTGTGGGTTTTCTGCTCTGGAATGAGTGTGGTCATAGGATGGTGTAGGATTCATGTGACCCCAGGCTTAGTACAGTCATTCTTAACGCTGGTATTGAAGCAAGTGTGAAGTAGTATAGTTTTAGTAACTGAAATTATATTCCTCATGTATTTCCAAATGGCCTAGGATGATTGCTCATGATGATATCCATTTCAGCAGTTCCATACTAGGATCAGAGTATGGAGTCTGATGAGGCCCACCTTTGCTTTGGGAGTGTGGGCAGTCAGGGTTAAGCTTTGGCTTTGCTGAATGTTAAGCTTGGACGTTGTCATCTGGCTTCATGTCCTGTTTCTTCTCACATAGGCCATGTCATTTGTTCAGGTACAAGAAGTACCATGATCATATCCATGAGAAGAGCAAAGTTCTGATTGAGATCACCTAGGATTGCCTTCTGGCACCGAATCTCTATGATAACAAGTCATTGAGTCCTTTTGAAGTCCAACAACACCTTGCAAAATGCAGAGCTGTTCAGCTACAACTTGCACTTCTAGTTATATGATCCTTCAATTTATGGACTGCGGTCAATACTTTGATGATAGACTTCAAGAATGTGGCAGATTTTTTTTTGTTGTTGTTAAAAAATACCATTAACCACCCAAGCTGTTAATATAGAGTAGAACTAGAAGTCCCTCAGTGTTAATGCACTTATTATTTTCCTTTAAGAGTATTATTTGGATGGCATTTGGATGGTTGGTCTGAAGTTTTCAGAATCTATTTTCAGGATTTTTTTTTTAGTTTAAAAAGTCAATACATCATCCTCCTGACTTTAATGGAGATTAAGTGAATGAAGTTCACAATAGTGTCAATGTTAATTAAAAAACAACATTAGATCTTTCAGACTCTATGTGTTGGGAATGGTAAGAAAGTTGATGGCCTGACTTTACAAGAATGCAGCTAATAACACCCAAGGTCCACCTTCTTCTTTGTGTCTGCCTCATCTATAAAGGCCACAAACCACCCTCTCTACACTTAGCTCCCAAGAATCTGTCAGGACTTTCTATTGCTCAGTGGGTGCTCCATTATCTGAATGCTGCCTTCTCTCTTTGAATTGTTGCCCCAGACTCTCC
This sequence comes from Dipodomys spectabilis, assembly GCF_019054845.1. NCBI lineage: Eukaryota > Metazoa > Chordata > Mammalia > Rodentia > Heteromyidae > Dipodomys > Dipodomys spectabilis. The sequence goes on from NW_024870950.1 coordinate 10,636,862, forward strand.
CATTGGTGACCAGTAATGTGTTGGTGTACTGCGTTCTCACTTTCACTTCATGTTTTAATTTCTCTGAGATCAACCTCTTTGAGGTGCACTTCTACCACCATACTACCATCATGGCTTTCTAGACTATTCCTCATGCAAGAATCATATATCTTTGAATCCTTGCTTTGGGCCAACTCACTCCCTGGAGAGATTTTCCATAAGCATGTCAGAGAAAAGGACCAACCCTATAGTAGTATATTGGATGAAACCATATCCACGTGGAGATTTCTCTCAAGATGGGCTGTTTTCCAAGATGGCGAAATCTCAGAAACAGTGATCTCACAGAGCCCTGTTAGGAATAATTACCCCTCCTATGAACTTGCCTAGTTACCACATACATACCTCATGTTTCCTGCAGAATTTGAGCAAGCTGTGATAACCCTGACTTTGTTAAATGGCCTGGCCTTACACCTACACAGAATAAACTTTCAGCAAAATTCACCAAATGAACTGAAACAATGAGTTCTCAGGAATCTTCAGAGGTGAAGCTCATTGGGTCTGGTAATTCCCAAATGTTGGTAGGTATGGGTAGCCCTCCCTGGAACAGGCAACATGACTTGACAGTTTGTTTAGAGCAGTGCATAAGGTTTCCTCTGACTTTAAAAAGTTTCTACAAATTAGATGACTTAAGATAACCCAAATTTATTATCTTATCTGAACTCAGTAGGTTGGAAGTATGATATGATCTAGTGAGCTAGAATTAAGGTATGAGCAGAGGTGTATAGCTTTAGAGGTGTATAGCTTTCTGAAGGCTCAAGGGAGAATCCGTTTCTTTGCTTTTTCCGGCTTCTAGAGATCATGCACATTCCTTGGCTCATGGGCCCCAACTCCGTCTTCAAAGGCAGCAGTGTTACATCTCTCTGACTGTTCTTTCCTCTTGATAACTTTCTTTGAATAGCTTCTGAAAACACTGCCGACAGAGAGCTCTGCCTCTTGCCTTTCTCTTCTCTTTTCAAGAGGCTTTGGGTAGTTACTGGATCCTTTTTGGATAATTCAGGATGACATTTCTATTTCATTTACCAAGTACATGAATTCAGCCTGCATTTACCTATTCCAGGGACTGGAATATGGCTGTCTTTGGAGAATCCATGATTAAGTCTATCACAAATGCAGACTAAGACATATAGTCCCATTTTTCCTTCACCTGGAGTGAAGACATTTGTATGTGTAAAAGATATCTATTGGAGTTTCACCTATTGAAAAAATATGGGCCATGGGTACAACAGAACCCTTGGAAAGTCAGTAAGTTCACCAACCATGACTCATACTCTCCTAAGGCAGAAATTTGTTGATGTTAGCCACAATTAGCGATCCCTTAACAATTAAGTCTCTTCATGGAGTATGGGAAGAAAGATTCAAAGAGTCAAGATGTTGTAATAATTATTCTATGGAGGAGAATCTCCTTTTGAAGGAGACGTACATCATATGAAAACGCCCATTGGGCAAACAAGGTTGGAAGGACAGTTCTGGCAGTGGGCATCTTATTTGCAAAGCATAGAGATGTAGACCAGCACATAATTAACACAGCAGAAAGAGGGTCCTTCCTGCACATTGGAGTCTGTGAATGTCTGCTGGTACCCTGGCTTCTAAAGAGCCAAGTATGTCTGGAAGGCTTTGTCCCCAGGCCATCTTTGCTGTCAGTCTAGTAAACCAGAGGTAACCTACAGCTCTTCTTAAAGTTGAAGGTTTTAAGGCCTGAAGGGAAACAATTGTGTTTGGACCACAGATATGCTTATGTATACAAAGCAAAGGGTAGCATAGTAACTAAGCAACCAACCAATCAAAGCTATAGCTATCCGGGGAAAGATAACTTGTATTCATGAGCACAGTACCATGGTTTTTGTCAAATTCCAGAGCAACCTTCCCATAAAGCCATTTGGGACAGAATCTGTGTGATGTTGCACCTGTATGGATTTAAAAGTAAATAAAAATGAGCACAATTCATGGGGTAGGGAAAGAATTGGATTGCATTTTAATATGTCTTGATCATATGTGTTGAGGAATGAGCTAAGTGAAAAATAATAATAGATAGGTAGTATGGGCTAAAACGTGACCCTCAAGATCTGTCTGTATATTGAAGTCCTCACACCCAGTGGCTAACAATATAACTGCGTAGAAAGACAGTAAAAATTAATAATGCTAATATAGTCTGATGGGTGACCCTATACAAATAGGATATTAGGCTTGCTTTCTGAAGGAAGACCATACCAAAACACAGCAAAAAGATGGCCATCTACAAGCCAAGGAGGGTAGACTCAGAAGAAACTAGCACAGTTTCTTGATCTTAGACTTTAGGTTTCAATAGCATTAAGAAAATTACTTTTTGTTGTTTAAGATAATAAGTCTTTGGTGTTTGTTATACCATTTCTAGCAAACTAAAACTGGAAAAAATAATAAAAATGCTATATGCTCTGATATACTACTCAGCTCTCTTTTCATGACTGATGTTCTTCTTTATTCATCTGCTAAGAATACTGCTTATCAAGCATGGGGCAACTTATCACCTTTTTCAAGAATTTGCCTTTGTCAGAATTGTTTCATTCTTGGCTAGGTACCAATGGCTCATGCTGATAGCTCAAGCCTATAATCCTAGCTACTCAGGAGGCTAAGATCTGAGGATCAAGGTTCAAAGCCAGGCTGGGCACATAAACCTCCAATCAATTAGTAAAAAATCTGGACGTGATTCAAGTAGCAGAGGTGTGGCTCAAGTGGTAGAGTGCCAGACTTGAGTGAAAACAAAACAAAACAAAACACCTAGAACATGAGACCCTGAGTTCAAGCCCTATCACCAGATCAAAGCTCTTTTCTCAGGTATCCATCATATAAGACTTGTTCACCATTAAGACTTGGTGTCTCTTGACCAATAAGGGTAAATTCTGAGAGATCATTTAACTCTAGACCTTTCCCTGAAGTTGGTGGAGGTCTTTGTTGGGATGCCAAGGCAGCCTAACTTCTACTCAGCTCAACTTCATTCTGATCTTTCCCCTTCTGATTGGATTGATCTTGAGAGGATTCCTAATGCATTCTCATATACTACTCTTTTATTTCAGAGTCTACTTCTTGAACAATGCCACCAGTAACATCACCATGAAGAAGTTGGACTTTATCATGACAACACTGAGGAGTTATTGAAGCCTTACATTCTGATGTGGATTGGTTTGTTTTATGGATGGTTTGAATGCTAATTTTAATGAGTTCACACTGAATTTAGGTAGACCAGTTAGACATGGAGAAGGTAGGGTAGACATGGAGAAGGTAGAGAAAAGTGAAGGTGATAGAGGCTTGGTTCTTAAAGATTAGCCTTCACCTGCAGCCTCCTCTGGCGTCTGTACTATTTAGTATTTCTCTCTCCTTCTTTCTGATAATACTGAGATTTGAACTCATGAAGGTTGCTAGGCAAGTTCTCTACTACTTACTGCACATTCGCTTTAGTTTGTTTGTTTTTTTTTTTTTTACATAAGTCTTACGCTTTTTCCTAGGTTAGTCATGGACCATGATTCTTTGTTTTGTTATTTTGTTTTTTGTCAGTTGTGGGGCTTGAACTCTGGGCCTGGGCACTGTCCCTGAGCTCTTCAGCTCAAGGCAAGCGCTCTACCACTTAATGATTCTTTTATTCTTACCTCTTCCTCCCATGTAGCTAGGATCACAGATATGCACCATAATGCTTGGTTCTGTTGTATTTTTTTTAAAAAAACAATATCTTCATTTTAACAATATATAAGAGTAAATTCCAGGATGGTAGACATCCTGTTTTCTTAAGGATTTGGGGCATGAGTCACTTTCTCATTCAGAGTTCAAAGATCTTTAGAGAATATAGGCACAAAGAAAAGATGGGTAAATGAGAATCCCTTTTTCTGTTTTAATAATGTCTGCATAGTGTTCAAAGCAACAAATCTAAGCTCTAGTAACTGGGTTGGAATTTGATGCTTATGCCTGTGATAGAGTGTTATCTCCTCACTTCTATTCTATATTTAAACCACATGATCTGCAAATGGGAACAGAACATAAGCCATTTAGCAAAAATGGCTCTGATGACTCTAAATCCCTTTAGCCATCCAACCTTGAGTACTGAGATTTCAGACGTTCCTGCATCAGCTCCAGGAGTTCACAGAGAGAGAATGGAAGATTTGTCCTCTAAGAAGATCTTGCCCTGTTGGGTTCCTAATAGAGCCAAGAAGGAGTAGGAGAATGTATGACACCAGAGACACCAGAGACATCCAGGGCAAAGGGAAGAAAGAAAATCTTGGAGGGAGTATACCTTCCCAGTAGGAAAAATGTAGATCATTGGATCTAAATTGGCCAATTGGATTAGACATTCTTCCTTTCCCAGCGAGGCCACAATGAGAAGGTAGAGAGAGGGTTAAAGTTCCCTTCCAGGCCCTTCCTCGAGGACCTGGGAAACAGAAATATAGTGAAAATTCTCAGCTTTCTGAAATGAAGTGGGGCATGAAGGGAAGAGCCCAGGGGCCATTCCATCTAGCCTCCTGATCTTTTTGTTCCCAGAAACTGACATGAGTCTAGCCCAAAGTAGGTACAAGGCAGTGCCTGCTGACAGAATGGGTGAATGGATGGTTGAATGGTTAGGAGTGACAGTGGCTGACAGATTTGTGGTCATGATCTGGCCTCATTTCTCTTAGTTATTGATTAATGTCCTTGGGCTTCTGGGATATTATAAATGAAACTTGGTCTCAACTTCACAGGCTAGTCACTAAGTACCCTTTGGGATCTCTTGCAGCTTAACCCTTTGGCCACATCCATCATGAAGGTATGCTGTCATTTAAGATGAGCTCCTGAGAGCAAGAAAGTGGGATGCAGACAGGATGTTGGACCAGGCTGCTGATGCTGGAATCAGGAAGACCTTTCAATTTCATTGAGTAAGTTCTGTTTGGATCCTGCTCTCTGAGAAGAGTCAAGATGGTAGTGAAGGTCAATGTAGCAGGTAGCTGAAAGCCCATAGCAGGTGGATGCAGAGTCCCCTAAGATTCATTTATTTATGATGGAATAGAAACAGGTTGAGCCTATCAGAAAAAAGAATGACACCATCCCATTTGTTAGGAAATGGAAAGGTTCAGAAAAAATTATATTAAGTGAAGTAAGCCGGCCCAAAGAAACACAGGTCCCATGGCTTCCCTTATTTGCAATAACTAGTATATGTTTAGGACAGGCAGAAAAGGTCAAAAGCTACGTACATGTATGACTATATAAGATGATGCTAAGCGAAATGAACCCCAAGATAGGGACATAAGTGGTTTTATCTTTCTTGCTGTTGTCTTTTAATGTATTTATGATGTACTGTTTTTTTTTTTTTTGTTTCTTTTGTATATTTTTCCCCCTTGGTATAAACCCTGTTTTCACTGTATTTGATGTCGGTGCCCTGCATCTTGTATATACATTTTTTCTAATTTGGGGAGGGGAAGGGAAGTAACAAAATGCTGAAATAAGGATACAGGCTGACCCATTGTAACCATGAGATGTGCAAGACACCATGTTGAAAATGAACTTTACAACTTTGGTGTGGGGGGAGGGAGGAGCTGGGGAGGTGAGAAGGGAAGGGATGGTAGGGGAAAAACAAAGGAGGAGGCAACAACGCTGGATAGGAAATGCACTCATTATCTTACTCATATAACTGTAACCCCTTTGTACATTATTTTTACAATAAAAATATATATAAAAATGAAACAGGATGAACACCTGGGTCAGGACTAAGATGATTGAGCAGGCACTATGATCTCTTGAGAGCAGACAAGGTTTTAGGATTCAATCTAGTCTCTGTGAAAAAAGAACTAGACAGGAAAATGGACCTCAAGGAAGACTTGTCTCATCTAGACAAGTATCAGAGACTCTTGAAAAGCAAGTTCCCTCCTCTGAATCTGTAGTACCCAGACAACATACATGATGGGTGCCCTAGGTTAGGTGACTAGGCTCTTTTTCCACAGGTTTGATCAGAGAAACTTAGATTTTATTGTGAGGTGCTGCTGAAGTCCCCTTTGATGAAGACTTATTCTTTCAGTTGTGGGGAGCAGCGTAAGCAGACAGCTTGGTCATCTGTCCACCTCGTTCAGAGTGGCAGAAGCCAGCCTCCGAAGGTCATGCCCTTTTTAGAGTGGCTCATCCATTGACTAGTATAGTTCACCTGGGGACAATAATAGAGGGTTTAATCTAACTTACTGTGAGGTTCACTGAGCCTGCTATTGGATCGACATCAAACCTGAACTTTTCCCTTTGTTATTCCCTTCTTTGGATTTATGTCTGAAGGAGTACTCTTAATGAACATCTTACATTTTGAACATCAGTGTTTGCCTCTTGGGGAACCTACCTTGTGATTGTTCCTTTTGTACACTGCATTCTAACCTGGCTTGGAAATAGTCATGAATGAGTTTAGATAGAGTAGGAAAGTAAGATCTGGGAGTGGTAGGTGAATAGGAATTGGATTTGCACAAGATTTAATTTAGATTGAGAATACCAATAAAATGTCCAATACCAAGTTGGTGATGCTAGTGGCATGTCATTGCCAGTGTATTCCAAAGAGATGCTATACTACAGAATAAGGTAATGATTGGAACACAATCAGGAAACATTCTATTTCAGACAACCAGATGATCCATCAGTAAACAGATTTTTCTTGGGTACTTCCTGGATGAGATTGGGAAAATTGAACAACTAATGTTGAAAGTTGCAAATAGAATTGTCCTGGTTTCACCTTTCCTGTGGATGATCATGAATCTGAGTAAAACTCCATGTGGGAAGGAGAAAAGCACACTGCAGGTAAGTTACCTCTGCCTTTAGTAGATGTTCTTGGGTAAATTCTGTTCTTCTGAGCCCATAGATCTTCAAAACTCCCTCAGCTTTAGAATGGGGATCAAAAATAGAAATCTCTGTGTCCTACCTCCATGCCTTATGGCTTCTGGGTAGTTATACTCCTCAAATATGAATTCTTTTTATTAATTTCTTCTTCTTATTAATTTTTTGAGTAATAGCTGTGTGCCAATTACTGTGCTAAAAACCATAAAACCAGAAAACATTGCTCTACTTTTGAATACCTCTCAGCTTTATGTGGGAAATTGATGCAAAAGTAATAAAAATAGTGTAGCAATGTGGTTCTATTAAAATTCTATTAAACTTAATATTAAGTTACTGGAAAATTTAGGATTATCTTGCAACTACAACCACCCCTTCCCCACAGAGGTCTAAGTAAGCAGTTTACATGGCCTATACACAAGGATTGGGACCAAAGGCCATAAAATAATACACTTTTATTGTGACAGAGAAGACCAGAAAGCTAGACTGAGTCCTGTTGAATTACCTTGTTTCCAAACACACTAGGAGTTCACATGGAAGAATGTCTTGAAGACCATTCTGTCTTAGCATCCTTCATGGCCAAATGCACATCTAAGATTTCTCCATCTCTAGATACAAGGTTCATATAGGGAATCTCAAGTCATTTAATGCTGCTGAAATTGAAGGGAGCAGAATATCAAGAGATGAGACTAGACCCTTAGTCAGGTCCCAGGATGCTAAGGATTACATTGATAGTTATAGAGTTTCTCTTTTGGCTTTAGAACAAGGATCTTGTCAGTTCATCTAAGTCCTCTGAGGGAGGAGAAAAAGAGTCTTGCCTTCAGTTGGGTGAGGGACAGTGAGAACATGTTTGGGAGGGCAATAAGAGGGTCAGGGTTCTTGGTCTCCCAACTCTGCATAACAGAGTTGGCATTTCACATATCTTCCAGAGCCATTGGAGACAAATAGACTAAGGTTGTCAGTCATGGAGATCCCTTGGAGCTTTGTAAGCATTAAAGCTTTTAATGAGAAACAGGACCATTCCCAAATCTTTACAATCTGTTGGATACAAGGGTGTTAAGGCAAACTGAGCAAACAGTCTAACGTCCAAATTACAAGACATTCTCACTGCTGACAAATCCTCCATGACCCAACACTCTCTGTCCATTGGTTCCTATACTTAACCAACCCTCTGTGTTAGGGGAGACAGTCAGGATTGGTGATACTCAAAGCTTGTTTTTAACTCAGCATAGTAATCAATAAAATTTACAGTCAATAGGTGCAGGACAAAATAAATAGACAAAAGTGACCAACTGTAATTTAATGAGAGCAATCCATCACTTTAAGCAAAGTGCTATTGGCCCCAGAAATGGAGGTGAGATCCTTCAGAAGGGACACCCACTGCATGGGGGAGGAATGAGTAGGCATCTAGTAGGATCAGAGGCTTTTCAGTTCCACTGGTACTCCTGTACATACAAATGGACCCCTTAGTGGCATCCGCTGTCACCAAGCAACACTTACAGGCTATACTGAGAGTGTTAAAATTATTAGGATAAATACATTTAGTGTCCCAAACCACAAAAGCTGATTACCCAGTGAAGAAAGCCTTAGGAAACACATGAAGCAATATAGTATGTTTTTGTCCTTGTACTGGCCTAAGCACCACAATTAGCATCCACACCCACACAAAATGCAAATGTAGTTGTAGCATGAATTTTGAAAATTGAGTTTCTCAAGCTTCTTGGTTCCCAGGGTGACGGTACACATTGGATGCTCCTTGGATTCTGATTGAAATACACATCTTGTTCTTAGTCCTTTCATCCAGAAGCATGTAGCTGACACTTTGTACTTGATGTGAAAAAAAAAAAAAATAACCAAACCAGAAGACTTTCTTGTGAAAGCAACTCTTGTGGGACATTTTGTTACTGGCAGCTAAAAACAGCTATGTTCTTCATTTAGGTAACTTTTGCCTTTTGTGGGGTTTCCCTTTTCTCAGTTTTTCTTTTCTGTTCCTCAATGTTCAAGGTATAAGCCAGAAAATCAACTCCTTCTACCTCCCCCAAGCTACTACCTGCTCTTTTCACCCCCCGAGGTCTTTTGCTCCATAAGATTTTGTTTATGAAGGAAAAAAATTAAACTTCATTTTCACGTATCAGGAAATAGTATTCTAGTCTTTTGCAAATGATTAAAGTATTCAGGTAGAGAAGGTCATCCAGGGCTATGATTATAGGCCCTTTGCTTCAGGGTGACCAAGATCGTGGCTTCTTAAGCCACACCAGCTGAGTTTAAATTGTTTCTGCTGTTTTCCAGCTGTGGGACTTTAAGCAAGTTACTTGACATTTCTATGCCTCAGTCTCCCATTTGTGAAAGGAGGAAGTAGCATTGTTGAGGGGTGATTTGATCAGTAGGGGTACTTGGTAAGTATTTAATAAATATGGATTGATTTTATTCTTGGTCTAGTTATATCTACCTATCTATCTACTTGTGAGCCTTACATGATGCACCAGAGTTTTAGTAGAGAAAGACATGGTCAATTACAGGTAAAAGTATGGCTGGACCTGATTCTATGGTGCTTTTAGTCTTACTTACCTTAAACTTCTTGAAACGACTTAATCCATGCCCTTTTAATGTCTTGCTGCTTCTTTTCCTCATATAATATGGGCCCTTGTTTCTATTGAAACCTCATCAGAAAGTCTTTATAAATCTCCAAGTGGGCTGGGTGCTGGTGGCTCACACTTGTAATCCTAGGTACTCAGGAGGCTGAGATATGGGGATCAAAGTTCAAAGCCAGCCCAGGCAGGAAAGTCATAAGACTCTTATCTCCAATTAACTACCAGAAAACCAGAAGTGGAGCTGTGGCTCAAATGGTAGAGTGCTTGCCATTTTTTTTTCAATAATTGGGTAAGTGAAAAAATGCTGCCCTATACTTTTATTTTTTATATGTTTTTATTGTAAAAATACTGTACAGAGGGGTTACAGTTACATAACTAAGGTAATGAGCACATTCCCTATTGAGCATTGTTACCTCCTCCTTTGTTTTTCTCCTACCATCCCTTCCCTCCCCACCACCCCAACTCCACCCATCCCCCACCCAAAGTCAAAAGCTATGTACAGGGGCTGGGAAGGTGGCTCAGTGGTAGAGCACTTGCCTTGCATGCATGAGGTCCTGGGTTTGATTCCTCAGCACCACATAAGCAAAAAAGAAAAAAGCCGGAAGTGGTGCTGTGGCTCAAGTGGTAGAGTGCTAGCCTTGAGCTGAAGAGCTGAGGGACAGCACCCAGGCCCAGAGTTCAGGCCCCATGACCAGATCCACCCCCCCCCCCAAAAAAAAAAATAAAAGCTATGTACATATAACCATATGAGATGATGTTAAGCGAAATGAACCCTGACAGGGACACAAGTGGGTTTTTTCTTTCTTGCTATTGTTTTTAACGTATTTATAATGTACAATGTGATTTGTTTTGTTTCTTTGGTATGTTTTTCCTCCACAGTATAACCGTTGTTTTCACTGTATTTGATTCTGGTGCCCTGCATCTTGTATATACACTTTTCTAATTTGGGGAGGGAAAGGGAAATAACAAAATGCTTAAGTAAAGATACAGGTTGACCCACTGTAACAATGAGATGTAAAAGAGCACTTGCCTTGTGCTGAAGAGCTCAGGGACAGTGCCCAGGCCTAGAGTTCAAGCCCCGTGACTGAGAAAAAAAAATCTCCTGGCAGCTAGATACAAACGGATCCAGTCTACTGCTCTTCACTCTCCACAAAGCTTCCCCATCTGGAGCATTGATGAACTCTTCCTGGTGCCTACCTTGTCCAAGATCTCTCTCTCCCTGTTCTTTCATTTCCTCTTCACTCAATGAAAAGTAAGTTTCCTCTGAAAGTCTTTGTCCTCTTTTGTTACATTATTTCCATTGCCATTTTCAAGAAAGACCTTCATGACAATGGTTTCCATGGCCCAGTTCAGGTCCTTACTTTCAATATGAGGTCTTACAAGCCACTCAGTAAGTGATCTTGAGGGAACCTATCTACCTCAGTTAGTAGTACAGTTTAACTGAAACCGTTTGCAACTTGGAATTATTAGGTGTGAAAGTCCCAATTTCCATCAATGCTACCACCATCCCTCTAGCTACTCAGATGTAAAAGTCTTTAGGCTGTTAGTGACATTTTTACCATCTCTCTTACTGTTGCGTTATTTAGTTTCCTATCTCTTCTACCTCAGTGATCTTTGTACTTATTTTCTGACTCTATTATATTTTTCAATTCTCACTCAGCTTTTTATACCTCAGACTTAAATGGACTTTCTGCTCCTGTCCTATCACCCATGACATATGTAGTCACTAAATTAATCCTCTCAAATATATTCCTGGTTTTTGAGAACTGCTCAGAACCGTCTATGATTCCCTATTATCTATAGCATAAAGTTTGAACTTAATGGTCTTACCTTCAGAATCCTATTTACCTCTTGCCTCCTTTGTTAGGCTTATTACTGAGCATTGTTTCTTCATTATGGTTATAAATGACATTGTTTTCTTAATTTCCCCTATGACAGTTAAATTGTTGCTGATTTTCTGACATTGATATTGTGTCCTACAATGATATTAAATTTATGACTTTTATGTTTTCTTGTGTGGAATATAAAATGTCATGGAATATAAAATCATATCATTTGTGGTGAGAATTTTATGTTTTCTTTCTTTCTGATTTGGTTGCCTGATTCTTTTTTTTTTATCTTGTCTGATTGCTTTGGGTGGGAATCCTAGTAATAATGCTGAATAGAAAGCTTCAACGATCACAAGAGAAATTAGACAAAAATAATATCTCCTACAAGAATCAACTACAAATGGATTAAAAATTGATTTATAAGACCTGAACCACACACTTTCTGCTTTAAGTATTGAATGACAACTTTCAAACATTGGTCTTGGCAGTGATTTTTTTTTTTTTTTTGGATATACTACCAAAATCACAAGCAACAAAAGTAGAATATCTACCAACTGGGAATAAATAAACTAAAACTTGTCCAGCAAAGGCAACAAGTAACAGAATTAAAAAACAACCCCAGAACTGGGAGAAAATATTTTCAAATCTGTATGTAAATATGTATTAATTTCCAAAGTACAAAAGGAACTCCCTATAACTTCAAGGTGGCAAAGGATTGAATAGACACTTCTCCAACAAAACTATAAATATAACTGACAAATATATATATATATTATATATATATGTATATATATATATATGAAACAAAAACTTGTTAATATCACCAGTCATCAGGGAAATGAACTATAAGCTATCAATGATATCTATTATAATGACTATTATCAATGACTATCTTGATAATAAAAAAAAACTCTAAAACTGGGCTGGGAATGTGGCTTAGTGGTAGAGTGCTTGCCTGGCATGCATGAAGCCCTAGGTTCGATTCCTCAATACAGAATAAATAGAAAAAGCCAGAAGTGGTGCTGTGGCTCAAGTGATAGAGTGTTAGCCTTGAGCAAAAGAAGCTCAGGGACAGTGCCCAGGCTCCAAGTTCAAGCCCCAGGACTGGCAGAAAAAACACAACTCTAAAACTAAAAAAAAAAAAATCATTTAATCTACTAATCCTATATCTGGGCACAGATCCAAAGGCTATAAAACTGATACGTTAAAGAGATTACTTTCTTTCTCATATTCAATGCAGCCTTATTCACAATAGTGAGTATCTAAAATCAACCTCAGTGTCTATTGAAGAATAAATGAATACTGGAAATATAGTATATAGACACAATAGAACACTATTTGACTTTATACAAAGAAGAATATTCAGACTTTTTTTTTAACAAGGTGGAATAAAGCTGTAGGACACTGCACTAAGTAAAATAAGTCAGCTAAAGGAAGACCAATACTTGATATTCTCACTTATATGTGAAATCTAAAAATGTTGAGCCCAAGCCATGTGCTGGTGGTTCATGCCTGTAATCCTAGCTACTCAGAAGACTGAGATCTGAGAGTCGTGGTTCAAAGCCAGCCTGGGTAGGAAAGACCGTGAGACTCCAATAAATTACTTGGAAAAAGCCAGAAGTGGCGCTGTGGCTCAAAGTGATAGAACACTATCCTTGAGCATAAAGATGTTCTGGGACTGGGCCCTAGGCCTTGAGTTCAAGCTCTAGGACCAGACCCCACAAAAAAATAAGTTGAATAAAATAGAAGCAGGGAATTGGCTGGTGGCTTTATGAGGTTGCATGAGTAGTATTGTGAACTTAAAATTTTGTTGAATATCATATCACAGCTTAAGTGATCCTCAAACCTCCAAAAGGAAATAGGGAACTTTTGGAGATAAGAGATAGGCCTGTAATCTTGACGGTGGTGATGGTAACATAGGTGCACATAAATGTCCAAACTTACCAACCTGTAGACATGACCTATATGCAGTTCTTTTACACTAGTCATACCTCAAGGAAACTGGAGAATGGGATATGAAATCTTCTTTGTCTGTCTGAGTGTGTCTTTTGCCCTTACTCTCCACTCATAAACTCCATGCTGCATTCAAACTGACCTTCTGTGGCAAAGATTTCGGTCTACATAGCCAGGGAAGAAATTGAGCCCTTCTTTTCTTCAGGGCTGGAGTTTGTTGGCAAGTTATTAATTTTCTTCAGGAGTAAGGACATACTAATAAAGCTGAAACATGTGCTAAATCGTTGTCCCCCAAATGCAGCCAGACACTGTTACTGGGCCCCTACAGTGCCAGAATAAAGCTGAAGTCAGGGATTCTGGGGGGCTTTATCTTGGGTCCCATGGAAGCCCCAATGACTCTCAGGACCCTGGGTGAGGCTAGTGCAGCAAGTAATGGTCCTTTTGTCTCCTGCCATGGTGGGAAGAGAGATAGTGGTATGTGGAAAGAGGTAGGACCTGACACTTAACTTATTCATCCTGTGTATCACCTTCTCCTCCCTCTACTAACACTTAGAATTTATGCAGGGAAGGATGTCTTCCTGATTCACTGCTTGATCTGCAGAACCCAGGCTACAGCCTGGTGAGACTACAATAACTATTTGCTGAATGAATACATTGAATTTGACAAATATGTACTCAGTAGATTCAAATGAAGGCTTGGGAATGGTTAGTTTTTGTTTAGCTCAGGTTTTTATTTTCTTCTTCTTGCTTCAATCCTTCTGTCTCAGAATACCATGAGTGTGAGACTAGAACTTCTTCCACAAAGAGGGCTCGGAATAGCCTCTGGCCAAAATATATTGGTGAAGCCTTGAGATACGCATGTCCAGTGTGAACAAGCATTGTCAGGAATGTTGTTTATGACTCTGAGCTTGTTAGTATCAAGGGGAGATGAGAAAAAAATGTTTGTAGCCCAAAGTGGGATGTGACAAGGACTTGCAAAATTCTAGGAGTTCTTGAAATCACTCCCGGTTTCTGGTGTTTTAAGTGATGTGCTTTTGTATGCATCTTCTCCAAGGCTACACCGTTGCCATTTCCTGATGGAGTGGGCTACTTATGCTTTTGTCTCCCACAGATTTGGGATTGATTTCCTGGGTTTACACTGAAGGAGGGGAAGGTGTCTCAGGAAATGCTGTCTGGATTCCTCATGAAGCTGCTGCTGCCAGCACCTGTGAATTTATGAGGTGTGTATTGTGGTAGCAACACAGCCACACTTATCAGGTTGCAGGGCCAGGACATTGGGGTCAGAGAGGAATGCAAATCTCTTATATGGTAAGGAAGAGTTATTCAACAAATGCAGTTTATTCAAATGTTCTTGAGATTCATGCTTATTGTTTGGTTATACTGTAAATCTCACTCTAGCCACCTTGTCTGCTGTCCTCTTTCCTCCTTTCACTTGTTCTCTCCCTCTCTGTCTTTCTCTCTCTCTGTCCTCCTATTCTCACTGTTCCTTCTCTCTCGTGTCCCCTTATTTGTTCCAAGGAACACACGTGTGTGATTACTGCAGAACAAGCACAGGTGCCTCTAGCCTTTGCATCTCTAGCTGGTCACAAGGAAGATCCATAGTCCATCAGAGATGTCCTGTCCCCATTCAGTCGCGAATACCGGATGGCCCTCCAACTTGCACACATACATTTTATCTCTGCTTTCTCTGATCTAGCCTTTTCACCTTTCTCTGACTCATTTCATGAGCACACTGCCATGGGCTCCAGCACTGCCCTGCTGCTAAACACATCCATCTTAAGTGTTCTTATGGGGCCAAAAGCTCTCTTTTACTGCCAACATACTCACTGTTGCAGGCCTGTACTTTGGATTGGTGCCCCTTGTTTTAGCCCTTGCACTGGTCCAAATGAAAAAGGTTCATTCTTAGACTCTATCCTAATGGACTCATCCCAAGCTCAGCAATTCCTTGGGAAGGACATGGACAGTAAATAATCATATAATCTGTAGAAAGAAGGGGTAAGACCTGTTTGGAAAATACTCACTTGACCATTTCTCCCTGGATATCCATGATGCACTGATGCTTGGGTAGAGTCTCTGGACTTGTTAGAGTATGTCTAGAGTTAGGGCTTAGCTCAGGAGCCTGGACTTGAGGAAAAACCAGAGTGGAGCAGCAGAAAGAATGGCCAAGCCAACAAAGGTACTCATACATAAGGCCATTAGCTCTCCACATCCACGACCCAGTGTTTGCCATCTCTGTGCTCCCAGCAGACAGGACAGACCTGTATGAATTGCACATGGAATCAGTGCTTACTGAGTTGGAAAGTGAGTAAACTAAGGTATAAGCACAGGAGTTTGAGAACTGGTGTTGTTTAGCTTAGAAAAGAGGAAGATTAGAAGGAATCTAATGGGTTACTTGAAACACCATCACATCAAAGTGATTCCAAAGGCCT